>NC_090694.1:5411988-6011988 GCF_013368605.1 Nyctibius grandis
TCAAGGATAGGGGGATCATTAGGGGCACTCAGCATGGCTTCACCAAGGGGAAGTCATGCTTAAGCAACTTGATAGCCTTTTATGAGGACGTAACCCGGTGGATAGATGATGGTAAAGCTGTGGATGTGGTCTATCTTGATTTCAGTAAAGCGTTTGACACGGTCTCCCACAGCATCCTCGCAGCTAAACTGAGGAAGTGTGGTCTGGATGATCGGGTAGTGAGGTGGATTGTGAACTGGCTGAAGGAAAGAAGCCAGAGAGTGGTGGTCAATGGGACAGAGTCCAGTTGGAGGCCTGTGTCTAGCGGAGTCCCTCAAGGGTCAGTACTTGGGACCAGTACTATTCAATATATTCATTAATGACTTGGATGAGGGAATAGAGTGCACTGTCAGCAAGTTCGCTGATGACACAAAACTGGGAGGAGTGGCTGACACAACGGAAGGCTGCGCAGCCATTCAGAGAGACCTGGACAGGCTGGAGAGTTGGGCGGGGAGAAATTTAATGAAATATAACAAGGGCAAGTGTAGAGTCCTGCATCTGGGCAAGAACAACCCCATGTACCAGTACAAGTTGGGGGCAGACCTGTTGGAGACCAGCGTAGGGGAAAGGGACCTGGGGGTCCTAGTGGACAACAGGATGACCATGAGCCAGCAGTGTGCCCTTGTGGCCAAGAAGGCCAATGGCATCCTGGGGTGTATTAGAAGGGGTGTGGTTAGCAGGTCAAGAGAGGTTCTCCTCCCCCTCTACTCTGCCCTGGTGAGGCCGCATCTGGAATATTGTGTCCAGTTCTGGGCCCCTCAGTTCAAGAAGGACAGGGAACTGCTAGAGAGAGTCCAGCGCAGAGCCATGAAGATGATTAAGGGGGTGGAACATCTCCCTTATGAGGAGAGGCTGAGGGAGCTGGATCTCTTTAGCTTAGAGAAGAGGAGACTGAGGGGTGACCTCATTAATGTTTATAAATATGTAAAGGGCAAGTGTCATGAGGATGGAGCCAGGCTCTTCTCAGTGACATCCATTGACAGGACAAGGGGCAATGGGTGCAAGCTGGAACACAGGAGGTTCCACTTAAATATGAGGAAAAACTTCTTTATGGTGAGGGTGACCGAACACTGGAACAGGCTGCCCAGAGAGGTTGTGGAGTCTCCTTCTCTGGAGACATTCAAAACCCGCCTGGACGCGTTCCTGTGTGATATGGTCTAGGCAATCCTGCTCCGGCAGGGGGATTGGACTAGATGATCTTTCGAGGTCCCTTCCAATCCCTAACATTCTGTGATTCTGTGATTCTGTGAAGACAGCAGGGCAATTAGGGATGCAGCAGAAAATAGTTGGCTCAACAAAACATGGGTTGTGTTAAGACAATCATTGAGAAAAGTATATGGAAGTAGTGAGATAATAAATCTAACTACTTCCAAAGGGGGAAGTTGATACCGGATGGTTTAGCAACGATTTAGCAAGAGTAGGCCTCAGAGTAGGCTCTAAAAGGCCTGCTCTGTGTTACCTTTACACAGAATCAGCTTTCCTGTCAGTAATTTTCCTTTCAGCTAGAATAACAGAGAATAACAGTATGTTCTGAAGCAAACTGCATTTTTTGTAGATAGAGTTTACTTATGGGAATGTTTATAATAGGCATTATCCTACTTGTGTTACCCTGTTTGTTTGCATGTTTGCAGAGAACTGTGCAACGAATGGTCAATACAGCCTTTTTGGCACAACAACAGAGAGCAGGATTTATGGGTAACCAAGGCTGGGATTCTCTGACCGGGCTCTGCGAGACACAGGGAACCAGGTTGAAGTAAGAAACAAAGACAAAAAGGACAGGACAGGACATAGCTCGTTCAAAAACAAAAAGGGGGATTTGTGGGGTTCCCACAGGACAATGGTGGGAACGAGGTACTGAATGAGCTATGTCCAGGCATGTCCAGGGGGTGGTAATGGGGTGGTGATTAACTAGCCAATCATAATACAGAACAAGGGCCTTAGCTCTGAGACCAACAAGATATGGGGGAAGTTGAGGACCTTGGCTATGAGAAAAATAAGATATGGGGAAGCTGAAAAATAAGAAAGAATGCAGCACCTGCAAGATATAACTTTTTAGCATAAGCCAATCAGAACTAATATAGAGGCGTGTGAACAAACCATACTAACCAATCATAATAGAAATGACACATACACGGAGTGTACCCTCAATAGAATAGTATAAATATACCCTCAGATACGAAAATAAACGAGATCTGCTTAACGATCATATTGGTCTGCGTGCATTTACTCCGTGCCCTCTCAGCAGATGCTTTCTGCAATACAGATTCCTATTCTGTAGGTATATCCTGGGTGTTCAGATCAGATATCTCTGCATTTAGCGGTATTTCAGATAGATTTTCTTTTCTCTTAGGCCCTGCTTAGGCTGCTGTGCATAATGCTGCTTTTATTATTTGCCTCTTCACTGGCTTCTGTGTTCTGCTTGGTTTTGTGTAAAGGGCAAATGCCCAATCTAGCAGTGAAAATGTTAAAATATGGCAGGCATTAATACTGGTATTTGGGAAACCCCACTGATCATCACTTGTCTCTCAAGTGGCTAACTATTACTCTGTTTCACTGGCTTTCCACCATATTATGTCATTTTACACTTTAATGAGACTATCCTGCACTAATAAGTCATACATCTCAAAAAAAATTCTTCATGTTAAATCTGTATAGTTTAGATAAGTCTTTCCAAACTACTGTTGAATAGTAGGCATCATTTTTTTTAGAACTTTAACTCCTTAGACATTTATTGCTGTGTTAGTTTTTTTCAGGCATTTGTCTGGTGTGCTCAGTGATCTGTAGGTACCTGTCTTCCTCCAAGCGTGCCCTGAGTGTCACCTCAAGTGTCATACTCTGCTCTCCTTGGAGCCTATTTTCTAATATGTCAGGATGCATTTAAAGCAAATGTCACTGGGCTGCAGGCTTCTTCACTGACATCTGAGTGCTGGTTATCTAGACCTTCTGATTTTTTATTATTTGCATCCTGGATGTTTAATGTCATCTTCACTTACTGATGGGCTGGAAAGTACCTCGTCACACAGGTGTCTTGCCTCTCCCTGAGCATGGGGCAAATGTTTATTGGATGCCTGTAACTTCTTTGCCATTAGCAGTTAAGTCAGTGAGTTGGGAGGGCAATATCTTTGTGAGTGCTTTTTCTCTAATATAATTAAGTGGATGGGTTTTTTTTGTTATATTTAACTCTTATTTCCTCCCTGCATCTAACTTCATACACCTAGGGCCAAGCAACCTGTGTTGATACTGTTTATTTCTTCTGTGTTATACTGTGGCTTATAGGTCTTTGCTGCTGTTGGGGTGGGATGGACTAAAACTGTCCTCCTTGTTTGAGGAGTAGTGGCTTTTTGGCTCCATAGAAAACTCTTCATAAATGATTCCTGCATCTGATACCACAGTTCTGGTTCAAATTTATTCTTAATAATTTTCTAATAATTGTCCTCAGCTTTATGAAATTAACCCCCTCTGAAATATCCCTTGTGCATTGCTAGGGATTGTCTTTGGACAATCCATGTTGCATTGCATTTGATTGCAACTACTGCAGGTAACTTTTTTAAATTATTGTTTTGTAAAAGTAATTCATAGTGCCATCCAAAATAATTCTTCTCCTGTTTAACACTTTTTTAGTTGGAATGCTGTTTACAAGCTTTTTTAAAAAAATGTAGTAGTACTGGTAGGCACATGACCTCTCCAGTGTTTATGTATTTAACTATCTTTATATAACTAATACTGTCTTCTGTGATGAGTTCACAGATTTTGGTTAAATACTTTGTTTCACAGTGTATCTTGCTTATAAGGTATTATCCTGAGCATCTATGTTTCTAGTTCAGCTAGGAAGAAAGCTTTAATTTTAATCCAGATTAAATAAAAAAAGGTTAAACCAAGAAACCTCTGGTTGATAGTTTAATGAAAAGATGCAAGTGAGGTTTACTTGGTGTATTGCAAGAAGCTGAGATGGTCACCTCCTTTGCCAAGCTTTCAAAATGTCCTTTTAAGTTATTTTTCCCATTATTAACTTTGAGTTTAAATTGAATAATTACACTTCTAACAAATTACACTGAGTACCTATGGATATTAGAGACCTTTTCCTCCTTGTGGAACAGACTGCCCAGGGAGGTTGTGGAGTCTCCTTCTCTGGAGATATTCAAAACCTGCCTGGACACAACCCTGTGCAATGTGCTCTAGGGGAACCTGCTTTGGCAGGGGGTTGGACTAGATGATCTCTAGAGGTCCCTTCCAACCCCAACCATTCTGTGGTTGTGCAGCGTGGAGTACAAGAGACCTGCTGTGGCTATGGGGTCAAGTTAGATGATAAGTCCTCAGCTGACAAATTGTTTTGACTGATGTTGGTTGACCTTCATAAGCACCATGTTAGGACATGGATTCATACCCTGCTGTTGTGGAAAGTGGCAAGGAATTGGAGCATGGTACTGGCAGGTTCGCTGTCTCTCTCTCCTGGTTTCATTGGGATTTGGTTTCAGTTTGTGACCAGCCATGGTGATCAAGGCCCTTAGCAGTTAAATCCAGGGCAGCTGACCCAGGCTGGCCCACAGGTGTATTCTATATCATTAACATCAAGCTCACTATAAAAGGGAGGGCTTGGGGGGAAGAGGTAGGGATATCCTTCCTTTCTGACGTTGTGATTCCTGGAATAACTTGTTAGTGCTCTATAGATGAATATAATTTTGTCTCTTTTGTTTTGTCATTTATATTGTTTTCTTTATTTTATTAAATCTGTTTAACTTCAACCTACAATTCTCCCTCCTTTTTCCAATTCCTTTCCTTGTTTGGGGAAGGGGCATTGGGTGATAGAAAAAATGTTTATTGTTTAGCCCTGGCTGCGAGCTAAATGAAGACAGTTTATTTGGTACCCAATGTAAATAGATCATGTGGGAGAACAATAGACATTTGATCTAAGAGTCTTGGAGGGTTGAAGTTTTCACAGGTTTGACTGTTTTTGTTATGAGCATTCATCATGTTGGTGTCAGTAGCAGGGCCCCTGGGTGGAATTCTCTGGTGTTTGGTTTTACAGTTGCTTTTGGGATGGCTGATCAAATGTGTGGTTTTGACGTTCTTTGTTACTGGTTTTGTGCAGTTTGTCACTTCTGGGCATGGACTTAGAGGTATAACTCTGATGTGTGGTTTGGCATTGTTTTATGGTATTATAAATTCTTTTGGAACTGTGCCCATTTCTGATTTCTATGGTATGGGAATGGGTGACATATATGTTCTTTTTCCCTTGAAGCTGATCTCACTGGCTTTTGAAAATTTTGAATACCCATGGGATGTTTTGCCCACCATGCTCATATTGTTAGGGCTTTTGAATGTTTTTCAGTTCTTGCTCTTGCTTCAACATCAGTATAAGGGTGGATACAGCACAGCTGCTGCTACCACTGTAACAGACACCATAGCTGCCCTGGCACCCACAACTGGAATCACAGATACTCAGACCCTGCTAGTCCCTACAGCAGACATCCTGGCTACCCTAGAGGCTCTTCAGATCTCTGCACTGGGTACTGTGATTGCCCAACTCCAGGAAGCACTTGCTGTGATGACCCAGACCTTGGCAACAAGGGCTGCAGCTAATCAGCTTCCAGTGATGGGTGATGCAGCTAACCTAGGGACTCAACCAGTGCTGGTATCAGTTGCCTCTGTACAGAAGACAAAAACCACAAAAAGAGCAGGTTGTGCTGGCCTACCAGGGACATCACAGGAGGCCGAGCCAGAGGTAACCACTCGATCCCTATCCCTGAGTGAGCTGCGAGATATATGTAGAGATTACATCTGTCATGAAGGTGAGCAACTTGTTACTTGGCTGCTCTGCTGCTGGGATAATGGAACTGATGGTCTCAAGTTAAATGGTAGAGAAGCCAAGCAGCTGGGACCAATGGCTAGAGAAGTGGGTATTGATAGAGTGAGGGGCTCTGCGCCACTTGCAAGACCCCTCTGGCGGCGACTCCTGCAAAGCGTTAGGAACAGGTATCCCTTTAGGGATGGTCATATACCACCCAGGCAAGTGGACAACCATTGAGAGAGGTGTTAGGAATCTCGGGGAAATAGCTGTGTGGTGTAGGTAGATAAGGGTACAGCGACTGGAAAATCTCGGGCTGTGACGGAAGGTAGGCGTGGCGAAAGGAGCAGGATGTGTCATTATCGTGCGAGTTCGTACGGGACAAGACGACTATATAAGGCTGTTGCGCAGTTAAATAAACGCCATTTGTTGCATCCTCACATTGGTGTCAGTGCTCAATGGCCCTGGGGTGCGGATAGCCTCAGGCCAGCCAGCAACCGAACGGAGCTTGCCGCAGACAAGCGGCAACAAGTGGTGACCCCGACGTGATTGCTGGGCTGGCGGACCGCAGGCGGTCGGAGTGGGTTCGCGAGCCATGGAAACCTTGATAAAGGTGATTTCGTTACTGGGCGGGGAATTTAAGATTTCTGTGAAATCGAAAGACGTAGCCCAGTGTGTGGACCGTCTCGTTAAAGGGGGGGCGGTGGCAGGACCGGCTGATTGTTTACAGCCGAATACCTGGGAGCGGTGCTCGATGCAGCTCGCTGAGCGAGCTATGGCAGCGGGTTCTGCCAAAGAATTAAAAACATGGGGAGTTATCTTGTGGCTGCTACGGACTGCGCGGGAGGACTGGGCGACATGGGATGCGGCTCGGACGTGTTTACATGGGGTCTACCCTGACCAAGACAGAAGTGGCAGTGGTGAAACTCCTCCAACATATACTCTCTGAGAGAGGAATTAAATATGACGAAGCTGCATTAAAGCAGTTACTGTTTTGGGCAAAAGATAAAGGACATTTTACAACCTTTAATGATGTCTTTGAAGTGCCTTTATGGGAGAAGATTGGTGACTCTCTCTGGAATGCAGTGTCAAGTGGTGATAAGGAAGCCTTTAAATTGTCTGCTACATGGAGGCTGGTTAGTGAAGCATTAAAAGGAATAAAAGCAGAGAGAGAAGTCGCACATACAGCTTTTATGGCTTTAGGACCGCAAGCGCCTACTACCCCCTCACTGTTTGCGGGATCAAAACCTCCCACAGCCCCGGTGGCTGTACCGGTGGCAGCTCCTTTATCACCGTGGGTACGGACGGCTCCGAAAAAAAGCTGAGGAGCGGGGAGTGAGAAAAATAGATACAGATCCATCAGAACCGGTAGTGCGCCCTAAAACACGAACTCGATTTGAACTAATTGATTCAGACGCTGAACAGGAGACTTGGCAGAAACCCCCTCCGAAACCCCCTCCCTCTCATTGATCTCTCTACGGATGAGGCTGAGCAGGAGGACAAGAAGGAGGGTAAACATGCTTTGTACCCACCTTTACCGGATTCGCCATTTACGGAGTCAGCAGTACCAGAGTCACAAGGACTTAAAGGACTGTTACCATCACGAAATGGACACGAACTTGACATGACAGAGCTTGGTAGACGACTGGAAGAATTAAAGACGGAATTGCAGCAGCATCGTTCAGCCAACGCCTCGGGACACGTGACTATGTCTCCCCCAAAAACCCCCCTCTGTGTTCGAGACAAGTATTAGGGCCACCTCAACCTCCTTTGCAAATCCCTACTCCACCTTTAGATCAGGGCGGGGGGGGAGGTTTGCGTCCATCTGGTAATGTGGGAGGTGAGGGAGAGGGTCAGCTTCCGCCCGCGTATACAGGGGAAGGGGGGGGAGGTGAGGGAGGAGTGAAATGGAAAGGGGTCATTCGAGATGTGTTATTAGAAGGAGTTGTGATTCCACGGGCATATCCGGTGATTGTGGGTGCGGGTCCTGAGGGAAGAAATATTTGGCAACTGTTAGATTGGAAAATTGTAAAAGAAGCATTACCCCTATAGTTAGCGAAAGACAACACAGGTGAGGACTGCAGAAAAGTTGTTGCAGGGATGGCAAATAGTAATGCCACCTTAACTGAGCTAATGGATGCTTGTGAGAAAGTAGGAACCACCACATTTCAGATGGAGCATTTAGCAAAAACTTTTGCGGCGGCAATTAAGGTAGTTCATCGTTGTTATACATGCGAGCAGGAAGGTCACTTTAAGAAAAACTGCCTTAAGAAGTTGAAGCTGAGTGGGAGAGATAACTCTGTTTTGATGTGTCATTGCTGTGGGAAGCTAGGGCATTTTGTGAAGCTGTGCAGGTCTCAGTATAATACTCAAGGTCAGCTGATAACAACCAGCTGCAAAATGCAGGGAAACTGGAGAAAGAGTGGAAAAATGCAGGGAAACGGGGGGGGAACCGTATGCTGACACAAATGAATCTTCCCAACCAGTTCCAGGCCTATGCAGTTAACTCGCAGCCCAAACCGCAGGGAGCGCAGGACTGGTGTTTCCACACGGGGTTAACCTGTGCGGCTGCCAAGCCTTGGACCTGTGGCAAACAGGGATAATGCTAATGCTGATTGTCAAAAGATCATTGAAGCTTTACCTGGAAAAACAGATTTGAATGCTATGATAAAGGCATGTGCAAAAGTGGGTACTGTGGAACATAAGGCTCAAGTTATGGCTGCGGCTGTACTTGGGGCTTACGTCGTCACAATTGCAGTCTCTATTCCAATTGTTAGCAGGGGACACAACTTTAACAGCACCACGACACACTACTTCAGAGATACAGCAACTGATGACAGAAATAGAAAGCAAGCTACATTCCAAATTTGTACATCGTATTGATTTGAATCAGGAAATACAAATTATCACTTTGTTTGATAGGCAAATTCCGTATGCAATAATTGGTCAATGGAATTCAGAATGATCAGATTCGTTACAGAGCTATTGGCACAGATTATTCATCAAAGGACGGATGCGATGTCGGGAGCTTGTGGCCAGAGATCCCTGCATCACTAACCGTTCCTATTGCAGCTCAATATTTTGAGTGGCGTATGGCTAATAGCTTTGCTTTGCAAACAGCTATGGAGAATTTCTCGGGACAGGTTGTTTACCACTTGCCCTCCCATCCTGTTATAAAATTGAGTGTGGAACTTCCAATTGCCACAGGAGTGTGGTGCGCAGACACTCCTGTGGATGGAACTACCATTTTTACAGGTGGATCTGGGAACAGAGGCAAGGCGGGCCTTGTCTGGTATTCTGATGGCAAGTGGGAATCTATGGTAGTACAACAAAAGGGTTCACCTCAGGTGGTAGAATTACGAGCTGTATTAAAAATATTTCAGAATTTTCCCATTCCCTTTAATTTGATTGCTGATTCAGCATATGTAGCTGGCATTATAAAGCAATTGGAGAGATCTGTTATAGAGCATATATGTAATCAGTGTGTTTTTGAATTGCTGCGAGCTCTGTGGCAAGAAATTCAAATCTGAACTGCATTGTTTTATGTTTTACATGTAAGAAATCATACTAATTTGCCTGGGTTTATTGCAGAAGGCAATGCTCGAGTGGACTCTTTGGTTTTTCATCCTAAAACAACACTTTGTACCAGAGTGGAAGCAATAGCACAATTGCTTGTCAAAGTGTATAAAAGGATTACAGACATTACCGGACTAGACTCAGATGCTATCTACAGTGATTAACAAATCAGTCAACTCTTTTTCAAATGGCCTTACAGGACTTTACTGGACAATTGTTAACACATTTGCCAAAAGATAAAAAGCTACAGTTTATTTGCAAACAGGATTGGGAAGAACAACCTATCAGATCAGAGATACCTATGACTGGACTAACTGTTTTTACTGATGCAGGAAAGCGATCACATTCAGCAGTTATTACCTGGCAAGAGGATGGACAATAGAAACATTGTAAATTCTCAGGAATTTACTGAGGACTCATTGCAGACACTTGAATTTTTTGCGATATATCAGGTTTTTGTAAAATGGACCAATAAGAAATATGCGACTTTACACTATTTTGCTACAGTTGCATCAAGCAATAAACCTCAGAGAGATACCTTATTTTGTCACCCACATTCGTAGTCATCAATTTGATCAAAATTTGAGCATTGGAAATAATAAAGCAGACACACTTGTATCCTATACGCAAATATCACCAAATTTATTTGAACAAGCTCGCCTATCCCATCAATTCTTTCATCAATCAGCGAAAATGTTAGCGAAACAATTTCACCTCACCATGGCACAAGCATGTGAATTAGTTAGTGTTTGTCCTAGTTGTCAGAAAATTGGCATGGGAATTGGAATAGGGGTAAATCCTCGAGAGTTGAGTGCGTTGCAACTGTGGCAAATGGACGTTACTCACATTGCAGAATTTGGAAGGCTCAAATATGTTCATGTATCTGTTGATACGTTTTCACATATAATATGGGCAACAGCACAAACTGGGGAAACAGGTCGTCATGTCAAATGACATTTACTTGCTTGCTTTACAAGTCTTGGGGTTCCACAACAACTTAAGACTGATAATGGACCAGCATACTGTTCATAAATTTTTCGTCAATTTTGTCAACTATGGGGTATTACACATGTCACCGGGATTCCTCATTCGCCTACGGGTCAGGCGATTGTGGAACGTGCTCATAGTACATTGAAACAGCTTCTGCAAAAACAAAAAGGGGGAGAGGAAACTGAACCTTCTGAGAGACTTGCAAAAGCTGTTTATGTACTTAACCATTTAACTTTAGCAGGAGATAAGGAGCGACCCCCAATTGTAATACATTGGGAGGCAGTTTGACAGGGAGTAAGCTATGTGCAAAACAAAGGCAAAGTGTGGTATAGGGAACCAGGTACTAACGAGTGGTTGGGACCAGGGGAACTATTACTAATGGGTCGAGGTTATGTTTCTGTCTCTACAGGCGCAGGAGTACGGTGGATTGTTTCTAAAAGGATGGTTAGCCACATTATTAGAGGGAATAGTTTATGTAGTTGTGATTATAATTATCATAGGGATCTGCGTGGGTTGTGTTGAGGCAATCATTGAGAATAGTATATGGAAGTAGTGAGATAATAAATCTAACTACTTCCAAAGGGGGAAATTGATACCGGATGTTTTAGCAATGATTTAGCAAGAGTAGGCCTCAGAGTAGGCTCTAAAAGGCCTGATCTGTGTTACCTTTAAACAGAATCAGCTTTCCTGTCAGTAATTTTCCTTTCAGCTAGAATAACAGAGAATAACAGTATGTTCTGAAGTAAACTGCATGTTTTGTAGATAGAGTCTGCTTATGGGAATGTTTATAATAGGCTTTATCCTACTTGTGTTACCCTGTTTGTTTGCATGTTTGCAGAAAACTGTGCAACGAATGGTCAATACAACCTTTGTGGCTCAACAACAGAGAGCAGGATTTATGGGTAACCAAGGCTGGGATTCTCTGACTGGGCTCTGCGAGACACAGGGAACCAGGTTTAAGAGTACCTGTGGGGGAAGCCGAAACAGCACCAGCCTCGACCTTCAGACGTGAGGAGTCATGACAGTACAGAGAGTCTGGTAAAGCGGCGGGGTGCCAAGAAAGATGAGGAACGGCGACCGTTGCTGAGTGAAACAAAAGCTTTAAACAATGCGCTTATGATTAGCTTGCTTTTGCTTTGCATCTCAGGAGTTGCAGGGGAATCTTACTGGAGAACCTGGGCTCGGGATGTTGTATCCGCCAGCTACGCTTACGCTTTGATGCAAGGCTCCAGAATCAGCGATACGCTTTACTTTGCATGACTTGAAGCATGGGGAGGGGGAAATGTAGGTAGATAAGGGTACAGCGACTGGAAAATCTCGGGCTGTAACGGAAGGTAGGCGTGGCGAAAGGAGCAGGATGTGTCATTATCGTGCAAGTTTGTACGGGACAAGACGACTATATAAGGCTGTTGCGCAGTTAAATAAACGCCATTTGTTGCATCCTCACATTGGTGTCAGTGCTCAATGGCCCTGGGGTGCGGATAGCCTCAGGCCAGCCAGCAACCGAACGGAGCTTGCCGCAGACAAGCGGCAACAGTGTGGGAGCTGATTTTTGCTGACCTGCATCACCCGCAGACACCACTAGATCCAGATGCAGTCAAAGTTACCGGACCCATGTGGTGCAAGTGGGTACAGACTGCACCACCGTTATATGGCAACTCATTAGCGTTATTTAGCTGGGCAGATGCCGATGCACCAATGGTGGGTGACATAGATAACTGGATGCAGCAATATGCAGACAACCTCATTTCCTTCACACAGGCCAGTGTCTTCGCTGTGGAAAAACCGTCTGACAAATCCACAGAAGTGCTCGGTGAGGTGTTGGACAAATTGTCCCAGATGGAGGATAGACCCCACTTCCTACTTGCACCGAAGAATGTCTCAGCCATCAGGAGACAGTGTTCCCCTGCAAGACCTCCTCACAAGAGACAGTACCCATCATGTGGTGCCCTGTGCTTTTTCCTGCGTGACCATGGAGAAGACATGTGGAAATGGGATGGAAAACCTACCTCAGCTTTACGGACATGTGTACATGAGTTGCAAGGTGAACTGATTAGGTATGGGGCTTCTTCCAGGAAATTTGTTGCTCCAGCTTCCAATAGGAAGCTCTCCAGACAGCGTAGATGGGCTTCAGATCCCTATTTACCAGATGTGAATAATGGGGATCAAATCTACATGAGCCGGTCGAACCAAGATGTCGATAATGAACATTATGTTCAGGATTAGAGGGGCTCTGCCTCCAGCCAGGTGGAGGATAGGGACAACCGTGTGTTTTGGACTGTGTGGATTCGATGGCCTGACACATCAGAAATACAGCAGTACAAGGCTCTAGTGGACACTGGTGCACAAGGCACCATAATGCCATCAAACTATAAAGGGACAGAATCGATTTGTATCTCTGACATTACAGGGGGCTCCCAAGAGCTGACTGTATTGGAAGCTGAAGTGAGTCTGACTGGGACTGAGTGGCAGATGCCCCCTATTGTGACTGGCCCAGATGCCCCATCCATTTTTGGTATAGATGACCTAAGGAGAGGGTATTTCAAGGACCTGAGGGGGTACTGGTGGGCGTTTGGTGTAGCGGCTGTGGAGATGGAAGAAATTAAACAGCTGTTTCCCCTGCCTGGTCTATCAGAGGACCCTTTTATTGTGGGGCTGCTGAGGGTTGAGGAGCAGAAGGTGCCTATTGCCACTACGACAGTTCACCGACGGCAATATTGTACTAAGAGAGACTCACTGATCCCCATCCACGAGCTGATCTGTCAACTGGAGAGCCAAGGAGTGATCAGCAAAATGTGCTCCCCCTTCAACAGTCCCACGTGGCCAGTGCGAAAGTCCAATGGGGAATGGAGACTAACTGTGGACTATCATGGCCTGAATGAAGTCACACCACCACTGAGTGCTGCCATACCAGACATGTTAGAACTCTGTTATGAACTGGCGTTAAAGGCAGCGAAGTGGTATGCCACGATTGACATCACAAATGTGTTGTTCTCCATTCCTTTGGCAGTGGAGTGTAGGCAACAGTTTGCCTACACCTGGAGGGGCATCCTATACACCTGGAGTTGACTGCCCCAGGGGTGGAAACATAGCCCCACCATTTGCCATGGACTGATCCAGACTGCACTGGAGAAGGGTGGAGCTCCAAAGCACCTGCAGTACATTGGTGACATCATTGTATGGGGTGATACAGCAGGAGAAGCTTTTGAAAAAGGGGAAAAAGTAATTCAAATCCTTCTGGAAGGTGGTTTTGCCATCAAATGCAGGAAGATCAAGGGACCTGCAAAAGAGATCCAGTTTTTAGTGATCAAGTGGCAAGATGGCTGTTGTCAGATCCCAATGGATGTGATCAGCAAAATAACAGCCATGTCTCTGCTAACTGACAAAAAGGAGACACAAGCTTTCCTAGGCGTAGTAGGCTTCTGGAGGATGCACATTCCCCATTAGAGTCAGATTGTGAGCCCTCTCTACGAAGTAACTTGAAAGAAGAATGACTTTAAATGGGGCCCTGAGCAACAACAGGCTTTTGAGCAAATTAAACAAGGGATAGTCCATACAGTGGCCCTTGGTCCAGTCTGGGTGGGACCAGATGTAAAGAATGTCCTCTATACCGCAACTGGGGAGAATGGTCCTACCTGGAGCCTCTGGCAATAGGCACTGGGGGAGACTCGAGGTTGACCCCTAGGGTTTTGCAGCTGGGGGTACAGAGGGTCAGAGGACCATTATACTCCAACAGAAAGAGAGATATTGGCAGCCTATGAAGGAGTTTGAACTGTGTCAGAAGTAATTGGTACTGAGGTGCAGCTCCTCCTGGCACCCAGATCACCAGTGTTGAAGTGGATGTTTAAAGGACAGAACCCCTCTACACATCATGCAACTGATGCTGTGTGGAGTAAGTGGGTTGCATTGATTACTCGGCGGGCCCCAATAGGGAACCTTAATCGCCCAGGAATTCTGGAAGTAATCATGGACTGGCCTGAAAGTTAATACTTTGGAATGTTGTCAGAGGAGGAGGTCATGTGCCCTGAAGAGGCCCCACCATACAATAGACTGTCAGTAAATGAGAAGCATCATGCCTTGTTCACTGATGGATCTTGCCACATTGTATGCAAGCAGTGAAAGTGGAAAGCTGCTGTGTGGAGTCCCATGTGATGAGTGGCAGAAGCAGCTGAAGGAGGAGGTGAGTCAAGTCAGTATGCAGAAGTAAAAGCTATCCAGTTGGCTCTAGATATTGCTGAGTGAGAAAAATGGCCAGTACTCTACCTGTATACTGACTCATGGATAGTAGCAAATGCCCTGTGGGGATGGCTGAAGCAATGGAAGAAAAACAACTGGCAGCGCAGAGGCAAACCCATCTGGGCAGCTGAATTATGGCAGGATATTGCTACCTGATTAGAGAAGCTGGTTGTGAAGGTACGTCACGTAGATGCTCATGTCCCCACGAGTCGAGCCACTGAGGAACAGCAAAACAACCAGCAGGTGGATCAAGCTGCTAAGATCAAAGTGTCCCAAGTAGACTTGGACTGGCAGCGTAAAGGTGAACTATTTTTATCTCGGTGGGCCCATAATACATTGGGCCATCAAGGCAGAGATGCTACATACAGATGGGCCCGTGACCGAAGGGTGGATTTGACCATGGACACCATTGCACAGGTCATCCACGAATGTGAAACATGCGCTGCAATTAAACAAGCCAAAAGACTAAAACCCCTGTGGTATGGAGGACAATGGCTGAAATATAAGTATGGAGAGGCCTGGCAGATTGATTACATCTCGCTTCCACGAACCTGATAGGGCAAGTGCCATGTGCTCACGATGGTGGAAGCAAGTACCGGCTGCTTGGAAACATACCCCGTGCCTTATGCCACTGCCTGTAACACTATTGTGGGCCTCAAAAAGCAAATTTTGTGGTGACATGGTACTCTGGAAAGAATAGAGTCAGACAAGGGGACTCATTTCTGAAATAGCCTCATAGACACCTGGGCTAAAGAGTATGGTATTGAATGGATTTATCACATCCCCTACCATGCACCCGCTGCCGGGAAAGTGGAACGATGTAATGGACTGTTGAAGATGACATTGAAAGCAATGGGTGATGGGACTTTCAAAAATTGGAATGAACACTTAGCAAAGACCACCTGGTTAGTTAATAGCAGGGGATCTGTCAACCGGGCTGGTCCTGCTCAATCCAAACTGTTCCTCACTGTAGAGGGGGATAAAGTCCCTGTGTTTCATGCAAGGAATATGTTGGGGAAAACAGTTTGGATTACTCCTGCCTTGAGCAAAGGCAAACCCACTGGTGGAATTGCTTTTGCTCAAGGACCTGGGTACACCTGGTGGATGATGCAGGAGGATGGGGAAGTTAGATGTGTACCCCAAGGAGATTTGATTCTGGGTGAAAATAGCTAATAACTTGAACTGTATGATGCTAAGTGTCATTTATCACAGTAAGAATTACCCTAGACCCTGAACATGGGCTGCACCAGATACACCAGCTGCAAGATCAAGATGCAATACACCATCCTGCTGCACCCAACTTCAGAAGTCCATGACACCATATTGGGGCCTGGTCCTGAGCTGCTAACTGAGTGAATCCCACACCAATGTTTTTCCTGCCCTGAGAGACTATTATGAGAAATGGAACCCATGGATTTGGACTGAATTGATTCAATGGACTTCTTGGAGAGATGGCCCATGGACTGGAGAGAATATCTGTGTGTATATGTGGATGTGTATGTGTGTTGAGGGATGGCGAAAATAATAGTGACTTGATGTAAATGATATAGAATAAGGGGTGGAATCCTGTCCTGGTTTTATTGGGATTTGGTTTCAGTTTGTGGCCAGCCATGGTGATTAAGGCCCTTAGCTGTTAAATGCAGGGCAGCTGACCCAGGCTGGCCCACAGGTGTATTCTATATCATTAACATCAAGTTCACTGTAAAAGGGAGGGCTTGCTGGGTAGAGGTGGGTCTCCTCCTGCTCTCCTTGCCTCTCTTCTCCATGTTTCTTTTTTTCAAAAATTATGATTCCTGGAGCAACTTGCTGGTGCTCTATAGATAATATATTTTTGTCCCTTTTGTGTTGTCATTTATATTGGTTTCTTTATTTCATTAAATCTGTTTAACTTTAATATACAAGTCTCTCTCATTTTTCCAATTCCCTTCCTCATTTGGGAGATTGGGTGATAGAAAAACTGTTTATTGTTTAGCCCTGTGCAGGCTAAATGTAGACACTCTGACAGCTAGGTGAGGGCATTTTAAAAATGAAAGGAAATGCTGCCAGCTAATGGTTGTGACTCAGTTTGTTCCCTGTACACTGCTCTTGAGTGTCCGCATGCTTATCCTCTTTTTTTGGAAAGAACTGTAAGGGAGTTGGGTACCTGCAGTCAACATGGAAGCCTGTTTTCCAAGACCTTCAGTTTATGAAATTTCTATACTGAGAGAAAATTGAATGGAGGTGGTATAAGGTGTATATATCCTTCACTCCCTTTTGTTCGTAGGATTTACTTTTGATGGCTAGGCTTAAATTTGTTAAAGGCTTTAGCATTGCTGAACAGGGTTGCATGGGTTAGAAACTGTTAAAGGGATTAAAAAAACTGATTTTGTTCCTTTTTTTTTTGCCTGCCTGTATCTGGGGAATGGGGCATTTAGAAACATAAAGAAGGTATGATCTTTCAATAACTTTGTGCTGACCTCAGACCCCTGGTCCTCTTCCTTGCAGTTGAACATCCCTTATGAATGGTAAGTGAACTGGAATGGCATATCTGATGAGTGATAAGAGGTGTCTTGTTCGAGATAACTTGCCAACAGTTTTAGGCTAGAGATTTTAAAAGAAGTTTGGCTTACTTCCTTGACTGTGTCCCTTTAAGGAATACTGGTTTTAACCTTATTACTGAAAGCTCCTGCAACTTTACTTTCTTAATTCTTTACAGCTAAATGCTCTGCTAAACAGACTCCGGTATTTCCACCATGGAGACATAATTATTAGGTATAAAATAATTGCATAATTACACTTCTGAGCATTGGCACACTCAATACTTATTTTCTCAGCTCAGGCCAATGTAGTAATACTTGGTTTAAGCTACATAATTTAAAAAAAAAAAAAAAATGTTAATAGACTTCTTGGGTCACACCTCTGTCCAGATGAAGTCTGCAACATATATAGCCAACCTGCTGTTGTCTTTGTTGGCCTCTCCTGACTAAAGGAGTTTTGGTTGAGCTAAGTATGATGGCCCATTAAACCCTCCATTCTTTTAAGCTTTTGTGGCAGCACAGTGGTGCAGGCCCTGGGGCAGGGATGTAGGCATGCTTGAATAAGGCAAAGTGAACTGATGAAGGGGCTACATCACCTGAAAACTATTCTGGAGGAAGACATAGGCCTGTTGTCCAAGGCCTGGACTGGGAGATGGTTGGTTGGCTTGGGAACAGACAAGGGTTATTGCTTCAACTTTTTATACGATGTTGTAGCAAATCTGTCCTGTGTTGTATTGCTGTGTGGCATTTTTCTGACTTTGTGTCACCAGAAATTCTCTCTGCTCATCTGTACCAGGACAGCATTTGAGCTGGGGAGCAGGGTAGGTAGTGGTGCTGTGCGGAGTGCAAACCCCAAGAGTCAGGCACTGATTTGGAGCCTTGTGTGCTGATGAAGGTACACTGTGCTTCTAACCTTCACGGGACTTTTCCCTGACCACCTCTGTTGGCTTGCCATAATTTTTGGAGTTGCCATAGATTTATATTAATTTTTTGTGTTACTGGGTGGCCAGAGAGCTTTAGTAACTTCAAGCAGGGGGAGCTGTGTGCATTATTCTATACTGATTGTTGGCATCCTGAGTGTCACAAGAAGGTTACTGTGAGTCAGTCTTTGAGCAAATCCTTGACAGAATCACAGAATCAACCAGGTTGGAAGAGACCTCAGGGATCATCGAGTCCAACCGTTGCCCTGATACCACCCTGTCAACTAGACCATGGCACTAAGTGCCATGTCCAGTCTTTTCTTAAGCACATCCAGAGATGGTGACTCCACCACCTCCCTGGGCAGCCCATTCCAATGTCTAATAACCCTTTCTGTAAAGAAATTCTTCCTAATGTCCAACCTGAACCTCCCCTGGCAAAGCTTGAGGCTGTGTCCTCTTGTCCTATCGCTAGTTGCCCGGGAGAAGAGGCCAACTCCCACTTCACTACAACCTCCCTTCAGGTAGTTGTAGACTGCAATAAGGTCACCTCTGAGCCTCCTCTTCTCCAGGCTAAACAACCCCAGCTCCCTCAGCCGTTCCTCGTAGGTCAGACCCTCCAGACCCTTCACCAGCTTGGTCGCCCTCCTCTGGACTCGCTCCAACACCTCAACATCTTTCTTGAAGTGCGGGGCCCAGAACTGGACACAGTATTCAAGGTGCGGCCTCACCAGTGCCGAGTACAGAGGGATGATCACTTCCCTAGACCGGCTGGCTACACTATTCCTAATAGAGGCCAGGATGCCATTGGTCTTCTTGGCCACCTGGGCACACTGCTGGCTCATGTTTAGCCGGCTGTTGATCAGCTCCCCCAGGTCTCTTTCTGCCGGGCTGCTTTCTAACCACTCTTCCCCCAGCCTGTAGGGCTGCATGGGGTTGTTGTGGCTGAAGTGTAAGACCCGGCACTTGTTCTTGTTGAACCTCATGCCGTTGGTCTCAGCCGATCTATCTAACCTGTCCAGATCCCTCTGTAGGGCCTTCCTCCCCTCCAGCAGATCAACACTCCCACCCAGCTTGGTGTCATCTGCAAATTTACTGAGGGTGCACTCAATCCCTATGTCTAGATCATCTATAAAGATATTGAACAGCACCAGCCCCAGAACTGAGCCCTGGGGAACACCGCTAGTGACCGGCCGCCAGTTGGACTTTGCCCCATTCACCACCACTCTCTGGGCTCGGCCATCCAGCCAGTTTTTAACCCATCGAAGAGTCCACCCATCTAAGCCCCGGGCAGCTAGTTTGTCTAGGAGGATGCTGTGGGAGACAGTGTCGAATGCCTTACTGAAGCCTAGATAGACTACATCCACAGCCCTGCCCTCATCTACTAAGCGGGTCACTTTGTCATAGAAGGAGACCAGGTTGGTCAAGCAGGACCTGCCTTTCATGAATCCATGTTGGCTGGCCCCGATGCCCCGATTGTCCTGCATGTGCCGTGTAATGGCACTCAGGATGATCTGTTCCATCACCTTGCCTGGCACCGAGGTCAGGCTGACAGGCCTATAGTTCCCTGGATCATCCTTCCGACCCTTCTTGTAGATGGGCGTTACGTTTGTTAATTTCCAGTCAGCTGGAACTTCTCCAGTTAACCAGGACTGCCTGTAGATAATCGAGAGTGGTTTGGCAAGTTCATTTGCCAGTTCCTTCATTACTCTGGGGTGAATCCCATCCGGGCCCATAGCCTTGTGGGTGTCCAACTGGCACAGCAGGTCACTAACCGTCTCCTCCTGGATTACGGGAGGTTCACACAGCCCCCCGTCCCTAGCTTCAGGCTCTGGGGGCCGAGTCTCCTGAGGACAACCGGTCTTGACATTAAAGACCGAGGCAAAGAAGGCATTGAGCACCTCTGCCTTTTCCTCATCCCCAGACACTACACTACCCTCCTCCTTCAGCAAGTGGTGGAGGCTCTCCTTGACCCTCCTTTTGCTGTTGATGTATTTGTAGAAGCTTTTTTTGTTATCTTTGATTGTAGCAGCCAAATCAAGCTCTAATTGAGCTTTGGCCCTTCTAATCTTCTCCCTACATGACCTGGCCACGTCCCTATAGACCTCCCAAGTTACCCGACCCTTCTTCCAGAGCAAGTAGGCTCTCTTTTTTTCCTTAAGTTCTAGCCTAAGTTCTCTGTTCAACCAGGCCGGTCTTTTTCCCCGACGGCTTGTCTTCCTACAGACTGGGACAGCCTGCTCCTGAATATTTAGCAATTCCTTTTTAAAGCACGTCCAGCCTTCCTGGACTCCTTTGCCCTTCAGGACCGATTCCCAAGGGACTCGGTCCACCAGCCTCTTAAACAGGCTAAAGTCAGCCCGCCGGAAATCTAAGGCAGAAGTTCTGCTCTTGCCCCTCCTTACTTCCCCCACTATCGAAAACTCTAACATTTCGTGGTCATTACTCCCAAGATGGCCACCGACCCTCACATCTCCCACTAGTCCTTCTCTGTTCACAAACAACAGGTCAAGCAGGGACCCTCCTCTAGTGGGCTCATTTACCACTTGCATGAGGAAGTTGTCCTCCACACATTCGAGGAACCTCCTAGATTGCTTCCTCTCTGCCATGTTGTATTTCCAGCAGACATCCGGCAAGTTGAAGTCGCCCACGAGTACAAGGGCCGGCGACCGGGCTGCTTCTGACAGCCGCTTGTAAAACGCCTCGTCCGCCTGCTCATCCTGGTTGGGTGGTCTATAACAGACTCCCACCGTAATGTCCGCCCTGCCAACCTTCCCCCTGATCTTCACCCATAGACATTCAACCTTGTCATCCTCACCATCTTCCTCAATTTCGACACAGTCCAAGCACTCCCTAACATACAGCGCTACCCCACCGCCTCTCCTGCTTCGCCTGTCTCTCTTAAAGAGCCTATAGCCATCCATAGCAGCACTCCAGTCATGAGAGTCATCCCACCACGTTTCTGTGATGGCAACCACATCATAACCTTCCTGCTGTACAGTGGCTTCTAGCTCTTCCTGTTTGTTGCCCATACTGCGTGCATTGGTGTAAACACACTTCAGGTGGGCTAGAGGCCTTGCCCCCGACGCAGGCCTGTCACCCCTAGGTTCATTTGTGGCTGCCCTGGTCTTATCCCCCTCCCCCATCGAACCTAGTTTAAAGACCTCTTGATCAGCCCTGCCAACTTCTGGGTCATAACCCTTTTCCCCTTCTGATTCAGCTGTTCTGATTCAGCTGACCAGATTGTTCAGACTGCTGTGGAAATTGAGTTCTTTCAGAGTTTTGTGGGTTGTTTATAATTGCTCTAAAATGTGTTTTAAGGGTATTTCAAAACAGTTTCATATAGCCAAGTGCCGAGAAAAGGACTCAGCACACGATCCAATGTGAATCAAGCATAAGCCGTTTATTACAAAAAAAAACACCCCTTTTTATAACATATTTGCTTCCGTACATGCAGCCAGGCACTGTCCATGCAAAACCCGATTGGTCGTCCCGCTTCTGCCACACACTGTCCACGCGCCCCCCTGCAACCTCCCATTGGTCAGTCCTTTCACCATCCCCCTGTGCTGTAACATGATCCTGCAGGTGCCAAGTCCGGCACTGTTCACAGTGATGTTTACTGTCAAGTATGCAGAGGCTCCGTGGGAAGCACACAGGAGATTGGCCTGTGACCTTGTAGGTGCTGAGTCTGGCAGAGGCTCTGTGGGAAGCACACAGAAGATTGGCCTGTGGCCTTGCTTGGAGAGCTTGTTGACTTCAGCTCTTGATTCTTTCCATTAGCTGTAACAATATCCCCCAACAATTCCCCCTTTTTGTTTTAAAAAGATCATGGATACATCCGTATTTCCTTCATTCCCACCATTCCCTCAGGCATCAGAGGATCAGCAGATCCCGCCAGTTCTTGAACCATCCATACCTTTTTCACTGCTGATTCTGTCATGCCTGAGACATACCACAACAAACAACATCCAAACAACAATATCAAAAAATATTACAAGGATAACACCCAATCCCATCTTGACTAATCCCAATAACCATCCCTTAATGCCCCAACCTGATAGAAGAGAATTCAACCATCCAAATCCATCTGATTCTTTCAGTTTGCTGACCCCATCTTTCAGTGTTTGAATCGCCTTATATATAGACTCTGAGTGATCTGACAGATTCATGCAACACATTCCCTCAAAATCTTCACACCTGTGCCCATGTGCTAATAGAAGAAAATCAATAACAGCCCTATTTTGCAGTGTAGCGTGTCTGAGTCTACATCTAACAGCAAATTACTTAAGGCCGCAGAAGTAGCATTGGTCTGTTTTGAAAGCCAGCATCCCAACTTATTCAAGGTACTTAATGCTCTAGCAGCAGCTGCTCCAGGCATTAGTAAAGAAGCTGCAAAAATTTTACCCTTATTCGGACTTGAATTTTTTGTCACAGAGCTCGCAGCAATTCAAAAACACACTGATTACGTGTATGCTCTATAACAGATCTATCCAATTGTTTTACAATGCCAGCTACATATGCTGAATCAGTAACCAAATTAAAGGGAGTGAGGAAATTCTGAAATACTTCTAATACAGCTCGTAATTCTACCACCTGAGGTGAACCCTTTTGTTGTACTACCATAGATTCCCACTTGCCATCAGAATACCAGACAAGGCCCGCCTTGCCTGTTTTCCCAGATCCATCCGTAAAAATGGTAATTCCCTCCACAGGAGTGTCTGCGCACAACACTCCTGTGGCAATTGGAAGTTCCGCACTCAATTTTATAACAGGATGGGAGGGCAAGTGGTAAACAACCTGTCCCGAGAAATTCTCCATGGCTATTTGCAAAGCAAAGCTATTGGCCATACACCACTCAAAGTATTGAGCTGCAATAGGAACGGTTAGTGATGCAGGATCTCTGGCCACAAGCTCCCGACATCGCATCCGTCCTTTGATGATAATCTGTGCCAATAGCTCTGCAATCATGGGGACAGTTTTCGTTTTCGAAGGTAGAAACCACCATTCCAATGTGTGTAACAGATTTGATCATTCTGAATTCCACTGACCAATTATTGCATACGGAATTTGCCTATCAAACAAAGTGATAATTTGTATTTCCTGATTCAAATCAATACGATGTACAAATTTGGAATGTAGCCTGCTTTCTACATCTGTAATCAGTTGCTGTACCTCTGAAGTAGTCTGTCGTGGTGCTGTTAAATTTGTGTCCCCTGCTAACAATTGGAATAGAGGCTGCAATTAATCACAGCCATAACTTGAGCCTTATGTTCCACAGTATCATAGCATTTAAATCTGGTTCTCCAGGTAAAGCTTCAATGATTTTTTGACAATCAGCATTAGCATTATCCCTAGCTAATTGCTTAACTAGAGTATCTCATAAACCAACATCAAAAACTTGCTTTTCAACTGCTTCTTGTAGCCTCTCAACAAAGGATAAATAGGGCTCCTTGGGTCCTTGTCTAACGGTAGTATATCTGCATATTGGGGACGCCAATTGTGCAGTTTTCACAATTGCATTCATACCCAGCGCTTTTATTTGTTCCAGGATAAGAGGGTCCCATTGAGCCTGATGGCTAGGATTAGCAAATTGACCCTCTCCCATTAAAACATCCACCCCATTACCATACCTAGGGTCATTCTGATTGAGTTGAAAATTTATTACAGCTTGCGCTTCACATGCACTTCTCCAATTTGACATAAACACCGAAAATTGCACAGGTTGAAAAATTATCCTCCCTAGTTGCTTAAAATCCCAAGGAGTCAAAGTATCCATTGTCAACAGCCTTAACATTTGCATACATGGGGGAGAATCCACCCCATATCGAG
This sequence comes from Nyctibius grandis, assembly GCF_013368605.1. Classification (NCBI taxonomy): domain Eukaryota; kingdom Metazoa; phylum Chordata; class Aves; order Nyctibiiformes; family Nyctibiidae; genus Nyctibius; species Nyctibius grandis. Next base: position 5,435,877 of record NC_090694.1, read on the forward strand.
CTACATTTCTTTGTAGCTCTTGTACCACCTTCCATGAAAAAGGAACATGTGAATGAGGCTGTCCTGCTGCAGGGTCATTGAAAATCACAGGATAAGCAGAAGGACCAGTACTAAAAGACACAGATTCACCCGCTGCACCTCCCATGCCTCCCAGTTTCTCTACTACCTCCCACTCCCCCTCCTGAGCTGCCGATGATTTTACAGCCTCCCAAAATTTCCCAGGATCCCGAGGGAACACAGTAATCCCAGGTAAACTAAGTAATTTATCTGGTGTGGGCTGAGGGGTTTTAATACTTAGCCGACTAAGCGCCTGAGACAGTTCTTCATCGTCAGCAGGTGGCGCAGAAGGAGAAGGATGTGCAGCTCCTTCAGTTATCGTCGGGGTTGCGCCACTGAAGGGTGGCAATCTCGGATTCGCAGAGGGTGGTCGCTTTATGTGCTGGGGCTTCTGTACCACCCCTTCGTCATCCGATTCTGGGGTGCCCGTGATCAATAAGTCTTTATAATACTCAGCCACCGCGTGAGGAGTGGTAGGTATCGGCAACTTCACCTTAACTGACGGTGCACTTGTAGATTCTTCTGTCGTTACCTTCTCTGATTTTTCTTCTTCTGGAATATTTGTCCCTTCATTCTTTGACGCAGGAGGAGGCACAGAAGTGCTGGGTACTAATACAGAAGGCTCCAAATCCTCCTTCTTTTCCTCTTTGTCTTGCTGTTGTTTTACTTTTTGTACAGTCTCTTTCATTACACGCCATGTTGTTAACAGTTCCACGGCAGCTTTATCTCCCTTTGTCACTGCCTCAAAAAGGGCAGATCCTAATCCTTCCCATACTGTTAAACTGAAGGCAGTAGTAGAAGATGTATCACATCCATGCTTTTTCCCCCCCAACAACATTTTTCGCAACGATGGGTCCGGGAGACTTATCCCCCGTTGTTTCAAGGCAAGCTGCCACATAGACAAGACCATACTTTCTTCTTTAGTTATAGTACCCCCCATCGTGCCCCTGGTGGCTCACCGAATCCACGGTGTCCTCTAAGTCCCGGGTAAAGCAGCTCTGCCCGCCGCTGTTCCACCAGTAAAACCTTCTTCCGAACGTGTCTCGCCGGCCGGACGATCACGTCGGGGTCACCAATTGCGGAGAAAAGGACTCAGCACACGATCCAATGTGAATCAAGCATAAGCCGTTTATTACAAAAAAAACCACCCCTTTTTATAACATATTTGCTTCCGTACATGCAGCCAGGCACTGTCCATGCAAAACCCGATTGGTCGTCCCGCTTCTGCCACACACTGTCCACGCGCCCCCCTGCAACCTCCCATTGGTCAGTCCTTTCACCATCCCCCTGTGCTGTAACATGATCCTGCAGGTGCCAAGTCCGGCACTGTTCACAGTGATGTTTACTGTCAAGTATGCAGAGGCTCCGTGGGAAGCACACAGGAGATTGGCCTGTGACCTTGTAGGTGCTGAGTCTGGCAGAGGCTTTGTGGGAAGCACACAGGAGATAGGCCTGTGGCCTTGCTTGGAGAGCTTGTTGACTTCAGCTCTTGATTCTTTCCATTAGCTGCAACAATATCCCCCAACAGCCAAGTAGTGATGGAAAGGCTATGTATGAAGAAACTCTGGGTCAAATTTCATTTGAGCTATATTGTAAACTGAAAACATCTGCTTAGGAAATAGCAGTTTCCAAGGAATGAAAATATATATGAATATGTAGGTATTTAAATTTCTAGAAGGAAACCCTTTAGAGATGTTTTCCTTTCATGAGGGCTTGTATAAACCTCAGAAAGGGTTTTCAGGAAATGTCCAGGGACTTCAAACTTTAAGTACCTGTGATGATTAACATTTAGTTGTCATACAGTCTTCTGTTGCAATAGCCAGAGTCCTTTGCAAATAAAGCCCCTGTGGAGCATTATGACTGAAATTACACTGGAGACGTACAAACTGTTATTCTGGAAATCTTTAACTGTTGTTTTCCTAAAGGGCCGGGAGAACCAGTTGCTAATTGAGATGATACCCAGGTAGCTTATTAGCTTTGGGTGAAGAAAGAATTTGACTGCGGAGTAAACTGCTATGCACGTTTTAGAAAATTATGTGTCATTCCTATTTTGTTCACCTTCCAAATTATTTCATGAGTTACTCTTCATCACGAGACTTCTTTAAAAACAAGCAAGCAGTGTTCTTCAGAAGATCATTTCACCTATGTGAAAGGCATAATTCATAGGGCTACTCTTTGAGAGTCTGAGAGCCATAAGTTACTAAAAAACTGAGATTGCCTTCATTTTTCAATTTGGGAGTTCTAACACTACCAAAATTATAGTGCCTTTTCATAGATAAATAAATTATTGGTTTTTTTTAATGAGAAATTCTTGTTATTTTCTGTTTTTTTCTGAACTCCTGATCTGAACCTTAATTGTAGTATGTCACTTGAATTTGGCACTGTCTTGCTTTAGCCTGCATCCAGGACTAAAAAATAACCAGCTGTTCTATCACCCAATGAACCCTCCCCAGCTGAGAAAGGGAATTGGGAAAAGGAGGGAGACTCGTGTGTTGAAATGGAAACAGATTTAATAAAATAAGAAAACCAATATCAATACTACTGATAATATAAAATGCACAGAGTTATACTCAGCCGATACAGTGGTCGCAAGCTGCACACTCCCAGCAGTGAATGCCAGATGTCAAACACTGTGAACACCACAGCTCCAGCAAAAGCACAATGGTCGCAACGAATGGAACAGCAGGCCTTGGGAGCAGAATGACAGGCGAGAACCTCCAGGGATAACGACCATTGAGAAAAGAAGGCCATCCCAGGAAACTTCCAATTTATAGTGAATGTGATGTTTATGGTATAGAATACTGCTGCAGGCCAGCCTGGGTTAAAAACTGGCTGGATGGCCGAGCCCAGAGAGTGGTGGTGAATGGGGCAAAGTCCAACTGGCGGCCGGTCACTAGCAGTGTTCCCCAGGGCTCAGTTCTGGGGCCGGTGCTGTTCAATATCTTTATAGATGATCTAGACATAGGGATTGAGTGCACCCTCAGCAAATTTGCAGATGACACCAAGCTGGGTGGGAGTGTCGATCTGCTGGAGGGGAGGAAGGCCCTACAGAGGGATCTGGACAGGTTAGATAGATGGGCCGAGACCAACGGCATGAGGTTCAACAAGAACAAGTGCCGGGTCTTACACTTTGGCCACAACAACCCCATGCAGCGCTACAGGCTGGGGGAAGAGTGGTTAGAAAGCGGCCTGGCGGAAAGAGACCTGGGGGGGTGCTGATCGACAGCCGCCTAAACATGAGCCAGCAGTGTGCCCAGGTGGCCAAGAAGACCAATGGCATCCTGGCCTCTATTAGGAATAGTGTAGCCAGCCGGTCTAGGGAAGTGATCGTCCCTCTGTACTCGGCACTGGTGAGGCCGCATCTTGAATACCGTGTCCAGTTCTGGGCCCTGCACTTCAAGAAAGATGTTGAGGTGTTGGAGTGAGTCCAGAGGAGGGCAACCAAGCTGGTGAAGGGTCTGGAGGGTCTGACCTACGAGGAGCGGCTGAGGGAGCTGGGGTTGTTTAGCCTGGAGAAGAGGAGGCTCAGAGGTGACCTTATTGCAGTCTACAACTACCTGAAGGGAGGTTGTAGTGAAGTGGGAGTCGGCCTCTTCTCCCGGGCAACTAGCGATAGGACAAGAGGACATAGCTTCAAGCTTCGCCAGGGGAGGTTCAGGTTGGACATTAGGAAGAATTTCTTCACAGAAAGGGTCATTAGACATTGGAATGGGCTGCCCAGGGAGGTGGTGGAGTCACCATCTCTGGATGTGTTTAAGAAAAGACTGGACATGGCACTTAGTGCCATGGTCTAGTTGACAGGGTGGTGTCAGGGCAATGGTTGGACTCGATGATCCCAGAGGTCTCTTCCAACCTGGTTGATTCTGTGATTCTGTGTTACGGGCAGTGGCATGAGGCAGAGGGTATGTTTCCAACCAGGTGGTACTTGCTTCCACCATTGTGAACACATGGTGCTTGCCTTGCCAGGTTTGAAGAAGTGAGATATAGTCAATTTGCCAGGCCTCTCCATACTTTTTGCAGCGAGTGGAAAAGAAGGCACGGACTCTGCGATCAAGGAGGCAAGGGCCAAAAGACCTAAATCACCTTTATTGTTATTCTACTACCCTATTTAAATGCTACAATGTACCCATTCTGGCAAGAGCCACAGTGTTCTGGGCTCAAAACATCAACAACCATTCCTTGTTTTCAGTCCTGTGTTCAGAACTGACCTTCAACGTGTTTACTTCTTTCATGCCTCAAAGGGCCCTGTGAACTGGTCTCATCTCCTTTATCTTAAAAGCAAGCAAGAACTATTCTCAATGCAGTGTTCCCAAGCGAATCCTCTGCTCTTCAAGTAAAGCACAGCTGTTTGCAGGCTGATGGTCTTCCACATTTCCCCCTTTTTTGTTTATTTCGATGACAAGGGTGGTCATGATGTGGGTTTTGGCTTTTCGGAGTCCTCTGATTGCAGACCAGGTAAAGTGAAAGACCATAACAAAAATAAAATTATAAAACCTCCCACTATTGCAAACATCCATAACTGTAAGTTTAGACCCATAAACCAATTCTTTAGATTTAACCACTTAACATTATCCGATATATCATCCAATACACTCTTTTTTGCTAATTCCTTAAGATTGGATAATTGATTTTGTAGGGAAGCTTTTAGGTCTTGCACTTGGCCATTTTGAATCATTGGTCGAAATAGGGATTTCAGGATCCCACCACGTTATGGGTGCAAACAATAGGGGTTCCAGCATGTGTGCCCAATAAAGCGTATCATCTGCCACACTCCCTTGAGGACAGACCCAAAACAAACAGCTTATTATAATCACCTTTGAATTTGCAGAGATCAAGGCAAAATAAGCTAAAAGGGTCTTACAGGGTGTAGGCTCAGCCTCAACCTGATACCAGACACTTTAGCAAAAGCAGGCCTCAGAGCAGGCCCTAAAAGACCTACTCTGTGAAATCCTCAGATAGAATCAACTTTCTTTTCAGTAATTTTCCTTTCAGTTAAAAACAACTGTACCTTCTGAAACCAGCTGCATGTTCTGTGGGCAGTGTCTGGCTCTGGGACTGATAACGCCCAAAGTTATATCTATCACTGACTCTTGCTTGCGCTTATTCCCAGAGAATCCAAGGTCTCTCTTAAATTCCTCGCTAATTACAAAGAAGGGCCAAAGATAAAGACGACTGTGAACAACATCCTTGTAGTGTCCAAATTTACTTGATTCACAAGCTCTAGAAGAGATAACTGCTGTGAGAACCAAAACAGGATCTTCTCCTCAGAGCAACCCGCATGTGTCAACAGAAATGCCTTAACCACGCTTGCGCGGAAGCGGGGTCACACAGCAGACAGCACAACTATGGAGAGACCATGACCACCAGAGACCACCCAAGACCCCTCGCAGCATGCTACTTGCGTGCTCATCCAGTCATCTCAGCATTCCCCAAGTAATGCTGGGTGTCAGGTTGACTGTTCTGCGTCGCTTGCGTGGTCCATGTACTTTCAGTGTCTGCATTTCCGGTACCATGTTCTGGTTGTGGTTTCTCCAGCTCATGGTATGGCTTCACGTATCTCGCAGGTAGCCAACGAGGACCTGTTGGGAGTAAAACACAAGCATATCCCCTCCCCCATGTCAACAATTCTACTGCTCCACGCCAATCAGTTGGGCCTGGCAGATCTTTATACCAAACCTTAGGATTTTGTGTAAAGGGTACTTTACCCTGAAAATGTCGTTCCACTGCTGCAGTATCTAATTGAGAAGATGACCGATTTAGAAAATTTAAAGTGAACACAGCCATATCTAATTGTTCTTGAGGAGCTGTGGCTACACTCCCCCTTTTTTGTTTTTGCAACATGTGTTTCAAGTTTTGATGTGTCCGTTCAATTATGGCTTGTCCGGTGGGGGTGTGCGGGATACCTGTAACATGAGACACACCCCACTGTTGTAGGAATAAGGCCGCTGCTTGTGATACATAGGCGGGTCCATTGTCTGTTTTTATTTGTTTGGGGAGGCCCATAAGTGCAAAGCACCTTGTCCAATGTTTCTTAACGTCCTGAGTCCGTTCCCCTGTAGCTGCAGAAGCAACATCATAACCAGAAAAGGTATCCACAGTAACATGAACATACTTTTGCCTGCCAAAAGGTGGATAATGTGTAACATCTGTTTGCCAAATTTCATTAGCCTTCAGTCCCCTGACATTTACACCATCATGATAAGTTGCAGTATTATATAATTGACAATCGTTACATGCCCGAATAATATCACACGCCTGGGTTTTTGTCAGAGCAAATTCTTTCTGTAAACTGCGAGCATTTTGATGGAAAAAGGAGTGAGATAATTGTGCATGTTGAAATCGTTGAGTAAGGGAGGATGATGTTATGGGCAAAGCAGTGTACTTATCAGCTACTGCATTCCCTTCTACCAGAGGTCCTGGCAAGCGAGTGTGAGACCGAATATGAACAATAAAGCAAGGATGCCGTCGTTGCTGAAGCAGAGTTGCAATAGCAAGGAAAAGTTTATACAGCTCTTGATTGCTAATTTCTTTGATAAATGCAGCTTCTAAGCAGTTAATTGCGCCAACAGCATATAGTGAATCTGATACAATATTAATAGGTTCGCTTGCAAACAATGTCAGAGCTAAATGTATTGCAGACAATTCAACAATCTGAGTGGACGCTTCCACAGTAATTGAGGTGTGTTGCCATTGTGCCTTTTCTTTCCAGGCCACTACGGCCTTCTTTGTTTTACCTGAGCCGTCTGTAAAAACCGTTTTTGCATTTGGTATAGGGTGAGGCACCATCACCCTCTGTGGTTGTAAACAGAGGGAAGGTAAGGCTTGCAAGATTTTATTCTGTGGCAAAGTAAAATGGATATCATTCAAATAATCAGCCACAGCAGCCTGAAATCCAAGGCTTTCCTTCATGGTTCAAAGCCAGACTGGCTATTAAACTGGTGGCAAACAGCAGTTGCCGTTCGCCCCCCCTTCCCCCCGCCAAAGGGGAAGGAACAGAGAAAAGGGAGAGAAACTCACAAGCTGGAAAGTTAAAACCGTTTCACTAAGCAACAATGAATATATGAATATATGTAAAAACCAATAGGTAGTGCGGCAGGCGCAGGACCTGGAGGAGCTGTTGGTGTTAACTGTGCTCTAGCCATAGCCGCTGCCGCTACTGCTGCCGGCCGCAAGATCCCCCGCACCGAAGGGACGGCTGCAGCCGCCCCCTCCACCGATGTCAATGGTGGGCACAAATTGGACTGCACCCCTGGACCCGCAAAACCAGGACCGCAAGGACCGTCCGACTCCCCGGAGACCGCCCCACACACAGGCCTCCATTGCTCCCCCACATCCACCAAGGCACCAACAGGAGTGGATGCCTGAGATTGCAAATACTCCTCTGCAGGCTGAAGTGCAGAGTGCTGTAAAAACAACCCTCCACGTTGCTCCTAAATCCTCTAGAATATCAAACTGCAACGTTTTCTGTTTTTGTATTTCAACCCCCACTTTCGCCCAGGTCTTTACATCGTAAGTCCCTGATACAGGGAACCAGGTACAGTTGTCTTTGATCCATACTAATAACTGCACCAATTTAACTAATTGGACCTTATAGCCCTGTTCACGTAATATATGCTGTAATACCTCAGTGTAGAGCTTATGCTCTTGAGAACTAGACTGTCCCATGTTTATTGTGATCGCGGAACTCACCGATTCCTGGGGGACTCACCAGTCCTGGCACGTGCTATCCCCCAACAATCGTTCGATCACAGAGTCGCCGCCACTTTGTTGATCTCCAATCCTGTTCGGGCGCCATTTGCGGCGAGTGGAAAAGAAGGCACAGACTCTGCGATCAAGGAGGCAAGGGCCAAAAGCCAAAAGGCCTAAGGTACCTTTATTGTTATTCTACTACCCTATTTAAATGCTACAATGCAGGAGCCGGACTATGCAGTTCAGGATGATATCAAAATTCACACGCTAAGCACTCATCACCCATTCTGGGAAGAGCTACAGTGTTTTGGGCTCAAAACATCAACAACCATTCCTTGTTTTCAGTTCTGTGTTCAGAACTGACCTTCAACACGTGTTTACTTGTTTCATGCCTCAAAGGGCCCTGTGAACTGGTCACGGCTCCTTTATCTTAAAAGCAAGCAAGAACTATTCTCAGTGCAACGTTCCCAAGCGAATCCTCTGCTCTTCAAGTAAAGCACAGCTGTTTGCAGGCTGATGGTCTTCCACAGGTATGTAGTGATAGGACAAGGGGTAACGGATTTAAACTGAAAGAGGGTAGATTTAGATTAGATATTAGGAAGAAATTCTTTCCTGTGAGGGTGGTGAGACACTGGAACAGGTTGCCCAGAGATGATGTGGATGCCCCCTCCCTGGAAGTGTTCAAGACCAGGTTGGATGGGGCCTTGAGCAATCTGGTCTAGTGGAAAGGTGTCCCTGCCCATGGCAGGGGGGGTTGGAACTAGATGATCTTTAAGGTCCCTTCCAACCCAAACCATTCTATGATTCTAAGAAGAGATCAGGAGTTGCCCCCAGGTTGGACAAAGCCAGTTTCAGCCAGCTACAAGATGGACCCACCACTGGCCAAATCTGAGCCAATCATTGACATTGGTAGCGCCTCTGTGATGAAATATTGAAGAAAGGGTAAAAAATACTGCAGAGAAGCTGTGAGAGAGAGGAGTGAGAAAAATGTGAGAGAAACAACCCTGCAGAAACCAAGGTCAGTGAAGAATGAAGGGAAGGAGGTGCTCCAGGCACAGGAGCAGAGATTCCCCTGCAGCCTGTGGAGAAGACCATGGTGGTCCACGGTGGAGCAGATATCCACACTGCAGCCTCTGGAGGATCCCACACTAGAGCAGGTGGATATGCCCTGAAGGAAGCTGCAGCTCATGGAGAGCCCACACAGGAGCAGGCTCATGGCAGGAACTGCAGCCCATGGAGAGAAGCCCATGCAGGAGCAGGTTTTCTGGCAGGACCTGTGACCCCGCGGGGAAACCACACTGGAGCAATCTGTTCCTGATGGACTATACCCTGTGGGAAGGACCCACACTGGACCATAAAGTCATAGGATCATCGAGACCAACTCCCTGCTCCTCACAGGACTACTTAAAACTAAATCATATGACTAAGAGCATCGTCCAGATGCTCCTTGAACTCTGACAGGCTTGGTGCCATGACCACTTCCCTGGGGAGCCTGTTCCAGTGACTGACCACCCTCTCAGTAAAGAACCTTTTCCTAATGTCCAATCTGAACTTCCCCTGATGCAGCTTCATTCGAGTTCGTGAAGGACTCCGTCCCTTGAGAGGGACCTCATGCTGGAGCAGGGGAAGAGTGTGAGGAGGAAGAAGCAGTAGAGAGGAACTTCTAGGAAATGACTGCAACCCCCATTCCCCATCCCCACCCCCGCATCACTCAGGGTTGTGGAGGAGGAGGCAAAAGAGTCAGGAGTGAAGTTGAGCCTGGGAAGTGGTGGGGGGGAGGTGTTTTTAGTTTAGGTTTTTTCTCCTCTTCTCACTACCCTACTCTGTTATTAATTGGCAATAAATTAAATTAATCTTTACCAAGTCGAGTTTTTCTGCCCATAATGGTAATTGGTGAGGGAACTGTTACGACCTGGTCGCAACTAGTTCATGAATCCCTTGGAGTAAATTAAAGTGAAACAACACCAAATAACTGGTATGAAATTAAGAACAATTTATTAATACAGGGAAAGTAGCATGGTCATAAGTGTCTTGGGTTTCTAAAGGCACTGAGAAAAGAAAGGGAAAAGAGAAAGAGGATAGAGAAGCGGGAAGTTCTAAATACTTTAGGTCATTTGCATGTGAGATAGGAGAGAGTGGTAATATCCCTCTTGTCTCCCCCCTCCGCTCACTTCTCATGCTAATTGGGACGCCTTGCACATTTGTAGTCTTAGATTGTTCTTGAAATGAGACGGTGGTCCCCCAGGGGTGTCTGGTGGTCGTGATACCCCCTGGTTGTGGTGTCCGCTGTATGACCCCGCTTCTGTGCAAGGGTGGTTGATGCCTTTATGTTGCAAAGATGTTGCACGTGTAGGTTGGCCCCAAGGAAAAGATACCATCCTGCCTCCGCAGGACTTATCTCTTCCTGCATCCAGAATTCTAAACCAAGTCAATTAAGGAACAGCAAAGGTATTGTTCTGCCCCCCAGACCCTTATTTCTTCCTCAGGCCAGAGTTGCAAGCCTCTGCAGTACCCATCCCCTCCTCCAGCCAGAGTTGTAAAACAAGTTGTTTAAGGCATGCAAACTCTGTCACAGGAACTCCCTGTCCTTATCTTAACCCATGTGCTTTTTTCTATGTATTTTTCTCCCCCTGTCTTGCTGAGGAGGGGGCATGATAGAGCGACTTGGTGGGCACCTGGCAGCCAGCCAAGGTTAACCCCCCAGAAGTTCAAAGCCTTCCATTATTCCAGTGCTTATTTTCTCTGGACTCTTTTAGAAATCAATCACTATGCTGAAATTTCTTTACTGGATTCTGGTCTCACCAAAAGAAACTATTTACAACTAACTCTACTGGGGGGGTAAATCTGTCCTGACAGCATATGGCTGAGTACAGTGCTCAAAGGTTAGTGGGCCTAAACAAGCTAGAAAAATAGAATAGAATAGAATAGAATAGAATAGAATAGAATAGAATAGAATAGAATAGAATAGAATCGTTCAGTTGGAAAAGACCTACTACGATTATCTAGTCCAACTGTCTGACCACTTCAGGTCCTGCTTGACCAACCTGGTCTCCTTCCATGACCAATAATGACTGAGCATAGGCAAGCCCAGACCATGTTGCATACATGTAGCTCTTAACTCCTTAATCACTCCCCAATTGAATGGCTCACATTCTGGTGGGCTGTCTCCATCCCCTCGATATACCGGGCAAGCCAATACCCGGGCGTTCTAGTGTAACCTTGCAAGGTCTATTATTTGTTTTACCAGGAGTTATTGATGCAGACTATATGGGTCAAATTTGCATAGGGGTCAGTGCCACTTGAGCATCCTCCTAGACAAACTAGTTGCCCGGGGCTTGGATGGGTGGACTCTTCAATGGGTTAAAAACTGGCTGGATGGCCGAGCCCAGAGAGTGGTGGTGAATGGGGCAAAGTCCAACTGGCGGCCGGTTACTAGCAATGTTCCCCAGGGCTCAGTTCTGGGGCCGGTGCTGTTCAATATCTTTATAGATGATCTAGACGTAGGGATTGAATGCACCCTCAGTAAATTTGCAGATGACACCAAGCTGGGTGGGAGTGTCGATCTGCTGGAGGGGAGGAAGGCCCTACAGAGGGATCTGGACAGGTTAGATAGATGGGCCAAGACCAACAGCATGAGGTTCAACAAGAACAAGTGCCGGGTCTTACACTTTGGCCACAACAACCCCATGCAGTGCTACAGTCTGGGGGAAGAGTGGTTAGAGAGTGGCCCGGCGGAAAGAGACTTGGGGGTGCTGATAGACAGCTGGCTAAACATGAGCCAGCAGTGTGCCCAGGTGGCCAAGAAGACCAATGGCATCCTGGCCTCTATTAGGAATAGTGTAGCCAGCCGGTCTAGGGAAGTGATCATCCCTCTGTACTCGGCACTGGTGAGGCCGCATCTTGAATACCGTGTCCATTTCTGGGCCCCACACTTCAAGAAAGATGTTGAGGTGTTGGAGCGAGTCGAGGAGGGCGACCAAGCTGGTGAAGGGTCTGGAGGGTCTGACCTACGAGGAACGGCTGAGGGAGCTGGGGTTGTTTAGCCTGGAGAAGAGGAGGCTCAGAGGTGACCTTATTGCAGTCTACAACTACCTGAAGGGAGGTTGTAGTGAAGTGGGAGTCGGCCTCTTCTCCCGGGCAACTAGCGATAGGACAAGAGGACACAGCCTCAAGCTTCGCCAGGGGAGGTTCAGGTTGGACATTAGGAAGAATTTCTTCACAGAAAGGGTTATTAGACATTGGAATGGGCTGCCCAGGGAGGTGGTGGAGTCACTATCTCTGGATGTGTTTAAGAAAAGACTGGACATGGCACTTAGTGCCATGGTCTAGTTGACAGGGTGGTGTCAGGGCAATGGTTGGACTCGATGATCCCAGAGGTCTCTTCCAACCTGATTGATTCTTTGATTCTGTGATTCTGTGATTCCTGCTTCGTCTGTCTCTCATAAAGAGGTTATAGCCATTACGGGAGACTTGACAGCCCACGACTGCCGTGCGATTGCTCAAGTGGCACTGACCCCTATGCAAATGTTGCTTTTTGAGGCAAACTTGAGGCGATCGGCTAATGAACAGACACTGATGAATTTGGAACTATAAAAAAAAAATAAAAAAAACAAAAAAAAACAACCCACCACGTTTCAGATGGAGCATTTAGCAAAAACATTTGCGGCAGCAGTTAAGGTAACTCAGCATTGTTATACATGCAGGCAAGAAGGTCACTTTAAGAAAAATTGCCCTAAGAAGTCGAAGCTGAGTGGGGGAGGTAACTCTGTTTTGATGTGTGATCACTGTGGGAAGCTGGGGCATTTTGTGAAGCAGTGCAGGTCTAAGTATAACGCTCAAGGTCAGCTGATAGGAAGCAGCAGCAGAGTGCAGGGAAACTGGAGAAAGAATGCGGCGGGGGGAAACTGCATGCTGATACAAATGAATCTTCCCAACCAGTTCCAGGCTTATGCAGTCAACTCGCAGCCCGAACCGCAGGGAGTGCCGGACTGGATGTTACCACAGCAACTGCAATCACAATAGAGAATAGCAGAGTGCATAAGGTTCCATTGAATGCCGTGGGACCCACTGGAAACGGGTTAAGTGCACTATTACTCGGACATTCTAGTGTAACCTTGCAAGGTCTATTTGTTTTACCAGGAGTTATTGATGCAGACTATATGGGTCAAATTTGTGCGATGGTATGGACTCCTACCCCCCCCGTGTCAATTTCTGAAGGTAGACGGATTGCGCAGTTGATTCCTTTCCGAGCGCAAGTCACTTGTAAACAGGATAAGATCAGAGGGGAGGGGGGGTTCGGTTCGACGGGAACGCCGCAGATCTTTTGGGCTCAGAGCATACAGAATACCTGCCCAACTTTAACTTGTATACTCACCTTCGCCAAAGGAACCCACTCGACAATACAGGTAACCGGGATAATTGATACGGGAGCAGATGTGACTATCATATCTGCACGTATATGGCCTCGATCCTGGCCCTGCTGGCGGAAGTAGGTGGTGCAACACAGAGTGTCCAGAGCCGATTTATGGTGCAAGTTCGAAGCCCTGAGGGTCAGACAGTTACAGTGCGACCCTATGTGATTGATGTCCCCTTGAACTTGTGGGGACGGGATGTTCTGGGACAATGGGGAGTGGTCATTGGTACACAAAATGATTTTTAATAGGGGCCACTGTTGTGGAGGGTGCACAGAGACCAACTCTGCCTCTAACTTGGTTAACAAACACCCCCGTTTGGGTAGAGCAGTGGCCCCTTCCTGAAGAAAAGTGTGTAGCCCTCCCTCCGACAATTAGTGGAAGAACAAGTAGCACAAGGTCACTTAGAACCTCCCCATAGCCCCTGGAACACCCCTGTGTTTGTGATTAAGAAAAAGTCAGGTAAATGGCGACTACTGCAGGATCTGCGGAAAGTAAATGACGTGATGGAGGGGATGGGAGCCTTACAACCAGGCATGCCCTCTCCGACTATGATTCCACGAAACTGGGACATTTTGGTTATTGATCTGAAGGATTGTTTTTTCACCATCCCTTTACATGAAACTGACAAATGCAAATTTGCTTTTTCAATACTTAGTAGGAACAACATGGCGCCTTGTCAACGATATCAGTGGACGGTATTACCGCAAGGCATGAAAAACAGTCCCACAATATGTCAATGGTATGTAGCAAAGGCGTCGACACCAGTATGGGAGCAATTTCCACAGGTATACTGTTATCATTACATGGACGATATTCTTGTATCAGCTGCAGATAAAGCAGAACTTCAACAAATATATCCAGTTCTGCGGCAATCATTGGCCACTTTTGGGCTGTGTATAGCACTGGAAAAAGTTCAGCAGCAGGCCCCATGGAAGTACTTGGAAGTTAAGGTCTTGGATCAGACAATTGAGCCACAATCCATCCAATTCCGAGTAAACGTCAAAACCCTGAATGATGTGCAGAAATTATTGGGGATCATCGATTGGATAAGGCCGTACTTGGGCCTCCCGACTGCTCAATTGAAGCCGCTTTTTGACCTGTTGAAAGGAGACACTGATCTGATGTCTCCCTGGTCACTGACAGTGGAAGCCACCTTGGCTTTAGAGGAAGTGGCCAATGGCATGCGACAGAAAAAGGTACATCGTGTGGATTTAGAGATGCCAGTAAGTTTATATGTAGCCATTGCCAACTATCATCTCATGGGATTGCTCGGCCAGTGGAATGAGCGCTGGCAGGATCCGCTACACGTTCTAGAGTGGCTGTTTTTATCCGTTCAACCATGAAAAACAGTGAGCACTCAGACTGAGCTGATATCGAAAATAATTACAACAGGACGCACACGATGCATTCAACTCATGGGCTGAGACCCCGGTCGACTGATAATTCCCATTGAACGCGATTATGTGAGCTGGTGTATGGCAAACAGTTTACCATTTTTGGGTTCATTGATAATGGCTGGTTTTATAAGACACCAGGCCTGTCAGTAATACATGGGAAAGGTTTGTGTCATAGGGGCAAAAGGGTCCTGGGACAGGAATTAGCAGGGCTCATTCGGAGAGCTTTAAACTAGATTCAAAGGGGGATGGGGTTGTAGCTGGGCTTGTACCACTGGGGCAACGCTCTAGTGTTGAGGTAGACCAGGAGGCCTCCCATCCCCCTAGGGTGAAATCGGTGTGCTCAGCTCGCTCCCCGAAATGCCTGTACACCAATGCACGCAGCATGGGGAATAAACAGGAGGAGTTAGAAATCCGTGTTCAGTCAGGGGGCTATGATTTAGTGGCAATTACTGAGACTTGGTGGGACACCTCGCATGACTGGAATGTGGTCATGGATGGCTATGTCCTGTTCAGTAAAGACAGGCCACTAAGGAGAGGTGGTGGAGTTGCTCTTTATGTGAGTGGGCAGCTAGAATGTATTGAGTTCTGTCCAGGGGCGGATCAGGAGCGAGTTCAGAGTTTGTGGGTGCGAATTAAGGGGCAGGCTAGCAGGGGTGATACTGTTGTGGGTGTCTATTACAGGCCACCGGATCAGGATGAGGAAGGTGATGAGGCCTTCTACAGGCAGCTGAGAGCAGTCTCTCAATTACAGGGCCTGGTTGTCATGGGGGATTTCAACTACCCTGATATTTGCTGGGAGGCCTACTCAGCCAGCCATCCTCAGTCCAGGAGGTTCCTCCAGTGCATTGATGATAACTTTCTGATGCAAATGGTGGATGAGCCAACTAGGAGAGGAGCGTTGCTGGATCTTGTTCTCGCTAACAAGGAGGGTCTGGTTGAAGAGGTGAAGGTTGAGGGCAGCCTTGGTTGTAGTGACCATGAGATGGTAGAGTTCAGGATCTCATGTGGCAGGAACAGAATAGCTAGCAGAATCACAACCCTGGACTTCAGGAGGGCCAACTTTGGCCTTTTCAAGCAATTGCTAGGGGAAATCCCATGGGACAGGGTACTAGAAGGTAAGGGGGCCCAAGATAGTTGGTTAGCATTCAAGGACTGCTTCTTCCGAGCTCAAGATCAGAGCATCCCAGCAGGTAGGAAGTCAAGGAAGGGTACCAGGAGACCTGCATGGTTAAACAGGGAACTGCTGGGCAAACTCAAGTGGAAGAAGAGAGTGTACAGATCGTGGAAGGAGGGGCTGGCCACTTGGAAGGAATATAAGTCTGTTGTCAGAGGATGTAGGGAGGCAACTAGGAAAGCTAAGGCCTCCTTGGAATTAAACCTTGCAAGAGAGGTCAAGGACAACAGAAAGGGCTTCTTCAAATACATTGCAGGTAAAGCCAACACTAGAGGCAATGTAGGCCCACTGATGAATGAGGTGGGGGTCCTGGAGACAGAGGATAAAAAGAAGGCGGAGTTACTGAATGCCTTCTTTGCCTCTGTCTATACTGCTGGAGGCTGTCCTGAGGAGCCCCGGACCCCTGAGGCCCCAGAAGAAGTCAGGATAGAGGAGGAATCTGTCTTGGTTGATGAGGGCTGGGTCAGGGACCAATTAAACAATCTGGACGTCCATAAATCCATGGGCCCTGATGGGATGCACCCGCGGGTGCTGAGGGAGCTGGTGGAAGTCATTGCTAGGCCACTCTCCATCATCTTTGATAAGTCGTGGGCAACGGGAGAGGTGCCTGAGGACTGGAGAAAAGCGAATGTCACTCCAGTCTTCAAAAAGGGCAAGAAGGAGGACCCGGGTAACTATAGAATGGTCAGCCTCACCTCCATCCCCGGAAAGGTAATGGAACAACTTGTCCTTGGTGCTGTCTCTAGGCACATCAAGGATAGGGGGATCATTAGGGGCAGTCAACATGGCTTCACCAAGGGGAAGTCATGCTTAACCAACTTGATAGCCTTTTATGAGGATGTTACCCGGTGGATAGATGATGGTAAAGCTGTGGATGTGGTCTATCTTGATTTCAGTAAAGCGTTTGACACGGTCTCCCACAGCATCCTCGCAGCTAAACTGAGGAAGTGTGGTCTGGATGATCGGATAGTGAGGTGGATTGTGAACTGGCTGAAGGAAAGAAGCCAGAGAGTGGTGGTCAATGGGACAGAGTCCAGTTGGAGGCCTGTGTCTAGCGGAGTCCCTCAAGGGTCAGTACTTGGGACCAGTACTATTCAATATATTCATTAATGACTTGGATGAGGGAATAGAGTGCACTGTCAGCAAGTTCGCTGATGACACAAAACTGGGAGGAGTGGCTGACACACCGGAAGGCTGTGCAGCCATTCAGAGAGACCTAGACAGGCTGGAGAGTTGGGCGGGGAGAAATTTAATGAAATATAACAAGGGCAAGTGTAGAGTCCTGCATCTGGGCAAGAACAACCCCATGTACCAGTACAAGTTGGGGACAGACCTGTTGGAGAGCAGCATAGGAGAAAGGGACCTGGGGGTCCTAGTGGACAGCAGGATGACCATGAGCCAGCAATGTGCCCTTGTGGCCAAGAAGGCCAATGGCATCCTGGGGTGTATTAGAAGGGGTGTGGTTAGCAGGTCAAGAGAGGTTCTCCTCCCCCTCTACTCTGCCCTGGTGAGGCCGCATCTGGAATATTGTGTCCAGTTCTGGGCCCCTCAGTTCAAGAAGGACAGGGAACTGCTAGAGAGAGTCCAGCGCAGAGCCACGAAGATGATTAAGGGGGTGGAACATCTCCCTTATGAGGAGAAGCTGAGGGAGCTGGGTCTCTTTAGCTTGGAGAAGAGGAGACTGAGGGGGGACGTCATTAATGTTTATAAATATGTAAAGGGCAAGTGTCATGAGGATGGAGCCAGGCTCTTCTCAGTGACATCCCTTGACAGGACAAGGGGCAATGGGTGCAAGCTGCAATACAGGAGGTTCCACATAAATATGAGGAAAAACTTCTTTACGGTGAGGGTAACCGAACACTGGAACAGGCTGCCCAGAGAGGTTGTGGAGTCTCCTTCTCTGGAGACATTCAAAACCCGCCTGGACACGTTCCTGTGTGATATGATCTAGGTAATCCTGCTCCGGCAGGGGGATTGGACTAGATGATCTTTCAGGTCCCTTCCAATCCCTAACATTCTGTTATTCTGTGATTTCAATTGGCCCTGGAAGGATTTGAAGGGCAGGGATCTTATCATCTTCCCAGTCACAAATTATTACAAACTCATTTAGAGTTACAAGTGATTCAAAAGCCGCTGGCAGCAGATAGCCCAGTACAAGGCCCTACGGTCTTTACTGACGGCTCTGGAAAATCGGGAAAAGCAGTAGTTACCTGGTATGACGGAAGGCAATGGCAGGAATTGGTGCATTTAGTACAGGGATCACCTCAATTGGTTGAACTTAGTGCTGCCATTGTTGCTTTTCAAACATTTTCGCATTGTGCTGTAAACACTGTTACGGACTCTGCTTATGTAGCAGACGTTGTGCAGCATGTTGATCGTGCGCTGCTCAAAGAGGTAAAGTCAGAACAATTATTTCCATTGCTAAAAATGCTATGGACTGTAGTGAACCGACGTATGCATAGGTATTATATCTTGCATATTCGCAGCCACACCGGTCTGCCAGGATTCATATGTGAAGGGTACGTGCGTGCCGACGCTCTCGCAGCCCCCGCTTGGACCCCTCCAGTGCCAGACCTAGTTCATCAAGCGTTTCTGTCTCACCAGTTTTTTCACCAAGGGGCTCGGGCGTTAGTCCGTCAATTCAAGATCTCTTTTGCAGACGCGAAATCTATCACTGCCACTTGTCCGGAGTGTCAACGCCTAGGACCCGGACTGGTGTTTCCACGCGGGGTTAACGCATGCAGCTGCCAAGCCTTGGACCTGTGGCAAACGGACGTAACACATATTCCCTCTTTTGGTCGCCTACAATATGGTCACGTCTCTGTGGATACTTTTTCTAAGGTCATGTGGGCATCGGCCCATGCTGACGAGAAAGCAATCAACACCATCTCACATCTTCAGCAAGCCTGGGCTGCCCTTGGGATTCCGAAACGTATTAAGACGGACAATGGGCCGGTGTATATATCTGCATGCATGGCCCGATTTCTCGCCTCCTGGTGGGTGGAACATGTTACTGGCATTCCTCATTCCCCAACCAGCCAGGCCATTGTGGAACGAGTGCACCACACTCTGAAGCAACTTCTTGAAAAACAAAAAGGGGGAATGAGCTCTGAGACCCCACATGCTCGCCTATGGAAGGCTGTGTAGACATTGAATCATTTAACTGTGCCAGCCGGGAAAGAGTGTCCTGTAATTATCTCTCAGTTTTTGTCTTTGCAGGGAGGCGATCCTCTTGTCAGGGCAAAGGTTTTAGCACGAGACGTGCGAACGGGAAAGTGGACAGGTGTGTGAGCCGACATAGGCAGGACGCAGGAACAGCCACAAGACCACAGATAAAATGCAAAGAGCAAATTTATTCCCGTTACCTCGCAAACCGGGGGATCTCCGAAGCAGCACCCGGGGCAAAGGCACGCAAGCGGGGACGCAGGCACCGCAGAGCTCGGTTCCTGCTAGAGAGAGAGAGCGAGAGATTCCGGGCCTGCTGCTTTCGCCTGTATATTAAGGGTTTCTTGCAGGCGGTAGTTTTCCACTGTGCTTTGATCTTTCTCACAGCAGGGCAGGAATCTCAAGCATGAACAATTAGGTGCCCCTGAGTCTTATCACAGGCCTGTGTTATCTGAATGCAGATGTTCTACTTGTCCAGCACACGAGACTAAACAACAGTTCCTAGTATGATATATGTGTTTTTCGACACCTCAGGTGCAAGTCACTTGAGCGTGTTTACAATTCTCCTTGCCAATCTTCTGTTATATTCCCACATTCCACCCCCTCGCTCAAGAGACCGCTTCTCCTGGGGAGTACAAAGCTGGACGTGTACATTTGGGCTTGCTGGGTATAGAACAGAGTAATATACAGAGGCATGCAATAAATACATATAGGAAAAGGAATAGACATATATACCTATACAATAATACTGTAAATCAAGTGTCCCAGTTATCCTGTCAGGGAATGAAACCACTCAGCCAGCCAGGCACCATCAGTAGATTGTTCCATTGGATGCTATAAGTCCTGGAGATGTTGAATGTTGTCCTCTGTGCTGGCTGGTTCATCAGTGATGTTGAGGTTGCATTTATGGTGTTGGAGGAGGAAATAGTCCATTGTCAATCAATGTTGTAATGTTTATTGGCATACAGTCGTTACCTACTCAGAAAAAATAGCAAATGAAAAAACATTAATATCACAATCACTTCGCATAATATAATTGTATAATACAGCTACTGGCATGCTAATGAAACACATCGTTAAAAGATCTGCAGCTGTTGATCTTCCCTTAATATAAAAAGCAGATGAGTTAGTTACACCAAATCTAAGTATTTACATGTTGGCCTTGCAGAAATGTATCCAGGGCATGTGCTTTTTTCAGATTGAACTTCAATTCGATGTTGGGTTTGTGACAGCAATAACACTGTTCCAATGCTATCTCCTCTAGATAAGGTACAGGTAGTCGTCGAAGATGCCTGAAATACAAGAACTCGAGAATCCAATATCGACAAAAGATGTCAAATAAGAGGAGAAGTACATGCCAATCTATTCCCAAAAATTGTATGGTAGTACTAGGGCCCTGTATTTTCTTTGAATTAGTTGCCCAGCCTTGGTCCTTTAAATGCACTTTCAGTGATTCAGCAGCTGCTGCTGTGGAAGACCCTCGGCCTGCAAACAGCTGTGCTTTACTTGGGGAGCAGAAGATTTGCTTGGGAACACTGCATTGAGAATAGTTTTTGCTTGCTTCTAAGATAAAGGAGCCAAGACCAGTTCACAGGGCCTTTTGAGGCATGAAAGAAGTAAACATGTGTTGAAGGTCAGTTCTGAACACAGAGCTGAAAACAGGGAATGGTTGTTGTTATCTTGAACTGCATAGTCTGGCTCCTGCATTACAGCAGTTAAATAGGGTAGTAGAATAACAATAAAAAAAAAAAAAACCAAAACATAGGCCTTTCGGCTTCAGGCCCTTGCATCCTCGATCTCAGAGTCTGCGCCGCCTTTTCTGCCCGCCGCAGCTGCGATTTCTTGTTGTGACTCTGCCATAATCAATAGATGATCAATATAATGATAAACAGTAACAGTACCTGACCATAGGGCAACATCAGCTGCTATCATTTGGTGGCAGATGGAGGGACTGTGTTTGTATCCCTGAGGCAAAAACTTGGAAAGTATATTGTTTTTGTTGCCAGGTAAAGGCAAACTGGTCTTGGCTTTCTGAAGCAATGGCTAGCAAAAAGAAAGCATTAGCAAGGTCTATCACCACTCTCCAGGGTTGTAAACTTTTGCTGATTTTTTTTTTTTTAAGAGTAACCGTGTCTGGTACAGTAACTGCATGGGGTGGGGGGGTGGAGGACTTTATTCAGTTCTCTGTAATATACAGTCATTCTCCAAGCGCCATCTGGTTTGGGTAATTTCCTCCTCCCCCCCTAGAATACGATACTGTTTTTACTGTTATCACCTTGGCAGGCACAGGCAGCACAACAGGATCCCACTTCGGGAATGCACGCAAGACAGTTATAGATCGAATGGCAAATCCTGCTTGCGAAGTTCCAAAGCAGAAGCAACCATTTAAAGTTTCAACTGTTTGTCCTGTCAACATATCAATACCCAAGATACATTCTTTAATTGGGGCAATTAACACAGTCGCAGTAAATGGTGTAGCATTTTCTATTGCTAAGGTCACCTTAGCTTGGAGGGTGGGGGTCAGATTTCCCCCCAATCCACAGATCTGTGATGTGGCATCTTTATTATTAACAATACTATGCAATACAGTAACTTCAGCTCCAGTATTCACCAGAGCTAATACATGTAAACCCCCCCCCCCCACCCCAAGACTGCCACTTTATAGTTCATTTGCCAAGTACTGTCGTGCATTGCGGTGGCAGGAGGGGCGGAGGGTGGGCGCGGAGTTGGTGGTGGGGCTGGGGGTGGTCGGCTTTTTCACGTAAATGCTAACTTTTGCCATTTGCGGAACATTTCTGATGTTGTGATCCCGTCTATTTCTGATCGTGGGATGCCGGCTTGTATAAGATCATCCCACATTTGTTTTCTTGTCACCTGTGATGTAACCCCCTTTGCTTTTGCCGGCTTTCCTTTTTTCACCACCCGAACAGATGGCCCTGAAATTACAGCCCCAATTTCCCTTAAGGTATCTGCTAGGGCGCCTATATTACTCGTAGCATTTGTCACTGATGATATAATGAGGGGCTTTAGTGAGGCAGGCGCTCCTCTCAAGAACTGCATTTTGATACTTCTCGTTACGGGTGTGCTGTCTGGATTAGATCCCGTAACTAATGCATGAGCCATCCCCATCTGCCGCACCAAATTAATACCTTCCTCCAATGTGCACCAGCTTACAAGGGACGACACTAATCCAACAGGTTCTGCATATGCTGTTAAAACTGCTGCACACAACCACTGATACAGCGTAGGTGCAATAATGGCTCGCCCATCAGGGCCCCTGACACTTTGCAATTGAGCATATCCTTGCTGTATCTGATCATCATGGGCTATAGGGCTTAATAAATCTTTTTCACCTGCTAATAAATGAATAGAGGCAGCCTCACTGTCCCAAGCTTGCAAAATCCATGACAGTATGCCTTCCCCGCTCTTCTGCTGATAGATCTCTAAAAACTCCCTTAATTCTTTTGGAGTGTAAGTATGTGTGACCTCCACTCCCCCGTCCACTTCTTCCTGCTGCCCCATCATTTGTATGAGGGGTCGTGCTTCTACCACCTCCCTGCCTTTTAAGTCCAGATCAAATTCAAACTCAGTCTCAGAGTCCGAGGATTCACTCTCAATATTTCCATATTTATCCCTTCATTTATTAGCAATATGCGCTACCAACCGCTCTACATTATCTTGCAACTCATAGCACCGCTCTGCTTGAATAGTAATTACTTAATGTGCAATCACCTTTGCATCCTGTAAAGTCCGGACTTCCTTCTCTAATTCTCTCACTCTACTCCGTAATGCAACATTTCCATGGTGAAAAGCTCTAAGACCAGTAGCTAACAACCATCCCAGTCTCCCCGCTAATTTATGAGAATAATCTGATGCCCTTTTCCATGGCAACCCGCGCATAGCCGTGTCAGTTGCCTGGGGGGTCATCGCCACCCCGTCATCTATTTCAAGCCATGGTTCTGGCGGAGCCAGCGTAGCCAGGAAAGTGGCCACGGGGGCCCATTCCTCAGTATTGGGCCATCCCGGAATGTGGGGAGTCACCGTTACGGCCTCCCCAGTCCCCGACTTCTTTTTCAGCCATGGCATGGCTGTTCCTGGATCCTGCCGACTACGCCAAAATGTGTGAGCCGACACAGGCAGGACGCAGGAACAGCCACAAGACCACGGATAAAATGCAAAGAGCAAATTTATTCCCGTTACCTCGCAAACCGGGGGATCTCCGAAGCAGCACCTGGGGCAAAGGCACGCAAGCGGGGACGCAGGCACCGCAGAGCTCGGTTCCTGCTAGAGAGAGAGCGAGAGATTCCGGGCCTGCTGCTTTCGCCTGTATATTAGGGGTTTCTTGCAGGCGGTAGTTTTCCACTGTGCTTTGATCTTTCTGACAGCAGGGCAGGAATCTCAGGCATGAACAGTTAGGTGCCCCTGAGTCTTACAACAGGCCTATGTTATCTGAATGCAGATGTTCTACTTGTCCAGCACACAAGACTAAACAACAGTTCCTAGTATGATATATGTGTTTTTCGACACCTCAGGTGCAAGTCACTTGAGCGTGTTTACAATCCTCCTCGCCAATCTTCCGTTATATTCCCACAACAGGCCTGTGGGATTTAATTACCTGGGGACGTGGGTATGCTTGTGTCTCCACAGATGCAGGGCCACGGTGGTTTCCCACCAGGTGTATTAAGCCTGCTTTGGATCCTGGAGCTGACAAGAGGACACCAGCCGATAGTCCTTTCGCCGACACCTTGGGAGGGGAGTCACAACGTTTGGGTTACTCTGATGCGGAGCCTGAACCAGATGCAGTTTTGTGCCTCCTTAGCTCAGCCTGAACAACCCTTTCATACATGTCTAGTGGGGGTCCCCTTAAACAGATCTGAAAGCAAAAATTACCAAAGGGTTTATTCCTAATTTTTGGGGATAGGGCTTGGCCAGGGCTGCCCAGTAAGAAGGCGGGAGGTCCATGTACCATAGGCAAATTAAGTCTACTAATGCCTATGCAAAAAGTCATACTAAACCATACTAACCTACATAAGGCCAGGCAAAAAAGAAGTGTCACTACCATAGGGATAGAATGTAACGATGCTGCCCAAGGGTTGACACAAATGCAAAATTTAGCTTGCTGGGTTGCAAAAAGAGCTAACCAAACTTCTAGAGTTTTAGAAGCATTAGCCAACAATGTAGATAGTATTTGACATGCTAACTTGCAAAATAGAGCTGCTATAGACTTTTTATTGTTAGCGCATGGTCATGGGTGTCAGGATTTTGATGGAATGTGTTGTATGGATCTGAACGATCACTCCAAGTCAATTCATAAGCAAATCAAAGAACTAATGGACGCAAAGCAGAAAATACAAGAGGGTCATGGGTTCTTAGATGACTGGTTGGGTCACGTAGTGTAGGTAGATTAGGGTACGGCGACCGGAAAATCTCGGGCTGTAACGGAAGGTAGGCGTGGCGAAAGGAGCAGGAAGTGCAAGTATCATGCGAGTTCGTACGGGACAAGACGACTATATAAGGCTGTTGCGCAGTTAAATAAACGCCATTTGTTGCATCCTCACATTGGTGTCAGTGCTCAATGGCCCTGGGGTGCGGATAGCCTCAGGCCAGCCAGCAACCGAACGGAGCTTGCCGCAGACAAGCGGCAACAAATGGTGACCCCGACGTGATTGCTGTGCTGGCGGACCGCGGTCGGTCGGAGTGGGTTCGCGAACCATGGAAACCTTGATAAAGGTGATTTCGTTACTGGGCGGGGAATTTAAGATTTCTGTGAAATCGAAAGACGTAGCCCAGTGTGTGGACCGTCTCGTTAAAGGGGGGGTGGTGGCAGGACCGGCTGATTGTTTACAGCCGAATACCTGGGAGCGGTGCTCGATGAAGCTCGCTGAGTGAGCTATGGCAGCGGGTTCTGCCAAAGAATTAAAAACATGGGGAGTTATCTTGTGGCTGCTACGGGCTGCGCGGGAGGACTGGGCGACATGGGATGTCGCTCGGACGTGTTTACATGGGGTCTACCCTGACCAAGACAGAAGTGGCAGTGGTGAAACTCCTCCAACATATACTCTCTGAGAGAGGAATTAAATATGACGAAGCTGCGTTAAAGCAGTTACTGTTCTGGGCAAAAGATAAAGGACATTTTACAACCTTTAATGATGTCTTTGAAGTGCCTTTATGGGAGAAGATTGGTGACTCTCTCTGGAATGCGGTGTCAAGTGGTGATAAGGAAGCCTTTAAATTGTCTGCTACATGGAGGCTGGTTAGTGAAGCGTTAAAAGGAATAAAAGCAGAGAGAGAAGTCGCACATACAGCTTTTATGGCTTTAGGACCGCAAGCGCCTACTACCCCCTCACTGTTTGCAGGACCAACACCTCCCACGGCCCCGGTGGCTGTACCGGTGGCAGATCCTTTATCACCGTGGGTACGGACGGCTCCGAAAAAAGCTGAGGAGCGGGGAGTGAGAAAAATAGATACAGATCCATCAGAACCAGTAGTGCGCCCTAAAACACGAACTCGATTTGAACTAATTGATTCAGACGCTGAACAGGAGACTTGGCAGAAACCCCCTCCGAAACCCCCTCCCTCTCATTGATCTCTCTACGGATGAGGCTGAGCAGGAGGACAAGAAGGAGGGTAAACATGCTTTGTACCCACCTTTACCGGATTCGCCATTTACGGAGTCAGCAGTACCAGAGTCACAAGGACTTAAAGGACTGTTACCATCACGAAATGGACACGAACTTGACATGACAGAGCTTGGTAGACGACTGGAAGAATTAAAGACGGAATTGCAGCAGCATCGTTCAGCCAACGCCTCGGGACACGTGACTATGTCTCCCCCAAAAACCCCCCTCTGTGTTCGAGACAAGTATTAGGGCCACCTCAACCTCCTTTACAACTCCCTACTCCACCTTTAGATCAAGGCGGGGGGGAGGTTTGCATCCATCTGGTAATGTGGGAGGTGAGGGAGAGGGTCAGCGTCCGCCCGCGTATACAGGGGAAGGGGGGGAGGTGAGGGAGGAGTGAAATGGAAAGGGGTCATTCGAGATGCGTTATTAGAAGGAGTTATAATTCCACAGGCATATGCGGTGATTGTGGGTGCGGGTCCTGAGGGGAGAAATATTTGGCAACTGTTAGATTGGAAAATTGTAAAAGAAGCATTACCACTATAGTTAGCGAAAGACAACACAGGTGAGGACTGCAGGAAAGTTGTTGCAGGGATGGCAAATCGTAACCCCACCTTAACTGAGCTAATGGATGCTTGTGAGAAAGTAGGAACCACCACATTTCAGATGGAGCATTTAGCAAAAACTTTTGCGGTGGCAGTTAAGGTAGTTCATCGTTGTTATACATGCGAGCAGGAAGGTCACTTTAAGAAAAACTGCCTTAAGAAGTTGAAGCTGAGTGGGAGAGATAACTCTGTTTTGATGTGTCATTGCTGTGGGAAGCTAGGGCATTTTGTGAAGCTGTGCAGGTCTCAGTATAATGCTCAAGGTCAGCTGATAACAACCAGCTGCAGAATACAGGGAAACTGGAGAAAGAACGTGGGGGGGGAACCGTGTGCTGACACAAATGAATCTTCCCAACCAGTTCCAGGCCTAAGCAGTTAACTCGCAGCCCGAACCGCAGGGAGCGCAGGACTGGTGTTTCCACGCAGGGTTAACCTGCGCGGCTGCCAAGCCTTGGACCTGTGGCAAACAGGGATAATGCTAATGCTGATTGTCAAAAGATCATTGAAGCTTTACCTGGAAAAACAGATTTGAATGCTATGATAAAGGCATGTGCAAAAGTGGGTACTGTGGAACATAAGGCTCAAGTTATGGCTGCGGCCGTACTTGGGGCTTACGTTGTCACAATTGCAGTCTCTATTCCAATTATTAACAGGGGACACAACTTTAACAGCACCACGACAGACTACTGCAGAGGTACAGCAACTGATTACAGAAATAGAAAGCAGGCTACATTCCAAATTTGTACATCGTATTGATTTGAATCAGGAAATACAAATTATCACTTTGTTTGATAGGCAAATTCCGTATGCAATAATTGGTCAATGGAATTCAGAATGATCAGATTCGTTACATGTATTGGAATGGTTGTTTCTACCTTTAAGAACAAAGAAAACTGTTCCCCTGATTGCAGAGCTATTGGCACAGATTATCATCAAAGGTCGGATGCGATGTCGGGAGCTTGTGGCCAGAGATCCCTGCATCACTAACCGTTCCTATTGCAGCTCAATATTTTGAGTAGTGTACGGCTAATAGCTTTGCTTTGCAAACAGCCATGGAGAATTTCTCGGGACAGGTTGTTTACCACTTGCCCTCCCATCCTGTTGTAAAATTGAGTGTGGAACTTCCAATTGCCACAGGAGTGTGGTGCGCAGACACTCCTGTGGATGGAACTACCATTTTTACAGATGGATCTGGGAACACAGGCAAGACAGGCCTTGTCTGGTATTCTGATGGCAAGTGGGAATCTATAGTAGTACAACAAAAGGGTTCACCTCAGGTGGTAGAATTACGAGCTGTATTAAAAATATTTCAGAATTTTCCCATTCCCTTTAATTTGATTACTGATTCAGCATATGTAGCTGGCATTATAAAGCAATTGGATAGATCTGTTATAGAGCATATATGTAATCAGTGTGTTTTTGAATTGCTGCGAGCTCTGTAGCAAGAAATTCAAATCCGAACTGCATTGTTTTATGTTTAGATGTAAAAAATCATACTAATTTGCCTGGGTTTATTGCAGAAGGCAATGCTCGAGTGGACTCTTTGGTTTTTCATCCTAAAACAACAATTTGTACCAGAGTGGAAGCAATAGCACAATTGCTTGTCAAAGTGCATAAAAGGATTACAGACATTACCGGACTAGACTCAGATGCTATCTATTTACCTATCAGAAAGGAATATCTACAGTGGTTAACAAATCAGTCAACTCTTTTTCAAATGGCCTTACAGGACTTTACTGGACAATTGTTAACACATTTGCCAAAAGATAAAAAGCTACAGTTTATTTGCAAACAGGATTGGGAAGAACAACCTATCAGATCAGAGATACCTGTGACTGGACTAACTGTTTTTACTGATGCAGGAAAGCGATCACATTCAGCAGTTATTACCTGGCAAGAGGATGGACAATGGAAACATTGTAAATTCTCAGGACAAACTGAGGACTCATTGCAGACACTTGAATTTTTTGCGATATATCAGGTTTTTGTAAAATGGAAGGATTTACCTGTCAATATTGTAATAGACTCTCTTTATGCAGCAGGCATTGTAAATCGAATTGAAAGAGCTTTTATACGACCAATAAGAAATATGCGACTTTACGCCATTTTGCTACAGTTGCATCAAGCATAAACCTCAGAGAGATACCTTATTTTGTCACCCACATTCGTAGTCATCAATTTGATCAAGGTTTGAGCATTGGAAATAATAAAGCAGACACACTTGTGTCCTATACACAAATATCACCAAATTTATTTGAACAAGTACACCTATCCCATCAATTCTTTCATCAATCAGCGAAAATTCTAGCGAAACAATTTCACCTCACCATGGCACAAGCACGTGAATCAGTTAGTGTTTGTCCTAGTTGTCAGAAAATTGGCATGGGAATTGGAATAGGGGTAAATCCTCGAGGATTGAGTGCATTGCAACTGTGGCAAATGGATGTTACTCACATTGCAGAATTTGGAAGGCTCAAATATGTTCATGTATCTGTTGATACGTTTTCACATGTAATATGGGCAACAGCACAAACTGGGGAAACAGGTCGTCATGTCAAATGACATTTACTTGCTTGCTTTGCAAGTCTTGGGGTTCCACAACAACTTAAGACTGATAATGGACCAGCATACTGTTCATAGATTTTTCGTCAATTTTGTCAACTATGGGGTATTACACATGTCACTGGGATTCCTCATTCACCTACGGGTCAGGCGATTGTGGAACGTGCTCATAGTACATTGAAACAGCTTCTGCAAAAACAAAAAGGGGGAGAGGAAACTGAACCTTCTGAGAGACTTGCAAAAGCTGTTTATGTACTTAACCATTTAACTTTAGCAGGAGATAAGGAGCGACCCCCAATTGTAATACATTGGGAGGCAGTTCAACAGGGAGCAAGCTATGTGAAAAACAAAGGCAAAGTGTGGTATAGGGAACCAGGTACTAACAAGTGGTTGGGACCAGGGGAACTATTACTAATGGGTCGAGGTTATGCTTCTGTCTCTACAGGCGCAGGAGTACGGTGGATTGTCTCTAAAAGGATGGTTAGCCACATTATTAGAGGGAATAGTTTATATAGTTGTGATTATAATTATCATAGGGATCTGCGTGGGTTGTGTTGAGGCAATCATTGAGAATAGTATATGGAAGTAGTGAGATAATAAATCTAACTACTTCCAAAGGGGGAAATTGATACCGGATGTTTTAGCAATGATTTAGCAAGAGTAGGCCTCAGAGTAGGCTCTAAAAGGCCTGATCTGTGTTACCTTTAAACAGAATCAGCTTTCCTGTCAGTAATTTTCCTTTCAGCTAGAATAATAGAGAATAACAGTATGTTCTGAAGTCAACTGCATGTTTTGTAGATAGAGTCTGCTTATGGGAATGTTTATAATAGGCATTATCCTACTTGTGTTACCCTGTTTGTTTGCATGTTTGCAGAAAACTGTGCAACGAATGGTCAATACAACCTTTGTGGCTCAACAACAGAGAGCAGGATTTATGGGTAACCAAGGTTGGGATTCTCTGACCGGGCTCTGCGAGACACAGGGAACCAGGTTTAAGTAAGAAACAAAAACACAGAATTAAGATTCTTGGGGAGGGGGAAGGATTCCCAGACGTAATTCCTGTCAACTACCAATCTCACATTTTACATCGCCCTCTTTATTCTTTAAATCATTTTGCCCGGGGAGACCAAGAGCGTGCCCCAATTGAGCGACATTGGGGTCCAGGGGTGCCAGAAGTGGGCCCCCCAGTCAAGGTTCGGTTCCCTGGGACAGCGGAGTGGGAAACAGGTTGGGAGCTGCTACATCACGGGAGGGGGTATGCCGCCATCAAACGGGATGATGTTATACAGTGGGTCCCTACACGTTGTTTGCGCCCTGATTTAAAACAAAATCCTAACCCGAAGTAATATGTACGCTGTCCGAGCTTTATGTTTTGCAGGAGTACCTGTGGGGGAAGCCGAAACAGCACCAGCCTTGACCTTCAGACGTGAGGAGTCATGACAGTACAGAGAGTCTGGTAAAGCGGCGGGGTGCCAAGAAAGATGAGGAACGGCGGCCGTTGCTGAGTGAAACAAAAGCTTTAAACAATGCGCTCATGATTAGCTTGCTTTTGCTTTGCATCTCAGGAGTTGCAGGGGAATCTTACTGGAGAACCTGGGCTCGGGATGTTGTATCCACCAGCTATGCTTACGCTTTGATGCAAGGCTCCAGAATCAGCGATACGCTTTACTTTGCATGACTTGAAGCATGGGGAGGGGGAAATGTAGGTAGATAAGGGTACGGCGACCAGAAAATCTCGGGCTGTAACGGAAGGTAGGCGTGGCGAAAGGAGCAGGATGTGCAAGTATCGTGCGAGTTCGTACGGGACAAGACGACTATATAAGGCTGTTGTGCAGTTAAATAAACGCCATTTGTTGCATCCTCACATTGGTGTCAGTGCTCAATGGCCCTGGGGTGCGGATAGCCTCAGGCCAGTCAGCAACCGAACGGAGCTTGCCGCAGACAAGCAGCAACAACATAGGACTCGGGGAATGGCTGACAGGATTGATAAAGATGGGACTTATGGGATTGTTTGTAGTTTGTATCATCATGCTCGTGCTACCGTGTTTGTTTTCTTGTTTGCAAAGGGCCCTGCAACGGATGATAAACACGGCCTTTTTGGTTGAAAAACTAAAAGGGGGAATTGAGGGGTTGGACTGGGCTGCTGGTAGCCCTGACCTTGAAGGAATGGAGCTATGTCCTTGAAACGGTTAAACCTGAGAGTGAAGAGGAATTTAGCAAGAAAACAGGATGTGAGAAAAACAAGATACAGAGTGACATTCCAGATGCCAACCATGGACTCGTGGCTGGCGCATGATGGCCAATCAGCGGTTGTGGTCGGGCACGTGAACAGCAAGTGCAACCAATCATAAAGCTAGCCAGCTAGAGGGGGAAGGTATAAAAAACAGAGTAAAATAAACACAGGCAGTTTTTGCTTTTGCTTTTTGCTTTTTGCTTTTGCTTTTGCTTTGCTACCTGCTTGGAACTATCATTCTGTCTCCTGTCTTTATTTGCCCGCCGTGACAAATATAACAACATTGTGGGGCCCAGAACTGCACACAAGACTCAAGGTGAGGCCACACCATTGCTAAATACAGAGGAATAATCACTCTTTTGACCAGCTAGTTATGCTGTGTTTAATGCACCCCAGAATGCAGTTTGCCCTCTTGGCTGCCAGGGCACACTGCTGACTCCTATTGAGCTTACTGCAACCAGCACCCCCAGATCCCTTTCTGCAGGGCTGCTCTGCAGCCACTCCTCTCCCAGTCTGTATTTGTGTCCAGCAAGTAAAAAGGGCAGTAACTCACCTGAACTCATTCATACAGATCTTATTCTTTAAGCTGTAGAGACAGAGAAGAAAGTGGATGTGTTAGCTGTGGAGCAGGCAGACCCTCTTGTGCTTCAGGAACATTGTCAGGGAGGAATGCAGTACCATCTCACACCTGTCATATGTCCTGCCACTTGTCTCTGGTGTAACCCCTGGGATCTGCTCTCAAATTTTCCCTTTATTCTTCTTATAAGACCCAGGACAGCTGCGCCATCCAGCTGCCACTGGATTAACACAAAGCAGAAACACACCAAGTCAGGATAGTCCTAGGAGCTGAATGAATCTGACCTACTCCATCCTCGGAGGTTTTCAAGACCTGAGTGAATAAAGCCCTGATGAACCTTCATGGCTGACCTTGCTTTGAGCAGGAGGTTGGACTAGAGACCTCCTGAGGTCCCTTCCAATCTGTGACCCGCTGCTGAATAGTTTGGGTTGCCCAAGTCTTTTTGCCTGAGCTATGCAGCATCCCACAACAGCCAGCAATGTTTGATGAGGAGAGGGGTAAGAGTATATTCAACAGGCAGCTTTTCCCGATGATCTGTGCATACATCTTCACTAGCTGGTCTCATATTGTGCTCTGTCAGGTTCTGGAGGATGTCAGCAGTGTCTTGTTCTCTCTGGAGGCAACAGGGAAAGATAGATAAGCAGTCCATCAGAAAATGAAGATGCTGAGTCAGATGAACTGTGCTCAGTGCTACATGCATGTGATGGGTTGACCCTGTCTGGATGCCAGGTGCCCACCAAAGCTGCTCTATCACTTCCCCTCCTCAACTGGGCAGGGGAGAGAAAATATAATGAAAGGCTTATGGGTCAAGATAAGGACAGGAAGAGATCACTCACCAGTTACTGTCACAGGCAAAACAGACTCGACTTGGGGAAATTATTTTAATTTGTTATCAATCAAATCAGAGTAGGGTAATGAGAAATAAAACCATATCTTAAAAACACCTTCCCACCACTCCCTTCTTCCCGGGCTTAACTTTACTCCCGATTTTCTCTACCTCCTCTCCCTGAGCAGCGCATGAGGACAGGGAATGGGGGTTGTGGTCAGTTCATCACACATTGTCTCTGCTGCTCCTTTCTCCTCAGGGGGAGGACTCCTCATACTCTTCCCCTGCTCCAGCATGGGGTCCCTCCCATGGGAGACAGTCCTCCACGAAACTCCTCCAATGTGAGTCCTTCCCATGGGCTGCCGTTCTTCACGAACTGCTCCAGTTATGGTCCCTTCCACGGGGTGCAGTCCTTCAGGAACAGACTGCTCCAGTGTGGGTCCCCCACAGGGTCACAAGTCCTGCCGGAAAACCTGCTCCAGCATGGGCTCCTCTCTCCATAGGTCCACAGGTCCTGCCAGGAGCCTGCTCCAGCATCAGCTTCCCATGGGGTCACAGCCTCCTTTGGGCATCCACCTGCTCCGGCGTGGCGTCCTTCACAAGCTGCAGTGTGGATATCTTCTCCACCATTAACCTCCATGGGCTGCAGGGGGACAGCCTGCCTCACCATGGTCTTTACTATGGGCTTCAGGGGAATCTCTGTTCTGGTGCCTGAAGCACCTCTTCCCCCTCCTTCTTCACTGACCTTGGTGTCTGCATAGTTGTTTTTCTCACATATTCTCACTCCTCTTTTCGGCTGCAGTTGCACAGGGTTTTTTCCCCCTTCTTAAATATGCTATCACAGAGGCAATACCACCGTCGCTGATTGGCTCAGCCTTGGCCAGCCACTCGCTCACTCCCCCTCCAGTGGGACGAGGGGGAGAGTCGGAAGGGTAAAAGTAAGAAAACTCGTGGGTTGAGATAAAGACAGTTTAATAGGTAAAGCAAAAGCTGTACACGCAAGCAAAGCAAACCAAGGAATTCATTCACTACTTCCCATCGGCAGGCAGGTGTTCAGCCATCTCCAGGAAAGCAGGGCTCCATCACGCATAATGGTTACTTGGGAAGACAAATGCCATCACTCTGAACATCCCCCCTTCCCCCGTCTTCCCCCAGAGTTTATTGCTAAGCATGATGTCATATGGTATGGAATATCCCTTTAGTCAGTTGGGGTCAGTTATCTTGGCTCTGTCCCCTACCAATTTCTTGTGCACCCTCAGCTTATTTGCTGGTGGGGTGGTGTGAGAAGCAGAAAAGGCCTCAACTCTGTAGAAGCACTGCTCAGCAATAATTAAACCATCCCTGTATTATGAACACTGTTTTCAGCACAAATCCAAAACATAGCCCCATACCAGCTACTATGAAGAAAATTAACTCTATCCCAGCCAAAACCAGCACATTCTCCTCCCTTTATTCCATACCATTTACATCATGCTTAGGTCCCACACTATAAAAATACATCCTCATTAACCACCACCAGCCTTCTCATCCTTTGATATATATACACAGATAACATCCTGTCCTGCTTTCACTGGGATTTGGTTTCAGTTTGTGGCCAGCCATGGTGATCAAGGCCCTCAGCAGTTAAATCCAGGGCAGCTGACCCTGGCTGTCCCACAGGTATATTCTATATCATTGACATCAAGCTCATTATAAAAGAGAGGGTTTGGGGGAAAAAGCTGGGGGTCTTTTTTTTTTTGTTTGCATTGTCTCTTCTCTCTCATTATTATGGCTAGAGCAATTTGCTAGTGATCTGTGGATAAGTATACTTTTGTCTGTTTTGTGTTATCATTTATATTGAGATTCTTCATTTCATTAAATCTGGTTAACTTCATCCCACGAGTCTCCCTTTCCTTTTCACAATTCCCTTCCTCATTTGGGGAAGGGACATTGGGTGAGAGAAAAACTGCTGCTATTTAGCCCTGGGTGTGGGCTAAACCAAGACAGTTTATTTGGTGCCTGATGTAAATAGATCATATGGGAGAACCATAGACTTTGGGTTTAAGAGTCTTGGAGGGTTGAAGTTTTCACAGATTTGACTGTTCTTTGGTACAGGCATTCCTCATGTTGATGTCAGTAGCAGGGCCACTGGGTGGAATTCTCTGGGGTTTGGTTTTACAATCACTTTTGAGATGGCTGTTCAAATGTGTGGTTGAGATGTTGTTTGTTACTGGTTTTGTGTGGTTTGTCACTTCTGCGTATGGACTTAAAGGTATCAGTCTGCTATGTGGTTTGGCATTGGTTTATGGCATTATAAATTCTTTTGGAACTGTGTCTATTTCTGCTTTCTATGGAATGGGAATGAGTGACCTGTATGTTCTTTTTCCCTTGAAGCTGATCTCACTGGCTTTTGAAAATTTTGAATACCCTTGGGATGTTTCAACCACCGTGCTCATATTGTCAGGCCTTTTGAATGTTTTTCAGTTCTTGCTCTCACTTTAACATTGGTATAAGGGCAGATATGGCACAGCTGCTGCAACCACTGTAACAGACACTGCAGCTGCCCCAGTCCCCACAACTGGAATCGCAGATAGTCAGACCCTGCCAGTCCCCACAGCAGACATCCTGGCTACCCCAGAGGCTATTCAGATCTCTGCACTGGGCACTGTGATTGCTCAATTCCAGGAAGCACTTGCTGTGATGACCCAGACCTTGGCAACAAGGGCTGCAGCTAATCAGCCCCCAGTGATGGGTGATGTGGCTAACCTAGGGACTCAACCAGTGCTGGTATTAGTTGCCCTTGTACAGAAGACAAAAACCACAAAAAGAGCAGGTCATGATGGCCTACCAGGGACATCACAGGAGACCAAGCCAGAGGTAAACACTTGATCCCTATCCCTGAGTGAGCTGCAAGACATACATAGAGATTACAGCAATCATGAAGGCGAGTAACTTGTTACTTGGCTGCTCTGCTGCTGGGATAACGGAGCTGATGGTCTCAAGTTAGATGATAGTGAAGCCAAGCAGCTAGGACCAATGTCTAGAGAAGTGGGTATTGATAGGGGTCTTGCAAGTGGTGCAGAGCCCTTGACTCTCTGGAGGCGACTCCTGCAAAGCGTGAAGAACAGGTATCCCTTTAGGGATGATGTCATATACCACCCAGGCAAGTGGACAACCATTGAGAGAGGTGTAAAGAATCTCGGGGAAATAGCTGTGCGGGAGCTGATTTTTGCTGACCCTGATGACCCACAGACACCACTCGATCCAGATGCACTCAAAGTTGCTGGACACATGTGGCGCAAGTGGGTACAGACCGCACCACCATCATATGGCAACTCATTAGCATTATTCAGCTGGGGAGATGCTGGGGCACCAACAGTGGGTGACATAGATAATCAGATGCAGCATTGGGTGAGAGAAAAACTGCTGTTGTTTAGCCCTGGGTGTGGGTTAAACAAAGATACGTGCCCTTAGTCTGTGGACCACCCTTGTAAAATGACTGTAAAATGTCCATTGATTTCATTTAGTCCATGACTTTGGGCTCCATTTGTCACGGTTTAAAGCTGGGCCAGCTATTAAACTGGTGGCAGATGCTCTCTGTTAACCCTCCCCCCCACTCCAGAAAGGAAAGGGAAAAGGGAGAGAGACTTCCGGGTTGGAAAGTTAAAACACTTTTAATAAACTATAATAATGAAAAAGAGTATAATAATAATATTGGAATAATCAAATGTATACAAAACCAAAATTGAGCTCCCCCGATGTCGGCCACATCACCACCGGCACTGCAGGGCAGGCTCCGGGAAGGCCCAGGCTGGGCTTAGCGATGGTCGAAAGCTGGATTCAGGGATGCACGGATCGGGATCGGGGGCAGCAGGAAAACGGACAGAGTCCTCTTTGGACACCGGCCATAGCAGAAAGAGAGCGAGACCCTCGTGATCCCCCCGCTTCATACTGAGAATGATGTGTATGGGATGGAGTAGCTCATTGGTCAATTTTGTGTCACCTCTCCTGTCTGCTCCTCCCTGCAGGTGCAACTCCCCTTCAGCTCTTCACTCGTAAGCATTGAGGAATTTAGCAGTGACCTTGGTTTCTCTAAGAACAAGTACAGCAAGAGCCTTTCTACATAACATCCCTACCAGTGCCTCAGTGATAACTACAAATTTTGAGCGTTAGCAGTCCTAGAAGCAGACACTGTCTGCAAAACACGCAGTTTCAGAAAGTGCAGTTACTTAGAAGAGACTTAGCTGAAAGTAAAAATCACTGAAGGGAAAATTGGCCTGGTTTAGGCCAAACCAGGACATTCCACCCCTTATTCCATACCATTCATGTCATACTCAGATCACCACTACCTTTTCATTTTCAAATATATACAGATATCACTAATTTATGATTCATCTCTATACAAAAAGTTTAAGTTCATTTAGTTCAGGATTGTGGGTTTCCATCTGGCTAGCAGTCTCTCAGGGTAGGAGAGATGGTATGAGCTTTGTCACGGTTGTGCCCATGGGTTGCAGGTTAAAGATGTCAGTCTCGAGGAGGTTACTGGACGCCACTTGATGAAGCTAGCTCCAGCCTCATCACCACTGCCTCAACCTGAAAGACACTTATGAACACTGTTAGTATTATGCAGCAATTAACATCATACAGTTCAGAATTAAGTATTCTCACCCAGGATTAGATCACCTTCAGGGACACAGTGGACTTCACCATCCTGCAGCATCACCCACCAAGTACATCCAGGCCCTTGAGCAAAAGCAATCCCATGAATGGGTTTACCTTTGCCTGTAGCAGGAAGAACCCAGACAGTTTTTCCCAACAGATTCCTTTCATGCACCACAGGGACTTTATCCCCTTCTACTGTATGTAAAAGGTCTGACTGAGCAGGGCCAGCTCGATTGATAGATCCCCTGGTGTTAACTTACCAGGTGGCTTGTGCCAAATGCTTATCCCAGTTTTTAAAGGTTCCACCCCCCCATTGCTTTTAGGTTAGTTTTTAACAGCCCATTATACTGTTAAATTTTCCCAGAGGCTGGTGCATGATAGGGGATATGATATACCCATTCGATGCCATGCTCTTTGGCCCAGTTATCTATGAGACTGTTTTTGAAATAAAAAGTTTTCCCTTTGCGCTGCCAGTTGCTTCGCTTCCACTGCTTTAACCACCCCCACAAGGCATTTGCTACTGTCCATGAGTCAGTATAAAGATACAACCTTGGCCACTTTTCTCGTTCAGCAATGTCTAAAGTCAGCTGGATGGCTTTTACCTCTGCAAATTGACTCAATTCACCTTGTCCTTCTGTGACTCGTCATATAGGACTCCATAGAGCAGCTTTCCACTTCTGATGCTTTCCTACAAGATGGCAGGATCCATCGGTGAACAGGGCATACTGCTTCTCATCCTCTGGTAGTTCATTATATGGTGCGGCTTCTTCAGCACGTGTCACCTCCTTTTCTGGTGGCATTCCGAAGTCTTGCCTTCTGGCCAGTCCATGATCACTTCTAAGATTCCTGGGCAATTAGGGTTTCCTATTTGAGCCCGCTGTGTAATTAAAGCAATCCATTTACTCCATGTAGCATCAGTTGCATGATGGGTAGTAGGAACATTACCCTTGAACATCCAGCCTAGTACTGGTAACCTGGGTGCCAGGAGAAGCTGTGTTTCAGTACCGATTACCTCTGAAGCAGCTCTAACTCCTTCATATGCTGCCAGTATCTCTTTTTCAGTTGGGGTGTAATTGGCCTCAGAGCCCTTGTATCCTCGACTCCAAAATCCTAGTGGTCGACCTCAAGTCTCCCCTGGTGCTTTCTGCCAGAGGCTCCAGGTAGGACCATTGTCCCCAGCTGCGGTGTAGAGTACATTTTTAACATCTTGTCCTGTCCGGACTGGTCCAAGGGCTACTGCATGTACCATCTCTTGTTTAATCTGTTCAAAAGCCTGTCGTTGTTCAGGGCCCCACTGAAAATCATTTTTCTTTGGGGTCACCTGATAAAGAGGGCGTACAATCTGGCTGTAATCTGGAATATGCATTCTCCACAAACCCACAACGCCTAAGAAGGCTTGTGTTTCCTTTTTGTTAGTTGGTGGGGACATAGCTGTTATTTTGTTGATCACCTCTGTCGGGATCTGGCGATGCCCATCTTGCCATTTAATCCCTAAAAACTGGATCTCCCGGGCAGGTCCCTTGACCTTGCCTCTTTTTATGGCAAAACCAGCTTTCAGAAGAATTTGGATTATTTTCTCCCCTTTGTCAAAAACGTCTGCTGCTGTATCACCCCCTACAATGATGTCATCCATGTATTGCAAATGTTCTGGAGCTCCACCCTTTTCTAGTGCAGTCTGGATCAGTCCGTGGCAAATAGTAGGAATGTGTTTCCACCCTTGGGGCGGTCAATTCCAGGTGTACTGGATACCTCTCCAGGTAAAAGCAAACTGTGGCCTGCACTTTAGTGCCAAGGGAATGGAGAAAAACGCATTAGCAATGTCTATGGTGGCGTACCACTTGGCTGCCTTTGATTCCAGTTCGTATTGAAGTTCTAGCATGTCTGGCACGGCAGCACTCAGAGGTGGCGTAACTTCATTTAGGCCACGATAGTCCACAGTTAATCTCCATTCTCCATCAGACTTTCGCACTGGCCATATAGGACTATTAAAGGGTGAGCGAGTCTTGCCAATCACTCCTTGATTTTCTAATTGTCTAATCAGTTTATGAATGGGGATCAGGGAGTCTCAATTGGTGCGATATTGTCGTCGGTGCACCGTGGCAGTAGCAATTGGCACCTGTTCTTCAACCTTCAGCAGCCCCACAACAGAAGGATCCTCTGAGAGGCCAGGCAAGGTAGACAGCTGTTTAATGTCCTCAGTCTCTACAGCTGCTATACCAAAGGCCCACCTATACCCTTTTGGGTCCTTAAAATGCCTTCTCTTGAGGTAGTCTATGCCAAGGATGCATGGAGCATCTGGGCCAGTCACAATGGGGTGCTTTTTCCATTCATTTTTTAGTTAGGCTCACTTCGGCCTCCAATACAGATAACACTTGAGATCCCCCTGTTACTCCCAAAATACTGATAGATTCTGTCCCTTTATGATTGTCCTGGTTTGGCCTAAACCAGGCCAATTTTCCTTTCAGTGATTTTTACTTTCAGCGATTTTTACTTTCAGCTAAGTCTCCTCTAAGTAACTGCACTTTCTGAAACTAACTGCATGTTTTGCAGACAGTGTCTGCTTCTAGGACTGATAACGCTCGAAGTTTGTAGTTATCACTGAGGCACTGGTAGGGATGTTATGTAGAAAGGCTCTTGCTGTACTTATTCTTAGAGAAACCAAGGTCACTGCTGAATTCCTCACTGTTTACGAGTGAAGAGCCGAAGGGGGGTCGCACCTGCAGGGAGGATCGGACAGGGCAGGTGACCCAAAATTGACATACACGTCATTCTCAGTATAAAGCGGGGGGATGAGGAGGGTGTTGCCCCTGCCACTTCTGCCTGCTGGTTTTGGGTGCTTCTGCTGAGTCAGGCTGCTTCTACGGCTTGAGCCTTTGGCCAGTGTCCAAGAAGGACTCTGTCCGTTTTCCTGCTGCCCCCGATCCGTGCATCCCTGAATCCAGTTCTCGACCGTCGCTGGGCCCAGCCTGGGCCTTCCCGGAGCCTGCCCTGCAGTGCCGGTGGTGATGTGGCCGACATCGGGGGAGCTCGATATTGGTTTTGTATATATTTGTATATATTTGATTATTCCAATATTATTATTATGCTCTTTTTCATTATTATAGTTTATTAAAACTGTTTTAACTTTCCAACCGGTAAGTCTGTCTCCCTTTTCCCTTTTCCCTTTCCCATCTGGGGGCGGGGGGGAAGGGTTAACAGAGAGCGTCTGCCACAGGTTTAATAGCCGGCCCAGCTTTAAACCGTGACAATGATCCGATGGCATTAGGGTGCACTGTGCACCAGTGTCTACCAGGGCTCTATACCTTTGTGGTTTCAATGTGCCAGGCCATCAAATCCACATAGTCAAATAAACTCAGTTGTCCCTCTCCTCCACCTGGCTGGAGGCAGGGCCCCCCTAATTAAAGAATGGATTCGTGCTGTTCACGGGGATTGGACCTTCATTCCCCCTATTCACATTTGGGAAATAGGGACCTGAGGCCCATCTACCGTGACTGGAGTCCTGCTCATTGGTAACTGGAGCAGCCATCCTCCTAGGAAAATTCTCTCTGGTATTTCTGTTAGCTTGCAACTCACGTACTCGTGCCTGTAGGGTACTGATAGGTTGTCCATGCCATCTGCTCATGTCCTCTCCATAACCATGCAGGGCAAACCACAGAATACCTCGTGACGTGTTCCGTTTCCTTTGAACCGGTCCTGTAGGAGTGAGTTTTCTCCTAACGGCTGGAACGCAGGCCTCTGTAGGTAGAGAGTCAAGTTTATTCTCTATCCTGGACAGTTTGTCTGACAGTTGTTTAAATGAGTCCTTGTTTTCCTTAGTCATTTTTCCAGAGCCGAGACATGGGCCTGCAGTGGGGAAGAAATACTATCTTCATACTGTCGCATACAGTTAGCCATTTTACCCACAGTAGATGGTGCCATAGCATCTTCTCCCCATACTAATATTGACAATGTATGGGTATATGTCAGTGGAGCACTCTTCACAACCTTCCGGAACATGGATCGGTTGCATTCCACTTCTTCAGGATTTACAGGATCTACAATTTCCCGTGGGTCTCTATAAATGATCTCTTGCACAGCTGGTTCTCTGAGGTAGTTAATACCTTTTTCTATAGTGGTCCATTTGCTTAGGTGGCTCATAACATCATCTTTATAGGGATACCTGCTCTTTACAGCTGACAAGAGTCGCCTCCAGAGACTGATAGTGTTTGACCTTCTTGCAAGTGCCTTATCAATACCACCGTTTCTGGACAGGGATCCCAACTGTCTGGCTTCTGTACCATCCAAGTCTATGCTATCCGCCCCATTATCCCAGCATCGGAGCAGCCAGGTAATAATAGGCTCACCGTCATAACGGCTGAAGTCTTTCCTTATATTTCTCAGGTCCTTCAGGGATAAGGAGTGGTAGGTTATCTCTACATCCGAGTCCTCCTCCTCCTGTGATAGTTCTGCTTTAGAAGGACCTTTCTTCTGTGATGGGTCTGCTTTAAAAAGATGATCAAGGAGACCCTCATCTGTGTCAGGCCCTGTCTCTGCCTGAGAAGGGCTCTCACCTGGGTCATGTGATGGCTCTGCCTTAGAAGGCTCTGAGTCATCATCCTTCTCTTCACGAGCTGATTTCTTTTGGTGTTTCTTCCTGGTTACAGGGGCGGTTGGTACAGATTGGGTAGATGCTGGGGTTTGAGTGGATTTAGTGGCTGTAGCGGCAGCATAACACCTACAGCTGTCCCTGCACCGACATTTAATCTTATACCACATCAGAAACTGAAACACATTCAGGACACCCGAAAATAAAAACATGCAAAAAATAAAAATTTCACAGAATCTAGTGGAATTAGCTTGGCAAAAAAGGGGAAGGTACTAACAGAATCAGCTAAAGGATGCCCAGAGTGCGCAGATGAAGTCGTTGCTACCGATTCGCGATTAAAGCTGCCCATCATTGTGTCATAGAGATAAGAGATCGGAATAATAACTACCCAGTTTATCACGACATAAATCAGTATCAAAACCCATACCAAAACGATACATTTCGACCAGCGCCCACTGCTAAACCGCATGTAAACACTAACAAACAGCACGTACGGCAAGTAAGGTATTATTACACTTAACTCTGTAAAAAGCTCTATAAAGAGATGAGATAACACAGCGTTCAAAAATGACATTACCATCTTAGCTATCTGTTTTAATTTCCAACCCCTCGTAAATCTCAAAGGAAGGAATCTGATACTCTCCCAGCTGAGCCCTCTGGGTCTCCTCCTGGCCAAGCCGGAATTCGACTTATCAGAGCAACCTGTCGGAGCTTCTCTCGAGCCCCACATTGGGCGCCAATAAATCTGCCACAGGTTTAATAGCCGGCCCAGCTTTAAACCGTGACAGGTGGTCACTCAGGACAGGAGAGGTGGTGTGTTGTGTGGAGTTGTTGGGCACCAAAGCCAGCTCAGGTTCGGTCACTGCTGCACTTGCACTGCTTCTTTTAAGTCTTGTCATCCATTGTTTCAAGTGGTTCCTGCTATAGTAATTCCTATAACATACAACTCAAACCCCGGGTTACAACAATTTAAAGGTATTTCCATTGCAATCTCCACCCCGGTCCCTTTGGACCAGACCATAGGGTTTAACATTGCAATGAACTGCTCCCCTTGCCCCTGCTCCGGCTTAGACTTATCCACGCACTGCAGTCCCTTAGGGGTGAACCTGCTCCAAGTGGAGCGTTAGTTATGAACTACAGTCTCTTCAGGGGTATACCTGCTGTGGCATAGACTTATCCACAGCCACAGTCAGTTTGAGATGCACTTGTTTCAGCGTGGCCTTCTCCATGGGCCGCAGTGACTTCAGAGATATACCTGCTCCAGCATGGCCTTACCCACAGCCACAGTCCCTTCAGGAGTGACCCTGCTCCAACATGGCTTTACCCATGGCCGCAGTCCCCCCAGGAGTGTACCTGCAGTGTCATGGGCTTATCCATGGGCACAGACACTTCGAGGTGCTCCAGCATGACCTCATGCACAGCCGCAGATGCTTTGAGGTGTACCTTCTCCAGCGTGGACTTATCCTTGGGCCACAATCCCTTCAGAGGTATACCTGCTGCAGCACAGACATGACCACGGCCACAGACGCTTTGGGGTGTCCTGCTCCTATGTGGACTCATTCACAGGTGACAGTCCCTTCAACTTGAGTTCACACTGGAGTTCCAGCCTGTCCAGTATAGCAGCACAGAAGCAGCAGTGATGCCCTGGCCATCTGCCAGCCCAGGGCATGGCCATTGCTGTTATCAAAATGTTTCCAGGCACATCAGAGTAAGATGATAAGCAGTACAGCAAGCAACAAAAGCAAAAAGCAGCCACTATCATGC
Organism: Nyctibius grandis; assembly: GCF_013368605.1. Lineage (NCBI taxonomy): Eukaryota > Metazoa > Chordata > Aves > Nyctibiiformes > Nyctibiidae > Nyctibius > Nyctibius grandis. The sequence continues at coordinate 5,479,186 of NC_090694.1, forward strand.
ACTAGACTTTAATATACAGGAAGGCAAGCAAGCCCCATGGCAAGCACAGGAGCCTGCCAATTAACAGCTAAACAGCAATAACAATTATAAATTTAGTCTAGCACACTTCGATCAAATCTGTTGTTATCTTGAACTCCTTTGTGCCCCATGTTGGGTGCCAAAAAGGGCTGCATATGGCCCTGGGATTGCTGCTGTTCCTTTGCTGCTGTGTCAGACATACTAGAACTCCAATATGAACTGTAGTCAAAGGGACTGTGGCTCATAGATAAGTCCACACTGGAACAGGTACTCTCTTGAAGTGACTGTGGCCCATGGATAAGTCCACACCAGAGCAGGTACTCTCCCCAAAGAGACTGTGGCCCATGGAGGAGCCACACCACAACAGGGACAAGGGGTTGAGTTCATTGCAGCGTTAAACATGGAGTATAGCCTACTTCAAAGGGACAAGGGGTAGAGATTATAATAGATATATGTTTAGATTGTTGTAACCCATGATTTGAGTTGCATGTTGCAGGAACAACCCAAACCAATGTAAGATGAGCCTTGTAAGGAACCAGGCAAGTGCTGCGGCAGCTCAACCTGAGCTGGCTTTGGCGCCCAACAACTCAACACAACACATCACCTCTCTTGGCCTGAGCGACCAGATGGAGCCCAAGTCATAGACTGAATAAAATCAATGGACAATTGATGGACAATTAATGGACAATTGATGGTGGTGGTTCATCGACTAAGGGAATGATATCTGTGTACGTATTAAAGGATGAGGGGAAGGGTGTTAGATAACAATGTACTGGAAAGTGTAGGACCTGAGCGTGATGCAAATGGTATGGAATAAGAGATGGGGATTTGTCCTGGTTTTGTGGGGATAAAATTTATAGAATCAATTTTCTGTTACATTTTGTTTCAGTTTGTGGCCAGCTGTGGTATGGTGATCAAGGCCATTAGCAGTTAAATCCAGGGTAGCTGACCCAGGCTGGCCCACAGGTGTATTCTATAGCATTAACTTCAGGTTCACTATAAATGGGAAAGCTTTCTGGGGGATGGGTGGGGTTATTTGCCCCCTTCCCTTCCCTTCCCTTCCCTTCCCTTCCCTTCCCTTCCCTTCCCTTCCCTTCCCTTCCCTTCCCTTCCCTGCCCCGCCCCGCCCCGCTTAGCTGCTGGCCAGGGTCAACCCACCATACCACCCCAGAACTTGGTACATTCTTTCTGCATGCAAAGCCTGGATCTTTGGTCAATTGCCCAATGCTGTGCAGCAAGTCAGTAGCAGACCTAAGAAACAACACCCATGCTCTCTGGCTCCCCATCTTGTCTGCTGGTGTTTGAGGGGGCTGCCAACGAGGGTTGCTAGTGCAGCAGGAAACAGGATCGTGGAATCTGAATACCTATAGTCAAGACCACAGAGCTACATGACTAGCTCCTTTTCCTCATTTAGGACTATAACAGTGTAGGGCACAAGAAGACTTTGCTATGGTAACCCATGATAGTTTGCCTCCCCCATCCAAGTATGTAGAGTCCCAAGCATGTCTTATCTTCTTGTTACGGTAAGCTGGAATAGTTCCCTTCTTCCCATCCAAATATGTAGAGTCCCAAGCACATTTTATCTCATAGTCATGATAACCCAGGGTAGTTCATTCCCCTCCCATCTACACATATCCCTGCACAGGTGCCAACGTGATGGCCAGCTGTGGATCTTGGAATTTGGACAACAGCACCTGCATTACATTAGTGAGTTCACTAATAAGCAAAACAGGACATTGCATATGTATGATATGTTAATCAGCGCAAGTTTTATTATCCAACCCTGCGGTGTTTTCCCTTGAGCTTCACTCCTGGGCAGGGTTCCACTGCGTCAAGTCCCCATTTGATTAGCGTCAGTGTCCCGGGGATCCTACTGTGGTAACATTACCCTTTCATTAGAGCCAAAGCTTTCACTTGCTGAGTGTTGTGCTTTGTCCCTGAGGGATCCGCACCTGCTTTTTGCTCATAATGTTTGGTGCAGTCTGCAGGATCCATCAGGTATGATGCTGCTTTGGCCTAAAGATGGGGAAGCAGGGAAGCTTGAGCTGTCCCTGCAGCGCATAATGGAATGGCCCTCGATGGAGTGACGAGGTTTGGTTGCACAGATGGTGGCAGGCTGGGCAGCTCCAGTGGACTGGCTGGAGTTGCAAAAAGCAGCCGAAGTAACACCGCAACAAGTTGAGGCGATGTTAACTTGGCTGCACCTGGGCCACTGGCTGGAGTGGAGAAGAAAGTGGTGGGTGAAACATTGTGGTTATTCCTCACTGCACTCCGCACCCTGGATGATGAGATCTTATATTTATGTAGGATGCTCTCAGGTAAGGAGCAAGAATGTTGGGAAATGGAGGACATTTGGAGTTAAGGCATTTGTCTTCCGAAGCAACCGCTATGCATACTGAGGCCCTACTTCCCAGGAAGTGGCTGGACATCGCCTGCTGATGAGAGGTAGAGAATCATTTTTGTTTGTTTTCCTTTGCTTCCATGTGCAACCTTTGCTTTTCTTTGTTAAACTATCTTTATCTCGATCCATGAGTTTTTAATCCTATTTTCTCTCCCCTGTCCTGCTGAGGAGGAGGAGTAATAGAACAGCTTGGTGGGTACCTGGCAGCCAGCCAAGATCAAACCACCACGGTCCTTTGTGGCACCCAATGTAGGGCATGAGGAATTCGAGATAAGGATAGTAATTGGAGATGTAACGGGCAAAAACATGGACTGAGCATAGCTAGAGAGCAGAGAGCGGAATAATTGTGGGGAATTTCTGTTGTTGTAATTGTGGTGAAGGGACGAGGGGTGGAGTGTGTGTAAATTGTCCACCTTTGTCGGTGTTGTGATGATTTTATTTTGATTTTGGTGTGGGGAATTCTTTTTGATGATGTAAGTGAAGTTTGTGAAGATTTTAAATTGTGTGACGAATGTGTATTTTAATGATAATTCTTAAATATGTAATTCACAGAGGCGAGTGGTGGACTGTATTTGGTATATGTGGCAAGGTTTTGGTAGCAGGAGGGCTGCAGGGGTGGCTTCTGTGAGAAGATGCCAGAAGCTGTCCCCATGTCGTTCAGAGCCAGTTCCAGACAGCTCCAAGACAGACCCATCACTGGCCAAAGCTGAGCCCATCACCAACGTTGGCTACAATTGCCAGCAGGGCAGCGTAGTGTAGGTAACTATTTTGCATTCAGCTTCACGGGACTCGCAGGGACTGACCATCCTGGTACAAGGATTGGGAGGGGGGCGAAGACTGCGTCTCGAGTTGTAACAGTAACATTGATATTAGGTAAATGCTTGCGGCTCTGATTGGTGAATATATAACCCATTTTACTGCACAGCAAGTCCAAGATTGGGCCAATGATATGGGTATACGATGGTTGTATCACCTACCATATACCCCAACAGCAAACAGTCTGATAGAGCCTATGAATGGCCTCTTAAAGAACCAAATATGAAAACTGACAGCTACCCACACGCTGAAGGGGTGGAGGGAGTTGCTGCAACAGGCTACGTTCTACCTGAATAATCATCATGTTGGGAAAACGATACCCTATAAGCATTTGTGAGATATACCCGATCGCACAGTAGCTGTTTGTATACAGCAAGAAGACCTGATGGGACAACTGCAAATAGATGGCACGTCACTTCAGCTGCTTGTGGGGCAAGCAGGAAATCTTGCACCTGCCACTATTGCTATCTCGTGGGCATTTATTAACCATTTCTGCTTTGTTACCCAAAACAGGTCGAGTTGTCCTTACAGGACCACAATCTGCTGGTGTACCACTTGTCAGCGCTTAGTATCACGAGGGGCCAAGAAAACAAGCAGTCCCTGTAACTATCTTTGGGGATGGACAATACTCACCACTGTAATGAGTTTGATGGTATTGTCGCGGTCAGATCCTCTGCTGCTATCTACCCCTTGAAGGAATAAGGTTCTGAGTCCTAGGTACAAAGTGAGGTTTATTGGGATAGGGCACTTATTAAGTGGATAACAGTTACACCACCCTGCGAGTGGGGACTATTCTGCTTCTATTCCAAAATCCCTTATAATCTATCTAACAGGTATCACTCAGTTATACCTGGCATCCCAAGTAAGGGGAGATCACCAAGGCACAGGCCAGCTGTTCTGCAAGAGTACTCGAATCGGGCTCTCCCTTCCTCGGTGGTTTCTGTGGTCACTGCCTAGCGGTATCATTTTGCTGTTGCCAGGCAAACTTGGGCCCAGTGCAACAAAAGGTCAGACCCCTGACCAAAGCAGTGCCACTCAGTCTGGATCATCTCCTCACAGGTATGTGCTGCTTCAACATTAGCGATGAAAGTGATAGTATTGAAAAAGAACTTGAACAATTGCGGCGTCTGGCTCAGGGTATTTGTCAAATGCAGGGAGATCAGTGGTTGTGGTCATGGCTGGGATCCCTCCGAGGCTGGGCTGCACATTTAGTGAAGGGTGGTTTCCTTTTAATTCTGGGATGTGTTGCACTGTACTTTGGTATTACCTGTGGAATTAAGTTGTGTTTTTTAGGACTCCATCGAACTCAGAAAGAGTTACACTCTGCAGACTCAGATGACACCTTGTAACTTGTCATGGAGGAGGCACAGGGAGGAGTGTAGGGCACAAGAAGACTTTGTTATGGTAATCCAGGATAGTTTGTCTCCCTCATCCAAATATGTTTTATCTCCTTGTTACGGTAACCCAGGATAGTTCCCTTCCCCCCATCTGCACATATCCCTGCGCCAACATGATGGCCAGCTGCGGATCTTGGAATTCAGACAACAGCACCTGCATTACATCAGTGAGTTTGCTAATGAGCAAAACAGGACATTGCATATGTATGATATGTTAATCAGCGCAAGTTTTATTATCCACCCCTGCAGTGCTTTCCCTTGAGCCTCACCCCTGAGCAGAGCTCCACTGCATTGGGTCCCCATTTTGACTAGCGTCAGTGTCCCAGGGCTCCCACTGTGGTAACGCTATGCTTTCATTAAAGCCAAAGCTTTCACTTGCTGAATGTTGTGCTTTGTCCCTGAGGTATCCGCACCTGCTTTTTGCTAGTAACACTCCATAGACAGATGAGACAAAAAATCCATTGGAGACAGGTTACAAAATAGGACTGTTCTCCTTTTGATATGAGGATCGCCATTCTCTTTTGTTTCACTTGGAGGGCTCACTCTTTCCTTCAGAAATTTAACAATGAAGTCTTTGAAAAGTGGAACAACATTGTAGAAATAACAAACCCCCATGGAAAGTATGTCCAGGGTTTTCATACCTCAGACACTGCATTCTAAAAATAAAAGGCATTCAAGGTGTATTTCAACATGTCTTAATACACCATGGATAAAGCTCATTAGGGCTGACTTCAGTTTGTGGGGTTTATGCAGCTTTAACCCATAGGGTTTGTTCCCATAATCTACAATTAGCCATGTTTTCAGCCATTTTAAAACTAACCTAGGTTCACTGAAGACAATATAACTGGCAGATCTGCACTTTACTTCACAGCTTCATGTGCCCTAAGCCTCCACAAGGAAAATGGAAATGGAAAAGGGTGAAGGAAGGGGAAGAACGGGCTTTATGCTATAAGTTAATTTAGAAGCTACCAGGGAAGCAGGGCAGTGTATCTAGGCTACACGAGTGACTCTTTGTCACGGTTTAAAGCTGGGCCAGTTATTAAACCTGTGGCAGATGCCCTCTGTTATCCCCCCCCCTCCCCCCAAAGGGAAAGGGAAAGGGAAAAGGGAGAGAGGCTTCCGGGTTGGAAAGTTAAAACAGTTTTAATAAACTATAATAATGAAAAAAAAAATATAATAATAATAATAGAAATAATCAAATACATACAAATATATATACAAAACCAAGATTGAGCTCCCCTGAAGTCAGCCACGTCACCACCGGCACTGCAGGGCAGGCTCCGGGAAGGCCCAGGCTGGGCCTAGCGATGGTCGAGAGCTGTATTCAGGGATGCACGGATCGGGATCGGGGGCAGCAGGAAAACAGATGGAGTCCTCCTTGGACACCGGCCATAGCAGAAAGGGGCGCGACCCTCGTGATCCCCCCCTTTATACTGAGAATGACGTGTGTGGGATGGAATACCCTCGTTGGTCAATTTTGGGTCACCTGCCCTGTCTGCTCCCCACTGCAGCTGCAACCCCCCTTCGGCTCTTCACTTGTAAGCAGTGAGGAATTCAGCAGTGACCTTGGTTTCTCTAAGAATAAGTACAGCAAGAGCCTTACTGCACAACATCCCTACCGGTGCCTCAGCGATAACTACAAACTTCGAGCGTTATCAGTCCTGGAAGCAGACACTGTCTGCAAACATGCAGTTAGTTTCAGAAAGTGCAGTTACTTAGAGGAGACTTAGCTGAAAGCAAAAATCACTGAAAGGAAAATCGGCCTGGTTTAGGCCAAACCAGGACACTCTTCAAGGACTTCAGACTCTACTGATGGAACATACAAGGCAGAAAATAACTATGTTATTTTATGTACTGCTCTTAGTGGATTTATTGCTGTTAGTGAATTTACTACTGCTGTTGCCAACAGTGGTGTTTACTGCTGTTGATTTACCACTGTTGTTCTTGGATTTACTAACCTTTAGTAAGCTTGCATTCCTCACAGCCCAGCAGCAAAGCAACAGAGAAGCTGGAATAAAGTTATAACCCTTTATTGCCAATCCCAGAGCCTGCTAATATGAAAATGATTGGGTTACCTTAAGAGAAACATTAAAGCATCACTAGAAGATGAAGCAGTAAGATGAGAGGTTATAACAGGGCAGATATCATAGTGGGAGTCTGCTATAGACCACCCAACCAGGATGAAGAGGTAGATGAAATATTCTATAAGCAGCTGGGAGAAGTCTCACATTCACTAGCCCTTGTTCTCATGGGGGACTTCCACTTACAGGATATCTGCTGGACATACAATACAGCAGAGAGGAAACAGTCTTGGAGGTTCCTGGAGTGTGTGGGAGATGATAACTTCCTGAAACAGCTGGTGAGTGAGCCAACTAGGGAAGGGGCCCCGCTGGATCTGTTGTTTGCAAACAGAGAAGGACTTGTGGGTGATGTGACAGTTGGAGGCTGTCTTGGGCATAGCGATCATGAAATGACAGAGTTTTCGATTCTTGGAGAAGTAAAGAAGGGGGTCAGCAGAACTGCTACCTTGGACTTCCAGAGGGCAGACTTTGGCCTGTTTAGGAGCCTGGTTGACAGAGTCCCTTGGGAGGCAGTCCTGAAGGGCAAAGGAGTCCAGGAAAGCTGGACACTCTTCAAGAAGGAAATCTTAAAGGTGCAGGAGCAGGCCGTCCCCATGTGCTGGAAGACGAGCTGGCGGGGAAGAAGACCGGCCTGGCTGAACAGAGAGCTTTGGCTGGAACTCAGGAAAAAAATGAGAGTTTATGACCTTTAGAAGAAGGGGCAGGCCACTCAGGAGGACTACAAGGATGTTGTGAGGCTATGCAGGGAGAAAATTAGAAGGGCCAAAGCCCAACTAGAACTTAATCTGGCTACTGCTGTTTGGCCTAAACCAGGCCAATTTTCCTTTCAGTGATTTTTACTTTCAGCTAAGTCTCCTCTAAGTAACTGCACTTTCTGAAACTAACTGCATGTTTTGCAGACAGTGTCTGCTTCCAGGACTGATAACGCTCGAAGTTTGTAGTTATCGCTGAGGCACCGGTAGGGATGTTGTGCAGAAAGGCTCTTGCTGTACTTGTTATTAGAGAAACCAAGGTCACTGCTGAATTCCTCACTGCTTACAAGTGAAGAGCCGAAGGGGGGTCGCAGCTGCAGGGGGGAGCGGACAGGGCAGGTGACCCAAAATTGACCAACAAAGGTATTCCATCCCATACACGTCATTCTCAGTATAAAGCGGGGGGATCACGAGGGTCTCGCTCTTTTTCTGCTATGGCCGGTGTCCAAGGAGGACTCCGTCTGTTTTCCTGCTGCCCCTGATCCCGATCCGTGCATCCCTGAATCCAGCTCTCGACCGTCGCTAGGCCCAGCCTGGGCCTTCCCGGAGCCTGCCCTGCAGTGCCGGTGGTGACGTGGCTGACTTCAGGGGAGCTCAATCTTGGTTTTGTATATATATTTGTATATATTTGATTATTTCTATTATTATTATTATTATACTCTTTTTTATTATTATAGTTTATTAAAACTGTTTTAACTTTCCAACCCAGAAGTCTCTCTCCCTTTTCCCTTTCCCTTTCCCTCTGGGGGGAGGGGGGGATAACAGAGAGCATCTGCCACAGGTTTAATAGCCGGCCCAGCTTTAAACCGTGACACTGTAAAAGGCAATAAAAAATGTTTCTATAAATACATTCACAACAAAAGGAGGACCAAGGAGAATCTCCATCCTTCATTGGATGTGAGGGGGAAACATAGTGATAAAGGATGAGGAAAAGGCAAAGATACTTAATGCCTTCTTTGCCTTAGTCTATAGTAGTAAGACCAGTTGTTCTCTGGGTACCCAGTCCCCTGAGCTGGAGGACAGGGATGGGGAGCAGAATGAAGCCCCCATAAGCCAAGGGGAAATGACTAGTGACCTGCTACACCACTTAGACACACACAAGTCTATGGGGCCAGATGGGATCCACCCAAGGGTACTGAGGGAGCTGGTGGAAGTGCTCACCAAGCCACTTTCCGTCATTTATCAGCAGTCCTGGCTAACCGGGGAGGTCTAGTTGACCGGAAATCAGCAAATGTGACACCCATCTACAAGAAGGGACAGAAGGAGGATCCAGGGAACTACAGGCCTGTCAGTCTGACCTTGGTGCCAGGGAAGGTTATGGAGCAGATCATCTTGAGTGCCATCACGCAGCATGTAGAGGACAACCAGGCGATCAGGCCCAGTCAGCATGGGTTTATGAAGGGCAGGTCCTGCTTGACTAACCTGATCTCCTTCTATGACAAGGTGACCTGCTTACTGGATGAGGGAAAGGCTGTGGATGTTGTCTACCTGGACTTTAGTAAAGCCTTTAACACTGTTTCCCACGGCATTCTCCTGGGGAAACTGGCTGCTCATGGCTTGGACGGGCATATGCTTCGCTAGGTAAAAAACTGGCTGGATGGCCAGGCCCGAAGAGTTGTGGTGAATGGAGTTAAATCCAGTTGGCAGCTGTTCACAAGTGGTGTTCCTGTTGCAAATTAAGTTTAGTTAACTGAATTCTTTTAACTGTATTCTTTTGTCTGAATATACTTAGCATTAGTAGCTAAAGATCCTGAAGCCTTAGGCCGCAGGCTGCTAACTTTCACCTAGAAAGGCTGAACTTGTCTTGAACTGTTGCTTAGTTAGACAGAAATGCAAAATCACAGAATGGTAAGGGTTGGAAGGGACCTCTGGAGATCATTTAGTCCAACCCCCTGCTAAAGCAGATTCACCTAGAGCATGTTGCACAGGGTCGTGTCCAGGCAGGTTTTGAATATCTCCAGAGGAGACTCCACAACCTCACTGGGCAGCCTGTTCCAGTGCTCTGTCACCCTCAAAGTAACGTAGTTTTTCCTCATATTCAGATGGAACTTCCTGTGTTTCAGTTTGTGCCCGTTGCCCCTTGTCCTGTCACTGGGCACCACTGAGAAGAGTCTGGCCCCCTCCCCTTGACACCTGCCCTTAAGGTATTTGTAAGCATTGATAAGATCCCCCCTCAGTCTTCTCTTCTCCAGGCTAAACAGACCCAGCTCCCTCAGCCGTTCCCCATGAGAAATACTCCAGTCCTCTAATCATCTTTGTAGCCCTCCACTGGACTCTCTCCAGCAGTTCCTTGTCTTTCTTGAACTGGGGGGCCCAGAACTGGACACAGTACTCCAGGTGTGGCCTCACTAGGGCAGTGTAGAGGGGGAGGATAACCTCCCTCGACCTGCTGGCCACACTCTTCCTAATGCACCCCAGGATACCATTGGCCTTCTTGGCCACAAGGGCACATTTCTGGTTCGTGGTGAACTTCTTGTCCACCAGAACTCCCAGGTCCTTCTCTGCAGAGCTGCTTTCCAACCTGTACTGGTGCATGGGGTTATTCCTCCCTAGGTGCAGGACCCTACGCTTGCCTTTGTTGAACTTCATTAGGTTCCTCTCCGCCCAGCTCTCTAGCCTGTCCAGGTCTCACTGAATGGCAGCACAGCCTTCTGGTGTATCGGCCACTCCTCCCAGTTTTATGTCATCAGCAAACTTGCTGAGCTTTCCTATGAGGATGTTGTGGGAGACAGTGTCAAAAGCCTTGCTGATGTCAAGGTAGACAACATCCACTGCTCTCCCCTCATCTACCCAGCCAGTCATGTCATCGTAGAAGGCCATCAGATTGGTCAAGCATGATTTCCCCTTGGTGAATCCATGTTGACTACTCCTGATAACCTTCTTTTCCTCTACATGCTTAGAGATGGCATCCAGAATGAGCTGTTCCATCACCTTTCCAGGGATGGAGGTGAGGCTGACCGGCCTGTAGTTTCCTGGGTCCTCCTTCTTGCCCTTTTTGAAGATTGGAGTGGCATTGGCCTTCCTCCAGTCCTCAGGCACCTCTCCTGTTCTCCATGACTTTTCAAAGACTATTTTTACATGAAGGAAGATCCTGAAACCAGTGCAAATTGGGAGATAAGGAGGCTACGACTGTCAGCAGAAGCTGCAACCCATCCAGATAAGAACACCTAGGGCGGCCTGCCTGGAGACAGAGAAGGAATCCAATAAGGAACAAGGAGACCCCAGACCAGACAACTACCATTGGACCAAGAGGCGTGTGCAAGGCGCGTGAACAGCGCGTGAAGAATGGGTGCATATATGTTAAGGAGAGGCTGAGGGAGCTGGGTCTCTTTAGCTTGGAGAAGAGGAGACTGAGGGGGGAACCTCATTAATGTTTATAAATATGTAAAGGGCAAGTGTCATGAGGATGGAGCCAGGCTCTTCTCAGTGACATCCCTTGACAGGACAAGGGGCAACGGGTGCAAGCTGGAACACAGGAGGTTCCACATAAATATGAGGAAAAACTTCTTTCCAGTGAGGGTAACTGAACACTGGAACAGGCTGCCCAGAGAGGTTGTGGAGTCTCCTTCTCTGGAGACATCCAAAACTTGCCTGGACGCGTTCCTGTGTGACATGATCTAGGTAATCCTGCTCCGGCAGGGGGATTGGACTAGATGATCTTTCAAGGTCCCTTCCAATCCCTAACATTCTGTGATTCTGTGATTCTGTAAGGGTATAAATGCCCAGGGATTTCTTTGTTCTGGGTCCCTCTCCAGAGGCACCCAGCTTGAGCTGCTCCTATGGCCATATCATTCAATTAAATTATTTAATTTTCTGAGACCTGGCATGCAGGACAATCGGGGCATCGGGGCCAGCTAACATGGATTCATGAAAGGCAGGTCCTGCTCAACCAACCTGGTCTCCTTCTATGACAAAGTGACCCGCTTAGTAGATGAGGGCAGGGCTGTGGATGTAGTCTATCTAGACTTCAGTAAGGCATTCGACACTGTCTCCCACAGCATCCTCCTGGACAAACTGGCTGCCCGGGGCTTGGATGGGTGGACTCTTCAATGGGTTAAAACTGGCTGGATGGCCGAGCCCAGAGAGTGGTGGTGAATGGGGCAAAGTCCAGCTGGCGGCTGGTCACTAGCGGTGTTCCCCAGGGCTCAGTTCTGGGGCCGGTGCTGTTCAATATCTTTATAGATGATCTAGACGTAGGGATTGAGTGCACCCTCAGTAAATTTGCAGATAACACCAAGCTGGGTGGGAGTGTCGATCTGCTGGAGGGGAGGAAGGCCCTACAGAGGGATCTGGACAGGTTAGATAGATGGGCCGAGACCAACGGCATGAGGTTCAACAAGAACAAGTGCCGGGTCTTACACTTTGGCCACAACAACCCCATGCAGCTCTACAGGCTGGGGGAAGAGTGGTTAGAAAGCGGCCCGGTGGAAAGAGACCTGGGGGTGCTGATCGACAGCCGGCTAAACATGAGCCAGCAGTGTGCCCAGGTGGCCAAGAAGGCCAATGGCATCCTGGCCTCTATTAGGAATAGTGTAGCCAGCCGGTCTAGGGAAGTGATCGTCCCTCTGTACTCAGCACTGGTGAGGCTGCATGTTGAGTACTGTGTCCAGTTCTGGGCCCCGCACTTCAAGAAAGATGTTGAGGTGTTGGAGCGAGTCCAGAGGAGGGCGACCAAGCTGGTGAAGGGTCTGGAGGGTCTGACCTATGAGGAACGGCTGAGGGAGCTGGGGTTGTTTAGCCTGGAGAAGAGGAGGCTCCGAGGTGACCTTATTGCAGTCTACAACTACCTGAAGGGAGGTTGTAGTGAAGTGGGAGTTGGCCTCTTCTCCCGGGCAACTAGCGATAGGACAAGAGGACACAGCCTCAAGCTTCGCCAGGGGAGGTTCAGGTTGGACATCAGGAATAATTTCTTTTCAGAAAGGGTTATTAGACATTGGAATGGGCTGCCCAGGGAGGTGGTGGAGTCACCATCTCTGGATGTGTTTAAGAAAAGACTGGACATGGCACTTAGTGCCATGGTCTAGTTGACAGGGTGGTGTCAGGGCAACGGTTGGACTCGATGATCCCTGAGGTCTCTTCCAACCTGGTTGATTCTGTGATTCTGTGATTCTGTGATTCTCTGATCTGTGACCCTGCTTCGGGAAACCTAGAGTGAAGAAATTTCTTTAACATTCCCCAGGGATCAGTATTGGGGCCAGGTCTGTTCAATATCTTTATCAATGATCTGGATGAGGGGATCGAGTGCACCCTCAGTAAGTTCACAGACGACACCAAGTCGGGCGGGAGTGTTGATCTGCTTGAGGGTAGGAATGCTCTGTAGAGGGATCTGGACAGGCTGGATCGATGGGCCGAGGCCAATTTTATGAGTTTCAACAAGGCTAATTGCTGGGTCCTGCACTTGGGTCACTTGAGATACCAAAGGCAATGCACAACACTCTGAAATAAAGCAACATATTGATAGTTGGTCATTCATCTAGATCTTAGAATTAATATTCATATTGTCAAACAGCGGATCAAAGTCACACTGTAGTAAGTGGAGCCACCATCCCTGGAGATATTTAAAAGACATGTAGATGTGGTGCTTAGGGATATTGTTTAGTAGTTGACTTGGTAGTGTTAGGTTAATGGTTGGACTTGATGATCTTAAAGGTCCTTTCCAATCAAAATGATTCTGTGATTCTGTGAAGAAGCTTCAGCTTCATTCCTTAGAGCCAGCAGGTTCCTGTAAGTACCTGAAAGAGATATCAGAGAGGCAAGTGGGTTCCCAGCACAACACAAAGGCACCTGTCTCTATCAGTTAACAGAAGGAACAATACAAGGAAGAGAACGGCATGTGAACACCTGACACATTTTCCTCTCACTACAGTGAGACTGAGAAAGGGCTACAAGGCACAAAGATACATATTCAGTAGGTTCAGACTCATGGGACAGACCTAGCTCCCTATTCAGGCAAAACCACACTTCTACAGAAATGGAGTTAGGTGTGGGGCACCCTCACAGTGTGTTATGACCTGATCGCAACTAGTTCATAAATCCCTTGGAGTAAATTAAGGTGAAATGACACCAAATAACTGGTATGAAATTAAGAACAATTTATTAATACAGGGAAAGTAGCATGGTCTTAAGTGTCTTGGGTTTCTAAAGGCACTGAGAAAAGAGAGAAAAGGAAAAGGAAAAAGAGAAAGAGGATACAGAATATGAGAGAGAGGAAAAGAGATATCACCACCCTTGGATCCAGTGATGTAAGATGTTTGTAGAGTTGGTAAATCACTTGCAGGATCGGTCCTCAGGTGGTGGGCGGAGCGTGCCAACATCCCAAGCAGATGTTCTAAATACTTTAGGTCATTTGCATGTGAGGTAGGAGAGGGTGGTAACATCCCTTGTCTCCCCCCTCCGCTCACTTCTCATGCTAATTGGGACGCCTTGCACATTTGCAGTCTTAGATTGTTCTCGAAATGAGTCGGTGGTCCCCCAAGGGGTGTCTGGTGGTCGTGATACCCCTTAGTTGTGGTGTCCACTGTATGACCCCGCTTCTGCGCAAGTGTGGTTGATGCCTTCATGTTGCAAAGATGTTGCACGTGTAGGCTGGCCCCAAGGAAAAGATACTGTTCTGCCTCCGCAAGACTTATCTCTTCCTCCAGACAGAGCTGTAAATCACATCAATTAAGGCACAGCAAAGGCATTGTTCTGCTCCCAAGGCCCTTATCTCTTGCCAGACGTGCAGGCCTCTGTAGCACCCATCCCCTCCTCCAGACAGAGTTGTCAAACAAGTTGTTTAAGGCATACAAACTCTGTCCGTCACACAGTGCTTTAAGCGAAGGCAATATTCCACATATAACCATATTAACTCAATTGTATACCTAGCTGTCGAGTGCTGTACAACACAGCTCCATGACATATAGGAAAGGCAAGAGGGCAAGGTCACAAGGCTCTCCTGTCATAGAGGGGAGATGCTACAGCCTACAGGATCTGCTTCACCCAATGGAATACTTGTTCATCAGTCATACTCCCAGAGGCCAGATCTTTTGACCAACACAGTTGCATGAACGGGCCATCAGAGAACCAAGAGCTGATCTCAACTCCAGTAGTTGAAAGCATTTACAGGCAGTGGCTGTTACCACTAAGAGGACTCTGACTAGAAATCTGTCCTAATGTTTAGCAAATGTTCACACAAAGGACCAGAACATACAAGCCAAATACTGTCACAGAATTAACCCCTACACTGAAACTCTGTATTAATTTTTCAAATGCGTAAGTATATGGGAGAAGGACTTCTCACAGCTTTCTCCCAAAATAGACAATTAATGCACACTTATAAGCCAGGTTTATGTTCCACTGATTTTTCACAACCAAGGCACATCATTGTCATTTATAGATGAAAAAAATTGAGGCTAAAAAAAACATACACCAGCTTTCAAACAAATAATGACAATGGAATTGAGGACTGAAGGACTCTAACCAATTTTGTTTCATCCTGAGGAAACAGCAATTTCCTAATGTTGGCATCTACATTACTGTCATGCACTACTTAGCCATTGGCCCAGATCTATTATGTGGAGTAAAAAAAAAAACACCAGCCCTTTCTGATCAGCCAGTATTGGGCTTGGTAAATTGGCAAATTTCATTCACCCTCATTTATATTCCCTTGATTATCTTTCAGCAACACATCCAGAAAGCATGAGAGAGTGACATATATATGTATATTTACATGCATATATTTTAAATAACTACTATGCTTTAATTTTTCTACAAGGCATTCTTCTCACTGTGTTGTGAGAATAGTTCTCAGAGCTGACTCCATATCCCTGCTGATACTGATGGAAACTAAAATTATCCTCAGAACATGTTACACAGCATTATCCTGATTCACCGACTAGAAATCAAGCAGCTCTGCAGGCCTATTGTGCAGGATCCACTAGTGTAAAAGTACTAGGCTAATTTGCTCACAGACAACATGCTGTCCCTTTTGCAGCTATATCTTGATTCTCTTTTGTGGTAGGTTATACGTCTGTCTGCTCTCTAGCCATAGAATATATGACCATGTTGCCTGTGGAGATGTTTAGATGAGACCCAACTAAGAGTCAGCCATAACCTTCACCAATTGGCCATGTCAAAGTTCCTTGGACATGTGAGTAGGAAAGAGGCAGTCTCCTATCTTCTCTGCTTCTGTCTCCAATAGCTAGGATTTCTCCTGAGAAAAAACAGAAGTGTTGTATGACAAGCCTTCCCTTTCTCTCTCATCACTCTGGAAAGCTCACATCTTATCCTTCTTGTTGGTTGTGCCAGGAATTGTAAATTAATAGGTGACTCTAGGGTACTTTATGATGCTAATATAGCCAGAGCAGTGTCCTGGTTTCATTGGGATTTGGTTTCAGTTTGTGGGCAGCCATGGTGATCAAGGCCCTTAGCAGTTAAATCCAGGGCAGCTGACCCAGGCTGGCCCACAGGTGTATTCTATATCATTAACATCAAGTTCACTATAAAAGGGAGGGCTTGGTAAGGAGAGGTGGGGTTCTTTTTGCTCTCCTGTCTTCTTCAATCTCAACAGTTGCTATTACTGGAGCAAATTGCTAGTGCTCTATAGCTAAGTATAATTTTGTGTGTTTTGTGTTAGTATTTATATTGGTTTCTTTATTTTATTAAATCTGTTTAACTTCAAACTCATGAGTCTCCCTCCTTTTCCCAATTCCCTTCCTCGGTTGGGGAAAGGATATTGGGTGATAGAAAAACTGTTTATTGTTTAGCCACAGGTGTGGGCTAAATGAAGACAAGCAGACAGGTACATCTGAGTCCTTCCTCACCTTTGCAATCAGCTTTTTGAACATACTAATTTTAGTTGCTGGGCTACTCAGATGCTGAACAAATTTATTGTCCCCTCATTTACACTGTCAAAAATTACTGTGATCAGCAGAGAAGAATTCAGGAGAGCAAGAAGAGAAAGTACTTGTCAGCATTTTTTAAAGTGACTGAGTAAATTGCTATTTAGGAACAGAATAGGAGAAAGGGAGGCAATGAGCAGAAAATCATAGTGGATCTATTTTCTCCTAGTGTCAGGAAGAAGCATTACCTTTCAATTTAGGGCCAAGTCCTGATTTCCCTCAACTAGCATACAAGAGTAAATGCCAGCTCTAGAACAAACAACATTTCGGGGTCAAATCAACCCAAAATGTAGCAAAAATGCTAAATATTTACCTGGGTAATCTAGTCATAATACTTAGAGTAGTTTAAACAGCAATACCATCTACTTATTCTGAACAGATCTCTGTATCTGAATGATTTCAAACTCCTATGATCTTGTCCTACATTTTAATTTA
Organism: Nyctibius grandis; assembly: GCF_013368605.1. Taxonomy (NCBI): domain Eukaryota; kingdom Metazoa; phylum Chordata; class Aves; order Nyctibiiformes; family Nyctibiidae; genus Nyctibius; species Nyctibius grandis. The sequence continues at coordinate 5,495,965 of NC_090694.1, forward strand.
CTTGGACACTGGAAAGCTATCTGGACTGCAGTTCAGTTCTGGCTGTGAGCTTCTAGTCCAAAGGAAATACAAGCTTCAGTACTGACATGCGGAAAATAGACTCCACAACTGACAAGGTTGTAAAGTAGGTATGTTTATTCAGCGCTGGGCAGCACGGGGGGTAGTCCCACCAAAATCGTGCGCCCCTTCGCAGTAATTCAGCTTGTATTTATGTACCAAAGTATTACATATTCATAATTTCAAGGACACCTATACATATTCATGACTTTCCCCGAGAAGGCAGTCTTTATTATAATGAGTTCCTCCTGGTGGTTGTGGGCCGGGGTCTCAGGGATGAAGGCCGTATGTCTTCCTCGCTGTGCACTTCTCACCTTTTCTTCTTGCACGGGCATGGTAACATCTTGGCTCAAACCGCAAGACCAGTTCTCGATGGGTTTCATATGACCTTACTGTTCTGCTACTTGTTCTATTGAGATATGCTTAGGCAGTTAATTTACACATCAGGCTGATAAAGAATTAAAGAATTTCTCAACCCCCAGGACAGCTCACAGGCAAAGAATTTCTCAACCCCCAGGACAGCTCACACCCAGATCAAATAGCAAGTAAAAAAAGGAAAAGGAGTTATGTCCCTTATCAATCCCCCCTTTTCTATAGAGTTAGTAAATTCTTTTACTATATCATTGAGACCTTTTCAAAATACTTATTTGATTCTAATTGTTGTCTCAGCTGGTGTTTTCTCCAGGTTGGTATTGATGCGCTCACAGTGATGTACCTGTGGGGAGAGGATAAAATCTTTCCTAGAGAGATAACATATTCTTTTAGATATTGTTGATCCTGAGATCATGGGAAACTCCTGTTTCTGACATTTGATAGGGTTTATCATAAATAATTTTAAAGGATTAACCTTTTCCTTAGTCCTAGGTTAAATGTGTATTTGTAGCAAAGCTAAGGGTAAAGCATCTGGTTATTTAATCTGATTTTATTCATTTGTCTTTTTAGGTTTTGATTCATTCTTTCTATTTTTCCATTTGATTGAGGTCTCCATGGGGTATGGAGATTCCATTTTATCTCTAATACTTTAGCCAAATTTTGAGCAGCTTCCAATACAAAGTGTGGGTTCCTATTTGAAGATAGTTCCATAGGTACCCCAAATCTCAGTATTATTTTCTTAAGCAATATTTTGTTACTTCTCTTGTCTTGTTGGTGCGACAGGGGAAAGCTTCCAGCCAGCCTGAAAAAGTATTTATCATTATTAAAAGATACTGATACCCATTTGCCGTGGTTCCAAATGGTTCCATGAGCATGGATTACTCCAAAGGTAAATTTTGAATCTGTCCATATATTAACATTTTGTCTTTCGGTAATTCTAATGCTCCCAGAAGGGTTATGAGTTTTGCCTTCTGAGCTGATGGTAGAGCCTTAGCTTCAATTATTTCCTCAGTGGTTACCACTGTGTATCCTGCTTTCCCGTGTTCCATCCCGCATAAAGCTACTACCATCCATAAATAAGTCCCAGCCTGCGTTGTCCATTGGCATGTCTTTCAAGTCAGCTTTGTTGGAGTATGTCTGTTCCACCGGCTGTAAGCAATTATGTGTTAATTTTGTCCTACCAGGATCCATAGTCAGAAAGGTCGCTGGATTCAGGATGCTGGTTACTTTCAGCTCCACATCATCTTGTTCCAGAAGGATGGTTTGATATTTCAGCATCTAGCTCAGTGACAGCTCGTGTCCTCCTTTTGGTTCTAGGACAGTTGTAACTGCATGGGGTACAAACACAGTTAGCTTTTGCCTGAGGGACAATTTTCAGGCCTCTTGGATCAGCAGTATTGTAGCTGCCACTGCTCGGAGGTATGTTGGCCATCTCTTATTGACATTGTCTAGTTGTTTTAAAAGGTATCCCACAGGTCTTCTCTATGATCCTAGTTTCTGAGTCAACACTCTTAGGGTAATATGCAGTCTTTCATGTATAAATAGTTCAAATGGTTTTTCTAAGTTCGGGAAGCCCAGAGCTGGAGCACTCATTAAAGTCTGTTTTAGTTTTGCAAATGCACCTCTGAGTGCAAACAAGGAGGTTTCCTTTCCCTTGTACAGCTTCATATAAGGGTTTGGCGATGAGTCCAAAATTCATTATCCACAGGCAACACTATCCGGCCATCCCGAGAAATGCTCTAAGACTCTTGTTTCAATTGCTTTCATCTTACCGGTCCGGCGTCTGGTTTTGACTGGATGGTTACCAGTCCTGCCGTTCGGGATCTTCCCGGTGTTCCTGAAGTTCATACAAGAGGTGTCACAGCATCTTCTGGTATTTCCTATAATTCGGCTTCCTTCTGCAATATAAAAACTTGTGTATCCAGAGCTTTATTTTCAGGAATATGGTTTTGGATTTTTCCTTTTTGTAAAAGTAATTTCTGCATTCAATTTACTTAGCATAGCTCATCCTAACAGCGGCATGGGGCAATCTGGTATGTAGAGAAATTGATGGGTTAACACCCTTTTCCCAATTCCAAATTTTAAAAGCTGGAAAAAAACGGTTGAGTTTCTTCCTGCCCTGTGGCACCAACAACTGATGCACTACGATCATTGAAATTACTCCTACATGTATTTAACATTGAATAGGTAGCTCCTGTATTTACTAAAATTTTATGTTCTCATTCCTCAACCTTACTATAATCAGGGGTTCTGTTGGGAAAGGTTTCGATCTTCCCTAGCTTTATGGTGACCAGGGGATCCGCTAGGGTAGATTCCCCAGAACAGCGATACCAATTGTTGTATTCCTACCTCTGAATCAGGATCCAGCGGTGTATTGTGGTGCATTACGTCCCTTAATCGATCCAGGAATTCGGATGGTGACTCGGAGGGACCTTGTTTGATTGCATATAATGCTGACCAATTTATGGTTTTAGGAATGGCTCTCTCCATTCCCTTCGAGATCCACTCCTGATATGTCTTTAACCTTTCTACGTGTGTGCAGATCTATTGGGTTGCCAGTTCGGATCTTGAAGGGGGAGGTATTCCTTTATATCTCCTCCCGTAGTTTTATAGTGATCCTCAGCTAAATCTCCTGCAGTTTTTATGATTAACTGCTTCTCCATTTCAGTCATGTAATCTAATAATAATGGTATGTCATTCCAATCAGGGTTATGCTGTTTACACTTATCGGATCGTTCCTGTAATCTTTGGCAACCCTTTTCCATGCCTCTAAATCAGTAGTAGAAAAAGGTACCTTTATTAGCATTGTCCCACCGTCAGATCCTACTGCCTCTCAAAGGGGTGCTTGTAAAGCTGTTGGAGCAGGTTTCCTCCTGGTGCGGGAGGATACGGGGCTGTCTGGGGGAGTGGGGTGTCCGTCCGAGTCCTCATCCTGTTCCTGTGGTCGAGGGGGAGGCTTAAACAAATCAGTTAGATCTTATTCCGGTGCTTGGCAAGTATTTATTCTAGTGTACCTTTGTCCAATACTACATGCCAAACAACACCGCCTCAGTTTACCTTTAGACTCTTCATTATTTTCTCGCTCGAGGACGAGTACCATAGGGTCCTGTGGTGGGATCATTCCACAGTCCCTCTGCCACTCCAGATGGTTTCGGAGGGTGAAAAAAACCCCCATGATTTACTCAGCCCTTCGTCTCCCAAACACGCAGTACCATATTTTTACAAGTCTTATAACTTAAAAGGATCCACACCAAATGTCATCCACCTTGTCTACTAAGTACCACAGTCCCACACACAAAACAAGGTATTGCCCCTGCGTATCTAGATTCGGGCAGGCGTTCTTGCGGATGTTGTTCCCAGCCCAAAGTTATTAACCATCCTGTGGGAGTTAAATAGGCTCCTTCAAGAGATTAGTCAGAACTCTGATATTAAAGAAATTGACTAAGCAACACAGCAACTTAACTCACATATACAAATTTCTGCAAACATTTCCGGCGCTACGAATCAGGACTCTCACTCAGTTTACAGCGGCACTGTGTCTCAGAAACACACACACAGAGTCAAATACTCTTAACATAAAATACTCTCAGAAACACACACACAATTAAAGACTCTTAACATAAAACACTTAACATAAAAGATTCTTTGCATAAAAGACACTTGATGTAAAATACCCGGGCACCTGTAAATAAGGTATACAGCAATCGCTCCAGTTATTATCCCTCCAGCAGCTGCAAATATTCATATCACAATTGTGAGAGGCCCGCTTACCCTTCTCCTGCTTCTTATACAGTCATTAGCAGGTCCGTCCTGGCTCTCGGTTTGAGATGCAGCGGTAACCTCGGATTCACTCGATCTGCTCCCAAGATCGCTAGCGGCCGCTCTATCGGTCAGCGAATCCCCCCATATCACAACTGTGAGAGGCTCGCTTACCCTTCTCCTGCTTCTTATACAGTCATTAGCAGGTCCGTCCTGGCTCCCGATACCGGGATGCAGCGATAACCTCGGATTCACTCGATCTACCCTCAAGATCGCTAGCGGCCGCTCTATCGGTCAGCGAATCCCCACATCGGGTACCCTCCTCCCATACGGGGAACTACGCTGTACGCCAGACGTCTCTGCGCGGTTTACCAGCAGCCCCGGCCACGCGTGGGCATCCCCAACGACTTACTGGCTTCCCGACCGGTCCCCTGTTAAACATACCATTTATCCACGGCTTCAGGAGATTCTTGTCTGCTCCTGCGGTGAGCGGCTGGAATCGGAGGCCCCTTCCGAGAAAAGTGCTCGGGGCGCGCCTAGGGGCGTCCGCTTCCCCAGTTGATCCCGCAGCCGAGCAGAGTTCTCCTGCCTGGCTCGCCAAAATGATGTGCGGAAAATAGACTCCACAACTGACAAGGTTGTAAAGTAGGTATGTTTATTCAGCGCTGGGCAGCACGGGGGGTAGTCCCACCAAAATCGTGCGCCCCTTCGCAGTAATTCAGCTTGTATTTATGTACCAAAGTATTACATATTCATAATTTCAAGGATACCTATACATATTCATGACTTTCCCCGAGAAGGCAGTCTTTATTATAATGAGTTCCTCCTGGTGGTTGTGGGCCGGGGTCTCAGGGATGAAGGCCGTATGTCTTCCTCGCTGTGTACTTCTCACCTTTTCTTCTTGCACGGGCATGGTAACATCTTGGCTCAAACCGCAAGACCAGTTCTCGATGGGTTTCATATGACCTTACTGTTCTGCTACTTGTTCTATTGAGATATGCTTAGGCAGTTAATTTACACATCAGGCTGATAAAGAATTAAAGAATTTCTCAACCCCCAGGACAGCTCACAGGCAAAGAATTTCTCAACCCCCAGGACAGCTCACACCCAGATCAAATAGCAAGTAAAAAAAGGAAAAGGAGTTATGTCCCTTATCAGTACTGAACCAAAATATTTTCTCTGACTAGTTTAGGGAAAGCTATGCCATTTGTTCAGCCCCTCCATTAGTATAAATTGTAGTGGAAATGAAGAAGTTATTTGTTATCATAAGGAGCTAGTGGCCTTGGACAAAGGTTGGCAACATTTTTAGCGCTAATTTGCTCTGTACACCAGAAGAGGTGTCCATCCAATGCTGTCACCTTGGAACTCCCAGCATCAGAAGGGACATAAGATACTATTTCATTCAATTGCTATCAGCTCCATATTGCTCCTGTTTTTACATCAATAAACAACCTCTTTTAGTGGCATTCTGAATGTGGTGTGTTGTTTCCTCAAATTGTCCTTGTCTGCCCAGTAGCCTGACAGAATACTTGGGATAGTGGGCAGGATTCGGGAGAAATAATGCCCTTCTGGAAGTGTGGAAAATACGATATCAAGTGGGTGTCGAGTGAGCCTTGCAGGCAGGCATGGGGGGCAGTGGCATACTGTATAGCCTGGATGATCCCCCCAGTGAATTGGGATATGGAGCTTTTGTCCGCGCTAACCCCTTACAAAATAGAAAAGGCACTGGAAAAACAGGGAGTGGAGTGAGGAAACACATAGATGCGCTACAGGTTGTCATTTACTCTCTGTCTCACTCATGACAGAAAATGGTGTCAGAAGTGGGATATTGACAGTTCATTGAACTTGGAGATCACAGCCTATTAAGGGGGCCCTCTAGCAGGATAGTGTGCATGTCAGTGTGCTGTATTATAATACTGATAACCATTACACTCATGGGCAGCACACGCAGTCTACTAGCTGGTTGGGGTCTCCCATGCCAGTGGGGGCCTCACTGGAGATCCAGTGCACCCCTTACTCCCTTGGGCAGCAAGCACATGGGTCTACCAGCTGGTCAGGGTCTACTGTATTGGTGGGGCTTCACCAGAGGTTTAGTGTGCCAGTAACCACTACGCTTCTGGGGTGGGATATCTATGGGTCTGCCAAATGGTTGGGGGTCTTCCATGCTGGTGGGGCCTCACTGAGGATCTAGTAGCATGTAAACATAACTCTGCTCCCTGGAAGTTGGAAAATCAGTTACAGAAGAAATAAACAGTTGCAAAAGGATTTCCTCACTCAAAAAAAAAAGTCAGCCTATATGGGACAAGACATCAAAACTCCCAGTTGTGTTGAAAACCATAACTTTGGGAGGAAAAAGGTACAAATCTTAACTCTGTTTTAGCCTATGAAAGAAAACAACATCTGTCACTCATGGGGTGAATACAGAAAGCAAATCACAAAAAGTGATAAATAGTCACTTACAGGACCATGAACAGAAGAGTTAAATGCTTGAGAGGTGGAAGTCAAAGCTCATGGAGAGGTGTTAGTTGATGCATGCTGTGAGGCTGATCACAAGAATGTGAGAAACAGATAAGAGCGCTAGAAGCAGAGTTACAAAACAAGAAAAGGCCTAAAACATGAAGAGCCAGCATTTTCAATTACCAACACTGTTATAAGAAAACAGAAAGGGCTGGAAAATGTCCCAAGATGTAGTAAAAATCTCTGATTATTAAGAAAAAGAAATGTAAAGAAATATTTCAAACTTAATAAATAGATGGAAGTAACCATGAGCAATTTTAAAAGAAATGGTTTCAGCAGTTACAGTTAAAGCCAAATTATAACAACCTAATGGCTTTGGTAGGGCTTTTTTTGTTGTTGTTTTACAGGGTAATCCTCTGAAGAAACACAACTTGAAAAGAAGCAACCAGACATAGTGATAGAACTGTCAGTCTGAGTAATGTTTTGTTTTGTTTTATTAAACATGCAAATGCACATAGCCTGGGAATAAACAAAAGGGGCTAGAGACATGCGCATGCCTGCAGGGCTCTGATCTTATTGGCATCACAAAGACGTGGTGGGACAGCTCCTGTGACTGGAGTGTTGGAATGGAAGGTGCCCTGGTTTCGCTGGGATAAAATAATAGAATCAATTCTCTGTTACATTTTGTTTTAGCTTGTGGCCAGACATGGTATGCGGGTTTCCATGGTGATCAAGGCCATTAGCAGTTTTGAGTTAGCCAGGTGCTAAAGCTATGAGGAGTGAAAGCCAGGGCAGCTGACCCAGGCTGGTCCACAGGTGTATTCTATACCATGAATGTCATGTTCACTATAAATTTGAAAGTTTGGGGTACTCTCTTCTTTTGCCTTCCCATCACTATATAAGCTAAGTATAAGTTTGTATTTTTTGTATTAGCATTAGTATCAATATTTGTTTTCTTATTTTATTAAATCTGTTTCAATTTCAACCTATGAGTCTCTCCTTTTCCCTATTCCTTTTCTTGTCTGGGGAGGGGACATTGGGTGATAGAGCAAATGGTTATTGCTTAGCCCTGGGTGTGGGCTAAATGAAGAGAGTTTATTTGGCGCCCAACTTAAATAGCCCACCTGAGACAACTGTAGACTCTGTGAGTCTTGGAGGGTTGAAGTTTTCATACATTTAACTGCTTTTGTTACAAGCATTCATTATGTTGGTGTTGGTAGGATGGTTGCTGAGTGGAATTCTTTGGTGTTTGTTTTTAGAGTTGCTTTTGGGGTGGCTAATCAAATGTGTGGCTTTGCTGCTGTTTGTTACTGGTTTTCTGCAGTTTATCACTACTGGGTATGGAATTAGAGGTATCGCTCTGCTAGGTTGTTTGGTGTTAGTTTATGGTATTATAAACTCCTTTGTAACTGTCTATTTCTGATTTATATGGAATGGGAGTGGGTGACATGTACTTTCCTTTTCCCTCGAGGCTGGGTTCAACAGCTTTTGAGAATTTTGAATACTGTTGGGATGTTTCAGCCACCATGCTCCTATTGTTAGGCCTTTTGAATGTCTGAGTTCTTGCTCTTGCTTAGAGTAAAACATGAGTTATAGGGGTGGATACAGCACAGCTGCTGCAACCCCCGTAATGAGCCCCACAGCAGCCCTGGCCCCTACAACAGGCACCACAGCAGCTCCAGCCCTATGACAGACGCTGCAGCTGCCCCAGCACCCACAACTGGCATCACAAATACTCAGACCCTGTCAGCCCCTAGGGCAGAGGCATCCTGGCTACCCCAGAAGCTAATCAGATCTCTGCACTGGGTACTGTGATTACTCAACTCCAGGAAGCACTTGCTGTGATTACCCAGACTTTGGCAACAAGTGCTGCACCTAATCAGCCCCCAGTGATGGGTGATGCAGCTGACCTAGGGACTCAACCAGTACCAGTATCAGTTGCCCCCGTACAGTAGATGAAATACACAAAAAGAGCAGGTCATGATGGCCTACCAGGGATATCACAGGAGGATGAGCCAGAGGTAACCACTTGATCCCTATCCCAGAGTGAGCTGAGAGATATATGTAAAGATTACAGCTGTCATGAAGGTGAGCAACTTGTTACTTGGCTGCTCTGATGCTGGGATAATGGAGCTGATGGTTTCAAGTTAGAGGGTAAAGAAGCCAAGCAGCTGGGACCAAGGGCTAGAGAAGTGGGTATTGATAGGGGTCATGCAACTGGCGCACAGCCCCTCACTCTCTGGAGGTGACTCCTGCGAAGTGTAAGGAACAGGTATCCCTTTAGGGATGATGTCATATACCACCCAGGCAAGTGGAGAACCATTGAGAGGTGTTAAGAATCTGAGGGAAATAGCTGTGCAGGAGCTGGTTTTTGCTGACCTGGATGACCCGCAGACACCACTAGATCCAGATGGACTCAAAGTTACCAGACCCATGTGGCGCAAGTGGGTACTGAACACGCCACTGTTGTATGCCAACACATTAGCATTATTTAACTGGGGAGATGCCAATGCACCAACGGTGGGCGACATCGATAAACAGATGCAGCAATATGCAGACAACCTCTCTTCTTCTGCATGGGCCAGCATCTCAGCTGTTGAAAAACCGTCCGACAAATCCACAGAACTGCTCGGTAAGGTGTTGGGAAAATTGTCCCAGATGGAGGATAGGCCCTGCTCCCGACCTGTACCGATGAATGTCTTAGCCATCAGGAGGAAGAGTTCCCCTGCAGGACCTGCTGGGAGAGATGGTACACATCATGAGGCACCCTGTGGTTTTCCTGCGTGACCATGGAGAGGATATGAGAAAACGGGATGGAAGACCTATCTTGGCTTTACAGACACTTAGCTTCACCAGGGGAGGTTCAGGTTGGACATTAGGAAGAATTTCTTTTCAGAAAGGGTTATTAGACATTGGAATGGGCTGCCCAGGGAGGTGGTGGAGTCACCATCTCTGGATGTGTTTAAGAAAAGACTGGACATGGCACTTAGTGCCATGGTCTAGTTGACAGGGTGGTGTCAGGGTGTCAATTTCACCTCACCATGGCACAAGCACGTGAATTAGTGTTTGTCCTAGTTATCAGAAAATTGGCATGGGAATTGGAATAAGGGTAAATCCTCGAGGATTGAGTGCGTTGCAACTGTGGCAAATGGATGTTACTCACATTGCAGAATTTGGAAGACTCAAATATGTTCATGTATCTGTTGATACGTTTTCACATGTAATATGGGCAACAGCACAAACTGGGGAAACAGGTCGTCATGTCAAACGACATTTACTTGCTGTGGGAATCTGGCCCTTCCTTTTTAGCATTGTCTCAGAAATCGTAAACCACGTGCTCGGGCGACATCTTATGGCGACTGCCTGGAATGCCTGAGCCTGGCAACGTAAGATGGCGCAATAAGCTAGGCGCCCGCCCTCCACCCGCCTCCGGATGCGTGTCTCCGGTGACAGCCTGGCAAGGGGCCAATCCTACGGCGCAGGAACCGGACATGTCCCGCCTTCGGACCTGTGATTGGTGCGAACTGTTGACTGACGGCTCCCAGTCACATGACTCTGCCGAAAAACTCTATAAAAGAGGCTGGATCACTTCAACACGTGGGACCCTCACCGCCATCTTCCAAGTAGGAAGCGGGACGCCGCTGGATCTCAGGGTGGTGAATATTTTCTTTTTCTTTCTCTTTCAACTGTTTTCTCTGTTTCTTTCTTTCTTTTATCTCTCTCTCTCTTTCTTTTCCTTGAATATTGAGTTGCCTCAGTGTTGGACCTAATAAAGTCAGAGCCAAGTTTGTTGATACCGTGCCTCGGTTGTGCTTTGTCTGAACTCAAGGATCACGAATCTTTAATATTTCGGGTCAGGATTTTTTGGGGGTGCTTTACCTGCAGGCAGGTTAAGCATACCGGGTGTTCGCATTGAACCAGGCACGCCGCACGTGGGCTGCACTGGAATTATTTATATTTTTGGCGGGCCCTGCGCGCGGGCTGTCTGCATTGAACCAGGCACGCCGCACGTGGGCTGCACTGGAATTACTAATTAGGCGGGTCTCTCTCTCTCTCCCTCTCTCTCTCGGGGAGCAGGGGACGGGGATTGTCTGCATTTTATTTCTAGATTTGCTCCTTTTTTGACTAATTAGGCGGGTCTCTCTCTCTCCCTCTCTCTCTCTCGGGGGGGGGCGGACGGGGGGCGGCTGTCTGCATTTTATTTCTAGATTTGCTTTAGAGGCGGACCTTAAATCCGGAACCCGACACTTGCTTGCTTTGCAAGTCTTGGGGTTCCACAACAACTTAAGACTGATAATGGACCAGCATACTGTTCACAGATTTTTCGTCAATTTTGTCAACTATGGGGTATTACACATATCACTGGGATTCCTCATTCGCCTACGGGTCAGGTGATTGTGGAATGTGCTCATAGTACATTGAAACAGCTTCTGCAAAAACAAAAAGGGGGAGAGGAGACTGAACCTTCTGAGAGACTTGCAAAAGCTGTTTATATACTTAACCATTTAACTTTAGCAGGAGATAAGGAGCAACCCTCAATTGTAATACATTGGGAGGCAATTTGACAGGGAGCAAGCTATGTGCAAAACAAAGGCAAAGTGTGGTATAGGGAACCAGGTACTAACGAGTGGTTGGGACCAGGGGAACTATTACTAATGGGTCGAGGTTATGCTTCTGTCTCTACAGGCACAGGCGTATGATGGTTTCCGATCAAATGTATTAAACCATATGTGGAGGTGGAATCTAGATCCGGAGATCCGACAGAGAGGAGCAGAAGACAGCAGGGCAATTAGGGATGCAGCAGAAAATAGTTGGCTCAACAAAACGTGGGTTGTGTTAAGACAATCATTGAGAAAAGTATATGGAAGTAGTGAGATAATAAATCTAACTACTTCCAAAGGGGGAAATTGATACCGGATGGTTTAGCAACGGTTTAGCAAGAGTAGGCCTCAGAGTAGGCTCTAAAAGGCCTGATCTGTGTTACCTTTAAACAGAATCAGCTTTCCTGTCAGTAATTTTCCTTTCAGCTAGAATAATAGAGAATAACAGTATGTTCTGAAGTCAACTGCATGTTTTGTAGATAGAGTCTGCTTATGGGAATGTTTATAATAGGCATTATCCTACTTGTGTTACCCTGTTTGTTTGCATGTTTGCAGAAAACTGTGCAACGAACGGTCAATACAGCCTTTGTGGCACAACAACAGAGAGCAAGATTTATGGGTAACCAAGGCTGGGATTCTCTGACTGGGCTCTGCGAGACACAGGGAACCAGGTTTGAGTAAGAAACAAAAACACAGAATTAAGATTCTTGGGGAGGGGGAAGGATTCCCAGACGTAATTCCTGTCAACTACCAATCTCACATTTTACATCGCCCTCTTTATTCTTTAAATCATTTTGCCCGGGGAGACCAAGAGCGTGCCCCAATTGAGCGACATTGGGGTCCAGGGGTGCCAGAAGTGGGCCCCCCAGTCAAGGTTCGGTTCCCTGGGACAGCGGAGTGGGAAACAGGTTGGGAGCTGCTACATCACGGGAGGGGGTATGCCGCCATCAAACGGGATGATGTTATACAGTGCGTCCCTACACGCTGTATGCGCCCTGATTTAAAACAAAATCCTAACCCGAAGTAATATGTACGCTGTCCGAGCTTTATGTTTTGCAGGAGTACCTGTGGGGGAAGCCAAAACGGCACCAGCCTCGACCTTCAGACGTGAGGAGTCATGACAGTACAGAGAGTCTGGTAAAGCGGCGGGGCGCCAAGAAAGATGAGGAACGGCGGCCGTTGCTGAGTGAAACAAAAGCTTTGAACAATGCGCTCATGATTAGCTTGCTTTTGCTTTGCATCTCAGGAGTTGCAGGGGAATCTTACTGGAGAACCTGGGCTCGGGATGTTGTATCCACCAGCTACGCTTACGCTTTGATGCAAGGCTCCAGAATCAGCGATACGCTTTACTTCGCATGACTTGAAGCATGGGGAGGGGGAAATGTAGGTAGATTAGGGTACGGCGACTGGAAAATCTCGGGCTGTAACGGAAGGTAGGCGTGGCGAAAGGAGCAGGATGTGTCATTATCGTGCGAGTTCGTACGGGACAAGACGACTATATAAGGCTGTTGCGCAGTTAAATAAACGCCATTTGTTGCATCTTCACATTGGTGTCAGTGCTCAATGGCCCTGGGGTGCAGACAGCCTCAGGCCAGCCAGCAACCGAACGGAGCTTGCCGCAGACAAGCGGCAACATCAGGGCAACGGTTGGACTTTATGATCCCTGAGGTCTCTTCCAACCTGGTTGATTCTGTGATTCTGTGACACGCATATGTGAGTTGCAAGGTGAACCAACTGCGAATGGGGGTTCTTCCAGGAAACTTGTTGTTCCAGTTTCTAATGGGAAACTCTCCAGACAGCATAGATGGGCTTTAGGTCCCTATTTACCAGGTGTGAATAATGGGGATGGGGGGTCAAATCCCTGTGACCCACTCGAACCGAGATGTTGATAATGGACACTATGTTCAGAATTAGAGGGGCCCTGCCTCCAGCCAGGTGGAGGATAGGGACAACCGTGTGTTTTGGACTGTGTGGATTCGATGGCCTGGCACATCAGAAATACAGCAGTATAAGGCTCTAGTGGACACTGGTGCACAATGCACAATAATGCCATCAAACTATAAAGGGACAGAATCAATTTGTATTTCTGTCGTGACAGGGGGCTCCCAAGAGCTGACTGTATTGGAAGCTGAAGTGAGTCTGACTGGGACTGAGTGGCAGATGCACCCTATTGTGACTGGCCCAGATGCCCCCACGCATTCTTGGTATAGATTACCTGAGTATTTCAAGGACCTACTACAATGGTCCACCGGCAAAAAATATCATATTAATAGAGACTCACTGATCGCCATCCACAAGCTGATCTGTCAACTGGAGAACCAAGGAGTGAACAGCAAAACACACTCACCCTTCAACAGTCCCATATGGCCAGTGTGAAAGTCTAATGGGGACACCACCGCTGAATGCTGCTGTAACATGTTAGAGCTTCATTATGAACTGGAGTCAAAGGTAGCCAAGTGGTATGCCACAATTGATACTGCAAATGCATTTTTCTCTACTCCTTTGGCAGCAGAGTGCAGGCCACAGTTTGCTTTCACCTGGAGGGGCATCCAGTACACCTGGAATCGCTTGCCCCAGGGGTGGAAACATAGCCCTACCATTTGCCATGGACTGGTCCAGACCGCACTGGAGAAGGGTGGAGCTCCAAAACACCTGCAATACATTGATGACATCACTGTATGGGGTAACACAGCAGAAGTTGTTTTTGAGAAAAGGGGAAAAAGTAATTCAAATTCTTCTGAAAGCTGGTTTTGCCATCAAACGCGGAAAGATCAAGGGACCTGCAAAAGAGATCCAGTTTTTGGGAATCAAGTGGCAAGATGGCCACCGTCAGATCCCAACAGACGCGATTAACAAGATAACAGCCATGTCTCTGCCAACTAACAAAAAGGAGACACAAGCTTTCTTAGGCGTAGTAGACTCCTGGAGGATGCACATTCCCCACTACAGTCAGATTGTGAGCCCTCTCTATGAAGTGACTCGGAAGAAGAATGACTAAATGGGGCCCTGAGCAACAACAGGCTTTTGAGCAAATTAAACAAGAGAGAGTTCATGCAGTGGCCCTTGGACCAGTCTGGATGGGACCAGATGTAAAAAAATGTGCTCTATACTGCAGCCAGGGAGAATGGCCCTACCTGGACCCTCTGGCAAAAGGCACCAGGGGAGACTCGAGGTCGACCTCTAGGGTTTTGGAGCTGGGGATAGAGAGGATCAGAGGACTGCTATACTCCAACAGAAAAAGAGATACTGGCAGCCTATGAAGGAGTTTGGGCTCCCTCAGAAGTAATTGGCCCTGAGGCACAGCTCCTCCTGGCACCCATATTGCCAGTGTTGAACTGGATGTTTAAAGGGAAGACCCCCTCCACACATTAAGCAACTGATGCTGTGTGGAGTAAGTGGGTTGCAGTTATTACTCAGCGGGCTCGAATAGGGAACCTCAATCACCCAGGAATTCTGCAAGTAATCATGGGCTGGCCAAAAGGCAAAGATTTTGGAAGGTCACCAGAGGAGGAGGTGACGTGTGCTGAACTGGCTCCACTTCTCAGAAAATGAGAAGCATCATGCCTTATTCACTGATGGATCTTCTTGTATTGTAGGCAAGCAGCGAAAGTGAAAAGCTGCTGCATGGAGTCCTACATGATGAGTGGCAGAAGCAGCTGCGGGATAAGGCGAGTCGAGTCAGTTTCCAGAAGTAAAAGCCATCCAGCTGGCTCTAGATATTGCTGAGCAAGAAAAATGGCCAGTACTCTACTTGTATACTGACTCATGGATGGTAGCAAATGCCCTGTGGGGATGGCTGATGCAATGGAAGAAAAACAACTGGCAGTGCAGAGGCAAACCCATCTGCGCAGCCAAATTATGGCAGGATATTGCTACCTGATGAGAGAAGCTGGTTGTGAAGGTATGTCACGTAGATGCTCATGTACCCAAGAGCAGAGCCACTGAGGAACAACAAAACAACCAGCAGGTGGATCAGGCTGCTAAGATTCAATGGTCCCAAGTAGACCTGAACTGGCAGCATAAAGGTGAATTATTTTAGCTTGGTGGGCCCATAATACATCGGGCCATCAAGGCAGAGATGCTACATAGAGATGGGCCCGTGACCGAGGGGTGGATTTGACCATGGACACCATTGCACAGTTCATCCACAAATGTGAAACATGCGCTGCAATTAAACAAGTCAAATGACTAAAACCCCTGTGGTATGGAGGACAATGGCTAAAATATAAGTTGTGGAAGACCCTCAGCCTGCAAACAGCTGTGCTTTACTTGAAGAGCAGAGGATTCGCTTGGGAACGCTGCATTGAGAATAGTTCTTGCTTGCTTTTAAGATAAAGGAGATGAGACCAGTTCACAGGGCCCTTTGAGGCATGAAAGAAGTAAATGTGTTGAAGGTCAGTTCTGAACACAGGACTGAAAACAAGGAATGGTTGTTGATGTTTTGAGCCCAGAATGTCAGTGTTCGCGAGAGGGCACAGAGTAACTGCACGCAGACCAATATGATCATTAAGCAGATCTCGTTTATTTACGTATCTGAGGGTACATTTATACTATTCTATTGAGGGTACATTTATACTATTCTATTTTTGTGCACACTCTGTGTATGTGTCATTTCTATTATGATTGGTTAGTATGCTTTATTCACACGCCTCTATATTAGTTCTGATTGGCTTATGCTAAAAAGTTATATCTTGCAGGTGCAGCATTCTTTCTTATTTTTCAACTTCCCTATATCTTATTTTTCTCGTAGCCAAGGTCCTCAACTTCCCCCATATCTTGTTGGTTCTGTATTATGATTGGCTAGTTCATCACCACCCCATTACCACCCCCTGGACATGCCTGGACATAGCTCGTTCAGTAGCTCGTTCCCACCATTGTCCCGTGGGAACCCCACAAATCCCCCTTTTTGTTTTTGAACGAGCTATGTCCTGTCTCGTCCCTTTTTGTCTTTGTTTTTTACTTAAACCTGATTCCCTGTGTCTCGCAGAGCCCGGTCAAAGAATCCCAGCCTTGGTTACCCATAAACCCTGCTTTTTGTTTTTGAACAAGCCAGGTCTGATGGAACATTTTCAGCAACGCCTGCTTGATACAACTCATCATACATCCCATTATTAGCAAGACAATTATTACAACAACCAACACAGTCATTCCTTGTACTAGCAAGTCCTGTATCCATCCTGTGATGCCAATAGACTGTAGACAGTCCAGGAAAGGTGATGTTGATACGGTAAGTTTGCGCATGTTATCCTTCAGTTGACGAAGATGTTGGTGAACAGAAACAGAAACAGAATGATCTGAAAGATTCATGCAACACATTCCTTCTACATCCTCACATCCATGCCCTTGAGCTAAAAGCAAAAAATCAATTGCAGCCCTATTTTGCAATACTGCATGTCTAATGCTATCAACATCAGTAGCTAAAGTTGAAAGTATCTCAGAAGTTAGATTTAATTGCTTCGCTGTCCAGCACCCTAATGTTTTTGTTAGTTGTAATGCTTTTGCAGTTCCTACTGGCGCAAACAAAGCAGCAATAAAATTAGTAGGTTTGTTCCAGAACCGTACATGATCATCGCATTCTGGTCCTAGCGGTAATGCCGCACGCTTTTTCCGAGAGGCCATGTAATTCCATAATGTTTTGTTTAGCAATTCTCCCACTGAAGGTCAAAACAAGGTAAGTTTCCCTAGGTAACATGGACCTCCAATTGGCCTGCTAGGAATCCCTGGCCAGGCTCGATCACCACAAATTAAAAACAAGCCTCCTGGTAACTTCCGGCCTAGCATGTTGTTTCCCTTCGTGTCAGAATATCGACACCCTAATGGACAAAAGTAATTTTCCCTTATTCCTGTATACAACTCATTTTTTGGAGATACATCTTGTACAGCATATAGTAGTGTATTGTCGTTAATGAGGGCGTGATCAGTTGCTTTGTCACTTTTAAACATAACTGCCCCATAGGTAGGTCCTAAGGCACCTAACAAATCTAGCTCCTGTGGTTCTATCATAGTGTGATTAAGTGACATGATTATCGTCCCTGCCACCATGCAGTATAGTTGACACCGGGATTCATGGAATTTGCACATTGACTAGCTGTTGTTGCACTCATTGTGGCAAGGGTAGGGTTTTGTATGTAACCTTGAAAACTAATCGGATCGAAAACAGGAACTCCTATCAGGCAAGTACGAAAAGGATCTCCAGGGGTTGCCATGGACAAGCAAAATGATTCTTGTCCGGTCGCATTTGCGATGGTAACCCAGATATTTTGTCTGATATCTATCACTGCCTTCCCAATGGTTGTGATACATAAGACCATTGCGATTGCTGTCGCTCCCAATCCTCGGGAGAAACTTCCCATGATCGTGGTATGTTAATTTGTTCCCCACACGCCTGCCAATATAATTTGCTGCTCCAGCACACGTCTTTGTAATGAACTAGCTATTTCAGCTATATGAATTTGCTGACAGTCGCCAATTCTATTTGCCACATTAAGTGCTGGAATATCAAATCTCCCAAGCGAGTTAGCCTCTCTCCCTAATAATTGAATTGCCTGTCTCTCTAGCGAACTTTCTGTTACCCACTGTCTTACACACGGTACACACCCGACATGTCTCCACCACGGCTCAGATTGTCGAATAACCCGCCACTTACTTTCCCCACATACATTACAGTTTTTTAGAAGCCATGGTTCGCAACAATGTCCATGTCCATCACAACCACGTGTCAATTTTACTTCTACTTCAGCTGTTGCATGTAAAGGTGGTAATGACGTAAAAGGATCCTCAAGGTGGCTTATCAATGGCGTTGCAATCCCCAGAGTCTTTAGGTACGGAGCCAAGATCCTCAGTGCTCGGTGCTGCTCTCTCTGTTGGATCTCCGGATCTGGGTTCCACCTCCACATATGGTTTAATACACTTGATCGGAAACCATCGTACTCCTGTGCCTGTAGAGACAGAAGCATAACCTCGACCCATTAGTAATAGTTCCCCTGGTCCCAACCACTCGTTAGTACCTGGTTCCCTATACCACACTTTGCCTTTGTTTTGCACATAGCTTGCTCCCTGTCAAACTGCCTCCCAATGTATTACAATTGGGGGTCGCTCCTTATCTCCTGCTAAAGTTAAATGGTTAAGTACATAAACAGCTTTTGCAAGTCTCTCAGAAGGTTCAGTTCCCTCTCCCCCTTTTTGTTTTTGCAGAAGCTGTTTCAATGTACTATGAGCACATTCCACAATCGCCTGACCCGTAGGCGAATGAGGAATCCCAGTGACATGTGTAATACCCCATAGTTGACAAAATTGACGAAAAATCTGTGAACAATATGCTGGTCCATTATCAGTCTTAAGTTGTTGTGGAACCCCAAGACTTGCAAAGCAAGCAAGTAAATGTCATTTAACATGACGACCTGTTTCCCCATGTCCTGGTTTGGCCCAAACCAGGCCAATTAGTCTTAAAGAAACCAAGGTCACTGCTAAATTCCTCACTGCTTATGAGTGAAGAGCCAAAGGGGGATCGCACCTGCAGGGAGGAGCAGACAGGGCAGGTGACCCAAGATTGACCAACAAAGTATTCCATCCCATACATGTCATTCTCACTTTCCTATTTATCACTAACCCACTGCCTCCTGGAGGTGGGGCCCAGGAGGGAGGGGCCCTCCTGTCTCCCACTGATTGGTACCAGCTTTGCCAATTTTCCAGTTAAAAGCCTGCAGGTGTGATGGCAGGGGGAGCTACTGCATTTTCCCCTCTGCCTGTGCTGGGGGGAGCAACTCTGCCTGAGGAGGATTTCCAAGCTCTCAGTCTTGGTTTTGTATATATTTGTATATATTTGATTATTTCTATTATTCTTATTATACTCTTTTTTATTACTATAGTTTATTAAAACTGTTTTAACTTTCCAACCCGTAAGTCTCTCTCCCTTTTCCCTTTCCCTTCGGGTGGGGGGGGGGGGAAGAGGGTTAACAGAGAGCATCTGCCACAGGGTTAATAGCCGGCCCAGCTTTAAACCGTGACACCCCAGTTTGTGCTGTTGCCCATATTACATGTGAAAACGTATCAACAGATACATGAACATATTTGAGCCTTCCAAATTCTGCAATGTGAGTAACATCCATTTGCCACAGTTGCAATGCACTCAACCCTTGAGGATTTACCCCTATCCCAATTCCCATGCCAATTTTCTGACAACTAGGACAAGCACTGACTAATTCACATGCTTGTGCCATGGTGAGGTGAAATTGTTTTGCTAGCATTTTCGCTGATTGATGAAAGAATTGATGGGATAGGCGAGCTTGTTCAAATAAATTTGGTGATATTTGTGTATAGGACACAAGTGTGTCTGCTTTATTATTGCCAATGCTCAAACCTTGATCAAATTGATGACTACGAATGTGAGTAACAAAATAAGGTACCTCTCTGAGGTTTATTGCTTGATGCAACTGTAGCAAAATGGTGTAAAGTCGCATATTTCTTATTGGTCGTATAAAAGCTCTTTCAATTCGATTTACAATGCCTGCTGCATAAAGAGAGTCTGTTACAATATTTACAGGTAAGTCCTTCCATTTTATAAAGACCTGGTATATCGCAAAAAGTTCAAGTGTCTGCAATGAGTCCTCAGTTTGTCCTGAGAATTTGCAATGTTTCCATTGTCCATCCTCTTGCCAGGTAATAACTGCTGAGTGTGATCGCTTTCCTGCATCAGTAAAAACAGTTAGTCCAGTCACAGGTATCTCTGATCTGATAGGTTTTTCTTCCCAATCCTGTTTGCAAATAAACTGTAGCTATTTATCTTTGGCAAATGTGTTAACAATTGTCCAGTAAAGTCCTGTAAGGCCATTTGAAAAAGAGTTGACTGATTTGTTAACCACTGTAGATATTCCTTTCTGATAGGCAAATAGATAGCATTTGAGTCTAGTCTGGTAATGTCTGTAATTCTTGTACGCACTTTGACAAGCAGTTGTGCTATTGCTTCCACTCTGGTACAGATTGTTGTTTTAGGATGAAAAACCAAAGAGTCCACTCGAGCATTGCCTTCTGCAATAAACCCAGGCAAATTAGTATGATTTCTTACATGTAAAACATAAAACAATGCAGTTCAGATTTGAATTTCTTGCCACAGAGCTCGCAGCAATGCAAAAACACACTGATTACATATATGCTCTATAACAGATCTATCCAATTGCTTTATAATGCCAGCTACATATGCTGAATTAGTAACCAAATTAAAGGGAATGGGAAAATTCTGAAATACTTCTAATACAGCTCGTAATTCTACCACCTGAGGTGAACCCTTTTGTTGTACTACCATAGATTCCCACTTGCCGTCAGAATACCAGACAAGGCCCGCCTTGCCTGTTTTCCCAGATCCATCTGTAAAAATGGTAATTCCATCCACGGGAGTGTCTGTACACCATGCTCCCGTGGCAATTGGAAGTTCCGCACTCAACAACCTGTCCCGAGAAATTCTCCATGGCTGTTTGCAAAGCAAAGCTATTGGCTATACACCACTCAAAATATTGAGCTGCAATAGGAACGGTTAGTGATGCAGGATATCTGGCCACAAGCTCCCGATATTGCATCCGTCCTTTGATGATAATCTGTGCCAATAGCTCTGCAATCATGGGGACAGTTTTCTTTGTTCTTAAAGGTAGAAACAACCATTCCAATATATGTAACGATTTTGATCATTCTGAATTCCATTGACCAATTATTGCATATGGAATTTGCCTATCAAACAAAGTGATAATTTGTATTTCCTGATTCAAATCAATACAATGTACAAATTTTGAATGTAGCCTGCTTTCTATTTCTGTAATCAGTTGCTGTACCTCTGCAGTAGTCTGTTGTGGTGCTGTTAAATTTGTGTCCCCTGCTAACAATTGAAATAGAGACTGCAATTGTGATGACGTAAGCCCCAAGTACGGCCGCAGCCATAACTTGAGCCTTATGTTCCACACTTGCACTCGTTCCACAACGGCCTTTTGCCACAGGTCCAAGGCTTGGCAGCCATGCAGGTTAACCCTGCGTGGAAACACCAGTCCTGCGCTCCCTGCGGTTCAGGCTGTGAGTTAACTGCTTAGGCCTGGAACTGGTTGGGAAGATTCATTTGTCTCAGCACACAGTTCCTCCCTGCGTTCTTTCTCCAGTTTCCCTGCACTCTGCAGCTGGTTGTTATCAGCTGACCTTGAGCATTATACTGAGACCTGCACAGCTTCACAAAATGCTCCAGCTTCTCACAGCAATGACACATCAAAACAGAGTTATCTCTCCCACTCAGCTTCGACTTCTTAAGGCAGTTTTTCTTAAAGTGACCTTCTTGCTCGCATGTATAACAACGATGAACTACCTTAACTGCTGCCGCAAAAGTTTTTGCTAAATGCTCCATCTGAAATGTGGTGGTTCCTACTTTCTCACAAGCATCCATCAGCTCAGTTAAGGTGGGGCCACAATTCGCCATCCCTGCAATAACTTTCCTGCAATCCTCATCTGTGTTGTCCCTCGCTAACTGTAGTAACAATGCTTCTTTTACAATTTTCCAATCTAACAGTTGCCAAATATTTCTTCCCTCAGGACCCGCACCCACAATCACCGGATATGCTTGTGGAATTATAACCCCTTCTAATAACGCATCTCGAACGATCCCTTTCCATTTCACTCCTCCCCTCTCTTCCCCTGTATACGCGGGCGGACGCTGACCCTCTCCCTCACCTCCCACATTACCAGATGGACGCAAACCTCCCCTCCCGCCCTGATCTAAAGGTGGAGTAGGGAATTGCAAAGGAGGTTGAGGTGGCCCTAATACTTGTCCCGAACACAGAGGGGGGTTTGGGGGAGACATAGTCACGTGTCCCGAGGCGTTGGCTGAACGATGCTGCTGCAATTCCGTCTTTAATTCTTCCAGTCGTCTACCAAGTTCTGTCATGTCAAGTTCGTGTCCATTTCGTGATGGTAACGGTCCTTTAAGTCCTTGTGACTCTGGTACTGCTGACTCCGTAAATGGCAACTTTAACGGTGGTCGTTTAGCGCCGGAATGTAAACTTTGTTCAACAGACTCAGGAAACGGCGAATCCGGTAAAGGTGGATACGAAGCAGGTTTACCCTCCTTCTTGTTCTCCTGCTCAGCCTCATCCGTAGAGAGATCAATGAGAGGAGGAGGGGGTTTTGGCCAATTCTCCTGTTCAGCGTCTGAATCAATTAGTCCAAATCGAGTTCGTGTTTTAGGGCGCACTACCGGTTCTGATGGATCTGTATCTATTTTACTCGCTCCCCGCTCCTCAGCTTTTTTCGGAGCCGTCTGTACCCACGGCGATAAAGGAGCTGCCACCGGTACAGCCACCGGGGCCGTGGGAGGTGTTGGTCCCGCAAACAGTGAGGGGGTAGTAGACGTCTGCGGTCCTAAAGCCTTAAAAGCTGTATGTGTGACTTCTCTCTCTGCTTTTATTCCTTTTAACGCTTCGCTAACCAGCCTCCATGTAGCAGACAATTTAAAGGCTTCCTTATCACCACTTGACACCGCATTCCAGAGAGAGTCACCAATCTTCTCCCATAAAGGCACTTCAAAGACATCACTAAAGGTTGTAAGATGTCCTTTATCTTTTGCCCAAAACAGTAACTGCTTTAACGCAGCTTCGTCATATTTAATTCCTCTCTCAGAGAGTATATGTTGGAGGAGTTTCACCACTGCCACTTCTGTCTTGGTCAGGGTAGACCCCATTCCTCCCCCAGCTGCCTGGGAAGCCCTACCCAGGTTTTCCTTTGCTAGCAAAACTCGGGCTTACCGCATCCGTTCCTGCCGGTGCGAGCCGCATCCGTTTCTGTTTTCCGGTGCGAAAATCCAGTGCCGGGGCAGCACTCTACAGCTGGCTTCCTCTCATCCCCCTTTCGGTCTGTTGTCCGCTGCTTCTCTGCAGTCTCCGGGCCGAAGAGTCCCTGTCCCGGGCACCACTTGTCAGTGTTCGCGAGAGGGCACGGAGTAACTGCACGCAGACCAATATGATCATTAAGCAGATCTCGTTTATTTACGTATCTGAGGATACATTTATACTATTCTATTGAGGGTACATTTATACTATTCTATTTTTGTGCACACTCCGTGTATGTGTCATTTCTATTATGATTGGTTAGTATGCTTTATTCACACGCCTCTATATTAGTTCTGATTGGCTTATGCTAAAAAGTTATATCTTGCAGGTGCAGCATTCTTTCTTATTTTTCAACTTCCCTATATCTTATTTTTCTCGTAGCCAAGGTCCTCAACTTCCCCCATATCTTGTTGGTCTCATAGCCAAGGCCCTTGTTCTGTATTATGATTGGCTAGTTCATCACCACCTCATTGCCACCCCCTGGACATGCCTGGACATAGCTCGTTCAGTAGCTCGTTCCCACCATTGTCCCGTGGGAACCCCACACCAGAACACTGTGGCTCTTCCCGGAATGGGTGATGAGTGCTTTAGCGTGTGAATGTTGATGTCATTCTGAACTGCATAGTCCGGCTCCTGCATTGTAGTATTTAAATAGGGTAGTAGAATGACAATAAAAGTGCTTTAGGTCTTTTGGCCCTTGTCTCCTTGATTGCAGAGTCTGTGCCTTCTTTTCTGCTCGCCACAAAAAGTATGTAGAGGCCTGGCAAATTGACTATATCTCACTTCTTCAAACCTGGCAAGGCAAGCACCATGTGTTCACAATGGTGGAAGCAAATACCGCCCAGTTGGAAACATACCCTCTGCCTCATGCCACTGCCCGTAACACTATTGTGGGCTTTGAAAAGCAAATTTTGTGGCAGCATGGTACTCTGGAAAGAATCGAGTCAGACAATGGGACTAATTTCTGACACAGCCTCATAGAGACCTGGGCTAAAGAGCATGGTATTGAGTGGATGTATCACATCCCCTACCATGCACCAGTTGCCGGGAAAGTGGAAGGATGTAATGGGCTGTTGAAGACGACACTGAAAGCAATGGGTGATGGGACTTTCAAAAATTGGGATGAACACCTAGCAAAGACCACCTGGTTAGTTAATACCAGGGGATCTGTGAGTCAGGCTGGTCCTGCTCAATCCAAACTGTTGCGCACTGTAGAGGGGGATAAAGTCCCTGTGGTTTGTCCAAGAAATATATTGGGGAAAACAGATTGGATTACTCCTGCCAGGAGCAGGTCCAGCCTCTATGATAGACACAGCAGCTGCCCTGGTGCCCACAACTGGCATCACAGATACTCAGACCCTGCCAGTCCCTACAGCAGGCATCCCAGCTACCCCAGAGGCTATTCAGATCTCTGTACTGGGTACTGCAATTACTCAACTGCAGGCAGCACTTGCTGTGATTATCCAGACTTTGACAACTAGCACTGCAGCTATTCAGGTCCCAGTAATTGGTGGTGCAGCTAACCTAGGTATGCAACCAGTGCTGATATCAGTTGCCCCTGTACAGAAGAAGAAATACACAAAAAGAGCAGGTCATGATGGCCTACGAGGGACATCACAGGAGGTCGAGCCAGAGGTAACTACTCAATTCCTATCCCTGAGTGAGCTGTGAGATATATGTAAAGATTACAGCTGTCATGAAGGTGAGCCACTTGTTACTTGGTTGCTCTGTGTGGGGATCTGTTCCTTGTCCCCCTTTTTATTTTTCCGGCATTGTCCCAGAAACCGTCCTATCCTATGTGCTCAGACGCCATCTTCTGGGGTACAGGACTACCTGACCTTGACGACATTTTCTGAGGCAAAAAGTTAGTCGCCGACTAGGGGTGAGTGACGTCTCCGCCCTCCAGCCCTCCACCCCCTCCGGAGAGACCCATCCAGGATATCGGGCGGCAGCCTGGCAATGGGCCAATCCTACGGCGTGGGAACCGGACCTGTCACGCCCTCGGGCCTGTGAGTGGTGCGAACTGTGACTGGCAGCTCCACATCAGCATGACTCTGCAAAAATTCTCTATAAAAGAGGCTGTTTTGCCCCACCATGCGCGCGCCCACCCCCGACTGCCGAGAATCAAGAGAGGACCCACGGGACGCCGCGGGATCCAGGGTGTGGTGACTATCCTTTCCCTCTCAACTGATCTCGTTTCCTCTCTTCCTTTTACTTACTTCTCTCTCTCTCTTTCTCTCTCCCTTCCTTGCTCACTAAGTTGCCTCATTGTTGGACTTAATAAAGTCAAAGTTAAGTTTATTGATACCGTGCCTCGGTTGTGCTTTGTCCGAACTCAAGGATCACGAATCTATTTTATCTTTGGTCAGGATTTTGAGGGTGATTTATATTAATCAGGTGGGTCCCACGTGGACTGACTGCATTGAACCAGGCGGGTCCCACGTGGACTGACTGCATTGGAGTTACTAATCAGGCGGGTCCTTCTCAGGACTGACTGCATTTAATTTCTAGATTTACTAATCAGGCGGGTCCTTCTCTGGACTGACTGCATTTATTTTCTAGATTTACTAATAAAGCAGATCTTAATCCGGAACCTGACATTTTAAATTGGCGTCACGGACAGGATCCTTGAGTTTTGGAAGGTATCAATAGCTTAGAGAGAATGGGCGCAATTCTGAGTGCATCTGTTGAAACCCAAAATCAGGAATTAGAAGATCTGGCACAGACGCCGCAGGCACTAAAGATTTTGGTGCAGTTGTTGCAAAAGCGGGTGGCAGATTTAGAGCAAAGAAACTGTGAATTGGAGGAACAGGTTAAAACTCTGCAAGATGAAGTAGGGAATGAACAAGAGAATGTAAGGTGTTTGCAGGAGGCTTTTGTAGAAAAGTTACTTGCTTGTGACTGCAAGGGGGGACGGAATCGTCAACAGGGAACTGATGCAGCCCTGTCCCATGGTGATTATCACAAAGGGGATGGTTTGTACCCCAGTGGAGAACCAGAGGAAGTGAGGAGGCGATATGATTTACCGCAGGGTCCTCCGCAACCCCTTCAACCGCTGGTCAAGGTAGAATATGCTTATGAGGATAGTGAGGACAATAACCCTAAGATGGTTACTAAGGAGGTGCCGTATACAGCAACTGAATTGGCTAAGTTGAAAAAAGAATAATCGCGCAGTCCAAAGGAGTCTGAGAACGAGTATGTGTGGAGAGTGTCATTAACTGGCGGAGATCAGATTATGTTGAGTGAAAGAGAAGCTGAGGGATATTGGGCACCTGGAGTGTTTTTGACTACTGGTGGTCATAGGGCCCCTTGGTCTCACCCAGCGAGCAGCTTATTGGGCTGGAGGTTTAAATCCCTTGGAGAGGGGAGATCCTCTTGCGCTTACAGGCTCGGTGGATCAGCTTGTGGAGAATGTGCAACAGGCGGCTTGTTTGCAGATGATGTATGATCGGGAATTGAAGTTTAGGCAGGAATCCCCAATGATGATACCGGTAGATCCTGAGAGGATGACTCCCCTGATTAGAGGTTTGCCTGATTCATTGAAACCCTTAGGAATTCAATTACAAGGCACTATCAGAAATACCCCTCAGAGTGCACGGGTGACAGCTGCTTTAACCGGAGCTTTAACCCTGGATCGCCATATCCCAGGACAAAAAGTGTGGACGTGGGGGGAAGTAGCTCAAGAATTGATTAACTATGGGCGGAAATATGGTCCAGTGAAATCAGAACCTAAAAATGTGAGGCGTACGGAGGCGAAGATTCCTCCAGTGAGGCCCTCTCCCCCGAACCTGGTGAATTCAAAGAAAGATAATATATCTCAAAGGAGAGCATTGTGGTTAATAGGAAAACATAAGGGAATACCCCTGAAGTGTATGGATGGGCTTCGTACTGAACAGTTGGAGAAAATGGTACTAGAGTGGCCAGGGAAAGGCACAAAAGTAATTCTCACTGATGAGGGATGGGTAATGAAACCACCCGAGAAACCATCATCTAATGCCCCTGGGGGAAGGTATGGAATTCCCTCTGCCCCACCTTGGGTGGAGCAGGAAGTAGTTTCTAGATTTTCACCCAGAAGGGAGGAAAACTAATTCCTTCGCCTGTTTCTCGTGAGCAGATGGGCGAAGGGTGGATGCGCATTAGACAGCTCACCCTCACCCCACGAGGTGATTTGATTTCATTTTGTGTGGTGGGACCTAAACAAATACCTATTCCTTTTGTAGTGGACACTGGTGCTCAAATTTCTGCTATACAGGAAAATGATGCCCGTCGATGTGGAATAAAACCTTCAAAAAAACCCCTGATGGTGTCGGATGCATTCGGGAATGTTAAGGTACAGACGTTAGTGTGAACCTCTCTCAGACTCCCCGGGGAAGACACATCAATTACTGTAGAAATGGTAATGGGAGAATTCCCATCAAATTTATTGGGAATGGATGTCTTAAAGGGCCGTAAGTGGACAGACAATCAGGGAGGCAACTGGATATTTGGAGTTGCCAAACTAAATTTGAGGCTCCTGATTCCAGCCCCTCCTCTTCCCCCATCTACAGTGACTAATGTGAAACCATATTCTCTACCCCTGGGAGCCAGAGTAGGCATAGCCCCTGTTTTGACAGAATTGCGGGATCAAGGAATTATAGTTCCCACGCACTCGCCCTACAACTCTCCGGTATGGCCAGTGCGAAAACCAAATGGAAAATGGTGACTGACGATTGATTATCGTCGATTGAATGCCAACACAGGACCCCTAACTGCTGCTGTGCCTAACATTGCCGAACTCATTAGTACCATTCAGGAGCAAGCCCACCCTATTTTGGCAACTATTGATGTTAAAGATATGTTTTTCATGGTTCCTCTCCAACCAGAGGATCAGGCTCGCTTTGCCTTCACTTGGGAAGGACAGCAATATACATTTACAAGGTTACCCCAAGGATTTAAGCACTCCCCAACTCTGGCACATCACGCCCTGGCAAGGGAATTAGAACAAATCCCTCTGGAAAAAAATGTCAAAACTTATCAATATATTGATGATGTGCTAATAGGGGGAGACCAAATTGAATCTGTGGGCAAGGTGCAGTCAGCAATTATCACGCACCTGGAAGGTTTGGGATTGCAAGTCCCACCTGAGAAGGTTCAATTACCTGCAAATGAAGTTAAATTTCTGGGAATCTGGTGGAAAGGAGGAACCATGTGCATTCCAGATGATACTCTGCTAGCCTTAGACCAGGTAAAATTACCTACCTCAAAACGAGAATTGCAGCAAGCACTAGGAACCTTGGTATTTTGGCGAAAACATATCCCTGATTTTTCCATAATAGCTAGGCCGTTGTATAATTTGTTACGAAAAGGTGTCTCTTGGGAGTGGACCCCTGTCCATGAAGAAGCTCTACAACTACTGATATTTGAGGCTTCTAGTCACCAAGCCTTAGGTCCAATTCATCCTACTGATCCCATCCAAATTGAATGGGGATTTGCTGAATCTGGACTGTCACTTCACTTCTGGCAAAAGGGACCAGAGGGACCCCCGAGACCTGTTGGCTTTTATTCTCGTAGTTTTAAAGACACAGAAAAACGTTACACAATATGGGAAAAGGGATTGTTTGTGGTAAGCTTAGCACTACGAGAGGCCGAGCGCACCATTCGTCAGCAACCAATCCTTCTCAGAGGCCCCTTTAAGGTAATAAAACCAATTTTAGCAGGGATCCCTCCCTGGACGGGGTGGCACAACGAGCATCCGTGCGGAAATGGTATGCACAAATTGAACATTATTGTGGCATCTTTAATGTATCAGAAGGCACACCTAAAAAACTAGCTATACAGGAGGAATTCTCTCCAAGTCGTGAGAATAACCTCCCACCTCCTGTCATACAAGTAGCGCCTCCTTTTTCCAAGCAATTACCAAATGTCTGGTTCACTGATGCCTCAGCCAAACGTGAGGGAAAAGTGTGGAAGTATCGAGCCGCTGCCTTACAAGCCCAGACTGATGAGAAAATCATAACAGAAGGTGAAGGCAGTGCACAAGTGGGTGAATTAATTGCTGTTTGGAGTGTTTTCCAACATGAGGCTCAATCTTCTTCTCCTGTCTATATCTATACTGATTCTTTTGCTGTCTTCAAGGGGTGCACTAAGTGGCTTCCTTTCTGGGAGAAAAATGGGTGGGAAGTAAAGTGGGTACCGGTATGGCAAAAGGAAAAGAGGCAGGACATTTTAAGAATTGCCAAACGAGGGAATTTTGCCATAGCCTGGGTGGCCTCTCACCAAAACAGTGATGATCTAACTAGCCAATTGAACAATAAAGCAGACGAATTGTCTCGTCCAGCTCCCTTACAAAACGAACCAGTAACAGAAAATTGGGAGAGACTATTGGAGTGGCTGCATGTCAAACGAGGACACACAGGAGCCAAAGATCTTTACTGCGAGGCACAACCTCAAGGCTGGCCTGTCACAAGAGAAAACTGTGAACATGTATTTCTGAGTGCAGCTTATGCCGCCACGGACTCGACAGACATCCCCTAGACAGCCCTCCCTTACACATTAAAAGCGGAAAAGGACTGTGGGAAACCTGGCAAATAGATGATATTGGGCCTTTCCGCAAATCAGAAGGAAAACAATATGTGTTAGTGGGAGTGGAAGTAGTATCAGGACTGATACAGGCAGAAGCGTTTGCCCGAGCCACTGGGGCAAACACAGTCCAAGCCTTAAAAGGATGGTTTAGTTCTTTCCCATAACCTCAATCAATTCAATCGGATAATGGTTCACATTTTACAGCAAAGATGGTTCAAGATTGGGCAACCGAAGAAGGGATCAAATGGACTTTCCACTCTCCCTACTACCCCCAAGCAAATGGGATAGTGGAAAGGACCAATGGCTTACTAAAGCGATTTCTAAAACCGCATGACCCAGGATGGGCAAGCCGGTTATGGGATTTACTTTGGTAAACAACTGGTGGGGAAAATTTGGAAGTCCAAAAATTACAGCTTTTTATCCGGAGCCCCCGACAATTATACCTGCCCCCAAAGGTCCAGATCATCCCATAAATTCATCTTATCATCCAGGACAACCAGTACTGGTAAAACTCCCTACCGTGGGAGAAGTTCCACTGGTACTTGTTACTCCGTTTAATGAATATGCGTGGAAAGCAAAAGATGCCCTGGGAAAGGAGCATAAAATTAATACACGATGGATTGTTCCATCATTTTAACCAAAACCTCATCCGGTCCTTTCACTAATAAGACCAAGAAGTTTCCTTTTTTACAGGTTGTAAGATAGAAGTTCAGAGAAGAAGAAGAAGAAGAAAGTAACATTTAATGGAAGTTTTGATTGTGTGTATAGTTGTAAATTTTATAGCTTTAATAATCTTTGCAGTATGCCTTTATCACCATTAGCAAAATTGTTTTGGGCAGTTGTACGTTGTCTCGTCTGTACTGTTCAAAGCATGCCCGGCGAGAACCTTGCTTCCTTGTTCTCAGGTTTAACATGGGAAAATGAGTTCTTGTTGTTGGGAAAATTGATCGCTCAAGCTTTTAATCTTATTAATCTTATTAATTGCTGGGTGTGTGGCGGACCATTTGGTCTGGAAAGTTGGCTGTGGATCTCCATTCCTCTTGCTCCCGAGTGGATTGTGAGAAGAATCACCCTCATCTTGGCCCATACAATACCCTGCTCCTGGTCGCTATTGTATTAGTTACACCCAAAAGGGAGGGTGGTACAATCAGTCCCTGGTGGGGGAAGGTTTTCTGGATCCTCCACTGATTACACTCACTTTGGGGAAATATTAGGTGCAAATTGTGTTTGGAAACAATGGGCAGGAGCATGGTAATGCAAATGGTGATGGAAATAAATTAATTAACTGTGGTGTGACAGGGGACCCCTTTGGCCTGGGAACCATCTGAGTCAAAGGACTACCGCCCTGCCAGATCATGGCCAAGTCCTTTGCAAATGGGATGCAAATCCTGAAAGGTTATTATTGGATTTGCAGGCACCATGCATACAAAATGCTACCAAAAAATTGGACTGGGGTATGTTATACCACCTCATACTTTCATACTTCTGAAAATTGACAGCTAAGAATTGGGAATCAAATTGTATGATCCCCAACAAATTGAGTATTATGGACCCGCAACCTGGAAGACCAATGAACCAATCAGCAGTGCTCGAGAACCAATCAACATTAGCTGGTTCTCGATTACCTGCTAGCAGAAGGAGGAGATTGTGCAAAATTAAATGACTCTAATTGTTTCTTGAAAATTGATGATAATGGAAATGTGGTTACATTATATAACTCTTTCTTCATTTTGTTTACGACATGTTATAACTGCACTATAATTTTATCAAAAGTTGTTTGTCGTTATTGATGATATTGTTGTTGTTAGACTTCTGTAAAGAAGAGGAGGTGTCTCATTCTGTTTATTAGAATGATACCAATCGCAAGTCATTAGACTTATCTTTATTTCCTTGTATGCTTTTCTCTTTCCTTTTCCTTCTTTTAACCTCTTATCTTTTTCTGTCCTTACCTTTCTACACCCCCTGGAATCGAACCACTGACATTGACGATTTCTGAGCCACAGGGTTGTGTGGGGATCTGTTCCTTGTCCCCCTTTTTTTTTTTTCGGCATTGTCCCAGAAACTGTCCTATCCCACGTGCTCAGACGCCATCTTCTGGGGTACAGGACTACCTGACCTTGACGACATTTTCTGAGGCAAGAAGTTAGTCGCCGACTAGGGGTGAGTGACGTCTCCGCCCTCCAGCCCTCCACCCCCTCCGGAGAGACCCATCCGGGATATCGGGCGGCAGCCTGGCAATGGGCCAACCCTACGGCGCGGGAACCGGACCTGTCACGCCCTCGGGCCTGTGAGTGGTGCAAACTGTGACTGGCAGCTCCACATCAGCATGACTCTGCAAAAATTCTCTATAAAAGAGGCTGTTTTGCCCCACCATGCGTGTGCCCCCCCCCCGACTGCCGAGAATCAAGAGAGGACCCACGGGACGCCGCGGGATTCAGGGTGGTGACTATCCTTTCCCTCTCAACTGATCTCTTTTCCTCTCTTCCTTTTACTTACTTCTCTCTCTCTCTTTCTCTCTCCCTTCCTTGCTCACTAAGTTGCCTCATTGTTGGACTTAATAAAGTCAAAGTTAAGTTTATTGATACCGTGCCTCGGTTGTGCTTTGTCCGAACTCAAGGATCACGAGTCTATTTTATCTTTGGTCAGGATTTTGAGGGTGATTTATATTAATCAGGCGGGTCCCACGTGGACTGACTGCATTGGAGTTACTAATCAGGCGGGTCCTTCTCAGGACTGACTGCATTTAATTTCTAGATTTACTAATCAGGCGGGTCCTTCTCAGGACTGACTGCATTTAATTTCTAGATTTACCAATAAGGTGAGTCCCTCTCGGGACTGACTGCATTTAATTTCTAGATTTACTAATAAAGCAGATCTTAATCCGGAACCTGACACTCTGCTGCTGGGATAATGGAGCTGATGGTTTTGAGTTAGAGGGTTGTCCTGGTTTCATTGGGATTTGGTTTCAGTTTGTGGGCAGCCATGGTGATCAAGGCCCTTAGCAGTTAAATCCAGGGCAGCTGACCCAGGCTGGCCCACAGGTGTATTCTATATCATTGACATCAAGCTCACTATAAAAGGCAGGGCTTTCTGGGAAGAGGTGGGTTGTTTTTTTTTTTTTTTTGATCTTGTCTTCTTTTCTTCTCTCTTCCTATTTTCCAATGATTGTGATTCCTGGAGCAATGTGCTGGTGCTCTGTAGATAAGTATAGTTTTGTCTGTTTTGTGTTGTCATTTATATTGTTTTCTTTATTTCATTAAATCTGTTTAACTTCAACCTACAAGTCTCCCTCCTTTTCCCAATTCCCTTCCTCAGTTGGGGAAGGGACATTGGGTGATAGAAAAACTGTTTATTGTTTAGCCCTGGGTGCAGGCTAAACCAGGACAGGGGTAGAGAAGCCAAGCAGCTGGGATCAATGGCTAAAGAAGTGGGTATTGATAGGGCTCTTACAACAGGTGCACAGCCCCTCTCTGTCTGGTGGTGACTTCTGCAAAGTGTGAAGAACAGGTATCCCTTTAAGTATGATGTCATATACCACCCAGGCAAGTGGAGAACCATTGAGAGAGGTCTTACGAATCTGAGGGAAATAGCTGTGTGGGAGCTGATTTTTGCTGACCTGGATGACCTGTGGACACCACTAGATCCAGATGCACTCAGTTACCAGACCCGTGTGGCGCAAGTGGGTACTGAGCGCACCACTGTTGTATGCCAACACAATAGCACTATTCAGCTGGGGAGATGCTGGGGCACCAACAGTGGGCGACATAGATAATCAAATGCAGCAATATGCAGACAGTCTTGTTTCCTCCCCACAGGCCAGCGTCTCAGCTGTGGAAAAACCATCTGACAAATCCACAGAACTGCTTGGTAAGGTGTTGGAAAAATTGTCCCAGATGGAGGACAGACCCTGCTCCCCACCTCTACTGATGAATGTCTCTGCTATCAGGAGACAGAGTTCCTTTGCAAGATCTGCTCAGGAGGGGCAGTACACATCACGAGGCACCCCCTGATTTTTCCTGTGTAACCATGGAGAATGGAAAATCTCTGGTCAGTTGGGGTCAGCTGTCCTAGTTGTCCCCCCTCCCAACTTCTTGCCCACCCCCAGCCTACTCACTGGCATGGCAGTATGAGAAACAGACAAGGCCTTGATTTTGTGCAAGCACTGTTCAGCAACAGATAAAACACTGGTATCTTATCAACACTGTTTTTGCTGCAAATCAGAAAAATGGCACCATAAAGGCTACTATGAAGAAAATCCATCCAAGCCAGACCCAGTATAAGTGTCTTGGGACACAGTTAAAAATAACTGGTGTATTTTTCTCTGTTGAAAAGACATAAGCAGGAGCCTGATGGAACAGGGAGAAAGGATGCTGTACCTTACAAACGTAAACATTATTAAGCAATAAAAAAATACAAATCCCAAGACTTTAATCAGTTTTCCATTTTAAAAGCTGCTTGAAGACCTTTTTTTGTGTAATTAAACACTTAAAAAGAGAAAAAGAAGAGGTTTAAAAAGTTATGAGTAACTGCACAGTTAGTCACCAAGGCAAGCAGCTCCAGTGCCAGCACGACCTGCAGTGGAGTGCTTTAGCACAGTGTACAGGGGGGTTTCCCTGAACTGGGGAAACATCAGGGGAGTGGAGAAACCCACCAGGAGCCTGCATCTCATGTGAGAGTGGCTAACAAGACCTGGGCAGAACCAGGAGCCCCCACAAGTATAGAAGAAACTCCTAGGGAGTGCTAGCAACAGTTTGCATGCAAGGGCTCTATAACTCTGCCGGCTTGATCAGGGAGCAATGGTATCCACCTGGCAGAAAGCCATGGCTTCTCTAAGTTCTGCACCCACCACAACTGATGCAGCTTCCCAGACAGAGCTCCAGTGGGAACATGCTGCCACCCAGGTATCAGGCTGCAGGGTGTGCCCTACTCTTATGTCAGTATCAGACTGCAGTATTGAGTACACCTGTGGGAGGTGTGCTCAGGTAGAGGAACTCCTCTGCCTAGTGACAGAGCTCCAGGAGGAGGCGAGTAGGTTGAGGAGTATCAGGGAGTTTGAGAAGGAGATAGACTACTGGAACTGCACCCTACCATCCCTGGAACAGACCTGTCAGGCAGACAGGACACATGATATGGAGAATTCCCTATCTTCTCTCTACCCAGCAGAATGCAGTGACTTAAGGGATAACAGGGAATGGCAACAAGTTCCTGCCTGGCGCAGAAGCACATCTCCTCTGTGACTACCCCGCCTTCCCAGGTGCCCTTATATAATAGGTATGAGGCTCTGCAACTGGAACCAAACAATGTTGAGGACGATGGTCCATCTAAGTTGGAGGTGTCGCCAAGGTTAAGTCGGCCTATGCCCTGCGTCAAAACTGCTTCCATAGAGATAAGCCTGAGGGAGGCACGCCAATATTTGAGGGATGGTGTGCTAGCAAGGTTCTTCAGTCTACTCCACAATGTGCTGAGTACACTGGAGCGCATTTGAAATGTCTCTATACTAATGCATGCAGCATGAGGAATATACAAGAGGACCTAAAAGCTTTGGCCCAGTCCCAGAGCTACGACATCATTGGCATAAGCAAAACCTGGTGGGATGAGTCCTGTGACTAGTGTGCTGTGATGGGTGGTTATAGGCTTTTCAGGAGGGATAGGCAGGGCAGGTGAGGCAGGGGGGTGGCACTGTATGTAAGGGAGGGGTTGGATTGTATGGCGCTTACAGTTGTCGCCAACACAGTTGAGAGCCTCTGGGTAAGGATGAAGGGGAAAGCAAATAAAGCAGATGTTGTGGGAGTCTACTATTGACCACCCAGCCAGGATGATGACACCGATGAATTATTCTACAAGGAATTAAGGGATATCTCTAGATCAACTGCCTTTGTCCTTATGGGTGATTTTAACTTGCCAGACATCAACTGGGAATATCATACAGTGGACACAAACAGGTCCAGGAAATTTCTGAAGCATGTTGAAGATAACTTCTTGGTGCAGGTACTAAGGGAGCCAACTAGGAAAGGTGTCCCCCCTAGATTTGTTGTTTGTGAATAGAGAGGGACTCGTGGGCGAAGTGGTGGCTGTCTTGGTCACACTGACCACAAAGTAGTTGAGTTACAA
Organism: Nyctibius grandis; assembly: GCF_013368605.1. Lineage (NCBI taxonomy): Eukaryota > Metazoa > Chordata > Aves > Nyctibiiformes > Nyctibiidae > Nyctibius > Nyctibius grandis. The sequence goes on from NC_090694.1 coordinate 5,531,738, forward strand.
ATCATTGGTGATAGGAGAAAAACTGCCAGCAAAACTTCGACCCTGGATATTAGGAGAGCAGACTTTGGGCTGCTGAAGGAGCTAGTTAGTAAGGTCCCCTGGGAATCTGCTTTTGAAGGTATTGGGGTCCAGGAATGCTGGTCACTTTTTAAGAGTGTCCTGGTTTGGCCTAAACCAGGCCGATTTTCCTTTCAGTGATTTTTACTTTCAGCTAAGTCTCCTCTAAGTAACTGCACTTTCTGAAACTAACTGCATGTTTTTGCGGACAGTGTCTGCTTCCAGGACTGATAACGCTCGAAGTTTGTAGTTATCACTGAGGCACCGGTAGGGATGTTGTGCAGAAAGGCTCTTGCTGTACTTGTTCTTGAGAGAAACCAAGGTCACTGCTGAATTCCTCACTGCTTACGAGTGAAGAGCCGAAGGGGGGTCGCAGCTGCAGGGGGGAGCGGACAGGGCAGGTGACCCAAAATTGACCAACGAGTGTATTCCATCCCATACACGTCATTCTCAGTATAAAGCGGGGGGATCACGAGGGTCTCGCTCTCTTTCTGCTATGGCCGGTGTCCAGGGAGGACTCCGTCTGTTTTCCTGCTGCCCCCGATCCCGATCTGTGCATCCCTGAATCCAGCTCTTGACCATCGCTAGGCCCAGGCTGGGCCTTCCCGGAGCCTGCCCTGCAGTGCCGGTGGTGACGTGGCTGACTTCAGGGGAGCTCAGTCTTGGTTTTGTATATATATTTGTATATATTTGATTATTTCTATTATTATTATTATACTTATTTTTTCATTATTATAGTTTATTAAAACTGTTTTAATTTTCCAACCCAGAAGTCTCTCTCCCTTTTCCCTTTCCCTTTCCCTCTGGGGGGAGGGGGGGGATAACAGAGGGCATCTGCCGCAGGTTTAATAGCCAGCCCAGCTTTAAACCGTGACAAAGAGCCATCTCTTAAGAGTGCAGGAGCAGGCAATTCCAAAGTGTTACAAGTCAAGCAAGTGGGGCAGAAGGCCAGCTTGGCTGAGCGGGGATCTTCTAGAACTTAGGAAGAAAAGGAAAGTGTATGGACACTGGAAGCAAGGACAGGCGACATGGGAGGACTACAGAGATGCTGGTCGCCACTGTAGGGAGAAAATTCATGCGGTCAAAGCTTGATTAGAGTTCAAGCTGGCCAGCATTGTGAAGGAAAAAAAAGGGCTTTTTAAAATATGTTAACAGCAAAAGGAGGATCATAGAATCATAGAATCATTTAGGTTGGAAAAGACCCTTAAGATCATCAAGTCCAACCGTTAACCTAACACTGCCAAGTCCACCACTAAACTATGTCCCTAAGCACCATGTCTACAGTCTATTAAATACCTCCAGTGATGATGACACAGCCACTTCCCTGGGTAGCCTGTTCCAATGCTTGACAACCCTTTCAGTGAAGAAATTTTTCCTAATATCCAATCTAAACCTTCCCTGGTTCAACTTGAGGCCATTTCCTCTCGTCCTATCATTTGTTACATGGGAACAGAGACTGACACACACCTCGCTACAGCTGCCTTTCAGGTAGTTGTAGAGAGTGAGCCTCCAGACTAAACAACCCCAGTTCCCTCAGATGCTCCTCATAGGACTTGTGCTTTAGACCCTTCACCAGCTTCGTTGCCCTTCTTTGGACTCTCTCCAGCACCTCAATGTCTTTCTTGTAGTGAGGGGCCCAAACTGAACACAGTATTCGAGGTGCAGCCTATCACACTGCCACCAATTTGTACTTCCTTCTCTGCCTACATCCATGTGTTGTCACTCCTTTTACATTGTGTTCTGCTCTGAAGAGGAACTTTTATTCATTCATGTATTCACATATTCATTCACGTATTCAAGCTAGTTCTTACTACAGTGTGACTTTGATCCGCTGTTTGACAATATGAATATTAATTCTAAGATCTAGATGAATGACCAACTATCAATATGTTGCTTTATTTCAGAGTGTTGTGCATTGCCTTTGGTATCTCAAGTGACCCAAGTGCAGGACCCAGCAATTAGCCTTGTTGAAACTCATAAAATTGGCCTCGGCCCATCGATCCAGCCTGTCCAGATCCCTCTACAGAGCATTCCTACCCTCAAGCAGATCAACACTCCCGCCCGACTTGGTGTCGTCTGTGAACTTACTGAGGGTGCACTCGATCCCCTCATCCAGATCATTGATAAAGATATTGAACAGACCTGGCCCCAATACTGAGCCCTGGGGAATGTTAAAGAAATTTCTTCACTCTAGGTTTCCCGAAGCAGGGTCACAGATGCCAGGTCTCAGAAAATTAAATAATTTAATTGAATGATATGGCCATAGGAGCAGCTCAAGCTGGGTGCCTCTGGAGAGGGACCCAGAACAAAGAAATCCCTGGGCATTTATACCCTTACAGAATCACAGAATCACAGAATCACAGAATGTTAGGGATTGGAAGGGACCTTGAAAGATCATCTAGTCCAATCCCCCTGCCGGAGCAGGATTACCTAGATCATGTCACACAGGAACGCGTCCAGGCAAGTTTTGGATGTCTCCAGAGAAGGAGACTCCACAACCTCTCTGGGCAGCCTGTTCCAGTGTTCAGTTACCCTCACTGGAAAGAAGTTTTTCCTCATATTTATGTGGAACCTCCTGTGTTCCAGCTTGCACCCGTTGCCCCTTGTCCTGTCAAGGGATGTCACTGAGAAGAGCCTGGCTCCATCCTCATGACACTTGCCCTTTACATATTTATAAACATTAATGAGGTTCCCCCCTCAGTCTCCTCTTCTCCAAGCTAAAGAGACCCAGCTCCCTCAGCCTCTCCTTAACATATATGCACCCATTCTTCACGCGCTGTTCACGCGCCTTGCACACGCCTCTTGGTCCAATGGTAGTTGTCTGGTCTGGGGTCTCCTTGTTCCTTATTGGATTCCTTCTCTGTCTCCAGGCAGGCCGCCCTAGGTGTTCTTATCTGGATGGGTTGCAGCTTCTGCTGACAGTCGTAGCCTCCTTATCTCCCAATTTGCACTGGTTTCAGGATCTTCCTTCATGTAAAAATAGTCTTTGAAAAGTCATGGAGAACAGGAGAGGTGCCTGAGGACTGGAGGAAGGCCAATGCCACTCCAATCTTCAAAAAGGGCAAGAAGGAGGACCCAGGAAACTACAGGCCGGTCAGCCTCACCTCCATCCCTGGAAAGGTGATGGAACAGCTCATTCTGGATGCCATCTCTAAGCATGTAGAGGAAAAGAAGGTTATCAGGAGTAGTCAACATGGATTCACCAAGGGGAAATCATGCTTGACCAATCTGATGGCCTTCTACGATGACATGACTGGCTGGGTAGATGAGGGGAGAGCAGTGGATGTTGTCTACCTTGACATCAGCAAGGCTTTTGACACTGTCTCCCACAACATCCTCATAGGAAAGCTCAGCAAGTTTGCTGATGACATAAAACTGGGAGGAGTGGCCGATACACCAGAAGGCTGTGCTGCCATTCAGTGAGACCTGGACAGGCTAGAGAGCTGGGCGGAGAGGAACCTAATGAAGTTCAACAAAGGCAAGCGTAGGGTCCTGCACCTAGGGAGGAATAACCCCATGCACCAGTACAGGTTGGAAAGCAGCTCTGCAGAGAAGGACCTGGGAGTTCTGGTGGACAAGAAGTTCACCACGAACCAGAAATGTGCCCTTGTGGCCAAGAAGGCCAATGGTATCCTGGGGTGCATTAGGAAGAGTGTGGCCAGCAGGTCGAGGGAGGTTATCCTCCCCCTCTACACTGCCCTAGTGAGGCCACACCTGGAGTACTGTGTCCAGTTCTGGGCCCCCCAGTTCAAGAAAGACAAGGAACTGCTGGAGAGAGTCCAGTGGAGGGCTACAAAGATGATTAGAGGACTGGAGTATTTCTCATGGGGAACGGCTGAGGGAGCTGGGTCTGTTTAGCCTGGAGAAGAGAAGACTGAGGGGGGATCTTATCAATGCTTACAAATACCTTAAGGGCAGGTGTCAAGGGGAGGGGGCCAGACTCTTCTCAGTGGTGCCCAGTGACAGGACAAGGGGCAACGGGCACAAACTGAAACACAGGAAGTTCCATCTGAATATGAGGAAAAACTACGTTACTTTGAGGGTGACAGAGCACTGGAACAGGCTGCCCAGTGAGGTTGTGGAGTCTCCTCTGGAGATATTCAAAACCTGCCTGGACACGACCCTGTGCAACATGCTCTAGGTGAATCTGCTTTAGCAGGGGGTTGGACTAAATGATCTCCAGAGGTCCCTTCCAACCCTTACCATTCTGTGATTTTGCATTTCTGTCTAACTAAGCAACAGTTCAAGACAAGTTCAGCCTTTCTAGGTGAAAGTTAGCAGCCTGCGGCCTAAGGCTTCAGGATCTTTAGCTACTAATGCTAAGTATATTCAGACAAAAGAATACAGTTAAAAGAATTCAGTTAACTAAACTTAATTTGCAACAGGAACACCACTTGTGAACAGCTGCCAACTGGTTTTAACTCCATTCACCACAACTCTTCGGGCCTGGCCATCCAGCCAGTTTTTTACCTAGCGAAGCATATGCCCGTCCAAGCCATGAGCAGCCAGTTTCCCCAGGAGAATGCCGTGGGAAACAGTGTTAAAGGCTTTACTAAAGTCCAGGTAGACAACATCCACAGCCTTTCCCTCATCCAGTAAGCAGGTCACCTTGTCATAGAAGGAGATCAGGTTAGTCAAGCAGGACCTGCCCTTCATAAACCCATGCTGACTGGGCCTGATCGCCTGGTTGTCCTCTACATGCTGCGTGATGGCACTCAAGATGATCTGCTCCATAACCTTCCCTGGCACCAAGGTCAGACTGACAGGCCTGTAGTTCCCTGGATCCTCCTTCTGTCCCTTCTTGTAGATGGGTGTCACATTTGCTGATTTCCGGTCAACTAGACCTCCCCGGTTAGCCAGGACTGCTGATAAATGACGGAAAGTGGCTTGGTGAGCACTTCCACCAGCTCCCTCAGTACCCTTGGGTGGATCCCATCTGGCCCCATAGACTTGTGTGTGTCTAAGTGGTGTAGCAGGTCACTAGTCATTTCCCCTTGGCTTATGGGGGCTTCATTCTGCTCCCCATCCCTGTCCTCCAGCTCAGGGGACTGGGTACCCAGAGAACAACTGGTCTTACTACTATAGACTAAGGCAAAGAAGGCATTAAGTATCTCTGCCTTTTCCTCATCCTTTGTCACTATGTTTCCCCCTCACATCCAATGAAGGATGGAGATTCTCCTTGGTCCTCCTTTTGTTGTGAATGTATTTATAGAAACATTTTTTATTGTCTTTTACAGCAGTAGCCAGATTAAGTTCTAGTTGGGCTTTGGCCCTTCTAATTTTCTCCCTGCATAGCCTCACAACATCCTTGTAGTCCTCCTGAGTGGCCTGCCCCTTCTTCTAAAGGTCATAAACTCTCATTTTTTTCCTGAGTTCCAGCCAAAGCTCTCTGTTCAGCCAGGCCGGTCTTCTTCCCCGCCAGCTCGTCTTCCGGCACATGGGGACGGCCTGCTCCTGCACCTTTAAGATTTCCTTCTTGAAGAGTGTCCAGTTTTCCTGGACTCCTTTGCCCTTCAGGACTGCCTCCCAAGGGACTCTGTCAACCAGGCTCCTAAACAGGCCAAAGTCTGCCCTCTGGAAGTCCAAGGTAGCAGTTCTGCTGACCCCCTTCTTTACTTCTCCAAGAATTGAAAACTCTGTCATTTCATGATCGCTATGCCCAAGACAGCCTCCAACTGTCACATCACCCACAAGTCCTTCTCTGTTTGCAAACAACAGATCCAGCGGGGCCCCTTCCCTAGTTGGCTCACTCACCAGCTGTTTCAGGAAGTTATCATCTCCCACACACTCCAGGAACCTCCAAGACTGTTTCCTCTCTGCTGTATTGTATGTCCAGCAGATATCCTGTAAGTGGAAGTCCCCCATGAGAACAAGGGCTAGTGAATGTGAGACTTCTCCCAGCTGCTTATAGAATATTTCATCTACCTCTTCATCCTGGTTGGGTGGTCTATAGCAGACTCCCACCATGATATCTGCCTTGTTGGCCTTCCCCCTGATTTTTACCCATAAACACTTGACCCTTTCATCACCATCATTAAGCTCTAGACAGTTAAAACACTCCCTAACATGCAGGACTCACCCACCACCTCTCCTTCCTTGCCTATCCCTTCTGAAGAGCTTATAGCTATCCATTGCAGCACTCAAGTTGTGTGAGTCATCCCACCATGTTTCTGTGATGGCATCTATGTAATATTTTTCCTGCTGCACAATGGCTTCCGACTCCTCCTCTTTGTTGCCCATGCTGTGTGCATTGATGTTGATGCACTTTAGTTGGGCTATTGATCCTGCCACCTTTATTGGGGGAGCGGCCCTAATTCCTATGTGACTGTTCTCAGGTGCTTCTGTGTTTTCTAATGCTTTGACAACCCTTCCGTCTTTGCTGCAGTGTGGATCTCCATCCCCTGCCTCTACTAAGATGTCAGACCGAAGGACCTTGCTATCACACTGTCCCTCAAACAGTGGCATGCTGCCCTCAGGCTTATCTCTAGCCTTATCCCTTTCCCTCTTCAAATCTAGTTTAAAGCTCTTTCAATGAGCCCTGCTAATTCCTGCGCAAAGATCCTTTTCTTACTTTGAGACAGGTGTACCCTGTCTGTTGCCAGCAGGCCTGGTGTCGTGTAGACCGACCCATGATCAAAACACCCAAAATTCTGCTGGTGACACCAGGCTTGGAGCCAGGTATTGATCTGCTGGGTCCTCCTGCTTCTTCCCTCATCATTCCCTGCAACTGGAGGGACAGAGGAGAACACTGCTTGTGCTCCTGATCCCTTAAGCAGTCATCCCAAGGACCTGAAGTCTCTCTTGATTGCCCTTGGACTTCTTATTTCAACTTTGTCACTGCCAACCTGAAAAATCAATAATGGATAATAATCTGAGGGCCATACCAGGGTAGGATGCTTTCTCTTCACGTCTTTAACCTGGGCCCCAGGGAGGCAGCAGACTTCCCTGTGAAGCGGGTCCAGTCTGCATATTGGGCCTTCTGTTCCCCTCAGCAGAGGGGAATAATGACAATGACCCATCATTTTTTCTTTAAGGAAGTGGTTTTGATGCAGGGTGTAGGCTGACTTAACCTTGGTGATACCTCCAAGGTAGATGAACCATCATCCTCATATTGTTCGGTTCCACTTGCAGAGCCTCATACCTATTATGCAAGTGTACCAGGGAAGGCGGGGTAGTCACAGAGGAGATGCGCCTGCTGCGCTGGGCAGGAACTTGTCGCCATTCCCTGTTATCCCTTAAGTCACTGCGTTCTGACGGGTGGAGAGAGGATAGGGAAATCTCCGTATCATGTGTCCTGTCTGCCTGACAGGCCTGTCCCAGGGAAGGTAGGGAGCAATTCCCATAGTCTCTCTTTATCTCACACTCCCTGATACTACTTACCTCCTCCCAGAGCTCTGTCACTAAGCAGAGGTGTTCTTCTACCTGAGCACACCTCCCACAGGTGTACTCACTACTGCAGTCTGGTACTGGCATAGGAGCAGGGCACACCCTGCAGCCTGACACCGGGGTGGCAGCATGTTCCCACTGGAGCTCTGTCTGGGAAGCTGCGGCAGTCGTGTTGGGTGCCGGGTGGATACAATTGCTCCCTGATCGTGCTGGCAGAGCTTCAGTGCCCTTCCTGCCCACTCTTCCACGTGAACTGCCACGCACCACGCCCTGTTCGCGGTGGTCCTGTGGCAGTAACGACAGTACACGATCCAATGTGAATCAAGCATAAGCCGTTTATTACAAAAAAAAAACCCTTTTTATAACATATTTGCTTCCGTACATGCAGCCAGGCACTGTCCATGCAAAACCCGATTGGTCGTCCCGCTTCTGCCACACACTGTCCACGCGCCCCCCTGCAACCTCCCATTGGTCAGTCCTTTCACCATCCCCCTGTGCTGTAACATGATCCTGCAGGTGCCAAGTCCAGCACTGTTCACAGTGATGTTTACTGTCAAGTATGCAGAGGCTCTGTGAGAAGCACACAGGAGATTGGCCTGTGGCCTTGCAGGTGCTAAGTCTGGCAGAGGCTCTGTGGGAAGCACACAGGAGATAGGCCTGTGGCCTTGCTTGGAGAGCTTGTTGACTTCAGCTCTTTATTCTTTCCGTTAGCTGCAACAATATCCCCCAACAATTCCCCCTTTTTGTTTTAAAAAGATCATGGATACATCCGTATTTCCTTCATTCCCACCATTTCCTCAGGCGTCATAGGATCAGCAGATCCCGTAAGTTCTTGAACCATCCATGCCTTTTTCACTGCTGATTCTATCATGCTCTGTACACACTTAAGGATACATGGTAATACAAGCGTGATAACGCAAAGCATAAGCAAGCCCATCAATAGTATTTTAATCAATCTAGCAAGCAACCCTCCTAGTCCCAGGCCCTCTAACCACTCGGATAGTGGATCTGTCTCCTTTGTGATATGATTCATGTTTTCTTTCATTTGGGCCAATTGTTTGTGTATACTCTCTGAGTGGTCAGATAAGTTAAAGCAGCACATTCCCTCAAACTCTTCACAACCATGGCCTTGGGCTAGTGATGCCAAAATTATGCCCCAAAAGGCTCTATGAAACTGCTCAGAGACAAAGTTTAGTCTTTAAGCAGCGAGGTATTTATTTTAGGCAACATTGGGGAACCCCCGGCTCGTGCCGGACAAAAGAGTTCCAAAGCAGTCCGTGGAAATCAGATATTTATACAATTTGCATAAGAGATTACAACATCTTTTCATGCATATTCATATTATTGCGACATTTAATTATAATATTCATAGCAGGCGGAGTTAAGGCAGAGTTATAGGCGTGGTCTTCAATTTGGGGAGATTTTGAGGGGTCGTTCCGTTCTTCAGCTTCATGAACCCAGTGTCCTTTCATCACCATCTTCACAAACTCTTGAACTTTCCTTAATTTGGATGGTTTCCCTATGTACCTGGCAAGGATTCCTAGTGTCTTGGCAAGAATACTTGATTTCTTGGCTCATCCTTTTTCTTATCTCCCTTTTTATATATATGTTAGCATTTTTCAGCTCTCTCTGTTCCTACTTCATGTCATAGCGTCCCAGGCCATGTCATAGCGTCCTGTTCCTTAGTGAATTATTATCTCCGCTTGTTAATACTAAATTCTCTAAGTTTTTGCTTAAAGCCTACATTTAAACTTTAACTCTCTGATTCCTGTATTGCTACACTGTATTCACTTTCCTGGCTTCATTTCTCCCCTTTTCTTAAAACTTACGAATTCTTTCGTCAAGTTCTAATCCTAGAGGGTGTTGATACGCCTGTATCATTGCCCAGATTATTTGGGTTCTCTTGATTATAGATTTTAATTTGTACCACAGGGATATATTTAAGAGAGTTAACAAGAGCATGGTTATGGTTATAATTAATATTGGGTGTATCAGGTAGTGAAAAACTTGTGCCGCTGTTGGGGAATATCCTGTGAAGATATCCCACCAGTGATGCTGACCTACTTGTGCAACTTTTGTTAGGATATTCTTTATACCTTCTGAGTTATGTTCTACTTGCCAAAGCATACGTTGAGCTGTTTGGTTCACCTCCTGAACTAACTTCTCCACTTCAGGATGCACGAGCATTGCCTTGAGAAGCTTAGTATCCATACCTATCTGTAGCTTTGGTATCTCATGATATAAAGTATATCCAGCTTCGATTAATTGCTGGGTAGTTATGGGAGCGGTATAGTCAAAGTCACAGCCTATAATTGTAGTGAAGTTACATACACAAAGGTTAGTATCATTAGTCGTTTCGTGACAATTATCTATGATAACATCCTTGCAAGCGGTTCTAATACAAGCGCATCCATTCCCTATATAAAATACTTGTGACCGGGCTCTATTGTGTGGAAGCATTTCAAAGGTACATGCGCTGTCTTCAGCATCTAAGCATAAATCTTCAGCTTCTATAATGGCATTTTCGCAGATATAACCTAATTGTCCTTTAGGGATACATGCTTCTGTACTAACTGACTGCCACTTGTTCTTAATACTGTTATAATTTGCCCATACATTATGGTCTACAGGTTTGACAATGACGTTCTGATGTATAGCTCCTAATGTTAGAATAGGAAATATAGCCCTTTCTTCTGCAGCGCTAATAGTAAGGATATAAGTCTCAATGTGTTCGTACTGTGGATCATAAGTAAAGTTTACTAGTTGCCACCAGGCTTGGTGGTCTTTTTCAAATTGTGTAGTGGAGCTATCTTTTAGTATTATCTCTCTTATTTCTTGAGGTAATATGCCTGACATTCCTTCTCTCAATATTCCTGCTGCCACTGATTGTACCCATTGTTGCGTCTGAACGCACTGGATAGCAAGTGCAATTTCTTTACTAATATCTCCGGTATAATCAGCAATTTTTATGAAATCTTCAGCAGTGTGGTTGGCTACTAAGGTCATCAATTTAACTACCAGTGATTGTGTTTCTGCTAGTGTAAGCATAGATGAACTTAAAGGCACTTTAAGCTTTCCCAAATTAGAAGTAACGGTACTTAACTTATTTACTAATACTTCTTGATCTATTGTGTTTAATATGCCAAACCCTGTGCCAACCCATCCACTTATATCTCTTTGTGTTCGTCTGTGGTATGATCTGGTTGCTAACCAAGCGTTCCAGCCTCTGAGGCTTTGCTGTATGAATGGTTGACAATCTTTCTGTAAATGTGTAATGTCTGTCTGAATGTTTATCTGCACTTTCTTCAGAGAATATGTGGGATCTAACAGCAGTTTTAATTCGTTCGATTGTCTTATCACCTGAGGCCCTATAAAAGTTGAATTATGTATTTCTCTACATTCTAAAGATGGAGTGGTTTCATATGGGTCTTCATATGGGTATATGTCTGTTGGGAGTTTAATGGCTCGTCCAAAGCTTCTATTGACTATAATGCCTTGTTCGCCAATAGGTTCAAGAATCTTGGCCTCTCTGTTGCATGAAAACCACGTTAATCGGTCTAGCTTGAATATTATTTCACGCTGTGCCCTGCTTCCTTCAATACTATCCCACTGACACGAGATTGGTCCTTTCCTTTGAATCCAGACAATGGGTTCTTCACCTTTTATCTGTCTGTAAGTAACTAAGTTCTGCCTAGGGACCTTGTACCCAGATGCAATTGTCAGTGTTAGTCTGTTTGTTTTTCCCACTAGGGTATCGAGTTCTCGACACCCTATTTGAATTTGGTCTCCCTTTTGTGCTTCGAAAGAGTTTTTGCTATCCCATTCATCTATCGTATAAGGTTGATTATTATGTAAAAAATAAATCTCAAATTCTGGGTGAGGGGCAGAGGTTGGTAGTGCGCGTGCACTAGACCACGGTCCTCCTGGAATAGGGTCTTGGGATAATACAATACTTATCAAAAGTCCAATGGTCAGCGCTGAAAGGGTTTGAGAGGGAGCTGGATTCATGATGTTCGGTCTTCTTGCTTATCTTCTGGAGCTTTCTTGACTCGAGAATAGTGAATCCATGTGGGCCGCTCCTTGATCCGAATCGTGGTGAAGGTGGTCAGCAGCACTTGGAAGGGTCCCTCCCACTTTTCTTGCAGGGGTTTTCCTAAAAGATTCTTAACATACACCCAATCACCGGGATTAAATGGATGTAGTTTACAGTTAGGTTGTTTGGGCTGATGTTCCATTACTGCTGTGGCATTTTTATCAAAATGTTTTCCTACTGCAATTACATAATCATATATATATTGATTACCTATTTGGTCTATAGCATCGCTATTTACAATTTGCATAGCATAAGGTCTACCATACAGGATTTCAAACGGGCTCAACTTTTCTTGTGATCGAGGTTTGACCCTCAATCTAATCAGAGCAATAGGCAAAGCTTGATACCATTGTAAACTAGTTTCTTGGCATATTTTAGCAATTTGTTGTTTGATAAGATGATTCATCTTTTCTACTTGCCCACTGGCTTGTGGTCTGTAGGGTATATGCAACTGCCATTTAATCTGCAATGCTTTGCTTATTGCTCTCACAACCTTTGCACAAAAATGTGAACCTCTATCTGAAGAGATACTTTTTGGTACCCCAAACCGTGGTATGATTTCATTTAACAAAACTTTAGTTACCTCCCTCTCTTTATTTGTCCTGTAGGGGAATGCTTCAGGCCACCCAGAAAATGTGTCAGTTAGTACTAACAAATATCGATACCCCCCTTTTCTTGGGAGTTCAGAGAAGTCAATTTGCCATACTTCACCTGGAAATTTGCCTCGATTTATTGCTCCTTGGTGTATTTTGATTCCGGTATTTGGATTATTCTTCAGGCATCATTCGCATTGTGATGTGATTTGCTTTACGGTAGTGAATAATTTTGGTCCTGCTATTCTAGCTTGCAAATATTGATAAAGTGGATCCAAACTCCAATGAGCCTTTTCATGTTCCGTTTTTACAAATTGCCAAATTAATTTCCCTGGTATTATTAGCTGTCCCATTTCTAATTGACCCCATCCATTGTCTAACAATTTGCCTCTGTTCCTTTGAATCCACCTATGATCTGATTCCTGATAGTCTGGTTGAAAATTAGTGTCTAGCTCCCCTGGTACTAAAGCTGTTATATTCACTTCTTCGGTCCTTATAGCAGCTAATTTAGCCTCTGCATCCGCTTTCCTATTTCCTATTTCCGGAACAGTGTTACCTTTTAGGTGTCCCTTGCAATGCATTATGGCCACTTGTGTAGGGAGTTGGACTGCTTCTAACAATTGTAGAATTTCTTCTGCATGCTTGACAGTTTTCCCTTGAGCAGTTAGCAGTCCTCTTTCTTTCCAAATTGCTCCATGAGCGTGTACGACTGAGAAGGCATACTTAGAATCTGTCCAAATATTAATTCGTATGCCCTCTGCCAATTCCAAAGCTCGGGTAAGAGTGATCAGTTCTGCCTTTTGGGCTGAGGTCCCTGCAGGTAAAGGATTTGATTCAATTACCTCTTCTGTTGTGGTCACCGCATAGCCTGCCATCCTTACTCCTTGCTTCACGAAGCTGCTGTCGTCGGAGAACCAGTTGTCCACATCTTCAAATGGCTCTTCTTTGAGGTCCGGGCGGCTGGAGTAGACTGCTTCGATAGTTTCCAGGCAGTCGTGCTCGATTGGTTCTGCTGACACTCTTCCCTCTAGAAATGAGGCTGGATTCACAATGTTAATGACTTGAATGGTTATATCGTCTGACTCAACCAAGATTGCTTGGTATTTTAGGAATCTAGAAGGTGACAACCAATGGCCTCCCTTTTGTTCTAGTACTGCGGATACAGTGTGGGACACTAACACAGTCATTTTCTGGCCCAACGTCAGTTTTCTGGCCTCTTCTATGTTTATGATTACCGCGGCCACTGCTTTTAGACAGCTGGGCCATCCTTTGCTTACTTCATCCAACTGTTTGGAGAAATAGGCCACGGCTCTTTTGTGTGGTCCCAATTGTTGTGCTAGAACTCCTAAAGCCATCCCTTGTCGTTCATGAGAGAACAGCCAAAATGGTTTTGTTACATCTGGCAGGCCCAAAGCCGGGGCTCTCATGAGTTCTTGTTTCAGTCTCCTAAAAGCTCCCTCTGCTTCGGGAGTCCAGACTAGGATACTCTTAGTTTCTTTTAATAAATCATACAATGGTTTGGCGAGTATTCCATATTGATAGATCCATAATCGGCACCAACCTGTCATTCCCAGGAAGGCTCGAAGATCTCTCACCGTTTCTGGTCTAGGCATTTGGCAGATGGCTTCTTTTCTTGCTGTTCCTAAGGATCGTTGTCCTCTGGAAATTTCATATCCCAGGTATACGATTTCTTTTTGCACCAGTTGCACCTTCTGTTGAGAAACTCGATATCCGCTTAGACCCGGGAAATTTAACAGAGAAATAGTCCATCTAACACACTCTTCTTCTGTCTCAGTTGCTATTAGTAGATCATCTACGTATTTTAGAAGAGTACCATCTCCCTGTGGCCTTTCCCATTGTTCTAATTCCTTGGCTAATTGGTTCCCAAAAATTGTTGGACTATTTTTATAGCCCTGAGGTAACACTGTCCAGGTTGAGTCTTTCTCCCTTTGTTCACAGATTCCCATTCGAAGGAAAAAATCTTTTGGCTTTCTGGGGCTAAGGGAAGGCAGAAGAATGCATCTTTTAAATCTAACACTGTAAACCAAATTAAATTGTCTTTTAATTTAGTTAGGAGTGTATAAGGGTTGGCTACCACTGGATGTAGTGTTTTTGCTATCGCATTCACAGCTCTTAAATCTTGAACTAGCCTGTAAGTCCCATTTGGTTTCTTAACTGGCAAGATTAGTGTATTATAGTCTGATTCGCACTCTATTAATAACCCTAATTCTAAAAATTTCTGAATTATTGGTTCGATTCCTTTTCTATCTTCTAACCTCAGTGGGTATTGTTTTCTCATCACTGGTCTTGCTCCAGGTATAAGTTCAATAGTGATAGGTGTTGTCTGTTTTGATTTCCCAGGTACGTCAGTAGCCCATACCAATGGGTATATTTTGCCCATGATTCGCTCGATATTATGACTTTCAGGTTTTGGTTCTACGCAACTGATCGTCAAGCTTAAAGCCGTGATCAGTTGCTCTTCATTTACCTGGAATTCAAGTTTGTCTTTGTTGAATTTTATTACAGCTCCTAAATTTTCTAATAAATCTCTTCCCAAAAGTGGTCTACGAGCATCAGGCAGGTAGAGAAATTTATGAATTACTACACTTTACCCAATTTTGAATTCTAATGGTTTCAAAAGAAAGCTTTCTCAACCTGCCCATCTGCTTCCACAATGTTAACATTTTGTTTGCTTATTGGCAATAAGGTCTGATTCAATACTGAAAATGTGGCACCTGTATCTATTAGAAATTCTACAGGTTTTTTTCTCCTTTCCCTAGCTGCATTTTTACCAAGGGTTCTGCTAGGGAAGATTCCCCTGGTTCCAGTCAGTCAGCTCCTATACCAGAAACCATTACCGATTTCAGTTTGAGACAATCCTTTTTCCAATGCCCCATCTGTTTACAATACACACACTGATCTTTTCGGGAGGGGTGTATTTCCCATCGGTGGGGCATTTGCACTTCGTCTCACGGCGTTAGTGTTATTTCCCGGTAAGTTCC
Organism: Nyctibius grandis; assembly: GCF_013368605.1. Classification (NCBI taxonomy): domain Eukaryota; kingdom Metazoa; phylum Chordata; class Aves; order Nyctibiiformes; family Nyctibiidae; genus Nyctibius; species Nyctibius grandis. The sequence continues at coordinate 5,546,869 of NC_090694.1, forward strand.
AGAGGGTCTCTGGCCCCTGCGCTGCGCAGAGCAGCCGCTGCAGCACCGGCAGCCGCTGTGCCCTCACTCTCCCTCCGAGTCTCCCTATTTCGATACGCCTGCCATACAGTCTCCAGCAACCTCTCTAAATCTCTCGCATCCATTCCTTGCACTTTCTGTAGCTTTCTCCTAATATCATCTGCCGATTGTCCCAAAAACAGAGATCCACTGTTCCCGGCAGAATTCCAGCCAGAATCAGAGCCTGCACCTGGGTTCTGACCGCTTTCACAAACACCACATCCAACATTGCATCCACATCCTCCCAGTCAGGATCCTGGGTTTTCACAATTAGTTCAAATCCTTTCGCAACCTTTTCAGGATCATCCCGATAATTCCCCGCAGCATCTCCTTCTCTATCCCCTCCTCTAATCTTTCATTCTGTGCACCAACCTTTAAACACTTTTGTACAATGCTACAAGTCAAACAACATCCTTTTAACCTCCCATTTTTTCCTTTTTTTTTTTTTTTTTTCCTATCACCAGGACCATAGGGTCCTGGGGTGCTAAATTAATTCCACATTCCTTTTGTCACCCTTTACTCTGGGTGATTCCACAGAGTAAAGAACATATCTGCATAACCCACTTCATCCCATTTTCTTTCCCTTCTTAAAAATAACATAAGTTGTCAACTGTTGGATGTCGCTGCGAACTATAAAATACATCTTTTACAGAAAATGCAGTCAAGATGTTATGAATACCTGTCTGTGAGTGTGATAGCTGGTAAGATATTATTCACTCCTATATTGCAATCTCTCCCCATACAAAATTTTAAACATATTACAAGATGACACACAGCAAACAAGGAAGCGAAAGTGAGCTGAATTACACAGGAATCACATAAAACACAAACAATACGGGATTAGATTTTCCCATTTAAAATTTATAAAACACAAAGACAAGGACTGGGGCCCGAACACTTACACACACACACACAGACAGACAACAATTAACAATTACTATAAACACAGTTTTTCAGGTTCCCACATTTATCAATCACTTTGTCCTTCTCCGGCTGTTTCCCTCACGGGATAACAGAACCACGGATCCAGACTCTGCACTCACTTCGTACGTATTTGTACGTCTCACTCACACAATCATACAAAGTCAAGTTACAATAAACAAATTTTCCTCTGAACATTCACTCGCCCCCCCGCCAAAACCTCGGGGAGACCAACAAAGGTACAGAGATTACAAAGTTAACAACAGCAGCTCCTACTTCCCATATAAAATTTTAAACATATAGAGACTGGATTCTACAATCGTTATCTCTACCACATTCCAAAGATTCCTCAGTAAAAAAAAACCCAAGGCTTTCCTGGGTCCTAAAGACCCTTTGTCTTAAATCAAATACGGAAAAGCAAATACAAATAATGACAACACAGAGCAAAGCGCCTTTTACACTGCAGTGGTGGGACTCTAACCCATGGTTCGCAGGACTCTAACCTGCTTAGATGGGGGACTCTAACCCCCTTAGGGGACTAATGCAGAGGGCGTCCCCTCCTGCTTCCCCGGGCAAGCGCGTCCGGTCCCCACCTTTTCTTTACCTCATGAGTTTAAACATTAAAAAAAAAAAAAAATATAAATACCTCTGAATGTAGCAGAAGGTCCTTGTCCACCAGCGTGTGAAGCCAAGGGGTTGGGGAGACTTTGTCGACAGAAGATCAGTCGGGGAGGCCCCACAAGTGTCCCCAGGCCCCCCGGATTACAGCACAGCGGAGCGGGAGCCTCCTGCCTGGCTTGCCAGAAATGATGCCGAAATTATGCCCCAAAAGGCTCTATGAAACTGCTCAGAGACAAAGTTTAGTCTTTAAGCAGCGAGGTATTTATTTTAGGCAACATTGGGGAACCCCCGGCTCGTGCCGGACAAAAGAGTTCCAAAGCAGTCCGTGGAAATCGGACTATTTATACAATTTGCATAAGAGATTACAACATCTTTTCATGCATATTCATATTATTGCGACATTTAATTATAATATTCATAGCAGGTGGAGTTAAGGCAGAGTTATAGGCGTGGTCTTCAATTTGGGGAGATTTTGAGGGGTCGTTCCGTTCTTCAGCTTCATGAACCCAGTGTCCTTTCATCACCATCTTCACAAACTCTTGAACTTTCCTTAATTTGGATGGTTTCCCTATGTACCTGGCAAGGATTCCTAGTGTCTTGGCAAGAATACTTGATTTCTTGGCTCATCCTTTTTCTTATCTCCCTTTTTATATATATGTTAGCATTTTTCAGCTCTCTCTGTTCCTACTTCATGTCATAGCATCCCAGGCCATGTCATAGCGTCCTGTTCCTTAGTGAATTATTATCTCCGCTTGTTAATACTAAATTCTCTAAGTTTTTGCTTAAAGCCTACATTTAAACTTTAACTCTCTGATTCCTGTATTGCTACACTGTATTCACTTTCCTGGCTTCACTAGTAACAAAAGTCAATAGCTGCTCTATTCTGCAATGTTGCGTGTCTAACACTATTCACATCCTGCAGCATCTCTGATAGCATAGCTGACGTTAAATTAAATTGCTTTTCTCCCCAACATGCAAGCCTCTTTATATTTTTTGCATTTACTGCTACCCCTCCACCTGCATGAAGATAGCTAAAGCTATGGTTGCCGCCACAGATGGTATTTCTACTTTGTCATTACACTCTGCATCAAACCATGTGGTGGCCCTTTTCTGGCGGCGAGCTCGTGTCTGGTTTATCAAGTCTCACATGTGTGGTGTGATTAGGGTAAGCCTTCCCAGATAGCACGGTCCTCCTACAGGCCGTCGAGGTATGCCATCCCATGCTCTATCTCCGCAAATGAGAAAAATGCATGGGGGTAGTTGATGACCCCCTGTGCTATCAACCGTTAAATAACCTGTGTTAGTCTCAGGCCAGCCTAACATTTCCCCTGTAACGTTTTGATGTCCCGTGAACCACACGTCCTTCTCTCCTTGGGTAACAAACCACTGGTACCATGGATCCCCAAAAGCCACACCACCGGTGCCATTATAAGGCAGTAATTGTGGGCAGACATTATTGCAGTTCTTTAAGTGAGTTACATTACTCAGGGTCCATGGAGCAACACTGCCTGCGAGATCTAATTCTTGTACATATCCAGGTGCACGGTAGTTCAGAGCCTCAATAACTGCCTTTTGCCAACACGAGCCATTCATAGAGGGAAAACCCTGTAGCATGAATCCCTCCGAGTTGTGATTATTCATTATGTTTAAACAAAGAGCATAGTTTTGTTTATATGCTATGATATCAACCCAGTCTGTGACATCAACTTCCTCAGGTTCTAGTGGAAAACCGATAAGGCAGGTATGAAATGGATCACCTGGACTGGCCAGGCTCAAACAAAAGTCCTGTTGTCCTGTAACATTAGCCCATGTTACCCACACATTAGCCCTTCGCGATATTTTGATTATTGCATGGGGTTCTGATGCCTGGGCAGACATGACCTGCCCGAGGACCTGTAGGATGGCGACCGTGAAGGTTGTGATCGACGGTTCCATCTTTGTTTTTCTTCTCCACGGCGGGACGCACACACCTGGCTGGCATCCAACGAGGTCCTACATCTGTGGAAACACAAGCATAACCCCGTCCCCAGGTTAACAAATCATGTGGTCCCGTCCATTGCCCTGTTCGCAAATCTCGAATAAAAACTTTTACACCAGGTTCCACCTGCGATCGTCCTTTCTTGATCCAAAATGCATTACAACAGGAGGATCAGTTTTATCAGTTCGAATTTGGAGAAAGTTCAATACATATACTGCTTTATCCAGTCTAGCTTCAGGTGTCTCACCACTCATTCCCCCTTTTTTGTTTTAAAAGCATGCGTTTCAGAGTCTGATGTGTTCGCTCAATGATTGCTTGTCCCGTGGGAGAATGAGGTATTCCAGTGATATGAGTAACACCCCAAACCTGTAAGAAAGCTTGCACCTTAGCAGAACGATAGGCAGGCCCATTATCAGTTTTTATCTGTTTAGGGATGCCCGCAGTTGCAAAAGCTTTTCGCCAGTGTCGAATAACGTGACCATCAGTTTCACCTGTTTGCGCTGTAGCTATAATCAAAGAAGAAGAAGTGTCAATTGTTACATGAACATATTTTAACCTGCCAAATTCAGCAATGTGAGTTACATCTGTTTGCCAAATGTCCAAGGCCTGCAGTCCTCGACGCGTTCCTGTGTGATATGGTCTAGGCAATCCTGCTCCGGCAGGGGGATTGGACTAGATGATCTTTCGAGGTCCCTTCCAATCCCTAACGTTCTGTGATTCTGTGATTCTGTGTATCTGCGTAGGTTGCGGCAGTTGCTGACAATCAGGACACATAGCCACAATATTCTGAGCATCACTGTGTGACAAATGAAATTGTCGTCGCAGTGCCCGATATCCTTGATGAAAAATCTCATGTGACATACGTGCCTGCTGTTTAATGTCCGGCACTTGTACAGTCATTGCAGTAGAATTTGTGGGGTCAGGAACCAAAGAGTCCACTTGAGTATTGCCTTCTGCAATAAACCCAGGCAAATTAGTATGATTTCTTACATGTAAAACATAAAACAATGCAGTTCGGATTTGAATTTCTTGCCACAGAGCTCGCAGCAATTCAAAACCACACTGATTACGTGTATGCTCTATAACAGATCTATCCAATTGCTTTACAATGCCAGCTACATATGCTGAATCAGTAACCAAATTAAAGGGAATGGGAAAATTCTGAAATACTTCTAATACAGCTCGTAATTCTACCACCTGAGGTGAACCCTTTTGTTGTACTACCATAGATTCCCACTTGCCGTCAGAATACCAGACAAGGCCCGCCTTGCCTGTTTTTCCAGATCCATCCGTAAAAATGTTAATTCCCTCCACAGGAGTGTCTGCGCACAACACTCTCGTGGCAATTGGAAGTTCCGCACTCAATTTTACAACAGGATGGGAGGGCAAGTGGTAAACAACCTGTCCCGAGAAATTCTCCATGGCTGTTTGCAAAGCAAAGCTATTGGCCATACACCACTCAAAGTATTGAGCTGCAATAGGAACGGTTAGTGATGCAGGGATCTCTGGCCACAAGCTCCCGACATCGCATCCGTCCTTTGATGAATAATCTGTGCCAATAGCTCTGTAACGAATCTGATCATTCTGAATTCCATTGACCAATTATTGCATACGGAATTTGCCTATCAAACAAAGTGACAATTTGTATTTCCTGATTCAAATCAATACGATGTACAAATTTGGAATGTAGCCTGCTTTCTACATCTGTAATCAGTTGCTGTATCTCTGAAGTAGTCTGTCGTGGTGCTGTTAAATTTGTGTCCCCTGCTAACAATTGGAATAGAGGCTGCAATTAATCACAACCATAACTTGAGCCTTATGTTCCACAGTATCATAGCATTCAAATCTGGTTCTCCAGGTAAAGCTTCAATGATTTTTTGACAATCAGCATTAGTATTATTCCTAGCTAATTGCGTAACTAGAGTATCTCATAAACCAACATCAAAAACTTGCTTTTCAACTGCTCCTTGTAGCCTCTCAACAAAGGATAAGAAGAGCTCCTTGGGTCCTTGTCTTGCAGTAGTATATAATTGCATTTATACCCAGCGCTTTTTTTTTTTTTTTCCCCCCAGGATAAGAGGGTCCCATTGAGCCTGATGGCTAGGATTAGCAAATTGACCCTCTCCCATTAAGACATCTACTCCATTACCATACCGAGGATCATCTTGACTGTATCGCAAATTTACCAGCGCCTGAGCTTCAGAAGCACTTCTCCAATTTGACATAAACATTGTAAATTGTACAGGCTGGAAAATCATCCTTCCCAGCTGCTTAAAATCCCAAGGAGTCAAAGTCTCCATTGTCAACAGCCTTAACATTTGCATACTTGGAGGAGAATTTATACCATATTGAGCTACACTCTTTTGCAAATCTTGCACAACTTTCCACAAAAAAGGAGCGTGCGTATGAGGCTCACCCGCGGCAGGATCATTAAAAATCACAGGATAAACAGAAGGACCAGACGCAAATCCACCCGCATCACCTCCCATGCCTCCCAGTTTCTCTACCACCTCCCACTCCCCCTCCTGAGCTGCCGATGATTTTACAGCCTCCCAAAATTTCCCAGGGTCCCGAGGGAACACAGTAATTCCTGGCACACTAAAGAGTTTATCTGGAGGGGCATTAATCTTAGGTCTACAAGAGGGGCCCTCTGTGATACTTAGCCGATTAAGTGCCTGTGATAATTCTTCTTCTCTAGCAGAGGAGCCTTCTGTGGAGAGCGGAGGTGCAGAGGGATGGGGGGGAGGTGAAGCACTGCCAGTCTGAGGCGCAGCCAGTGTTGGATGAGAAGAAGTCGGAAGCGAAGGGAGGGAGGGAGGGTGACCATCGTCGACAGCTTCTGATATTATTTCGCTGAGCAGTTGTGGCGGATTAGGAGGAGATGGTTGCTTTAAATTCTTGTAGTATTCCGCTACTGCATGGGGAGCAGTAGGTACAGGCGTCTTCACTTTTACCAGCGCCGCGTCTGTTTGTTTTCGCCTCTCGCCTGCGGAGGCACCAACGCCACTGATACATGGCACAGGAAGATTAGGAGACTCCGGATTTTCTCCTTTTTCCTCCTTGTCTTGCTGCTGTTTTACCTTTTGTACAGTCTCTTTCATTACACGCCAAGTTATAATAGTTCTACAGCAGCTTTATCTCCATATGTCGCTGCCTCAAAGAGGGCAGATCCCAAGCCTTCCCACACTGCTAAACTGAAGGCAGTAATAGGGGATGCATCACACCCGTTCTTCTTTCCCCATATCAACATTTTCCGCAACGATGGGTCCGGGAGACGTATCCCCCATTGTTTTAAAACTGACTGCCACATAGATAAAACGGTACTCTCTTCCTTAGTTATAGTACCCCCCATCGTGCCCCTGGTGGCTCACCGATTCCACGGTGTCTTCTACCAAGTTCCCGGGTAAGCAGCTCTGCCCGCTGCTGTTCCACCAGCAAAAACCTCCTTCCGAACGTGCCTCGCCGGCCGGACGATCACATTGGGGTCACCAATTGTGGCAGTAACGACAGTACACAATCCAATGTGAATCAAGCATAAGCCGTTTATTACAAAAAAAAAGCCCCTTTTTATAACATATTTGCTTCCGTACATGCAGCCAGGCACTGTCCACGCAAAACCCGATTGGTCGCCCCACTTCTGCCACACGCTGTCCACGCACCCCCCTGCAACCTCCCATTGGTCAGTCCTTTCACCATCCCCCTGTGCTGTAACATGATCCTGCAGGTGCCAAGTCCAGCACTGTTCACAGTGATGTTTACTGTCAAGAATGCAGAGGCTCCGTGAGAAGCACACAGGAGATTGGCCTGTGGCCTTGCAGGTGCTAAGTCTGGCAGAGGCTCTGTGGGAAGCACACAGGAGATAGGCCTGTGGCCTTGCTTGGAGGGCTTGTTGACTTCAGCTCTTCATTCTTTCCATTAGCTGCAACAATATCCCCCAACATGGTCCTAGTCACTAGCGCTCCCTAGGGGCTTCTTTTATACGCATGGGGGGGCTTGGCCGCCTTTGCTCCTGGCCCCGCCAGGTCTCGTCAGCCGCTGTCACGAAACCTTCGGGCTCCTGGTGGGTCTCTCCGCTCCCCCTGAGGTTTCCTCAGTTCAGAAACACACCCCACCCCAGCCCCCCACTCCCCGTGCACAGCGCTAGAGCGCTCCACTGCAGAGTACTAGTTTCGATTACACTCCCATCTTTGCTCCTGGCCCTGTCCAGGTCTTGTCAGCCGCTGTTGTGCAAGCTGTGGGCTCCTGGTGGGTCTCTCGACTCCCCCTTGAGGTTTCCCTGATTTACTAAACCCCCCTGTGCACCATGCTCGAACACTCCGCTGTGGATCATGCCGACACCAGAGCTGCTCCTCTCAGCAACTGCAGATCAGAGATAACATCAGCCCATTACTTGATGAGGTCTGTCAGCTCACAAATAGGGACATCGACAAAGCAGAAATGTTTAATGCCGCCTTCGCCTCTGTCTTTAACAACAATGATGGGCCCTGGGACCCCCGGAGCCCTGTGTTGGAAGACTGTGAATGGGGGAGGATAAACTCCCAGATGACTCTGAACTTGTTTGAGACTTGCTGCTCCAGCTGGATGTGCATAAGTCTATGGAGCCTGATGGACTTCATCCCAGGGTACTGAAAGAGCTTGCCGAAGTCATCGTGGGACCTCTCTCCATGATTTTTTGAAGAAAAGGGGAAAGTCGAGGGCGCGGCTCTTGGGTGCTGGGCGACGGTCCCAGAGTAACGACACAATCCCAATATGAGTATGGAAGTTCTCCGTTTAATGATTATACGTACAGGATATATATAGACTCTAAGCAGAGAGCACGCTGATCACGCACCAAAGCCCGCGTTTCCATTGGTAAAGCCTTGCTGTCCACGCGTACTAGTAGCATATACGATTGGTCTATAATTTTAGATACACGGAGCGATGAGCACCCCCTCCCCTTTTCCTGTTTCTCTTATCTGTTTGTTACAACTGCCAAGTTCTTGTTTTGTTGCATTTTTGCAGCGTTCAAGGAGAGTCCAAGGTGACTCGCTCCGGGCCTAACTCTTGCTCAGAGCCTGGATTGCTCAGACTGCTCAGAAGCATGAAATCATGCCCCCTCTCACTTAACCAAGCCTCCACAATTTTTCATTGGTCTTGGGAGTCTGGAGAGGTCCTGGGAGTCTGGAGAGGTCCCAGTCGACTGGAAGCTGGCAAATGTCCCAATTTTCAAGAAGGGTAAGAAGGAAGCCCCTGGTAATTACAAGCCTGTCAGTCTCACTTCAGTGCCTGGTAAAATTATGGAGAAGGTTATTCTGGGAGTTATTGAAAAATACTTGAGAGACAATGCAGTCATTGGTCATAGCCAACATGGGTTCACGAGGGGAAAGTCCTGCTTAAGTAACTTAATTTCCTTTTATGACAAGGTCACCCATCTAGTTGACCAAGTGAAGCCAGTAGATGTGGGTGTTTTTTTTTTTATTTTAGCAAAGCTTTTGATACTGTCTCTCACAGTACCCTTCTGGACAAAATGTCCAGCACACAGCTAGACAAGTCCATAATATGTGAGCAATCGGCTGACAGGTCAGGCTCAGAGGATTATAGTAAATGGGGTTACATCAGGCTGGTGGCCAGTCACCAGTGGGGTTCCCCAGGGCTCAATTTTAGGGCCAGTGCTCTTTAATGTTTTTAGAAATGATCTGGATGCAGGAATTGAATGTACATTAAGTTTGCCGATGATACTAAACTAGGAGCAGCTGTGGACTCCCTTGAGGGTAGAAAGGCCTTACAGAGAGATCTGGATAGATTAGAGAGCTGAGCAATCACCAACCGGATGAAATTTAACAAGAGGAAGTGCCGGATTCTCCACCTGGGACAGGGTAACCCTACTTATATATACAAATTGGGGGACAAGAGGCTGGAGAGCAGCCCCGCGGAAAGAGATCTGGGGGTTTGGTTAAAGGTAAGTTGAATATGAGTCAACAGTGTGCCCTGGCAGCCAAAAGGGCCAACTGTGTCCTGGGGTGCATCCAGCACAGCATAGCTAGCCGGTCAAGAGAGGTGATTGTCCCACTCTACACTGCACTGGTGCGGTTCCACCTCGAGTACTGTGTGCAGTTTTGGGTGCCTCAATATAAGAAGGACATCAAACTATTAGAGGGTGTCCAGAGGAGGGCAACCAAGATGGTGAAAGGTCTCGAGGGCAAGAGTTATGAGGAGTAGCTGAGGTCACTTGGCTTGTTCAACTTAGAGAAGGCTGAGGGGTGACCTCATCATAGTCTACAACTTCCTCAAAAGAGGCAGCAGAGGGGGAGGTGCTGATCTCCTCTCTCTCTAGTGACCAGCAATAGGACATGTGGAAATGGAATGAAGCTGCGTCAGGGGAAGTTCAGATTGGACATTAGGAAAAGGTTCTTCACTGAGAGGGTGGTCAGTTACTGCAACAGGCTCCCCAGGGAAGTGGTCACAGCACCAAGCCTGTCAGAGTTCAAGGAGCGTCTGGATGATGCTCTTAGTCATGTGGTTTAGTTTTAGGTAGTCCTGCGAAGAGCAGGGAGTTGGACTCAATGACCCTTATGGGTCCCTTCCGACTTCAGATATTCTATGATTCTAATATTTTAGTTACAGATTCATTTAAATTCCAAATTTTCTGGTGCACAGAATGGTCCTTTCATTCATTCAGGGATCAAGGTAAGTGTTTAGTCTAAACAGACAGAGGTGGTACCATTAAAATGCCGAATCTCAAAGAACAGATTGAGGAAAATGAAGAAAAAATTCTTACTGCCTCAATGTATAAATATAACCTATTCTACAATAGGATACATAAACATATGATCTGTGCATGACTTCCCATCTTTCCATAAGTCTGAGTCCCCTAGTGCTCAAAAAAGGTCTGTATTGGGTGTATTTGGCAAGGTTTTGGTAGCAGTGGGAGAGCAGGGGTGGCCTCTGTGAGAAGACATAAGGGACTGCCCTGTGCTGTACACAGCTGGTTCCAGCCAGTTTGGCAATGCCAAAGCTGAATTAATCAGAGGAGTTTGTGGTGCCTCTGTGAAAAACGTATTTATGAAAGGGCAGAAAGTGCCAGAGAGAGGAGGAGGGAAAAAAAAGAGTAAGAAACAGACAAGGAACACCAAGGTCAGGAAGTGTTCCATGGCAGAGCAGGCACTTCCCAAAAGTGACTGTGGCCCACGGAGGACCCATGCCGCAGCAGGTACTTCCACAGAGGGACTGTGGCCCATAGATGGGCCCACACTGGATCAGGTACCTCTGTGGATGGACTGCACCCCTTGGAGGATCCATGCTGGAGCAGGTATATCTCTGAAGGCATTGTGCTCCATGGAGAAGGCCATGCTGGAACAGGTGCACCTCAAAGTGACTGTGGCTGTGGATAAGTCTATGCTGCAGTAGATATACCCCTGGAGAGACTGTGGCTCATAGCTAAGGCTCCACTTGGACTAGGTACACCCCTAAGGGACTGCAGTCTGTGGATAAGTCCAAGCCGGGGCAGGGGAAAGGGGAGGAGTTCATTGCAATGTTGAAGTTAGCAAATGTGACACCCATCTACAAGAAGGGACAGAAGGAGGATCCAGGGAACTACAGGCCTGTCAGCCTGACCTCGGTGCCAGGGAAGGTTATGGAGCAGATCATCTTAAGTGCTATCATGGGGCAAATACAGGACAACCAGGCAATCAGGCCCAGTCAGCATGGGTTTAGGAAAGGCAGGTCCTGCTTGACTAACCTGATCTCCTTCTATGACAAGGTGACCTGCTTACTGGATGAGGGAAAGGCTGTGGATGTTGTCTACCTGGACTTTAGTAAAGCCTTTGACACAGTCTCCCACAGCATTCTCCTGGAGAAACTGGCTGCTCATGGCTTGGACGTGTATACACTTCGCTGGGTAAAAAAACTGGCTGGATGGCCGGGCCCGAAGAGTTGTGGTGAATGGAGTTAAATCCAATTGGCAGCTGGTCACAAGTGGTGTTCCCCAGTGCTCAGTATTTGGGCCAGTTCTCTTTAATATCTTTATCAATGATCTGGACGAGGGGATTGAGCGCACCCTCAGTAAGTTCACAGACAACACCAAGTTGGGTGGGAGTGTTGATCTGCTTGAGGGTAGGAAGGCTCTGCAGAGGGATCTCGACAGGTTGGATTGATGGGCTGAGGCCAACTGTATGAGGTTCAACAAGGCTAAGTGTCAGGTCCTGCACTTGGGTCACAACAACTCCATGCAACACTACAGGCTTGGGGAAGAGTAGCTGGAAAGCTGCCTGGCAGAAAAGAACCTGGGGGTGTTGATCGATAGCTGGCTGCATATGAACCAGCAGTGTGCCCAGGTGGCCAAGGTGGCCAACAGCATCCTGGTTTGTATCAGAATTAGTGTGGCCAGCAGGGCTAGGGAAGTGATCGTCCCCCTGTACTCGGCGCTGGTGAGGCCGCACCTCGAATACTGTGTTCAGTTTTGGGCCCCTCACTACAAGAAAGACATTGAGTTGCTGGAGAGAGTCCAAAGAAGGGCAACAAAACTGGTGAATGGGTCTAGAGAACCAGTCTTATGACAGCTCATGCAGCTCTGGGCTCCATCCCTGTCGCCGGTCACTATGGGCACTAGGCATGCTTGGGCTCATGCTCTGGCTTGGGCCACTCTGGGTTCCAGCCCCAGCTCGGGCTGCTCTGGTCACAAGCCACAGCATGGGCAGCTTGGGGCTCTTACACCACTCAGGGGGGCCTAGGCTCTAGCCCTGGCTCCAGCAGCTCTGGCCTACAAGCCCAGCTCAGAGGGCTCTTTTGTCTGCCCTGACTGGGGCAGACCTTGGCTCTAGCCTCAGCTCATGCAGCTCTGGGCTCCATCCCTGTCTCAGGCCTCTCTGGGTTCCAGTCCCAGCTCGGGCAACTCTGGTTACAAGACAAAGCATGACTACTCTGTGCTCCAGCCCTGGTTCGGGTGGCTCTGGGCTACGGCCCTGGCTTGGCCACCTGTGAGCCCCATCCCTGACTCTGGCTTCCAACCCTGGCTCAGACAACTCTGAGCTCCCACCAAGACTTGGGCAGCTCTGGCCTCCAGCCCCCACTCAGGCAGATTTGGGTTCCAGCCCTGGCTTGGCCAGATTTGTGATCCAGCCCTGGCTTGGCCAGATTTGTGATCCAGCCTCTCTCAGGTGCCTCTGGTCTCCAGCCCCAGCTGGGGCACTTCTGAGCACATGCCATGCTCAGGCAGTGCTTTCCTCTGTGCTCACTCAAGCAGCTCTTGGCTCTAGCCCTTGCTTGGGCAAACCTCAGCTCCCACCCTAGCTCGGGTGGCTCTGCCCTCCAGCCTCAGCTGGGGCAGCTCTGGGCTCCAGCCCTGTCTTGGGCAGACCTGGGCTCCAGCCCCAGCTTAGGAGGCTCTGGTCTCCTACCAGTCTCATGCCACTCTGGCTTCCAGCCCCAGCTCGGGAGTCTCTGACCTCCAGCTCCAGCTCAGGCAGACCTTGGCTTTAGCCCCAGCTTATGTGGCTCTGGGCTCCATCCCTGTCTTGGGCCACTATGGGCTCCAGTCTCTCTCAGGACGGTCTAGTCCCATGCCCTGGCCTCTCTGGGTTCCAGCTCTGGCTTGGGCTGCTCTGGTCACTGTCGGGTTCCAGATTTAAGGTCCGCCTCCAAAGCAAATTTAGAAATAAAATGCAGACAGTCCCCCCCATCCGCCCCCCCCCCGAGAGAGAGAGAGGGAGAGAGAGAGAGACCCGCCTAATTAGTCAAAAAGGAGCAAATCTAGAAATAAAATGCAGACAATCCCCGTCCGCCTCCCCTGCTCCCCGAGAGAGAGAGGGAGAGAGAGAGAGACACGCCTAATTAGTAATTCCAGTGCAGCCCACGTGCGGCGTGCCTGGTTCAATGCGAACACCCGGTATGCTTAACCTGCCTGTAGGTAAAGCACCCCCAAAAAATCCTGACCCGAAATATTAAAGATTCGTGATCCTTGAGTTCGGACAAAGCACAACCGAGGCACGGTATCAACAAACTTGGCTCTGACTTTATTAGGTCCAACACTGAGGCAACTCAATATTCAAGGAAAAGAGAGAGAGAGAGGTAAAAAGAAAGAAAGAAACAGAGAAAACAGTTGAAAGAGAAAGAAAAAGAAAATATTCACCACCCTGAGATCCAGCGGCGTCCCGCGGGAAATACTTCCTCCCTACTTGGAAGATGGCGGTGAGGGTCCCACGTGTTGAAGTGATCCAGCCTCTTTTATAGAGTTTTTCGGCAGAGTCATGTGACTGGGAGCCGTCAGTCAACAGTTTGCACCAATCACAGGTCCGAAGGCGGGACATGTCCGGTTCCTGCGCCGTAGGATTGGCCCCTTGCCAGGCTGTCACCGGAGACACGCATCCGGAGGCGGGTGGAGGGCGGGCGCCTAGCTTATTGCGCCATCTTACGTTGCCAGGCTCAGGCATTCCAGGCAGCCGCCATAAGATGTCGCCCGAGCACGTGGTTTACGATTTCTGAGACAATGCTCAAAAGGAAGGGGACAGATTCCCACACCACCCCGTGGCTCAGAAATCATCAACATATAGTCAGTAGTTCGATTCCAGGGGGTGTAGAAAAGTTCGATTCCAGAGGGTGTAGAAAAGTTAGGACAGAAAAAGATAACAGGTTAAAAGAAGGAAAAGGGAAGAGACAAGGAAATGTAGAAAGGTAAGGATAGAAAAAGATAATAGGTTTTGAAGAAAGACAAGGGAAGAGTAAAGCATACAAGGAAATAAAGATAAGTCCAATGACTTGTGATTGGTATCATTCTAATAAACAGAATGAGTCACTTCTTCTTTACAGAAGTCTAACAACAACAATATCATCAATAATGATAAATAGCTTTTGATAAAGTTATAGTGCAACTATAACATGTAAACAAAATGAGAAAAAGTTATACAGTGTAAACACATTTCCATTATCATCAATTTTCAGGAAACAATTACAGTCATTTAACTTTGGCACAAACTCCTTCTTCTGTTAGCAGGTAATCGAGAACCAGCCAATCTTGATTGGCTCTCGAGCACCGCTGATTGGTTCATTGGTGTTTCAGGTTGCGGGTCCATAATACTCAATAATTCATTGGGGATCATATAATTTGATTCCCAGTTCTTAGCTGCCAATTTTTAGAAGTATGAAGCATATCATCCCAATATACCATACCCCAGTCCAATTTTTTGGTAGTATTTTGAATGCATGGTGCCCGCAAAACCAATAACGATCTTTCAGGGTTTGCATGCCATTTGCAAAGGACTTGGCCATGATCTGGCAGGGCGGTAGTCCTTTGACTCAGATGGTTCCCAGGCCAAAGGGGTTCCCTGTCACACCACAGTTAATGCAATTAATTTAATTCCATCCCCATTTGCATTACCATGCTCCTGCTCATTGTTTCCAAACACAATTTGTACCTAATATTTCCCCAAAGTGAGTGTAATCAGTGGGGGACCAGAAAATCTTCTCCCACCAGGGACTGATGGTAGCACCCTCCCTTTTGGGTGTAACTAATACAATAGTGACCAGGAGCAGGGTGTTGCATAGGCCAAGATGAGGGTGATTCTTTTCACAATCCACTCATGAGCAAGAGAAATGGAGATCCACAATCAACTTTTCAGACCAAATGGTCCGCCACACACCCAGCAATTAATAAGCTTAAAAGCTTGAGTAACCAATTTTCCCAACAACAAGAACTCATTTTCCCCATGTTAAACCTGAGAACAAGGAAGCAAGGTTCTCGCCGGGTAGGCTTTGAACAGTATAGGCGAGACAACATACAACTGCCCAAAACAATTTGTCAATAGTGACAAAGGCACATTGCAAAAATTATTAAGGCTATACAATTTAAAACTATACATTCAATCAAAACTTCCATTAAAAGTTGCTTTCTTCTTCTGCTTCTCTGAACTTCTATCTTCCGACCTGCAAAGGAACAGAAAAAGAAACTTCTCGGTCCTATTAGTGAAAGGACCGGATGAGGTTTTAGTTAAAATGATGGAACAATCCATCGTATTAATTTTATGCTCCTTTCCCAGGGCATCTTTTGCTTTCCATGCATATTCATTGAACGGAGCAACAAGTACCAGTGGAACTTCTCCCACAGTAGGGAGTTTTACCAGTACTGGTTGTCCTGGATGATAAGCTGAATTTTTGGGGTGATCTGGACCCTTGGGGGCAGGTATAATTGTCGGGGGCTCCGGATAAAAAGCTGTAATTTTCGGACTGCCAAATTTTCCCCACCGGTTGTTCGCCAAAGTGAGAGCATCCCATAACCGGTTTGCCCATCCTGGGTCATGCGGTTTTAGGAATCGCTTTAGTAAGCCATTGGTCCTTTCCACTATCCCATTTGCTTGGGGGTAGTAGGGAGTGTGGAAAGTCCATTTGATTCCCTCTTCAGTGGCCCAGTCCTGAACCATCTTTGCTGAAAAATGTGAGCCATTATCCGATTGAATCGATTGAGGTTATGGGAAAGAACTAAACCATCCTTTTAAGGCTTGGATGGTGTTTGCCCCAGTGGCTCGGGCAAACGCTTCTGCCTGTACCAGTCCTGATACTACTTCCACTCCCACTAACACATATTGCTTTCCTTCTGATTTGCGGAAAGGTCCAATATAATCTACTTGCCAGGTTTCCCACAGTCCTTTTCCGCTTTTAATGTGTAGGGGAGGGCTGTCTAGGGGATGTCTGTCGAGTCGGTGGCGGCATAAGCTGCACCCGGAAATACATGTTTGACAGTTCTCCCTTGTGATAGGCCAGCCTCGAGCCTGTGCTTCGCAGTAAAGGTCTTTGGCTCCTGTGTGTCCTCGTTTGACATGTAGCCACTCCAATAGTCTCTCCCAATTTTCTGTTACTGATTCATTTTGTAAGGGAGCCAGACGAGACAATTCGTCCACTTTATTGTTCAATTGGCTAGTTAGATCGTCACTGTTTTGGTGAGAGGCCACCCAGGCTATGGCAAAATTCCCTTGTGTGGCAATTCTTAAAATGTCCTGCCACTTTTCCTTTTGCCATACCGGTATCCGGTTGACTTCCCACCCATTTTTCTCCCAGAAAGGAAGCCACTCGGTGCATCCCTTGAAGACAGCAAAAGAATCAGTATAGATATAGACAGGAGAGGAAGATTGAGCCTCATGTTGGAAAACACTCCAAACAGCAACTAATTCACCCACTTGTGCACTACCTTCACCTTCTGTTATGTTTTTCTCATCAGTCTGGGCTTGTAAGGCAGCGGCTCGATACTTCCACACTTTTCCCTCACGTTTGGCTGAGGCATCAGTAAACCAGGCATTCAGTAATTGTTTGGAAAAAGGAGGCGCTACTTGTATGACAGGAGGTGGGAGGTTATTCTCACGACTTGGAGAGAATTCCTCCTGTATAGCTAATTTTTTAGGTGTGCCTTCTGTTACATTAAAGATGCCACAATAATGTTCAATTTGTGCATACCATTTCCGCACAGATGCTCGTTGTGCCACCCCGTCAGGGGGTGGGGTCCCTGCTAAAATTGGTTTTATTACCTTAAAGGGGCCTCTGAGAAGGATTGGTTGCTGGCGAATGGTGCGCTCGGCCTCTCGTAGCGCTAAGCTTACCACAAATAATCCCTTTTCCCATACTGTGTAACATTTCTCTGCGTCTTTAAAACTACGAGAATAAAAGCCAACAGGTCTCGGGGGTCCCTCTGGTCCCTTTTGCCAGAAGTGAAGTGATAGTCCAGATTCAGCAAACCCCCATTCAATTTGGATGGGATCAGTAGGATGAATTGGACCTAAGGCTTGGTGACTAGAAGCCTCAAATATCAGTAGTTGTAAAGCTTCCTCATGGACAGGGGTCCACTCCCAAGAGACACCTTTTCGTAACAAATTATGCAACGGCCTAGCTATTATGGAAAAATCAGGGATATGTTTTCGCCAAAATACCAAGGTTCCTAGTGCTTGCTGCAGTTCTCGTTTCGAGGTAGGTAATTTTACCTGGTCTAAGGCTAGCAGAGTATCATCTGGAATGCACATGGTTCCTCCTTTCCACCAGATTCCCAGAAATTTAACTTCATTTGCAGGTAATTGAACCTTCTCAGGTGGGACTTGCAATCCCAACCCTTCCAGGTGCGTGATAATTGCTGATTGCATCCTGCCCACAGATTCAATTTGGTCTCCCCCTATTAGCACATCATCAATGTATTGATAAGTTTTGACATTCTCTTCCAGAGGGATTTGTTCCAACTCCCTGGCCAGGGCATGATGTGCCAGAGTTGGGGAGTGTTTAAACCCTTGGGGTAACCTTGTAAATGTATATTGCTGTCCTTCCCAAGTGAAGGCAAAGCGAGCCTGATCCTCTGGTTGGAGAGGAACCATGAAAAACATATCTTTAACATCAATAGTTGCCAAAATAGGGTGGGCTTGCTCCTGAATGGTACTAATGAGTTCAGCAATGTTAGGCACAGCAGCAGTTAGGGGTCCTGTGTTGGCATTCAATCGACGATAATCAATCGTCAGTCGCCATTTTCCATTTGGTTTTCGTACTGGCCATACCGGAGAGTTGTAAGGCGAGTGCGTGGGAACTATAATTCCTTGTTCCCGCAATTCTGTCAAAACAAGGGCTATGCCCTCTCTGGCTCCCAGGGGTAGAGAATATGGTTTCACATTAGTCACTGTAGATGGGGGAAGGGGAGGGGCTGGAATCAGGAGTCTCAAATTTAGTTTGGCAACTCCAAATATCCAGTTACCTCCCTTATTGTCTGTCCACTTACGGCCCTTTAAGACATCCATTCCCAATAGATTTGAAGGGAATTCTCCCATTACCATTTCTACAGTAATCGGTGTGTCTTCCCCAGGGAGTCTGAGAGAGGTTCGCACTAACGTCTGTGCCTTAACATTCCCGAATGCATCTGACACCATCAGGGATTTTTTTGAAGGTTTTAGTCCACGTCGATGGGCATCATCCTCCTGTATAGCAGAGATTTGAGCACCAGTGTCCACTACAAAAGGAATAGGTATTTGTTTAGGTCCCACCACACAATATGAAATCAAATCACCTCGAGGGGTGAGGGTGAGCTGTCTAATGTGCATCCACCCTTCACCCATCCGCTCACGAGAGATGGGCGAAGGAACTAGTTTTCCTCCCTTCTGGGTGAAGATTTAAAAACTACCTCCTGCTCCACCCAAGGTGGGGCAGAGGGAATCTCGCACCTTCCCCCAGGGACACTAGCTGGTAGTTTTTCTGGTGGTTTAATCACCCATCCCTCATCAGTGGTAATTACTTTTGTGCCTCTCTCTGACCACCCTAGTACCATTTTCTCCAACTGTTCTGTATTAAGCCCATTCATACACTTCAGGGGTATTCCCTTATGTTTTCCTATCAACCACAATGCTTTCCTGTGAGATATAGTATCTTTCTTTGAATTCACCGGGTTCGGGGGAGAGGGCCTCGCTGGAGGAAATTTCGCCTCCGCACGCCTCACAGTTTTAGATTCCGATTTCACGGGACCATATTTTCGCCCATAGTTAATCAATTCTTGAGCTACTTCCCCCCACGTCCACACCTTTTGTCCTGGGGTACGGCGATCCGGGGTTAAAACTCCAGTTAAAGCAGCTGTCACCCGATCACTCTGAGGGGTATTTCTGATAGTACCTTGCAATTGAATTCCTAAGGGTTTCAATGAATCAGGCAAACCTCTAACCAGGGGAGTCATCCTCTCAGGATCTACCGGTATCATCATTGGGGATTCCTGCCTAAGCTTCAATTCCCGATCATACATCATTTGCAAACAAGCCGCCTTGTGCACATTCTCCACAAGCTGATCCACCGAGCCTGTAAGCGCAAGAGGATCTCCCCTTTCCAAGGGATTCAAACCTCCAGCCCAATAAGCTGCTCGCTGAGTGAGAGACCAAGGGGCTCTATTATCACCAGTAGTCAAAAACACTCCAGGTCCCCAATATCCCTCAGCTTCTCTTTCACTCAACAGAATCTGATCACCACCAGTTAACGACACTCTCCACACATACTCTGTCTCAGACTCCTTTGAACTGCGTGAAAAAATCCCTTTTCAACTTAGCCAATTCAGTTGCTGTGTACGGCACCTCCTTAGTAACCATTTTAGGATTATGGTCCTCACTATCCTCATAAGCATATTCGACCTTAACCAGCGGTCGAAGGGGTTGCGTAGGACCCTGCGGTAAATCACATCGTGTCCTCGTTTCCTCTGGTTCCCCCTTGCGGTACAAACCATCCCCTTTGTGATCCTCACCAGGGGACGGGGCTGCATCAGCTGCCTGTGCACGACTCCGTCGCCCTCTGCAGTCACAAGCACGTAAGTTCTCCACAAAAGCGTCCTGCAAACACCTTACATTCTCCCGCTCATTCTCTACTTCATCCTGCAGAGTTTTAACCCTTTCCTCCAATTCACAGTTTCTTTCCTCTAAAGTTACCAACCGATCTTGCAACAACCGCACCAAAAGCTCTTTTGTCTGCGGCGTCTGTGCCGAGTCCTCCAACTCCTGCTCTTGCGTTACATCAAATGCACTCAGAATTGCACCCATTCTCTCTAAGTTATTGATACCTTCCGAAAACTCAAGTATCCTGCCGACTACGCCAATTTATAAATGTCGGGTTCCGGATTTAGGGTCCGCCTCCAAAGCAAATTTAGAAATAAAATGCAGACAGTCCCCCCCGTCCGCCCCCCCCCCCCCCCCCGAGAGAGAGAGAGGGAGAGAGAGAGAGAGAGACCCGCCTAATTAGTCAAAAAGGAGCAAATCTAGAAATAAAATGCAGACAATCCCCGTCCGCCTCCCCTGCTCCCCGAGAGAGAGAGGGAGAGAGAGAGAGACACGCCTAATTAGTAATTCCAGTGCAGCCCACGTGCGGCGTGCCTGGTTCAATGCGAACACCCGGTATGCTTAACCTGCCTGTAGGTAAAGCACCCCCAAAAAATCCTGACCCGAAATATTAAAGATTCGTGATCCTTGAGTTCGGACAAAGCACAACCGAGGCACGGTATCAACAAACTTGGCTCTGACTTTATTAGGTCCAACACTGAGGCAACTCAATATTCAAGGAAAAGAGAGAGAGAGAGGTAAAAAGAAAGAAAGAAACAGAGAAAACAGTTGAAAGAGAAAGAAAAAGAAAATATTCACCACCCTGAGATCCAGCGGCGTCCCGCGGGAAATACTTCCTTCCTACTTGGAAGATGGCGGTGAGGGTCCCGCGTGTTCGAGCGATCCAGTCTCTTTTATAGAGTTTTTCGGCAGAGTCATGTGACTGGGAGCTGTCAGTCAACAGTTTGCACCAATCACAGGTCCGAAGGCGGGACACGTCCGGTTCCTGCGCCGTAGGATTGGCCCCTTGCCAGGCTGTCACCGGAGACACGCATCCGGAGGCGGGTGGAGGGCGGGCGCCTAGCTTATTGCGCCATCTTACGTTGCCAGACTCAGGCATTCCAGGCAGCCGCCATAAGATGTCGCCCGAGCACGTGGTTTACGATTTCTGAGACAATGCTCAAAAGGAAGGGGACAGATTCCCACAGTCACATGCTGCAGCATGGGTGGTTTTGTGATCCAGTCCCTCTCTTGTGGCTCTGGTCTTCAGCCCCAGCTGGGGCATGTCTGGGCTCCATCTCCCACTCAGCCTGCTCTGGGCACTGGCCGTGGCTCTGGTGGCTCTTTCCTCTTTCCAGGCTTGGGCAGCTCTTTTTTTCTGCCCCAGCTGGAGCAGTTCTGGACTCCAGAACCAGTTTGGGTGGCTATGATCTCCAGCCCTGGATCAGGCCTCTCTGGGCTCCAGCCCTGCTTAGGCAGCTTTTTCCTCTGCCCTTGCTCAGGCCTCCAGCCTTTGCTTGGGCAGACCTTGGCTTAGGCAGCTCTTGGCTGCAGCCCTGACTTGGGTAGATTTGGGCTCCAGCCCTGGCTCGGGCAGATTTGTGATACAGAACCCCTCGGGTGGCTCTGGTCTCCAGCCCCAGCTGAGGCTGCTCTGGGCTCATACCATGCTCAGGAAATGCTTTTCTCTGCCCTCGCATAGGTAGCTCTTGGCTCCAACCCTGGCTCAGGTAGACCTTGGCTCCAGCCCCAGCTTGGGTGTCTCTGTGTTCCAACCCCGTCTTAGTCAGATTTGGGCTCTAGCCCTGTCTTGGACAGCTCTGGGCCCCAGCACTCACTTGGGTTGTGCTGGGCTCATCCCACACTCCAGTGACTTTCCTCTGGTCTTGTAGGGGTGGCTGTGGGTTCACACCTTGGCTCAGGCAGGTCTGGGCTCCAGCCCTGGCTTGGGCACCTGTGGCTCCCAGCCTCAGTTCTGTCCTCCAGCCCTGGCTCAGGCAACTCTGGCCTCCAGCCCAGGCTCAGGCAGACCTCAACTCCAGCCCTGTCTTGGGCAGCTGTGGGTTCCAACCTTGGCTCAGGCGGCTGTGGGCTCCAGCACCTACTCATGCAGACATGGCCTCCAGACCTGCTCAGGCAGCTCTGGGCTCAGCCCCCACTCAGGCAGCTCTGCACTACAGCCCTGGCTCAGGTAGCTCTGGGCTTCAGCCCCAGCTCAGGCTGCAACGACATCCAGCCCCCGCTCAGGTTTCTCTGGCTTGAGCCACAGTGCAGGTGTGGGCTTGAGCCACAGCACAGCCCTGACTGGGATGGCTCTGGCATCAGCTCCATCTTGGGCTGCTCTGGGTTCCAGCCCCTGCTTGGGTGGCTCTGGGCTCCTGCCCTGCTTGGGCACCTCTGGGCTCCAGCCATGGTACAGGCACCACTGGCATCAGTTCCATCTTGAGTGTCTCTGGGCTCCAGCCCCAGCTCAGGAGGCTCTTTTTTCCATCAGCTGCTCAGGCAACTGGGCTTCTGCCCTAACTTGGACAACTCTGGCATTAACTCCATCTTGGGCAGCTCTGGGCTCCAGCACCTGCCTAGCAGCTGTTTATCTGCTCCCACTTGGACAGCTCTGAGCTCCTGCCCCAGCTTGTGCACCTGTAGGCTCCAGCTGCAGCACAGGTGCCTCTGGTGTTGATGCCACCTTGAATAGCTCTGTGCTCCAGCCCTGGGCTTGGGTGGCTCTGGACTCATCTTGCTGCTCAGGCAGCTCTGGCATCCAGCCCCATTTCAGGTGGCTATTGTCTCCTGTACCAGCTCAGTTAGCTCTAGACTCCTGCTCTGGCTTGGGCAGCTCTGGGCTCCAGTCACTGCTCAGCTGCTTTGGCATCCAGCTCCTCTTGGGTGGCTCTGGGTGCAAGCCCCCACTTTGGTGGCTCAGGGATCCAGACCCCACTTGGGTGGCTCTGGGCTCCAACCCCTGCTCAGGAGGCTGCTTATCTGCCCTTGCTCAGGCATCTCTGGGCTCCAGCCCCAGTTCAGGTGGATCTAGATTCAAGCCACTGTTCGGGTGGCTCTGTGCTCCTGCCCCATCCTGGGCAGTTCTGTGCTCCAGCCCCTGCTTGGAAGTCTCTGGGCTCCAGCCCTGTCTCAGGTGGCTTTGGACTGTACTCCTGCTTGGGTGGCTTTATGCTCCAGCCCCAGCTTGGGTGGCCCTGGACTCCTTCCCTGCTCAAGTGGCTCTGGACTTTAGCCTCCAATCAGAAGTCTCTGGGCTCTAAACCTGACTCTGGCACCTCTGAGCTCCTGCCCCTGCTCGGGAACCTCTTGGCTACAGTCTCCCCTAGGGCAGCTCTGGCCTTAAGCCCCAGTTTCAGATGGTTCTTGACTCCTGCACTATCTTGGTAAGCTCTGGGCTCCAGCACCCACTTGAGTGGCTGTTTATCTTCTCCCACTCAGGTGGATATGGGCTCCAGCCCTGGCTCAAACAGCTCTGGACTCCAGCCACTGCTTGGGCTGCTCTGGCATCCAGCTTCAATTGGGGAGCTCTGGGCTCAAGCCCCAGCTTGGGCAGTTCTGGGCTTTAGCCCTTGCTTGAGCCACTCTGAGATCCAGCCCTGCTTCGGGTGGCTCTGGGCTCCAGCCCCTGCTTGGGGGGCTGCTTATTTGCCCCCACTTAGGCATCTCTGAACTTCAGTCCCGGTTCAGGTGGATCTGGACTCAAGACCCTGCTCAAGCAGCTCTGGGATCCTGCCCCTGCTTGGGCATCTCTGGGCTCCAAACCCAGCTTGAGCACCTCTGGCCCCAGCTCTGGGCTCCAGCCCCAGCTTTGGTAGCTCTGGACTCCTTCCCTGCTCAGGCAGCTCTGGGATACAGCCCTGGCTGAAGTGGCTTTGGGCTCCTGCCCCAGTTCGAGATGCTCTGGGCTCCAGTCCATGCTGGTGCCTCTCTTGACTCCAGCCTTGGCTCAGGCAGGTCTGGCCTCTAGCCCCAGATTGAAGAGACCTCTTTTCTAGCCCTGGCTTGTGCTTCTCTTGGCTTCAGCCCCACTCAGGCAGATATGGGCTCCAGAGCTGCCTAAGCTGGGGCTAGAGCCCAGGGAGGCCCGAGCTAGGGCTGGAGCCCTGGACCACCCGTGCCATGGCTGCAAATGGGGCATTTGTCCATGGTGCCAGTGACTGGAGAGAGTGCAGGTGTGCAAGTGAGCATGTGATCACTAGCAAATATCAAGGTAGACTAGCCAATGAGTAGGTGAAATGGTCTGGGAGCCAGGTGTGTAAGTCTCTAAGAACAAGACAATGGGGGATTGGCTCCTGGGGGACCAGAGGAGTCCCAGACAGCTCTGTGTGTGTTTGCATGAGTGAGGTGGTCTGTACCAGCAACTGGAGTAGGGCTGCAAGACTCAGGGGCTCCTATGTCCAGATGCCAGCAACTGGGGAGACCAGGAGATCCAAGGACCAGCTACTGGGCAAACTGAGTGTCTAAACCCAGCTGCTGGAGGGATCCACATTGTACATATATGTATATTTATTTGCACTAGTGGACTTTCATCTTGAGCTACCGGAAGGGGAACAGGATAAGGCTATTGGTGCTGTTTGTATTCATGTGAGTGCTCTGTGTGTGTGTGTCTGTGTTTCTCTGTGTGGCCAGCTGTGTATACATGGGGCCCTGTCCCCTGAATGGGCCCTGGACCCACATCATGGGCATCTGTATCGGGTTTACATGACAATTTTGGGTCACCTGTCCTGTCCGCTCTTCCTCACAGGTGCGACCCTTCTACAGCTCTTCACTTGTAATTAGTGAGGAATTTAGCAGTGACCTTGGTTTCTCTAGGAATAAGTCTAAGCAAGAGCCTTCCTGCATACCATTCCTAACGTTACCTTAGTAATAACTATCAACTTCGAGCATTATCAGTCCTAGAAACAGACACTGTCTGCAAAACATGCAGTTAGTTTCAGAAAGCGCAGTTACTTTGAAGAGACTTAGCTGAAAGTAAAAATCACTGAAAGGAAAATTGGTCTGTTTTAGGCCAAACCAGGACACACAGGCTCCCAAGGTTCTTGCACATCCTTGTATAAGCTGTTTGATCCTTCTATCTAACACTGTTGGCTTATTGTTGGGTTTATGGAATCTGGTTTCATCTTGGCGTAAAAGGAGACAACTTGTTGGTGAGATGATACTGAAACATGTCCTTAAGTGGCTGGTCCCTGGGTGGCAGGGTGTGTGGAAGGATTTGGGCAGGCGCCTAGGGTGGTTATCACCTCCCATAGCGTGGGATTTTACACCTGAACAGGCAAGTAATCCTGGTAAATTGATGTGCCACCTGACAGAAGGGTGCCTTGCCTACCCCAATGAAACCCAGAAACTCCTAGCACTGTACTGGGGCCTGGTCCTTTGGCAAAGAAACAGGAAGAAGTGAGAGAAATCACCCAAGAGGCAGAACATACCTGGTCCCTAACCCTGGATGAACTTCAAGATATGCGGAAAGATTACAGCTTCCAACCACATGAGCAGATTGCTGCCTGGCTGCTCCGATGCTGGGATAGTAGGGCCAACAGTTCGGAATTAGAAGGTAAGGAAGTCCAGCAGCTAGGATCCCTCGCTAGGGACTGGGGAATTGACAGAGGAATTGGGAAAGAGGTAGCAATCCAGTCTCTGGAGGCAGCTCCTGTCAAGGGTGAAGGCAAGATAGCCGTTCAAAGGAAGAGTCCTCTCTACACATCATGCAACCAACACTAAATGGAGTAAGTAGGTAGTGTTGATAACGCAACAGACTCCAATGGGAAACCCCAACCACCCAGGAATCCTGGAAGAGATCATGGACTGGCCAGAAGGCAGAGATTTCAGAGCATTGCCCAAGGAGGTGACTTGTGCCCAAGAGGCCCCAAAATGAGAGTTATCAGAAGGTGAAAGGTACTATGGTCTGTTTACTGATGGATCCTGTTGTGTGGTAGGAACGACACAGCAGTGGCGGCAGCGGCGGCAGCGGCGACAGCGACTGAGGTGAGTCCGGGGCAAGGGTGAGATCGGGCTGTACCGGGCGGTTTCCATACTCAGGGCCACCCGAGCAGCAGCCCCGAGTCCCTTCTGGACCCGGATGTTCCCAGCAGCGAATCAGGAGAGGAGGGGGCGTAGCACCACCCACCGTTGACCAGGTGATAAGAAGCCTCCGGGAGGGCAGCGACTAGTCCTTGCCCACAGGGTACAGGGCAAGCAAACAGTGATTGTGTGTGTCCGGGGGGGGGCTGATTCTCTCCCAGTGCACAAGGTGAGTGGGATTGCTCTAAGAGACCCGGAGCGGTAAACAGGGGCGTGACGGGGCAGTTCGAACGGGGCAGTTCGCACGAGCAGGGCAGGCGAGGAAGGTGCCAAGGAGCTGTGAACCAAGGGTGTCACCAGGAGGTATTTACCAGCTCAGTGAAAGAACAACGGTCTCCACCCGGTGGAAGAAGACCAAAATGGATGTGGGAACCCAGACAGAGCTCCCACGGAAGGAGGCAATTGTGCAGGTTGCAGGCTGCAGGGAATGCCACAGTTTCTCCCTGGTAACAGGGGGCTGTGTGCGCTGTGAGCAGGTAGATGATCCGCTCAGCTGAGCGGCACAGCTGCAAGGCCAGGTTGAAAGGCTTCAAGCCAAAGTAGAAAGGCTTAGGAGCATTAGGGAGGCTGAAATGGAGATAGACTGGTGGAGCCAGGCTCTGCCCTCCCTGCAACAAAAATGGGAGCACCTGCCAGATAGCTCCCAGGATCGAGGGACCCCTGTACTCTGCCCCTCTCAGGTGGAAAACAGTAACCTAAATGAAAGGAGTGAGTGGAGGCAAGTTTACGGCCATGGCAAAAGGCGAGTGCCCTCCTTGCCTACCTCGCCTCCACAGGTGCCTCTGAGAAATAGATATGAGGCCCTGGTGGAATATAGCCAGTCCAATGGGGATGTGGTGGAGAGGCAACCTATGTCAGAGGTCTCACCACAGTCAGAAAAACCTGTCAGGCATATAGCAACCTCTTCCACAAGGAGGAAAAGAGTTTTAGTTGTTGGAGACTCGCTCCTAAAGGGAACTGAGGGCCCCATATGCAGAGCTGACCCTCATCACAGGGAGGTCTGCAGCCTACCTGGAGCCCGAATCAGGGATATCACCAGGAAACTCCCCAACCTGGTGCAGTTGACAGACTACTACCTGCTACTGATCTTCCAGACAGGTGGGGAAGAAGCTGCATCCCGTAGTCTGAGGGGGATGAAGAAAGACTTTAAGGCCTTAGGACGGTTGGTGAAAGAGTCTGGGGTGCAAGTTGTTTTCTTGTTGGGGGATAATGTTGCAGCTAACGGAAAGAATCAAGAGCTGAAGTCAACAAGCTCTCCAAGCAAGGCCACAGGCCAATCTCCTGTGTGCTTCCCACGGAACCTCTGCATACTTGACAGTAAACATCACTGTGAACAGTGCTGGACTTGGCACCTGCAGGATCATGTTACAGCACAGGGGGATGGTGAAAGGACTGACCAATGGGAGGTTGCAGGGGGGCGCGTGGACAGTGTGTGGCAGAAGCGGGACGACCAATCGGGTTTTGCATGGACAGTGCCTGGCTGCATGTACGGAAGCAAATATGTTATAAAAAGGGGCTGCTTTTTTTTGTAATAAACGGCTTATGCTTGATTCACATTAGATCGTGTGCTGAGTCCTTTTCTCCACAATTGGTGACCCCAATGTGATCGTCCGGCCGGCGAGACACGTTCGGAAGAAGGTTTTTGCTGGTGGAACAGCAGCGGGCAGAGCTGCTTACCCGGGAACTTGGTAGAAGACACCGTGGATTCGGTGAGCCACCAGGGGCACGATGGGGGGTACTATAACTAAAGAAGAAAGTATGGTCTTGTCTATGTGGCAGCTTGTCTTGAAACAACGGGGGGTAAGTCTCCCGGACCCATCGTTGTGAAAAATGCTGTTCTGGGGGAAAAAGCATGGATGTGATGCATCTGCTACTACTGCCTTCAGTTTAACAGTATGGGAAGGATTAGGATCTGCCCTTTTTGAGGCAGTGACAAAGGGAGATAAAGCTGCCGTGGAACTGTTAACGACATGGCGTGTAATGAAAGAGACTGTACAAAAAGTAAAACAACAGCAAGACAAAGAGGAAAAGAAGGAGGATTTGGAGCCTTCTGTATTAGTACCCAGCACTTCTGTGCCTCCTCCTGCGTCAAAGAATGAAAGGACAAATATTCCAGGAGAAGAAAAATCAAAGAAGGTAATGACAGAAGAATCTACAAGTGCACCGTCAGTTAAGGTGAAGTTGCCGATACCTACCACTCCTCACGCGGTGGCTGAGTATTATAAAGACTTATTGATCACGGGCACCCCAGAATCGGATGACGAAGGGGTGGTACAGAAGCCCCAGCACATAAAGCGACCACCCTCTGCGAACCCGAGATTGCCACCCTTCAGTGGCGCAACCCCGACGATAACTGAAGGAGCTGCACATCCTTCTCCTTCTGCGCCACCTGCTGACGATGAAGAACTGTCTCAGGCACTTAGTCGGCTAAGTATTAAAACCCCTCAGCCCACACCAGATAAATTACTTAGTTTACCTGGGATTACTGTGTTCCCTCGGGATCCTGGGAAATTTTGGGAGGCTGTAAAATCATCGGTAGCTCAGGAGGAGGAGTGGGAGGTAGCAGAGAAACTGGGAGGCATGGGAGGTGCAGCAGGTGAATCTGGGTCTTTTAGTACTGGTCCTTCTGTTTATCCTGTGATTTTTAATGATCCTGCCACGGGTGAGCCTCACACACATGCTCCATTCTCATGGAAAGTGGTACAAGATTTGCAAAAGAGTGTAGCTCAATATGGTATAAATTCTCCTCCAAGTATGCAAATGTTAAGGCTGTTGACAATGGAGACTTTGACTCCTTGGGATTTTAAGCAACTAGGGAGAATAATTTTTCAACCTGTGCAATTTATGGTGTTTATGTCAAATTGGAGAAGTGCTTGTGAAGCTCAGGCGCTGGTAAATTTACGGTACAGTCAAGAGGATCCTCGGTATGGTCATGGAGTAGATGTCTTAATGGGAGAGGGTCAGTTTGCTAATCCTAATCATCAGGCGCAATGGCATCCTCTTATTTTAGAGCAGATTAAGATGTTGGGTATGCAGGCAATTGTAAAAACTGCACAACTGGCATCTCTAGTGCGCAGATATACTACTGTGAGACAAGGACCAAAAGAGCTGTTTTTACCCTTTGTCGAGAGATTACAAGAGGCGGTTGAGAAACAAGTTTTTGACGCAGATCTGTGAGAGGCATTGATAATGCAGCTAGCTAGGGATAATGCCAATGCTGACTGTCAAAAGATCATTGAGGCGTTACCTGGGGAACCAGATTTGAATGCTATGATAAAGGCATGTGCAAAAGTAGGTACTGTGGAACATAAGGCTCAGGTCATGGCTGCAATCAGGACTCAGGAGATGCAATGTTTTGGATGTGGAAAGAAGGGACACACTAAAGCGCAGTGTACAGCGCCACGCTCCCAGGTGAAGTGCTATCGTTGCGGGAAATCTGGACATTTGGCGAAGGAGTGTAGGGCAAAATCGGGAAACGGATGGAGGAGCGCGAAAGGGCGCGCTCAGACGCAAATACCCAAGGTTCAGACGGGACCTCGGAATCGGGGCTCATCAACACCCTCCACGGGGAGACCTCAGGGGCAGCAGGGATGGATGTATCCACCGCTGAGTCAGTAACAATCACAGACACGGCGGTCCATAAAGTACCATTAAATGCAAAAGGACCAATTGGGAAAGGGCTGAGTGCTCTCTTGATAGGTAGATCTAGTAGTACGATTCTGGGACTTGTAGTACATGTAGGGGTAATTGATGCAGATTACACTGGACGGATATCAGCAATGGTCTCTACAGCGACACCTCCTGTGACTATTCTTGACAATACACGTATTGCTCAATTGATACCATTCTGGAGTGCAGTTGCAAAAACTCTCAGGATTGAGAGGAAAGAACAAGGGTTTGGGTCCACGGGACCTCCAGCTGTCTATTGGACACAAAACATTACAAAGAAAACACCAAGTTTAACCTGCACCATTCGGTCAAACAATAATACTCCTCGATCTATTACCTTGAATGGGATGTTAGACACAGGTGCAGATATCACTGTGGTTGCACTGCCTTCTTGGCCAAAGTCTTGGCCCTTAGAGTCCGCACAGGGAGTGATGGGTATAGGTGGGACAGCAATGGGGCTGATTTCCACCGAGGTGGTAACAATCACTAATCCTGAGGGGCAACATGCTACTGTCCGTCCATATGTAACATCTGCACCAATTACCCTCTGGGGGAGAGATGTGTTATCCCAATGGGGTGTTCGTGTCACCACGGATTTTTGACGGGGGTCACTGTACTATTTGGCGTCAAGCAGCCTACATTGGCGTTAACCTGGACCACTGACACTCCGGTGTGGGTAGATCAGTGACCCCTAACAAAAGAAAAGCTTGACGCCCTCCATCTTCTAGTGCATGAACAACTCACTGTTGGACACATTGAAGAATCACAAAGTCCTTGGAACACTCCTGGTTTTGTAATTAAAAAGAAATCAGGAAAATGGAGACTATTGCAAGATTTGAGAGCAGTCAATAAGGTAATGGCTACTATGGGAGCGCTACAACCTGAGTTACCTTCTCCCACCATGCTCCTCTCAGAATGGAGAATTTTGGTTATAGACCTAAAAGACTGTTTTTTCACCATTCCTTTGGCACCACAAGATAAGGAAAAATTTGCTTTCACTGTACCTGCAATAAACAACAGTGGCCCTGTAAAGAGGTATCATTGGAAAGTATTGCCTCAGGGTATGAAAAATTCACCTACAATATGCCAATGGTTTGTAGCTCAGGCCCTTAGTCCAATTAGAGAGCAATTCAATCAATCAGGAATATTGTTATCATTACATGGATGATATTGGCTGCTTCAACAGATCAGAAATTGCAAGAAATGGAAAAATGTACCATAAGTAGCCTTCATGCATTTGGACTCTGTATTGCACCTGAGAAAGTTCAGAGAAAAGCTCCATGGCTCTATTTAGTTTTAAAGGTGTTAGAAAAACAGATTATCCCTCAACCAGTAAAACTAGAAGTCAATATTCAGACATTAAATGATGTTCAGAAACTTGCTGGGACGATAAATTGGCTGCGCCCGTACTTGGGGCTTACATCCTCACAATTGCAGCCTCTATTCCAATTGTTAGCAGGGGACACAAATTTAACAGCACCACGACAGACTACTTCAGAGGTACAGCAACTGATTACAGATGTAGAAAGCAGGCTACATTCCAAATTTGTACATCGTATTGATTTGAATCAGGAAATACAAATTGTCACTTTGTTTGATAGGCAAATTCCGTATGCAATAATTGGTCAATGGAATTCAGAATGGTCAGATCCGTTACACATATTGGAATGGTTGTTTCTGCCTTCAAGAACAAAGAAAACTGTCCCCATGATTGCAGAGCTATTGGCACAGATTATCATCAAAGGACGGATGCGATGTCGGGAGCTTGTGGCCAGAGATCCTGCATCACTAACCGTTCCTATTGCAGCTCAATACTTTGAGTGGTGTATGGCCAATAGCTTTGCTTTGCAAACAGCCATGGAGAATTTCTCGGGACAGGTTGTTTACCACTTGCCCTCCCATCCTGTTGTAAAATTGAGTGCGGAACTTCCAATTGCCACGAGAGTGTTGTGCGCAGACACTCCTGTGGAGGGAATTACCATTTTTATGAATGGATATGTGAAAAACAGGCAAGGCGGGCCTTGTCTGGCATTCTGAGGGCAAGTGGGAATCTATGGTAGTACAACAAAAGGGTTCACCTCAGGTGGTAGAATTACGAGCTGTATTAGAAGTATTTCAGAATTTTCCCATTCCCTTTAATTTGGTTACTGATTCAGCATATGTAGCTGGCATTGTAAAGCAATTGGATAGATCTGTTATAGAGCATACACGTAATCAGTGTGGTTTTGAATTGCTGCGAGCTCTGTGGCAAGAAATTAAAATCCGAACTGCATTGTTTTATGTTCTAAATGTAAGAAATCATACTAATTTGCCTGGGTTTATTGCAGAAGGCAATGCTCAAGTGGACTCTTTGGTTTCTGACCCCACAAATTCTACTGCAATGACTGTACAAGTGCCGGACATTAAACAGCAGGCACGTATGTCACATGAGTTTTTTCATCAAGGACATTGGGCACTGCGACGACAATTTCATTTGTCACACAGTGATGCTCAGAATATTGTGGCTATGTGTCCTGATTGTCAGCAACAGCCGCAACCTACTCATATACAAGGAACCAATCCTCGAGGACTGCAGGCCTTGGACATTTGGCAAACAGATGTAACTCACATTGCTGAATTTGGCAGGTTAAAATATGTTCATGTAACAATTGACACTTTTTCATCTTTGATTATAGCTACAGCGCAAACAGGCGAAAATGCTGGTCACGTTATTCGACACTGGCGAAAAGCTTTTGCAACTGCGGGCATCCCTAAACAGATAAAAACTGATAATGGGCCTGCCTATCGTTCTGCTAAGGTGCAAGCTTTCTTACAGGTTTGGGGTGTTACTCATGTTACTGGAATCCCTCATTCTCCCACGGGACAAGCAATCATTGAGTGAGCACATCAGACTCTGAAACGCATGCTTTTAAAACAAAAAAGGGGGAATGAGTGGTGAGACACCTGAAGCTAGACTGGATAAAGCAGTATATGTATTGAACTTTCTCCAAATTCGAACTGATAAAACTGATCCTCCTGTTGTAATGCATTTTGGGTCAATGAAAGGACGATCGCAGGTGGAACCTGGTGTAAAAGTTCTCATTCAAGACCTGCAAACAGGGCAATGGAGGGGACCACATGATTTGTTAACCTGGGGACGGGGTTATGCTTGTGTTTCCACAGATGTAGGACCTCGTTGGATGCCAGCCAGGTGTGTGCGTCCCGCCGTGGGAAAGGAAAAAGAAGTAACTCAGAATCAGGAGACAGTCACTTGAAGATGGGAGGGTTGTACATAGCTATTTTTCTATATACTCTCATAGTAAGCCTTACAGCATGGCTACCATCTCAACCAAAAACCAATGTCTGGGTTACATTAAAAATTTTTGCAGCTTCTTTACTAGTGCCTGGAGCAGCTGCTGCTAGAGCATTAAGTACCTTGAATAAGTTGGGATGCTGGCTTTCAAAACAGACCAATGCTACTTCTGCGGCCTTAAGTAATTTGCTGTTAGATGTAGACTCAGTTAGACACGCTACACTGCAAAATAGGGCTGCTATTGATTTTCTTGTATTAGCACATGGGCACGGGTGTGAAGATTTTGAGGGAATGTGTTACATGAATCTGTCAGATCACTCAGAGTCTATATATAAGGCGATTCAAACATTGAAAGATGGGGTCAGCAAGCTGAAAGAATCAGATGGATTTGGATGGTTGAATTCTCTTCTATCAGGTTGGGGCATTAAGGGATGGTTATTGGGATTAGTCAAGATGGGTTTGAGTGTTATCCTTGTAATATTTTTGATATTGCTGTTTGGATGTTGTTTGTTGTGGTGTGTCTCAGGCATGATAGAATCAGCAGTGAAAAAGGTATGGATGGTTCAAGAACTTATGGGATCTGCTGATCCTATGATGCCTGAGAAAATGGTGGGAATGAAGGAAATACGGATGTATCCATGATCTTTTTAAAACAAAAAGGGGGAATTGTTGGGGGATATTGTTACAGCTAACAGAAAGAATCAAGAGCTGAAGTCAACAAGCTCTCCAAGCAAGGCCACAGGCCAATCTCCTGTGTGCTTCCCACAGAGCCTCTGCATACTTGACAGTAAACATCACTGTGAACAGTGCCGGACTTGGCACGTGCAGGATCATGTTACAGCACAGGGGGATGGTGAAAGGACTGACCAATGGGAGGTTGCAGGGGGGCGCGTGGACAGCGTGTGGCAGAAGCGGGGCGACCAATTAGGTTTTGCATGGACAGTGCCTGGCTGCATGTACGGAAGCAAATATGTTATAAAAAGGGGCTTTTTTTTTGTAATAAACGGCTTATGCTTGATTCACATTGGATCGTGTGCTGAGTCCTTTTCTCTGCATCTACCCATCCTGATGATTGATCTACAATCACTAACAAGTATGAATACCCCATTGCTTTTGGCATTTCAGCATTATCAATTTGTAATCTTTGAAAAGGAAACACCGCAAGCGGTCTTTTACCTTGAGGTGGCCGAATCTTAGTTGTAGCATATTGTCGGCAAAGTTTACAGCTTTCAGTAATCCTTTTCACTGCAGAGTAGATTCCGGGTGCAGCCCACAGCCATTGAATTCTCAGTGCAAGTCCCTCGGGTCCCCCATGGCATTTTTCATGGAACCACCGAACAAAAGGTAGTAAATACCTTTTTGGGAGTAGAGGCTTGTTGCCCAATGTCCATTGTCCATTCCGTTGTTCTGCTCTAAGTCGTCTCCAAAATTTCATTTCTTCCTCTGGAAGAGCCTCATACATCTCTTCTGCACTTGGAAGCCTGACAAGTTTCTCTGGTACACACAAAGCTGCCATAATAAGGTGAATTTGTTTGGCTGCAGCTTTCGCAGCTTGATCAGCCAAGCGATTTCCTCGCAACAGTGCATCTTGGTGGTTTGTGTGAGCTTTTATATAAATTACTGCTATTTGTGCAGGTAACTGTATAGCTTCTAAAAGTTCACATACCTCCTTTCCATGTGCAATGGTTTTTCCAGCTGAAGTCAAAAAATCCTCTTTCTTTCCACAGGGTAACTGTAGCATGACAAACTCTAAAAGCGTATTTCGAGTCTGTGTAAATATTAGCTTTTAGACCTCTTGCCAACTTTGCAGCCTCAGTGAGCACTATGATTTCTGCACCTTGTGCCCCCACAGCACTAGGAAGAAGATTAGCTTTTAACACAGTTTTTTCTGTTGTTACTGCAAAGCCAGTGTACCTTTTTCCTTCTTCGTAAAAGGATGAGCTGTCTGTAAAAAGGTTGATGTCTGGGTCACTCAGGGGTTGGTCTTGAAGATCATTACGTGGCTTTCTGGAAAGTGCTAACACCTGGGTACAGTCATGTTGATCTTTTTCCCCTTCAGTCGGCAAAGGTATTGAAGTGGCTGGATTCAAAGTATTGCATCTTTGAAGTGTGATGTTGTCAGCCAAAAGTAAAACCAGTTCATATCTATGTGCCCGTTGCGGTGAAAGTGATTTTTCTGCATATTGTTTCAATAATATTTCAACTTCATGGGGTACGCATATGGTTAGGGGATGTCCCAGCACTATTGATCTACATTTTTCTACCATTTCTGCTGCCGCAGCTACTGATTTTATACAAAATGGTGTTCCTTGTATAACTGGATCTAATTGAGCAGAAAAATATGCCACTGGTCTTTCATGTGGTCCTAAAGTTTGGACTAAAACTCCTCTAGCATTTCCTTTTCGCTCATCACAATATAATTTGAAAGGTTTACTATAATCTGGTAAACCTAAAGCCGGTGCTTGCATTAAGGCACTTTTCAGAGTTGTAAAAGCTTTTTGTCTGGACCCGGCACTTGGCCTTGTTGAACTTCATACCATTGGTCTCAGCCCATCTATCTAACCTGTCCAGCTCCCTCTCCAGAGCCTTCCTACCCTCAAGCAGATCAACACTCCCACCCAACTTAGTATCGTCTGCGAATTTACTGAGGGTGCACTCGATACCCTCATCCAGATCATCGATAAAGATAATAAACAGGACTGGGCCTATGTCCTAGTTTCATTGGGATTTGGTTTCAGTTTGTGGCCAGCCATGGTGATCAAGGCCCTTAGCAGTTAAATCCAGGGCAGCTCACCCTGGCTGGCCCACAGGTGTATTCTATATCATTGACATCAAGCTCACTACAAAAGAGAGGGCTTGGTAGGAAGAGGTGGGCTGCCTCTTGTTCTCTTCTCCTTTTCTCCCTCATTTCCAACAATTGTGATTCCTGGAACAACTTGCTGGTGCTCTGTAGATAAGTATACTGTTGTCTGTTTTGTGTTGTCATTTATATTGATTTATTTATTTCATTAAATCTGTTTAACTTCAACCTACAAGTCTCCTTCCTTTTCCCAATTCCCTTCCTCATTTGGGGAAGGGACATTGGGTGATAGAAAAACTGTTTATTGTTTAGCCCTGGGTGCAGGCTAAACAAGGACAGCCTAGTACTGAGCCCTGGGGGACACCACTGGTGACTGGATGCAGTACCGTTCACCACCACTCTCTGGGCCTGGCCATCCAGCCAGTTCTTAACCCAGTGAAGAGTGCACCTGTCCAAGCTGTGGGCTGCCAGCTTATCCAGGAGAATGCTGTGGGAGACAGTATCAAAGGCTCTGCTGAAGTCCAAGTATACTACATCCATAGCCTTTCCCTCATCCACTAGGTGGGTCACCTGGTCATAAAAAGAGATCAGGTTGGTCAGGCAGGACCTGCCTTTTGTAAACACATGCTGACTAGGCCTGATCCCCTGGTTGTCCTCTAGGTGCTGTGTAATTGCACTCAAGATGATCTGTTCCATGACCTTGCCAGGCACCGAGGTCAGGCTGACAGGCCTGTAGTTCCTGGGATCCTCCTTCCGGCCCTTCTTGTGGATGGGTGTCACATTGGCCAGCCTCCAGTCATCTGGGACCTCCCTGGTTAGCCAGGACTAATAATAAATAATGGAGAGCGGCTTAGGAAGCTCTTCCTCCAGCTCCCTCAGTACCCTTGGGTGGATACCATCCGGTCCCATAGACTTGTGAGTGTCCAAGTGGCATAGCAGGTCACTAACTACTTCCTCTTGAATTATAGGTGGTCTATTCTGCTCCCGGTCCCTGTCTACCAGCTCAGGGGGGCAGTTGCCCTGAGGATAACCGGTCTTACTGTGAAAGACTGAGGCAAAGAAGGTATTAAGCACCTCAGCCTTTTCCTCATCCCTGGTCACAGTGTCCCCCCCCCCATCCAGTAAGGAGTGGAGATATTCCCTTGATCTCCTTTTGTTGTTTATGGTTTTATAAAAACACTTTTTATTATCTTTTTACTGCAGTGGCCAGATTGAGTTCTAGTTGAGCTTTTGCCTTTCTAATTTTCCTTCTACATGACCTAGCGAGATCTTTATACTCTTCCTGAGTTTCCTGCCCCTTTTTCCAAAGATCATAAACCTTCTTTTTTTTCCCCTAAGTTCCCGCAAAAGTTTCCTGTTCAACCAGGCTGGATTTCTTCCCCCACGGCTCATCTTTCGGCTCATAGGGATGGCCTGTTCCTGCGCCTTTAAGATTTCTTTCTTAAAGTATGTCCAGCTTTCCTGGACCCCTTTGTTATTAACAACTATTTCCCGTGGGACTCTCTGAACCAGTGTCCTAAATAGGCCAAAGTCTGCCCTCCGGAAGTCCAAGGTAGAGGTTTTGTTGACCCCCTTCCTTCCCCAAGAATTGAAAACTCTATCATTTTGTGGTCGCTGTGCCCAAGACGGCCTCCAACCACCACATCTCCCACCAGACCTTCTCTGTTTGTAAACAGCAGGTCTAGTGGGGCACCTCCCCTAGTGGGCTCACTAACCAGTTGTGTTAGGAAGTTATCTTCCACACACTCCAGGAACCTCTTAGACTGCCTCCTTTCTGCTGAGTTGAGTTTCCAGCAGACATCCGGCAAATTAAAGTCTCCTACTAGAACAAGGGCTAGCGATCGTGAAACATCAGCCAGCTGCTTATAGAATAGTTCATCTGCCTCTTCATCCTGGTTGGGTGGTCTATAACAGACTCCCACCAGGATTTCTGCCCTGCTGGCCTTCCCCCCGATTCTTACCCATAGGCACTCAACCTTATCATCACTATCCTTAAGCTCTATACAGTCAAAACACTCCCTAATGTACAGAGCCACCCCATCGCCTCTCTTTCCTCTCCTGTCCCTTCTGAAAAGCTTGTAGCCATCCATTGCAGCACTCCAGTCATACGAGTCATCCCACCACGTTTCTGTGATCGTGACTACGTCATATCTTTCCTGCTGCACAATGACCTCCAGCTCCTCCTGTTTGTTACCCATGCTGTATGTAGATGCACTTCAGCTGGGCTATCTGTTTCTCCCCCAACTCTGGCATTCCACCCCTAGGCTCATTTCCAGCAAGCCAGGTTTTATCCCACTCCCCCTTCAAGCCTAGCTTAAAGCCCTCTCAATCAGCCCTGCCAACTTACAGGCTAGAATCCTTTTGCCCCTATTAGACAGGTGAACCCCATCTGTCTCAAGCAGGCCTGGTGCCATATAAACTCCCCATGATTAAAAAAGCCAAAACTCCACTGATGGCATCAGTCTTTAAGCCATGTGTTGATCAGGTGGGTTCGCCTGCTCCTTTCACCATTCTTGCCTGCTACAAGAGGAATCAAGGAAAACACTACCCGTGCTCCTGTCCCTTCAACTAGTCGCCCCAGTGCTTTGAAATCCTTTTTGATTGCCCTAGGGCTTCTCTCATCAACCTTGTCACTGCCAACCTGGACAACCAGCAATGGGTAATAATCGGATGGTTGAATTAGTCTAGGGAGCCTCCTGGTAATATCCCTTACTTGGGCCCCAGGGAGGCAGCAGACCTCCCTGTGGGATGGGTCTGGTTGTCATACAGGGCCCTCAGTTCCCCTCAGAATGGAGTCCCCCACTACAATCACCCTTCTTTCTTTTTTAACACCTGTAGTTCTGATCCATCTAGTTGACTGACTTATTCTAGGCAAGCCCCCAGATGGACCTTCTTCTCCACTATCATCTGCCTGACCCTCAAGTTCCAGAGCCTCATACCTATTCTGTAAGGGCATTTGGGAAGGTGAGGGGGCCCAGGGGGGGATTCTCCTATCCCCCTGAGCAGGGACCTCTTTCCACTCCCCCTCATCCTTTGGGTCCCCTCCTTCCTGATGGCGAGAGGGTCAGGGCTCCTCCGACTCTTGCTGAGTTTCCATCTGCTGCATTTCTCTCAGGGATGGAAGGGTGTGACTCCACCAGTCAATTTCTCTTTTGTACTCCCTGATACTCCTCAGCCTCTCCACTTCTTTAAGCTCTGCCACCAGGCTGAGCAGATCATCCACCTATTCACACCGCACACAGGTGTCATTTCTGCTGTCTCTTGATACTAATGCCAGGTTTGAACACTCCCTGCAGCCAGAGACCTGGACAGCTGTATGCTTCTTAGGGAGCTCCATCTGGGTCACCATGCTCCTGCTAGCCACGGCTTTCAACCTTGTGGAAACCATTACTGGGTCTGTTCCTAATTGGACAGGCGAAGCCACCAAGTATGCTCATCCCAGGAGTCAGGAGGGTGGCTGCGCCCTGCCTGCTTGCCCTGCCCGAGCAAACTGCCACGCCCATTCTTGTCGCTCACCCTCCCTCAGTCATTGTCGCCCTGACAACGGACTGTTTTGATCTTTCCGCGTTTAAATCTCCCGCAGTTGCTCCTGGCAACGCCCCCTCCTCGCCTGATTGGCTGGCAAGGGTTTCCGGGTGCTGATGGGGCTTGGGGCTGCTGCTCGTGTGTCCCTCAGCTCGGGAACCCCCTATACAGCCTGATCTAACACTCATCCCCGGACTCACCTCAGTTGTCGTCGTCGATGCTGCTGCTGCCGCCCCAACGACTGACCTTCTGTATGAACTCCAGATCCATGTACTAGATGTACTTAAAGATGTCAAAAGGGCACCAAAAGGCGGGGGGGGGAGGGTGTAGGTGGTGCACGGACAAGTTAAAACATGCCTGAGGGCTACAGATCCCTCCTAGGAGGCCCACCAGTGCAAATCCTGTCACGTGCAAAGAAGAGACCAATCCTGTGAACTGGACTGAGAGGCCCCTGCATCCAGCCCAGGCCCAACAGGATGACCACGAAGTATTACTGGGGCAGACTTTTAGGCTTTGCACAGTGCTACAAGACACAGGCAATGCTGTCTGTGAAAATGGAAAACCAGAACAAAATGCCAAAATCAGAAAAATAAGCGTGAGGGGAAAATAAAAAGAAGACTCTAAGAGGATCCCAAAAAAGACCACACAAACCAGAAATAGCCAACTGAAAGTGACATTTATGGTATAGAATACACCTGTGGGGCAGCCTGGGTCAGCTGCCCTGGCTTTCACTCCTCAAGCTTAAGCACCTGGCTAACTCAAAACTGCTAATGGCCTTGATCACCATGGAAACCTGCATACCATGGCTGGCCACGAACTAAAATAAAATGTAACAGAAAATGGATTCTGTGATTCTGTCCCTGCAAAACCAGGACAGGATTCCACCCCTTATTCTATATAATTTATGTCACATCCAAGTCACTACTATTTTTCCCCGTCTCTCAACATATATACATACATATAGACACACAGATGATATTCCCTTAGTCTATGGGCTATATCTCTAAGGAGTCCATTGAATTAATTTAGTCCAAAACCATGGGTTCCATTTGTCATAATAGTCTCTCAGGGCAGGAAAAAATGATGTGGGATTCACTCGGTCAGCAGATCGAGACCAGGCCACAATACAGTGTGACAGATGGGTGAAGTTGGGCACAGGAGGATGATGTGTCGTGCATCTGGAGCTCGCAGCTGGTGTATCTGGTGCAGCCCATGTTCACAGTCTGGGGTGATTCTTACTGTGATAAATAACTAGATAAATGATGATAAGCAGTATCCTATAACAAGTAGCATCATAAAGTTCAAGTTATTGGCTATTCTCACCCAAAATCAAATCTCCTTGAGGTACACATCTAACTTCCCCAGCCTCCTGCATCATCCACCAGGTGCACCCAGGTCCTTGAGCAAAAGCAATCCCATGAATGGGTTTGCCTTTGCTCGAGGCAGGAGTAATCCAAACTGTTTTCCCCAACATACTCCTTGCGTGAACCACGGGGACTTTGTCCCCCTCTACAGTACATAACAGTTCAGACTGAGCAGGACCATCTCGACTGACAGATCCCCTGGTGTTAACTAACTAGGTGGCTTTTGCTAAATGTTCATCCCAGTTTTTGAATGTCCCAGCACACATCGCTTTCAGTGTAGTCTTCAACAGCCCATTGCATCGTTCGACTTTCCCAGCAGCTGGTGCATGGTAGGGGATGTGATATATCCATTCAACACCATGCTCTTTAGCCCAGGTGTCTATGAGGCTATTTCGGAAATGAGTCCCCTTGTCTGACTCGATTCTTTCCGGAGTGCCATGTTGCCACAAAATTTGTTCTTCAAGGCCCATAATAGTGTTACAGGTGGTGGCATGAGGCACAGGGTATGTTTCCAACCATCCAGTGCTTGCTTCCACCATTGTGAGCACAAAGTGCTTGCCTTGCCGTGTTCGTGGAACTGAGATACAGTCAATTTGCCAGGCCTCTCCATACTTATATTTCAGCCCTCGTCCTCCATACCACAGGGGGTTTAGTCGTTTGGCTTGTTTAATTGCAGCGCAACTTTCACATTCGCGGATGACCTGTGCGATAGCGTCCATGGTCAAACCCACCCCTCGGTCACAGGCCCATCTATATGTCGCATCTCTGCCTTGACAGCCTGAAGTGTCATGGGCCCATCAAGCTAAAAGTAATTCACCTTTATGCTGCCAGTCCAGATCTACTTGAGACACTTGAAACTTAGCAGCCTGATCTACCTGCTGGTTGTTTTGATGTTCCTCAGTGGCTCTGCTCTTTGGTACGTGAGCATCTACGTGACATACCTTCACAACCAGCGTCTGTAATCGGGTAGCAATATCCTGCCACAATTTGGCTGCCCAGATGGGTTTGCCTCTGCGCTGCCAGTTGGTTTTCTTCCAGTGCTTCAGCCATCCCCACAGGGCATTTGCTACCATCCACGAGTCAGTATAAAGATAAATTACTGGCCATTTTTCATGCTCAGCAATATCTAGAGCTAGCTGGATGGCTTTTACTTCTGCATACTGACTCGACTCACCATCTCCCTCAGCTGCTTCTGCCCCTCGTCTCACAGGACTCCGCACAGCAGCTTTCCAACTTCGCTGTTTGCAATACGACAAGATCCATCAGTGAACAAGGCATGATGCTTCTCATTCTCTGATAGTGTATTGTATGGTGGGGCCTCTTCAGCGCGCATGACCTCCTCCTCAGGTGACATTCCAAAATCTTTGCCTTCTGGCCAGTCCATGATTACTTCCAGAATTCCTGGGCAATTGAGGTTCCCTATTCGAGCCCACTGAGTAATCACTTGTCACGGTTTAAAGCTGGGCCGGCTATTAAACCTGTGGCAGACGCTCTCTGTTAACCCTCCCCCCTCCACCCGAAGGGAAAGGGAAAAGGGAGAGAGACTTACCGGTTGGAAAGTTAAAACAGTTTTAATAAACTATAATAATGAAAAAGAGTATAATAATAATATTGGAATAATCAAATATATACAAATATATACAAAACCAAGATCGAGCTCCCCCGATGTCGGCCACGTCACCACCGGCACTGCAGGGCAGGCTCCGGGAAGGCCCAGGCTGGGCCCAGCGACGGTCGAGAGCTGGATTCAGGAATGCACGGATCAGGATCGGGGGCAGCAGGAAAACGGACAGAGTCCTCCTTGGACACTGGCCAAAGGCTCAAGCTGCAGAAGCAGCCCGAAGCAGCAGAAGCACCCAAACACAGCAGAAGAAGCAAGAGAAAAGGGGGAAGCAGGAAGGCAGGAAGGGGAAAAGGGCCGAGACCCTCATGATCCCCCAGCTTTATACTGAGAATGACGTGTATGGGATGGAATACCTTCGTTGGTCAATTTTGGGTCACCTGCCCTGTCTGCTCCTCCCTGCAGGTGCGACCCCCCTTCGGCTCTTCACTCGTAAGCAGTGAGGAATTTAGTAGTGACCTTGGTTTCTCTAAGACTAAGTACAGCAAGAGCCTTTCTGCACAACATCCCTACCGGTGCCTCAGCGATAACTACAAACTTGAGCGTTATCAGTCCTAGAAGCAGACACTGTCTGCAAAACATGCAGTTACTTTCAGAAAGTGCAGTTACTTAGAAGAGACTTAGCTGAAAGTAAAAATCACTGAAAGGAAAATTGGCCTGGTTTAGACCAAACCAGGATATCACTGCAACCCACTTACTCCACGTTGCATCAGTTGCATGATGTGTGGAGGGGGTCTGTCCTTTAAACATCCAGTTCAACACCAGCAATCTGGGCACCAGGAGGAGCTTTGCCTCAGTACCAATTACTTCTGAGGCAGCTCAGACTCCTTCATAGGCTGCCAGTATCTCTTCTTCAGCTGGAGTATAACGGTCCTCTGATCCTCTGAATACCTGGCTCCAAAACCCTAGGGGTCGATCTCGAGTCTTCCCCAGTGCCTTTTGCCAGAGGCTCCAGGTAGGACCATTCTCCCCAGTTGCGGTGTAGATGACCATCTTTACATCTGGTCCCATCCGGACTGGTCCAAGGGCCACTGCATGGACTATCTCTTGTTTAATTTGCTCAAAAGGCCTGTTGTTGCTCAGGGCCCCGTTTAAAGTCATTCTTCTTTCAAGTTACTTCGTAGAGAGGGCTCACAATCTGACTGTAATGGGGAATGTGCATCCTCCAGAAGCCTACTACACCTAGGAAAACTTGTGTCTCCTTTTTGTTAGTTGGCAGAGACATGGCTGTTATTTTGTTGATCATGTCCATTGGGATCTGACGGTGACCATCCTCCACTTATTCCCTAAAAACTGGATCTCTTCTGCAGGTCCCTTGACCTTTCTACATTTGATGG
This sequence comes from Nyctibius grandis, assembly GCF_013368605.1. Taxonomy (NCBI): domain Eukaryota; kingdom Metazoa; phylum Chordata; class Aves; order Nyctibiiformes; family Nyctibiidae; genus Nyctibius; species Nyctibius grandis. Next base: position 5,590,412 of record NC_090694.1, read on the forward strand.
CACAACCAGCTTCTAGAAGGATTCTAATTACTTTTTCCCTTTCTCAAAAAATTCTCCTGCTGTATCACCCCATACAATGATGTCATCAATATATTGCAGGTGTTCCCGAGCTCCACCCTTCTCCAGTGCAGTCTGGATCAGTCCATGGCAAATGGTGGGGCTATGTTTCCACCCCTGGGGCAGTCAATTCCAGGTGTACTGGATGCCCCTCCAGGTGAAAGCAAACTGTAGCCTGCACTCTTCTGCAAAATAACAGCCATGTCTCTGCCATGTCTCAGCCCTCTCTACGAAGTAACTTGAAAGAAGAATGACTTTAAACGGGGCCCTGAGCAACAACAGGCTTTTGAGCAAATTAAACAAGAGATAGTCCATGCGGTGGCCCTTGGACCAGTCCGGATGGGACCAGAAGTAAAGATGGTCCTCTATACCGCAGCCAGGGAGAACGGTCCTACCTGGAGCCTCTGGCAAAAGGCACTGGGGAAGACTCGAGGTCGACCCCTAGGGTTTTGGAGCTGGGTATTCAGAGGATCAGAGGTCCGTTATACTCCAGCTGAAGAAGAGATACTGGCAGCCTATGAAGGAGTCTGAGCTGCCTCAGAAGTAATTGGTACTGAGGCACAGCTCCTCCTGGTGCCCCGATTGCCAGTGTTGAACTGGATGTTTAAAGGACAGACCCCCTCTACACATCATGCAACTGATGCCACATGGACTAAGTGGGTTGCATTGATTACTCAGCAGGCCTAAATAGGGAACCTCAATCGCCCAGGAATTCTGGAAGTAATCATGGACTGGCCAGAAGGCAAAGATTTTGGCATGTTGCCAGAGGAGGAGGTCATGCGTACTGCAGGGGCCCCACCATACAATACACTATCAGAGAATGAGAAGCATCATGCCTTGTTCACTGATGGATCTTGTCATAACGTAGGGAAGTAGCGAAGTTGGAAAGCTGCTGTGTGGAGCCCTATGAGACGAGGGGCAGAAGCAGCTGAGGGAGATGGTGAGTTGAGTCAGTATGCAGAAGTAAAAGCCATCCAGCTGGCTCTAGATATTGCTGAGCATGAAAAATGGCCAGTAACTTATCTTTATACTGACTCATGGATGGTAGCAAATGCCCTGTGGGGATGGCTGAAGCACTGGAAGAAAACCAACTGGCAGCACAGAGGCAAACCCATCTGGGCAGCCGAATTATGGCAGGATATTGCTACCTGATTACAGACGCTGGTTGTGAAGGTATGTCACGTAGATGCTCACGTACCAAAGAGCAGAGCCACTGAGGAACATCAAAACAACCAGCAGGTAGATCAGGCTGCTAAGTTTCAAGTGTCTCAAGTAGATCTGGACTGGCAGCATAAAGGTGAATTATTTTTAGCTCGGTGGGCCCATAATACGTGAGGTCATCAAGGCAGAGATGCGACATATAGATGGGCCTGTGACCGAGGGGTGGGTTTGACCATGGACGCTATCACACAGGTCATCCACGAATGTGAAACTTGTGCTGCAATTAAACAAGCCAAATGGCTGAAACCCCTGTGGGTATGGAGGACGATGGCTGAAATATAGGTATGGAGAAGCCTGGCAAATTGATTACATCTCGCTTCCACGAACACGCCAAAGCAAGCTCTATGTGATCACAATGGTGGAAGCAAGTACCGGCTGGTTGGAAACATACCCTGTGCCTCATGCCACTGCCCGTAACACTATTATGGGCCTTGAAAAGCAGATTTTTGTGTGACATGGCACTCCAGAAAGAATCGAGTCAGACAACGGGACTCATTTCTGAAATAGCCTCATAGACACCTGGGCTAAAGAGTGTGGTATTGAATGGATATACACATCCCCTACCATTCACCAGCCACCAGGAAAGTTGAACGATGTAATGGGCTGTTGAAGACTACACTGAAAGCGATGGGTGATGGGACTTTCAAAAATTGGGATGAACACTTAGCAAAAGCCATCTGGTTAATACGGGGGGATCTGTCAGTCGGGCTGGTCCTGCTCAATCTGAACTGTTGTGCATTGTAGAGGGGGATAAAGTCTCTGTGGTTCTTGCAAGAAATATGTTGGGGAAGACAGTTTGGATTACTCCTGCCTCGAGCAAAGGCAAACCCACGCATTGAGTTGCTTTTGCTGAAGAACCTGGGTGCACGTGGTGGATGATGCAGGAAGACGGGGTAGTTAGATGTGTACTCCAAGGAGACTTGTTTTTGGGTGAAAATAGCCAATAACTTGAACTGTATGATGCTTATTGTTATAGGATATTGCTTGTCAGCATTTCTCTAGTTATTTATCACAGTAAGAATCACCCCAGACTGTGAACATGGGCTGCACCAGATAGACCAGCTGCAAGATCAAGATGCAACACATCATCCTGCTGTGCCCAACTTCAACAGTCTATGACGCCGTATGGAAGCTTGGGCCCAATCTGCCAACTGAGTGAATCCCACACCAATGTTTTTCCTGCCCTGAGAGACTATTATGAGAAATGGAACCCATGGATTTGGACTGAATTGATTCAATGGACTTCTTGGAGAGAAGGCCCATGGATGAGAGAGAATATCTGTGTGTATATGTGATGTGCATTTATGTTGAGGGATGGGGAAAATAGTAGTGACTTGATGTAAATGATATAGAATAAGAGGTGGAATCCTGTCCTGGTTTCATTGGGATTTGGTTTCAGTTTGTGGGCAGCCATAGTGATCAAGGCCCTTAGCAGTTAAATCCAGGGCAGCTGACCCAGGCTGGCCCACAGGTGTATTCTATATCATTAACATCAAGTTCACTATAAAAGGGAGGGCTTGGGGGAGAGAAGTGGAGTTGGTTTTGTTTTATTCACTTCTGGTCTCTCTTCTTCTGCATTCCCAACAATTGCTATTCCTGGAGCAACTTGTTGCAACTTTGTAGATAAGTATGCTTTTGTGTGTTTTGTGTTATCATTTATATTGGTTTCTTTATTTTATTAGATCTGTTTAATTTTAACCCATGAGTCTTCCTCTTTTTCCCAATTTTCTTCCTTGGTTAGTGAAGGGAGATTGGGTGAGAGGAAAAACTGCTATTGTTTAGTCTCAGGTGCAGGCTAAATAAAGACAAAAGGTGTTGGGATTTGTAATAGGGGTGCTGGATTTGTGGATGATTCCCCAGATACCTGTGTAGAATAAATACAATATCTCATCTGAGTTTGTGAGATTGGTTCATTGTATGCCTGGTGTGAATCAGCTTTTTGGACAACAATACCACAAGGGTTTTAATTGTTTAGCTTGCTTAATTGCAGTCTGTTTCACAGTCATGGATAACCAGTGCAATAGCATCCATGGTGAAGTCCACCTCTGAATTATGAGCCCATCTATATGTTGTGTCCCTTCCTTGATGACCTCAAGTATCATAGGCCCACTGAGCTAAAAATAGTTCACCTTTTTGTTCCCAGTCCAAATTTATTTGGAACCTTTTAGCAGCCTGGTCTGCATGTTCGTTGTTTTGATCTTTCTCAGTGGCCTGAGTTTTAGGTATGTGAGCATCTACATGATGTACCTTTACAACTTTTTTCTCTAGTTGGGCAGCAATATCTTGCCACAATGTCGCAGCCCGAACAGACTTGCCTCTCAGCTGCCAGTTGCTCTGCTTCCACTGCTTTAACTATCCCCACAAGGTGTTTGCCACCATCCATAAGTCAGTCTAGAGGTAAAACCTTGGCCACTTTTCTTGTTCAGCAATGTCTAAAGCCAGCTGAGAAATTATTATCTGTGCTGCTTATCAGAAGCAGCACAGACTATTGCTTTCCTCTGCCAAGAGGAGGACCAGATCGACAGCTCCAGGAGGGGCATCATGTTCTGAAGTCTGCACACATAGCAGTGCAAGGTGTCAGTCTGATTTCTCTCTATTTATTGCTGAACGTGAGTCCTTTTTTTTTTTTCTTCAATATGTAAATGGCTGGCTGCTCTCTCAGGAAAAGGACAGTTCTTAGCCTAAAGGCCTCAGGCGTAGAATCATTTAGATCAACAACCAGGTACACATACAGTGCCTTTGTAGCATCTTCAAATGTTGCTAAAAATAACTGGGCCTTGCCAGCATACATCTGCCTGGCTAGGGATGCAACGTGGAGCTTATCTCAGGAATTCTTAAATAACACCATATATTTTGTGTTGAGAGTGATGGTGCAGCTCTTTTCACCATGGCAAGAAACATTCTAGACAATGTACAGGATGCTAAGATTCCGATGATGCACATACTTAGTAAAAGCTTTTTCATTTTCATCTCACAAGCAGAATTAATCAAATCATCAATCACAGCTGTATTTATGTTGTTAGGGGGAAATAACTGGTTAAATCAATAAGGCTTTCAGGGAAGTTCTCCACAAATTTGATAAAAGGATATTTACAGAGCAGTTCCTGATACAACAGCTGCCAACAACTGCAATGCCACATAATATGGCATAATAGGGGATGGGGGGAATGGAGGCAGGTCCCTGCTCGGGGTGGTAGGCGAATCCCATCCCGGCCTTCCTTCCCCTCTCCACATCCCCCTGCAGAATAGGTATGAGGCGCTGGAACCTGAGCGTCAGGAAGACACAAATCTAGGTGAAGGACATTCTAAGGGGCTACTTAAACAGAAGCAACCAAGTAGGAGGATTGCAACCAGCTCCAAAAAGGAGAAAAGTAATTGTTGTAGGCAACGCCCTGCTAAGGGGAACAGAGGGCCCCATATGCAGGCCAGACCCAACTCACAGGGAAGTCTGCTGCCTCCCTGGGGCTTGGGTAAGGGATGTTGCCAGGAGGCTTCCTGAACTGGTGAGGCCCTCTGACTACTACCCTCCATTAGTATTCCAGGTGGGTAGGGATGAGATTGAAGGGAGAAGTCCCAGGGCAATCAAAAGGGACTTCAGGGCCCTGGGGCGTTTGGTAAAAGGGGTAGGTGCACAGGTTATATTCTCCTCAATTCTTTCGGTGTTAGGTGAAAATAGGGAAAGGACTATGAAAATGCAACAGATTAATACATGGCTAAGAGACTGGTAGGTGGGATTTTGGGTTCTTTGACCATGGGATGGCTTTCATGGCACAGGGCCTGCTTATGCTGGATGGGGAACACCTGAGTCAGAAGGGAAAAAGGGTTATGGCCCAGAAGTTGGCAGGGCTGGTTAAGAGGTCTTTAAACTAGGTTTGATGGGGGAGGGGGATAAGATCAGGGCAGCCACAAATGAACCTAGGGGCGACAGGCCTGTGTTGGGGGCAAGACCGTTAGCCCAGCTGAAGTGCCTTTACACCAATGCATGTAGTATAGGCAACAACAAGGAAGAGCTAGAAGCCACTGTACAGCAGGAAGGTTATGATGTGGTTGCCATCACAGAAATGTGGTGGGATGACTTCTCGGGGAGCATTAGGCCTGTCCGTTTCCCCCAGGACAGGCAGGGGACAGCACTGCCCCCCAATCTCTTCCTGGGATGCTCTTGTGCTCCTTAACTTTTCCACCTCCTCCTTCAGTTGTGCCACCACGGAGATCAGGTCATCGACCTGTTCACACCTCACACAGGCGACATCTCTGTTACCCTCAAGTGCCAGTACCAGGCTCTGGCACTCCCTGCAGCCTGCCACCTGGACCTCTGCATGCTTCTGCGGCAGGTCCGTTTGCATTGCCATGCCTTTCTGGCACCTGCAGAGGACTTAGGGCTCTGCCGAGTGGTAACCATTCCTGGACTGTCCTCTTCCCCCAATGGGAAGGAGGCCGCACCTTCCTGCTCGCCTTGCCTGCGCAAACTGCCGCGCAAACTTCCACACCCCCGTTCGCTGTGCTCCGGGTCGCTTGTGCTCCCCAGGGGCCCTTCAAATCTCCCGCAGTGCCTCCAGCTACACCCCATCCTCACCTGATTCGTTGCCGGGAACTTCCGGGTCCAGACGGGACTCGGGGCTCCTGCTCAGGTGGCCCTGAGTACAGAAACATCCTGGAACAGCCCGATCTCGCCCTGGACTCACCTCAGTTACTGTCGCCGCTGCTTTGCTGCTGCCGACTAGGAGGCGGTGGGGTAGCATTGTATGTTAGGGAGTGCTTGGATTGTGTCGAAATTGAGGAAGATGATGAGGATGACAAGGTTGAATGTCTATGGGTAAAGATCAGGGGGAAGGTCAGCAGGGCAGACATTACAGTGGGAGTCTGTTATAGACCACCCAACCAGGATGAGCAGGCGGACGAGGCGTTTTACAAGCTCCTGTCAGAAGCCACTTGGTCGCCGGCCCTTGTACTCGTGGGTGACTTCAACTTGCCGGATGTCTGCTGGAAATACAACATGGCAGAGAGGAAGCAATCTAGGAGGTTCCTCGAATGTGTGGAGGACAACTTCCTCATGCAAGTGGTAAATGAGCCCACTAGAGGAGGGGCCCTGCTTGACCTGTTGTTTGTGAACAGGGAGGGACTAGTGGGAGGTGTGAGGGTCGGTGGCCGTCTTGGGAATACCGACCATGAAATGTTAGAGTTTTCGATAGTGGGGGAAGTAAGGAGGGGCAAGAGCAGAACTTCTGCCTTAGATTTCCGGCAGGCTGACTTTAGCCTGTTTAAGAGGCTGGTGGACAGAGTCCCTTGGGAGTCGGTCCTGAAGGGCAAAGGAGTCCAGGAAGGCTGGACGTGCTTTAAAAAGGAATTGCTAAATATTCAGGAGCAGGCTGTCCCGGTGTATAGGAAGACAAGCTGTCGGGGAAAAAGACCGACTTGGTTAAACAGAGAACTTAGGCTAGAACTTAAGGAAAAAAAAAAAAGAGAGCCTATTTGCTCTGGAAGAAGGGTTGGGTTACTTGGAAGGTCTAAAGGGACGTGGCCAGGTCATGTAGGGAGAAGATTAGAAGGGCCAAAGCTCAATTAGAGCTTGATTTGGCTGCTACAGTCAAAGATAACAAAAAAAGCTTCTACAAATACATCAACAGCAAAAGGAGGGTCAAGGAGAGCCTCCACCACTTGCTGAATGAGGAGGGTAGTGTAGTGTCTGGGGATGAGGAAAAGGCAGAGGTGCTCAATGCCTTCTTTGCCTCAGTCTTTAATGTCAGGACCGGTTGTCCTCAGGAGACTCAGCCCCCAGAGCCTGAAATTAGGGACGGGGAGCTGTGTGAACCTCCCGTAATCCAGGAGGAGACAGTTAGTGACCTGCTGTGCCAGTTGGACACCCACAAGGCTATGGGCCCAGATGGGATTCACCCCACAGTAATGAAGGAACTGGCAAATGAACTTGCCAAACCACTCTCTATTATCTACCGACAGTCCTGGTTAACTGGAGAAGTTCCAGCTGACTGGAAATTAGCAAATGTAACACCCATCTACAAGAAGGGTCGGAAGGATGATCCAGGGAACTATAGGCCTGTCAGCCTGACCTCGGTGCCAGGCAAGGTGATGGAACAGATCATCCTGAGTGCCATTACACGGCACATGCAGGACAATCGGGGCGTCGGGGCCAGCCAACATGGATTCATGAAAGGCAGGTCCTGCTTGACCAACCTGGTCTCCTTCTATGACCAAGTGACCCGCTTAGTAGATGAGGGCAGGGCTGTGGATGTAGTCTATCTAGACTTCAGTAAGGCATTCAACACTGTCTCCCACAGCATCCTCCTAGACAAACTGGCTGCCTGGGGCTTGGATGGGTGGACTCTTTGATGGGTTAAAAACTGGCTGGATGGCCGAGCCCAGAGAGTGGTGGTGAATGGGGCAAAGTCCAACTGGCGGCCGGTCACTAGCGGTGTTCCCCAGGGCTCAGTTCTGGGGCCGGTGCTGTTCAATATCTTTATAGATGATCTAGACGTAGGGATTGAGTGCACCCTCAGTAAATTTGCAGATGACACCAAGCTGGGTGGGATCTGCTGGAGGGTAGGAAGGCCCTACAGAGGTGAGGAGAAGAAACACGCCTCCACACAATCCAATGTGAATCAAAGTGAAGATGCTTTATTAAGCATAAGCTATCCCTTTTATACATTTGTACTTTCCCTGGCTGTAAGCATGTGCATTGCTATTGGTTAATATTACTGTCCATACTTCAAGCATACTCTTCTTTGATGTGTTGATTGGTTACTGCTCTGCCACTGGTCCTTTCTTAATTGGCTCCATCAGTTCTTGTTTCTTCTCCTCCGTGTTCGGCTCCCCTCGGCTACTTCCTCAATTCTTGTTTGCTCAACTGCTGTTTTTCCTCATCTCTTCTCTCCAAGGTCAGCTTGTTGACACTAACTACATGACTCTTGTCATGCAGCTAGGCCCTCACTCCATACTCTCATACTTCTGGCTCATTACATGACCATTCTCCTCCAGAAACCCCTCTACAATTCCCCCTTTCTTTTCTTGAGCCAGAAAGGCCGTGTTTATCAGCCACTGCAGGGCCCTTTGTAAGCAGAATAAACACGGTAATACAAGCATGATAATACAAATCACGAACAATCCCATCAATAGCATTTTAATCAATCCGACCAGCCACCCTCCAGTTCCCAGATTACCCAACCAGTCATCCAGAAACCCATGCTGTTCCCGTATTTTCTGTGTGGTATCCATGATCTCTTTGATCTGCTTATGAATTGACTTGGAGCGATCGTTCAGATCCATGCAACACATTCCATCAAAATCCTGACATCCATGACCATGTGCTAATAATAAAAAGCCTATAGCAGCTCTATTTTGCAAGGTAGCATGTCGAATACCATCTACATCATTGGCTAATGCTTCTAAAATTCTAGAAGTTTGGTTACTCTTTTTGTAACCTAGCAAGCGAAATTTTGCCTGGCCTTATGTAGGTTAGTATGACTTTTTGCGTAGGCATTAGTAGACTTAATTTGCTTATCGTACACGAACCTCACACCTTCTTACTGGGCAACCTTGGCCAAGCCCTATCCCCACAAATTAGGAATAAACCCTTTGGTAATTTTTGCTTTCAGATCTGTTTAAGGGGACCCCCCACTAGACATGTATGAAAGGATTGTTCAGGCTGAGCTAAGGAGGCACAAAACTGCATCTGGTTCAGGCTCCGCATCAGAGTCACCCAAACGTTGTGACTCCCCTCCCAAGGTGTCGGCGGAAGGACTATTGGTTTATGTCCTCTTGTCAGCTCCAGGATCCAAAGCAGGCTTAACACACCTGGTGGGAAACCACCGTGGCCCTGCATCTATGGAGACACAAGCATACCCACGTCCCCAGGTAATTAAATCCCACGGGCCTGTCCACTTTCCTGTTTGCAGGTCTCGTGCTAAACCTTTGCCCTGACAAGAGGATCACCTCCCTGCAAAGACAAAAAATGAGAGATAATTACAGGACGCTCTTTCCCGGTTGGCACAGTTAAATGATTCAATGCGTACACAGCCTTCCATAGGCGAGCATGTGGGGTCTCAGAGCTCATACCCTTTTTTTTTTTTTTTTAATGGCCTGGCCTGTAGTATGTGTGTTATGTCCGTTTGCCACAGGTCCGAGGCTTGGCAGCCGCACAGGTTAACCCCACGTGGAAACACCCGTCCGGGTCCTAGGCGTTGACATTGTGGACAAGCGGCAGTGATAGATTTCGCGTCTGCAAAAGAGATCTTGAATTGACGGACTAACGCCTGAGCCCCTTGGTGAAAAAACTGGTGAGACAGAAACGCTTGATGAACTGGGTCTGGCACTGGAGGGGTCCAAGCGGGGGCTGTGAGGGCATTGGCATGTGCGTTCCCTTCACATATGAATCCTGGCAGACCGGTGTGGCTGCGAATATGCAAGCTATAATACCTATGCATACGTCGGAGCACTACAGTCCATAGCATTTTTAGCAATGGAAATAATTGTTCTGAGTTTACCTCTTTGAGTAGCGCACGATCAACACGCTGCGCAATGTCTGCTATATAAGCAGAGTCCGTAACAATGTTTACAGCACAATGCGAAAATGTTTTAAAAGCAACAATGGCAGCACTAAGTTCAACCAATTGAGGTGATCCCTGTACTAAATGCACCAATTCCTGCCATTGCCTTCCGTCATGCCAGGTAACTACTGCTTTTCTCAATTTTTCCAGAGCCGTCAGTAAAGACCGTGGGGCCTTGTACTGGGCTATCCGCTGCCAGCGGCTTTTGAATCACTTGTAACTCTAAATGAGTTTGTAATAATTTGTGACTGGGAAGATAAGATCCCTGCCCTTCAAATCCTTCCAGGGCCAATTGAAATGGTAAACTGTTTGCCATACACCAGCTTACATAATTGTGTTCAATGGGAATTATCAGTTGACTGGGGTCTCGGCCCGTGAGTTGAACGCATCGTGTGCATCCTTTCATGATTATTTTCGATATCAGCTCAATCTGAGTGCTCACTGCTTTTTTGTGGTTGAACGGATAAAAACAGCCACTCTAGAACGTGTAGCAGATCCTGCCAGCACTCATTCCACTGGCCCAGTAATCCCATGGGATGATAGTTGGCAATGGCTACATATAAACTTACTGGCATCTCTAAATCCACACGATGTACCTTTTTCTGCCACATACCATTGACATATTGTAGAATTGTTTTTCATGCCCTGCGGTAATACCGTCCACTGATATCGTTGACAAGGCGCCATGTTGTTCCTACTAGGTATTGAAAAAGATAATTAGCATTTGTCAGTTTCATGTAAAGGGATGGTGAAAAAAAACAATCTTTCAGATCAATAACCAAAATGTATAGTCTGCATCAATAACTCCTGGTAAAACAAATAGACCTTGCAAGGTTACACTAGGATGTCCGAGTAATAGTGCACTTAACCCGTTTCCAATGGGTCCCACAGCATTCAGTGGTACCTTATGCACTCTGCTATTCTCTATTGTAATTGTGGTTGCTGTGGTAACATCCAGTCCGGCGCTCCCTGCGGTTCGGGCTGCGAGTTGACTGCTTAGGCCTGGAACTGGTTGGGAAGATTCATTTGTGTCAGCACACGGTTCCTCCCCGCGTTCTTTCTCCAGTTTCCCTGCACTCTGCAGCTGGTTGTTATCAGCTGACCTTGAGCATTACATTTAGACCTGCACTGCTTCACAAAATGCCCCAGCTTCCCACAGCAATGACACATCAAAACAGTTACCTCTCCCACTCAGCTTCGACTTCTTAGGGCAGTTTTTCTTAAAGTGACCTTCTTGCCCGCATGTATAACAACGATGAACTACCTTAACTGCTGCCACAAAAGTTTTTGCTAAATGCTCCATCTGAAATGTGGTGATTCCTACTTTCCCGCAAGCATCCTTTAGTTCGGTTAAGGTGGGGTTACAATTTGCCATCCCTGCAATAACTTTCCTGCAGTCCTCGGTTGCATTGTCCTTCGCTAACTGTAGTAACAACGCTTCTTTAGCAGCCCTGTTTTGTATTTGTTTGTCTAAGGCAAATCACTCTCCGATTGAATGGCTCCCATTCGGGTGGGCTGCTTCCATCCCCTTGATATACCGAGCAAGTCAATACCCCGCCACCCATAGCAGCCGCGGCCCCGAAATCACCGTCAGCAAGTGCGTGCTCTCTTAATTTTCTCCAGAACCTGGCCGGATCCGGGCCAGACACAGTAACCTGGACTGGCTGCAGCGTGAATAACTCCTCCACGCTACCACCTGACTTTCCCGACCCTCGGGCTCTGCAGCAATTATGTCCCGCTTCAATCTCTTCAGAAAGGTCTATTAAGGGTGGCTCAGTCTCAGATTCGGGTAATGTACTAACTTCGAAAGCAGTCTGCGCCATAGCTGGCAAATTATTCTATTTACACCAATTATTTACACCAATTATTTACACCAATTATTTACACCAATTATTTACACCAATTATTTACACCAATTATTTACACCAATTATTTACACCAATTATTTACACCAATTATTTACACCAATTATTTACACCAATTATTTACACCAATTATTTACACCAATTGTCTCCGGAGCAAATGCTCATCGTATTTTACTCCTCTCTTAGAGAGGATATGTAGGAGAAGCCTTACTATCGCACTTTCTTCTTTAGAAATATTTTGGCCCATCTCCTTTTCCCCAGCTGCTCACCTCACTGGGTGTCCCGTTGCAACGTACTTTCCTTTTCTTGCAAATCGTCCTCCGGCCCGCCCCGGTCTTCAGTCCCGCTGAGCCGTACTCCAGCCGGTGCACCTCCTTCTGGGCTATTCCCCAAACTTGCCGTTGATTTACTACTAAATCAGTATCACGTCGGGGTCACCATCTGAGGAGAAGAAACACGACTCCACAGAATCCAATATGAATCAAAGTGAAAACACTTCATTAAGCATAAGCTGTCCCTTTTATACATTTGTACTTTCCCTGGCTGTAAGCATGTGCATTGCTATTGGTTAATATTACTGTCCACACATCAAGCATACTCTTCTTTGATGCGTTGATTGGTTACTGCTCTGCCACTGGTCCTTTCTTAATTGGCTCCATCAGTTCTTGTTTCTTCTCCTCTGTTCAGCTCCCCTCGGCTACTCCCTCAATTCTTGTTTGCTCAACTGCTGTTTTTCCTCATCTCTTCTCTCCAAGGTCAGCTTGTTGGCACTAACTACATGACTCTTGTCACGCAGCTAGGCCCTCACTCCATACTCTCATACTTCTGGCTCATTACATGACCATTCTCCTCCAGAAACCCCTCTACACAGAGGGATCTGGACAGGTTAGATAGATGGGCTGAGACCAACGGCATGAGGTTCAACAAGAACAAGTGCCAGGTCTTACACTTCGGCCACAATAACCCCCATGCAGAGGAACTGTTACGAACTGACCACAACCCCCAGTTCCCCATTCCCCTTGTGCCCCTTGGGAGGCAGGAGGTAGAGGAGGCAGGAATGAAAGAGTGAAGTTGAGCCTGGGAAGAAGGTGGGAGGGGGTTTAGGTTTTGTCTTTGTTTCTCACCATCCTACTCTATTTTTAATTGTCAATAAACTAAGTTAATCTTCCCCAAGTCAAGTCTGTTTTCCTTTGATGGTAATTGGTAAGTGATCTCCCTGTCTTTATCTTGACCCATGAGCTTTTCCATCTTATTTTCTCCCCCTGCCCTGTTGAGGAGAGGGAGTGAGAGAGCAGCTGGGTAGGGGTTTGGCAGCCAGCCAAGGTCAACCCACCTCAGTGCAGTAAATTGATATTCTTTTCTCTCAGCACTAATAGCTTATATTCAGTAGACTTAATGTATAAAATAATTTCATTTTCTCAAATAAGTACACTGATTGCATTATTTTTTCAGAAGATCTTTCTTTGAATTCTCTGTTGTCCTGGTTTCACTGGGATTTGGTTTCAGTTTGTGGCCAGCCATGGTGATCAAGGCCCTCAGCAGTTAAATCCAGGGCAGCTGACCCTGGCTGGCCCACAGGTGTATTCTATATCATTGACATCAAGTTCACTATAAAAGAGAGGGTTTGCTAGGAAGATAGGGGGCTTTTTCTCCTCTCCTTGCCTTTTCTCCATGTTTGTTGTTGTGATTCTTAGAGCAACTTGCCAGTGATTTGTGGATGAGTATATTTTGGTCTGTTTTATGTTGTCATTTATATTGATTTCTTCATTTCATTAAATCTGATTAACTTCATTCTGTAAGTCTCCCTCTCCTTTTCCCAATTCCCTTCCTCGTTTGGGGAAGGGACATTGGGTGAGAGAAAAACTGCTATTGTTTAGCCCTGGGTGTGGGCTAAACGAAGACAGAGGTGTTTTCAGGGATGACAGACAGTCTTGCATCAATTTATATGGAGTCTGGCATGAGATGTTCTCAGCTTATGCCATCACATGTTCCACTAAAGCCAGACAGGATGTTTTAACCATTCCAAGTGATATTCAAGATGATACAGCTCCAACTGAAATGGAAAATGTACAATCTTTATACAAACAGAGAAGGGAGGAAAAAAAAACAGAGAAACTCACAACTTCTGGGTAACACTCAAAGATGGTGTGGTGAGATAGTTGGAGGCAAAGATGGGAAGGCAGTCTATATCAGCAATAGCACTGCTTCCTATTCTGAATATCTGGATGGGTATGAGTGGTTGTAATCATAGAATGATAGAATATCTCAAGATGGAAGGAACCCATAAGAATCATCGGGTCCAACTCACTGTTCTTCACAGGACTACCTAAAACTAAACCACATGACTAAGAGCATCATCCAGACGCTCCTTGAACTCTGACAGGCTTGGTGCTGTGACCACTTCCCTGGGGAGCCTGTTGCAGTAACTGACCACCCTCTCAGTGAAGAACCTTTTCCTAATGTCCAATCTGAACTTCCCCTGATGCAGCTTCATTCCATTTCCACATGTCCTATTGCTGGTCACTAGAGAGAGAGGAGATCAGCACCTCCCCCTCTGCTGCCTCTTTTGAGGAAGTTGTAGACTATGATGAGGTCACCCCTCAGCCTTCTCTAAGTTGAACAAGACTCGGCCCCCAGAGCCTGAAATTAGGGACGGGGAGCTGTGTGAACCTCCCGTAATCCAGGAGGAGATGGTTAGTGACCTGCTGTGCCAGTTGGACACCCACAAGGCTATGGGCCCGGATGGGATTCACCCCACAGTAATGAAGGAACTGGCAAACGAACTTGCCAAACCACTCTCTATTATCTACCGGCAGTCCTGGTTAACTGGAGAAGTTCCAGCTGACTGGAAATTAGCGAATGTAATGCCCATCTACAAGAAGGGTCGGAAGGATGATCCAGGGAACTATAGGCCTGTCAGCCTGACCTCGGTGCCAGGCAAGGTGATGGAACAGATCATCCTGAGTGCCATTACACGGCACATGCAGGACAATCGGGGCATCGGGGCCAGCCAACATGGATTCATGAAAGGCAGGTCCTGCTTGACCAACCTGATCACCTTCTATGACAAAGTGACCCGCTTAGTAGATGAGGGCAGGGCTGTGGATGTAGTCTATCTAGACTTCAGTAAGGCATTCGACACTGTCTCCCACAGCATCCTCCTGGACAAACTGGCTGCCCGGGGCTTGGATGGGTGGACTCTTCAATGGGTTAAAACTGGCTGGATGGCCGAGCCCAGAGAGTGGTGGTGAATGGGGCAAAGTCCAACTGGCGGCCGGTCACTAGCGGTGTTCCCCAGGGCTCAGTTCTGGGGCCGGTGCTGTTCAATATCTTTATAGATGATCTAGACGTAGGGATTGAGTGCACCCTCAGCAAATTTGCAGATGACACCAAGCTGGGTGGCAGTGTCGATCTGCTGGAGGGGAGGAAGGCCCTACAGAGGGATCTGGACAGGTTAGATAGATGGGCCGAGACCAACGGCATGAGGTTCAACAAGAACAAGTGCCGGGTCTTACACTTCGGCCACAACAACCCCATGCAGCTCTACAGGCTGGGGGAAGAGTGGTTAGAAAGCGGCCTGGCGGAAAGAGACCTGGGGGTGCTGATCGACAGCCGGCTAAACATGAGCCAGCAGTGTGCCCAGGTGGCCAAGAAGGCCAATGGCATCCTGGCCTCTATTAGGAATAGTGTAGCCAGCCGGTCTAGGGAAGTGATTGTCCCTCTGTACTCGGCACTGGTGAGGCCGCATCTTGAATCCTTTGTCCAGTTCTGGGCCCCACACTTCAAGAAAGATGTTGAGGTGTTGGAGCGAGTCCAGAGGAGGGCGACCAAGCTGGTGAAGGGTCTGGAGGGTCTGACCTATGAGGAACGGCTGAGGGAGCTGGGGTTGTTTAGCCTGGAGAAGAGGAGGCTCAGAGGTGACCTTATTGCAGTCTACAACTACCTGAAGGGAGGTTGTAGTGAAGTGGGAGTTGGCCTCTTCTCCCGGGCAACTAGCGATAGGACAAGAGGACACAGCCTCAAGCTTTGCCAGGGGAGGTTCAGGTTGGACATTAGGAAGAATTTCTTTTCAGAAAGGGTTATTAGACATTGGAATGGGCTGCCCAGGGAGGTGGTGGAGTCACCATCTCTGGACGTGTTTAAGAAAAGACTGGACATGGCACTTAGTGCCATGGTCTAGTTGACATGGTGGTGTCAGGGCAACGGTTGGACTCGATGATCCCAGAGGTCTCTTCCAACCTGGTTGATTCTGTGATTCTGTGATAACTCTTGCCCTCGAGACCTTTCACAAATGTAAATATGGAAAAAGTAAGGTTTCGATTTCCCAAGTTCGTGCTCTCACTGCAAAATGGTCATGGGATCCTGAGGAATGGGATGGAAATATTGAGAGTGAATCCTCGGACTCTGAGATTGAGTTTGAATTTGATCCAGACTTAAAAGGCAGGGAGGTGGTGGAAGCACGACCCCTCATACAAATGATGGGGCAGCAGGAACAAGCAGACGGGGGAGTGCAGGTCACACGTACTTACACTCAGAAAGAATTAAGGGAATTTTTAGAGATCTATCAGCAAAAGAGAGGAGAAGGCATACTGGCATGGATTTTGCGAGCTTGGGACAGTGAGGCTGCATCTATTCATTTATTAGCAGGCGAAAAAGATTTATTAAGCCCTATAGCCCATGGTGATCAGATACAACAAGGATATGCTCAGTTGCAAAGTGTCAGGGGTCCTGATGGGCGAGCCATTATTGCACCTACGCTGTATCAGTGGTTGTGTGCAGCAGTTTTAACAGCATATGCAGAACCTGTTGAATTAGTGTCGTCCCTTGTAAGCTGGTGCACATTGGAAGAAGGTATTAATTTGGTGTGGCAAATGTGGAATGATTTTGTACAATCCGGCATCCCACGATCAGAAATAGACGGGATCACAACATCAGAAATGTTTCGCAGATGGCAAAAGTTAGCATTTACGTGAAAAAGCTGACCAGCCCCACCACCAACTCCACGCCCACCCTCCGCCCCTCCTGCCACCGCAATGCATGACACTACTTGGCAAATGAACTATAAAGTGGCAGTCTTGGGGCGGGGGGGGAGTTTACATGTATTAGCTCTGGTGAATACTGGAGCTGAAGTTACTGTATTGCATAGTATTGTTAATAATAAAGGTACCACATCACAGATCTGTGGACTGGGGGGGAATCTGACCCCCGCCCTCCAAGCTAAGGTGACCTTAACAGTAGAAAATGCTACACCATTTACTGCGACCGTGTTAATTGCCCCAATTAAAGAATATTTCTTGAGTATTGATATGTTGACAGGACGAACAGTTGAAACTTTAAATGGTTGCTTCTGCTTTGGAACTTCGCAGGCAGGATTTGCTATTCGATCTATAACTGTCTTGCGTGGATTCCCAAAGTGGGATCCTGTTGTGCTGCCTGTGCCTGCCAAGGTGATAACAGTAAAACAGTATCGTATTCCGGAGGGTGGGGGGGGAGAAGGAAATTACCCAAACCATTCAGGCAACTCAGTAAGTGGGAATTGTTAGGGAAACTATGACTGCTTTTAATAATCCTATTTGGCCTCTTCGAAAACTAGATGGCACTTGGAGAATGACTGCAGATTACAGAGAATTGAATAAAGTCACCGCAACCCGCCCCCCCCCCCCACCCCCGCCATGCAGTTACTGTACCAGACACGGTTACTCTTATAAAAAAAAAAAAAATCAGCAAAAGTTTACAACCCTGGAGAGTGATGATAGACCTTGCTAATGCTTTCTTTTTGCTAGCCATTGCTTCAGAAAGCCAAGACCAGTTTGTCTTTACCTGGCAACAAAAACAATATACTTTCCAAGGTTTGCCTCAGGGATACAAACACAGTCCCTCCATCTGCCACCAAATGATAGCAGCTGATGTTGCCCTATGGTCAGGTACTGTTTATCATTATATTGATAATCTATTGATTATGGCAGAGTCACAACAAGAAATTGCAGCAGCTGCTGAATCACTGAAAGTGCATTTCCAGGACCAAGACTGGACAATTAATTCAAAGAAAATACAGGGCCCTAGTACTACCATACAATTTTTGGGAATAGATTGGTGTCACGGTTTAAAGCTGGGCTGGCTATTAAACCTGTGGCAGACGCTCTCTGTTAACCCTCCCCCCGCCCGAAAGGAAAGGGAAAGGGAAAAGGGAGAGAGACTTCCGGGTTGGAAAGTTAAAACACTTTTAATAAACTATAATAATGAAAAAGAGTATAATAATAATAATAGAAATAATCAAATATATATACATATATACACATATATGCACATATCCAACATCGAGCTCCCCCGAAGTCAGCCACGTCACCACCGGCACTGCAGGGCAGGCTCTGGGAAGGCCCAGGCTGGGCCTAGCGACGGTCGAGAGCTGGATTCAGGAATGCACAGATCGGGGGCAGCAGGAAAACAGACAGAGTCCTCTTTGGACACCGGCCATAGCAGAAAGAGAGCGAGACCCTCGTGCTCCCCCCACTTTATACTGAGAATGACGTGTATGGGATGGAATACCTTCGTTGGTCAATTTTGGGTCACCTGCCCTGTCCGCTCCTCCCTGCAGGTGCGACCCCCCTTCGGTTCTTCACTCATAAGCAGTGAGGAATTTAGCAGTGACCTTGGTTTCTCTAAGAATAAGTACAGCAAGATTCTTTCTGCATAACATCCCTACTGGTGCCTCAGTGATAACTACAAACTTTGAGCGTTATCAGTCCTGGAAGCAGCCACTGTCTGCAAAACATGCAGTTAGTTTCAGAAAGTGCAGTTACTTAGAAGAGACTTAGCTGAAAGTAAAAATCACTGAAAGGAAAATTGGCCTGGTTTAGGCCAAACCAGGACACAGAGGCTGCAAGAAAATACACCTATTTGAATCCAGAAAATTATGTAGATGCTGTCTCGTTAATACACATTTTTATCGGACAATCTAGTGCAGACATAAAACGGAAATTTCAGAAAATAGAGGGGGCAGATGCCCGCTTGCTGGACAAAATGTTAGAGAATGCTTGGAAAGTGTATAACAATATAGAAAAGGTAGAAGAAGAAAGAAAGAAAGAAAGAGATGTTTAAAAACAACCAGCAACTGGCAGCAGCTATAGCCCAGGAAACTGGTAGGGTCAGAGAACAGAGTTATTAGGGGGGGCCAAAGGGAAGAAAATCTTCTGATGAAGTACCAGGGGCTGGAAAGCAATTAGAAAAAAATCAGTGTGCTTTCTGCAAGCAGAAAGGGCACTGGAAAAAGGAGTATCCGCAATTAGGTCGGCAAGGCCTTGGGGAAATGCCAAGGAAAGCTGCTAACATGATGACTTCAGATTCTGACTGAGGAGGACTGGGGGAAGAATCGAAACCCTCCCCAACAGAACCCCTGGTTATAGTAAGGTTGGAAAATGAGAAAGTAAAATTTTTAGTAGACATGGGAACTTCCTATTCAGTATTAAATACATGCAAGGGAAATTTGAGTGATCAAAGCATGCCAATTATTGGTGCCACAGGGCAGAAAGAAGATCGGCCATTTTTCCAGCCTTTAAAATTTGGAATTGGGAAAAGGGTGTTAACCCATCAATTTCTCTACATACCAGATTGCCCCATGCCGCTGTTAGGATGAGATATGCTAAGTAAATTGGATGCACAAATTACTTTTACAAAAGGAAAAATCCAAAACCATATCCCTGAAAATAAAGCTTTGGATGCCCAAGTTTTTATATTACAGAAGGAAGCCGAGTTACAGGAGATACCAAAAGATGCTGTGACACCTCTCGTATGGGCTTCAGGAACACCGGGACGATCCCGAGCGGCAGGACCGGTAACCATCCAGTCAAAACCAGATGCCGGACTGGTAAGATGAAAGCAATTGAAACAAGAGCTTAGAGCATTTCTCAGGATGGCCGGATGGTGTTGCCTGTGGATAATGAATTTTGGACTCATTGCCAAACCCTTATATGAAGCTGTACAAGGGAAAGGAAACCTCCTTGTTTGCACTCAGAGGTGCATTTACAAAACTAAAACAGACTTTAATGAGTGCTCCAGCTCTAGGCCTCCCGAACTTAGAAAAACCATTTGAACTATTTGTACATGAAAGACTGCATATTGCCCTAGGAGTGTTGGCCCAGAGACTGGGATCATAGAAAAGACATGTGGGATACTTTTCAAAACAACAAGACAATGTCAGTAAGAGATGGCCAGCATGCCTCCGAGCAGTGGCAGCTACAGTACTACTGATCCAAGAGGCCCGAAAATTGATGCTCGGGCGAAAGCTAACTGTGTTTGTGCCCCATGCAGTTACAACTGTTCTAGAACAAAAAGGAGGATGCTGGCTGTCACCGAGCCGGATGCTGAAATATCAAGCCGTCCTTCTGGAACAAGATGATGTGGAGCTGAAAGTAACCAGCATCCTGAATCCAGCAACCTTTCTAACTACAGATCCTGGTAGGAAAAAATTAACACATGACTGTTTGCAGGCAATGGAACAAACATACTCCAGCAGAGACCTTTATCAGGAGCAACAAAGAGAGGAAACAATCCAGAAGACTATTGGCAAATAGACTTTTCCGAATTACCACGGCAAAATGGGTATCAGTATCTTTTAGTAATGATAGATACTTTCACAGGCTGGCTAGAAGCTTTCCCCTGTCGCACCAACAGGCAAGAGAAGTAGCAAAAATATTACTTAAGCAAATAATACCGAGATTTGGGACATCTATAGGACTATCTTCAGGTAGGGGCCCACACTTTATAGCAGAGGCTGTTCAAAATTTAGCTGAAGTGTTAGGGGTAAAATGGGACCTCCATACCCCATGGAGACCACAATCAAGTGCAAAAGTAGAAAGAATGAATCAAAGCTTAAATAAACAGATGAGTAAAAATTTGCCAAGAGGCTCAGATAAAATGGTCCGGTGCTTTACCCTTAGCTTTGCTATGAATCCTAAAACTAAAGAAAAGGTTAGTCCTTTTGAAATCATTTATGGTAAACCCTATCAAGTGACAGGAACAGGAGTTGATCCTGAGATCATGGGGAAACAGTATCTGAAAGAATGTTATCTCTCTAGGAAAGGTTTTGTCCTCTCTCCACAGGTACATCACTGTGAGCGCACCATTATCCCTGGACGTGCCTGTGCATCAATACCAACCTGGAGACTGGGTGTACCTGAGGACATGGTCAGATGAACCGCTAAAAGAGAAGTGGAAAGGACCTTTCCGGATTTTGCTCACCACCTACAGAGCTGTCAAGCTCGAGGGAGTCACTCCATGGATACATCACAGCAGGATCAAACCAGCCTCATCACCAGAATGGACTGTAAAACAAGAAGGACCTTTACATTTAAGATTGACTCGGGGATCACAAGGTTCTGGGTTCTCTCTCTTGCAGTGATATCAGGAAATGCAGAAATTGATACAGATGGAGAGGCCAATACAGACATAGATGAGAACTTAATTCTAACTTTGATACAAGGGTTTGGTAGAATGTGCAATCTTACTAGTGTGACAGTATGCATCCCAATTCCTCATTCAGCCAGTCAGCCTATCCCCTGGGGTATCATACCAATGAATTCATCCTTATTGGAAGCATGTGATAACATCACAAAAGCCTTTAAACAGGCTAACGCTTCCTATTATTTAGACAGAATAAGTGTAGACAAAAAGGTAGTGATGTTTTGCAAGATGCTACTCACTGGAGATCAGGAGACAACAGGACAGTATTTGGGTGCAGAGGGACAGTGTCCCGGAGGATCACATCCCTTAAACGCTCAGTTTTTTGCAAACTGTTTTACCAGCCTCCAGCGGACAAGCTGCAGGCTTGTTGAGACTCTGTGTTACTGATAACATGATACCTAATAGGCAAGATAGATTGGTGCTTTAATTGGAGCATGAAACCCATTTATAACATCAGGAGAGCTAATTGGAGGTGCCTCAACGTACAATTTGAATGGGGATTTCAAAGTTTTCTATTACCAGGATGTAGGGGCCTGGACTGTGGGAAAGTTATAGAGAGAACATACCAGTACACTGTTATGTAACAGCATGAGATAGCAAGAAAGCATAGGGATGTGGCTTGCTTAAGTTTATAGTAAGTATCCAATCAGAACAGTAGAGGTGGCACGCAGCCAGATTATGGACAATACTTGTAGCCAATAGCTTAGTGTGTAACCGTTACATAAGAGAGTATGTAGGTTATAAAAGTGTGTGTTAACCAAAATAAAGAAGCTACTAGAGCACCATATTGGTGTGCTGTAGTTCCTTCCTCGCGCGGACCCCAACATTATGGTGACCCCAACGTGATTGTTGCATCGGAGAAGAAGGGGGACCAGACGAAAGATGCGAGGGTGACTGCTGTGCCGGCGGAGGTAAGCCAGGCCGTCCGAGAGAGACGGGAGGCCATCCGAGAGAGGCGGGAGGCCGTCCGAGAGAGACAGGGAAGCCGTCCGAGAGAGACAGGGAAGCCATCCGAGAGAGGCGGGAGGCCGTCCGAGGGAGACGGGGAAGCCGTCCGAGGGAGACGGGGAATCCGTCCGAGAGAGATGGGGGAGCCGTCCGAGGGAGACGGGGGAGCCGTCCGAGAGAGACGGGGGAGCTGTCCGAGGGAGACGGGGAGTCGTCCGAGAGAGACGGGGGAGCCGTCCGAGAGAGACGGGAGGCCGTCCGAGGGAGACGGGGAATCCGTCCGAGAGAGACGGGGAATCCGTCCGAGAGAGACGGGGGAGCCGTCCGAGGGAGACGGGGGAGCCGTCCGAGGGAGACGGGGAATCCGTCCGAGAGAGACGGGGGAGCCATCCGAGAGAGACGGGGAATCCGTTCGAGAGAGACGGGGAATTGTAGGTCTACGTGATTAACGGCAGGATGGAGGGTGCAGTATCTGCACTGGAAAAGGCGGCGGTGAAATGTATTCTGCAGATAGCCGCGCAAACTGAGATTAAGATAAAAAGAAAAGAAGTAGAAACTTTGCTGGAATGGGGCCAGCGAAGAGGTTTCCTAAAAACCACCGATCAGTTGTTTTCTGCAGCTTGTTGGGACGAGCTAGGGCAAGAACTTTCGCAATTAGTCACGGTGGGAAATAAAAAGGCTAGAAAGCTAGTTAAATCTTGGAAGAAAGTGAGGGATATGCTGGAGGCTATGTCCTCTGAGGCGAAAGTGCGATCCGCTCTCAAAAAAGCACTAACAATACCAGAAGAAAAAAAGCAGTTACCGGCGTACCCTGTAGAGGCAGCCCCTCCCTACGAGAACTTTCCGATACTTCCCCCCCCACTCCCCCCGCCGGTTCGGCGCCCTCCACCGCCCCCCCTTCCCCCCCCGCTGGCTCGGTGCCAGCTGTTTACCCTGCGATTGAGGAAGAGTTTTGGGGTGGAGAATCAACAGCCCCGTTAGCCCCGTTAATGCCTTATGCAGTGGGACCGGAGGTGACATCTGGGGTCTCGGTACCCCCTCCGGAGGCTGACGGGGGCAAACAGCCAACGGTGAATCCTGAAACTGTACCCCTCCCCATGGAAGTAGAAACAAATGAGTCAGACGCCGCTCCTGAAGCAGACAGTAACGCGCCTTTGCGAGAGTTACTGCAGCGACAAGAACAGCAAATGCAGGAACTATTAAAAAAAATGGAGAAGCTAGATGGAGGAGCTAGTAAAACATCGCGGCAACTCGCTTACAATAAAGCCTCGCAGGCGATATCTGGTGGGTTAGAGGCTCTCGGACAGGCTATCGAGAAGCAGACAGCTCCGCCAGCAGAACCGGAACTTACTCCGGCAGAGCTAAAGCACAAAGAGGAAACAATCCGGAAGTGGGCGCGAATTTGTGTGGAGAACGGAGACTGGGAGGAGGCAGAAGCTGACGCGTACCTACGCGGCAGATTTGGGAGTGGCCTGGACGGGCCGTCTCCTCCCCGGGGCGGGCCGTCGCCTCCCCTGGGTGGGACGTCGCCTCCCCTGGGCGGGACGTCGCCTCCCCTGGGCGGGACGTCGCCTCCCCTGGGCGGAACATCGTCTTCTCATTCGTGCATGCGCCGACTGACTGACCCGTCGCGGCAAGAGCATAGCACTCAAATACCAGCAGGGGGAGCTCGAGCTCCATCTACGCCAATGTCAGACTCCAGATTCCGATGATCCTGGTGACGAACAGAATACACGGCCTGAAGCATTACCCGGTTATGATCCAGGGCAACGATGGCGGGGAGTCATTCGAGAGGTTACCATCGAAGGAGTAATGTTACCACCTAGTATCACCGCAATGCCAGTTTTCACACAAGAAGATCGTCGTCAATGGGCACCGTTTGATTGGAAAACTGTGAAGCAGTTACAAGAAGCAGTGATGCAGTACGGAATGGACAATAAACATGTGATGCAGTTGCTAACATCATTCTCTAAAAACCAAGCAGTAACAGAAGTGGACACCTGCCGGATTGTGAATACCTCCTACTTCAGTATCCACAAGACCTGGGAGAAGAAAATGATGCACGGGGCTTGGACAAAGAATTCAGAGCCCCTGCTAAATCACTCTGGTGGATGCTTTGATAACAAAGACACCATCCTTCAGAATCCCCAGTACGTCTTTGATGTTAACAAGACTGAGGACAAAGTGTTGGTCTCCTTACAACAGAAGGATCCGTTCAGGTTTTAGAATTACAAGCTGTACTCCTGGCCTTACAAAAGTGGCACGAAGCACCCTTAAATTTGGTAGTGGATTCCCTATACGTGGTAGGGGTTGTGAAACGCATACACCGACCGTTGCTTCGCCATATCACCAATGAACTGTTGTTCAAAGCCTTTCTCGACCTATGGCATGAAATGCAACACCATCTACACCCAGTATTTGTCACCCACATTAGAAGCCATACCAGTTTACCCGGAGGTTTGGTGGAAGGAAACTCCCAAGCCGATCAGTTGGTATCCACGTTTCCGGTGGACAGATCCCCACAGGCAAAATTAACAGAGGCTCGACAATCTCATCAATTTTTTCACCAATCTGCAGCAGCATTGCGATCGCAATTCCAATTGACAAAGACTGATGCAAGGGCGATTATAGCTTCTTGCCCCGATTGTGCTAGAATACCTGTGTTACAGATTGCGGGAGCAAATCCCAGGGGACTCCAACCCAGACAGATTTGGCAAACAGACATCACCGAATATGCTGCCTTTGGCCGACTCAAATATATCCATGTATCAATTGACACCTGCTCCGGTCACATGTGGGCTACAGCCCTGACCTCCATGACGGCTAAGGCTGTTAAAAAACATCTGTTGCAAGCTATTGCAGTAATGGGCCAGCCAGAACAAATTAAGACTGATAATGGCCCTGCCTATCGATCTGAATTGCTTGCAGAATTTATGCAGAAATGGGGTGTTACACATGTACGCGGTATTCCATATAATTCTACAGGGCAGGCAATTGTGGAACGTGCGCATCGCACATTAAAAGAGCATTTAGAAATTATTCGAAAACAGGGGGAGATGGGACCACAGGATGCACTACATAAAACATTGTTTGTATTAAATTGGCTAAACCCTAAGCAGAACTCGCAAACACCACCTGCCATAGCTCACGGACAGGGAAATCAAAAAGACTTCAGTAATACAAACGTACCAGTAAGGGTATTTATCCCAGAATCAGGCACTTGGGAAGGACCAAAGCAATTAATAACCTGGGGCAGAGGGTATGCTTGTGTCTCCACAGGAAATAACTGCCAATGGGTTCCGGCCAAATGGGTGAAGCCGTGGCTAGATGAACCAACCGACGCTACAGGACCAGACAACTCTAACACCAGAGGCCTTGAGGAGGTGTGATCACCGCCTTGCACGTATCATCTGGCCGTGACTCCAGAATCTGAATCCAGAACAGAAGATGCGGGAACATCATGGATTTTTTGGACGAACTGGTTGGGTGGTCTGGGAATTGGAGGGTGGATAGCCAGCCTAGTGAAAGGCTTGGCGCAAGTATTGCTATTCATTTTGTATTGGTATTCTGTACTATAAAAGGTTTTGCAGGGAATGATATCAAGAACCATTGCTGTTATATTAAGAAAGAAAGGGGGAGATGTAGGGGCCTGGACCGTGGGAAAGTTATAGAGAGAACATACCAGTACACTGTTATGTAACAGCATGAGATAGCAAGAAAGCATAGGGATGTGGCTTGCTTAAGTTTATAGTAAGTATCCAATTAGAACAGTAGAGGTGGCACGCAGCCAGATTATGGACAATACTTGTAGCCAATAGCTTAGTGTGTAACCATTACATAAGAGAGTATGTAGGTTATAAAAGTGTGTGTTAACCAAAATAAAGAGGCTACTAGAGCACCATATTGGCGTGCTGTAGTTCCTTCCTCGCGCGGACCCCAACACCAGGACTAATGGCTTTAGAAAATTGGATGTTAATAGAAAGATTTGACTCAGCAAGTAGAATCTTTGTCAAGAGCCACTCAAAAGGGATTCCAAATTGTTAATAAACAGATCCAAGCCAATACTAAAATGACTCTGCAAAATAGACTGGCCTTAGACTTACTATTAGTCAAAGAACAAGGAGTGTGTGGATATCTTAAGTTAGACAAAGAGCACTGCTGCATCCACATCCCAAACATCACTGATAATCTGCAAGAGCAATTGGACAAAATGAAGAGAATAGCAGAAGACAGCAGGGCAATCAGGGATGCAGCAGAAAATAGTTGGCTCAACAAAATCCTTCAAGAATTAGGTGGATTGTCTCTAAAAGGATGGTTAGCCGCATTGTTAGAGGGAATAGTTTATGTAGTTGTGATTATAGTTATCATAGGGATCTGCGTGGGTTGTGTTAAGAGAATCATTGAGAAAAGTATATAGAAGTAGTGAGATAATAAGTCTAACTACTTCCAAAGGGGGGAATTGATACCAGACAGTTTAGCAACGGTTTAGCAAGAGTAGGCCTCAGAGTAGGCTCTAAAAGGCCTACTCTGTGTTACCTTTACACAGAATCAACTTTCCTGTCAGTAATTTTCCTTTCAGTTAGAATAACAGAGAATAACAGTATGTTCTGAAGCAAACTGTATGTTTTGTAGATAGAGTCTGCTTATGGGACTGATAACAGTGTTATAGTCGTCAATGATTCTTGCTTGCCCTCAGTCTTAGAAAATCCAAGGTCTCTGTTAAATTCCTTGCTAATTATAAAGAAGGGCCAAAGACAAACAGGACTGTGAAAAACAACTTTGTGATGTCTAAATTAACTTGATTCACAAACTCTGGCGCCGGAGGAGAGATAAGTCCAGTGAGAACCAGAACAACATCTTCTCCTTGAGGCCACCTGCACTTGTCAACAAGAAGGCCTCAACCACGCTTGCGCAGAAGCACAATTATGGGGGGATTGCGACCACTAGAGACCCCCCAGGGACCACCCCAGACCCCTTCCCCAATTTAGTACGCATGCGCAAAGACAATTACTTAATGTATTAGCATATGCATAAGTTTCTTGGAATAGGTGGGCTTTTCTTGGAATTATATGAATAATCATTTTTCTGTAATGTATATAATGAGTATGCTTTTGTTCCTAGGTGTGCATGCTAGGAGGAGAGATCCCCCATGCACCCAGCGCTGTAATAAACCAATGTCTGCTTTCTAAACTATCATTTGGTTTGGAGAGTTTTCTTGGTTACTATTTTCCAGTAACAAACAGACAAATAACTGAAAAATATGCACACATTTTCTTCACTGAAAGGGTTATCAAGCAGTGGAACAGACTGCCCAGGGAAGTGGTGGAGTCACCATCCCTGGAGGTATTATAAAACTACTAGATGTGGTGCTTAGGGATATTGTTTAGTGGTGGACTGTGGAGTGACTACCGGGGGCAACTAATTGAAACCAATTATTGGAGGCACACTTTTTGAGAGTAAGTAAAGCTATATCTACATCCTATAGAACTAATAAAGCATCTAGGATGGAATGTGGTTGGCATGTAAGGAAACTGCTCTGTGATGGTTCCCCGGGCAACCTGGCCTGCATTCTCAGATGTTCAGTGCTACAGGAGCTTGGTGTGCTAACTCTGAGAGATCGGAGGGTGGAATGGTGTGGAGATAACTGTGGCCAGGCTCTGTGCTAATGAGGCAGGTACAAGAACTAGATGGTACCTTGTAGCAGATAAATTACATAGCTACTGTCAAATGAAAGATAATATCCCATTCCACTCAGAATGTTGGTCACTGAGCCAGCGATTGTAGTGAAATCATGTCCTGTGGATGAACTTTGCTCATTATAATACCAAAACACACCTCCATCCCAAAAGCTACCCGCCTCTCTCTGCCCCTGAGCATGCTCTCTGAATTTTTCTTAGTCTACACCTTTAAAATCAAAGCAAGAGAATTTTACACCAATCAGTAATAAAGGTATGTATGACTAGAGTCACTCAAGCTCCACCTAAACGTAGGAAAATAGCATAAAATGCCTTTAAGAAAGAGGCAAGGGGGGGAAGATACCACCTCTGATAAGTCAGGGAGTCATCACTGTGGACTTCTGGGATCAGTCGACGGGCTGAACCTCTCTTCCCCACCCATAGGGACACCTTTGGGTAAGATTCGTACACTTGATTATACCAGGTGCTTCCCCGGGAAACTTAGAAATCAAGCTTGTATTTGTAATCGTATTAATAGTGCTATATGGTCATCCTGCAACATATATATGTTCATAGCTACCTAAGCGTGCTTTCAGACAGTGTATTCATCACCGGCAATCTAAAAGAATCTGTGTCTGTTGCTAGAATAAATTACCTTAACTGTGGAACTGGTCGTGAGTTTTTTATTTCGGTGGGCACGCCCAGATTTATGGCATAATCTGGAACCGTGTTAGTTCATCGACCGTGACTGGGCCCTGCACTATTAGTGCATCTGGACCTGTGTTAGTTCAATATATTAGCTGTTGAATGCAGCTGGACTGATAGTGCCAATTTTGGCCTATTTCAGCCAAAATTTAAGGTGTCAAATCAATCATCACTCAGAGGCTAAGCTCAGCCGCCCCTAGCCCCTCTAATATCTGAGGACAAGCTGGAACGCAAGGGGGTTTAGCTTCTGCCAAATTAGCCCTCCTAAACACAACACATATTAAACTATCTTTATCTCAAACCTCGAGTTTTTTCTCTTTCACCCTTCTGAATCTCTCTCCCATCCCACTGGAGGGGGAGTGAGCAAGTGGCTGTATGGTGTTCAGCTGCTTACCAGGGTTAGCTTCTGCCAAATTAGCCCTCTTAAACGCAACAGAATATTGGCGTCACGGACAAGATTGCCATGGATGGCCTGCTGCAAAAGTACAAATGTGCCCCTTCCCAAGCTGGG
Organism: Nyctibius grandis; assembly: GCF_013368605.1. Taxonomy (NCBI): domain Eukaryota; kingdom Metazoa; phylum Chordata; class Aves; order Nyctibiiformes; family Nyctibiidae; genus Nyctibius; species Nyctibius grandis. The sequence continues at coordinate 5,619,411 of NC_090694.1, forward strand.
AAGGAGTGGGCCCAATAATTTTGGAAAGATGAAGAGAAAGTGATAGAACGCATTAAACAATGTCAGGCAGCACAGAAAAACAGAGTGGAAAAAGGTGAAGGTGTTATTTGTGCAGTACTAGGGGCCTGTTTGTCTTGTGCTCAGCAAGAAGCTAAGGAATCCCCTGCTCCCAAACAAGTTGCAGATACAGAATATCAGGCTGGGAAATCAGGAAATGAGGTCTTGCAGTTATCATTGGCTTTTGAGAGGGAGACAGGAGGAAAATTAGGAGCCCGAATTGATAAACTCATGAGCGAAAATCATCATCTTAAAGGTGAAAATGATCATCTTAAGTAAATGCTAGAAAAGTTAAACCTGCTGCTAGATAAAGGGCAACCCTCTGATTCGGTCAGGCAGATTCATAAATTAATATGTTGTGCAAACCCTGAAACTTGGGACAGGGATATCTGGTTTGTTAGTGATGAGGCTGAGATTGCAGAAACCCCTGATCCCAAATCCCAGCTGGTCCCATTATATCCCTTGATTAAAACTGAGACCGCTGTTGACAGTGATGAATAGGTCCGCACTACTGTGTGCATGATTCCCTGGCTGCCAGCAGAGTTAGTTAAACTACAGGAGAAATATTCATGACAGCCAGAGGAATCTGAGGTTGAATATGTGTGGTGAGTCTTCCTTATGGGGGGAGACGTTGAGTCGGCAACGGCGGCAGCGGCGGCAGCGGCGGCAGCGACTGAGGTTAGTGTGGGGAGAGATCGGGCCGTAGCGGGCGAACGGTTTCCGTGCTCCGGGCCCCCCCGAGCAGCAGCCCGAGACCCGCCTGGACCCAGAAGTTCCCGGCAACGAATCAGGAGAGGAGGGGGCGTAGCACCACCCCCTGTGATCGGGTGATAAAGAGCCTCTGGGAGGACAGGGACGAGTCCCTGCCCAGAGGGGAGAGGGAGAGTCAGCAGTGACTGTGTGAGTCAGCAGTGACTGTGTGTGTCCCGGGGCGGGGGAGGGCACAGCCCCAGGGGCGTGGCAGTTTGCGCAGCAGTTCTCGCAGGCAGGGCGGGCGAGCAGGGTAGGCGGGCAGGCAGATATGGTTTCCACTCGGTGGGGCCCTAAGTCCCTTGTGGGTGCCAGAAAAGACAAGGCAACCCAAATGGACCTGCCGCGGAAGCATGCGGAGGTGCAGGTGTCATGCTGCAGGGAGTGCCAGAGCCTGGCCCTGGCACTCGAGGGTAACGGAGACCTCACCTGTGTGAGGTGCGAACAGGTCGACGACCTGATCTCCTTGGTGGCCCAGCTCAAGGAGGAGGTGGAAAGGTTAAGGAGTACAAGAGCATCCCAGGAAGAGGATGGCGGGCAGTGCTGTTCCCTGCCTGTCCTGGGGAAAACGGATGGGCCTAATGCTCCCCGGGTAGTGGAGGATCCTCTTCCTCCTCCACAAGGAGCAGGAAGAGACCTAGGGGATGGGAAGAATAGAGGCAGGTCCCTGCTCTGGGTGGCAGGCAAATCCCATCCCGAACTTCCTCCCCTCCCCACGTCCCCCTGCAGAATAGGTATGAGGTGCTGGAGCCTGAGCGTCTTCCTGAGCGTCGGGAAGACACAAATCTAGGTGAAAGACCCTCTACGGGACTACGTAAACAGAAGCAACCGAGTAAGAGGGTTGCAACCAGCTCCAAAAAGGAGAAAAGAAAAGTAATTGTTATAGGCGACTCCCTGCTAAGGGGAACGGAGGGCCCCATATGCAGGCCAGACCTGACTCACAGGGAAGTCTGCTGCCTCCCTGGGGCTCGGGTAAAGGATATTGCCAGGAGGATTACTCAACTGGTGAGGCCCTCTGACTACTACCCACTATTAGTATTCCAGGTGGGTAGGGATGAGATTGAAGAGAGAAGTCCCAGGGCAATCAAAAGGGACTTCAGGGCCCTGGGGTGTTCGGTAAAGGGGGTAGGTGCGCAGGTGATATTCTCTTCAATTCCTTTGGTATTTGGTGAAAATAGGGAAAAGACTATGAAAGTACAACAGATTAATATGTGGCTGAGAGACTGGTGCCATAGGTGGGATTTTGGGTTTGTTGACCACGGGGCGGCTTTCATGGCACTGGGCCTGCTTACGCCAGATGGGGAACAGCTGAGTCAGAAGGGGAAAAGGGTTATGGCCCAGAAGTTGGTAGGGCTGGTTAAGAGGTCTTTAAACTAGGTTCGATGGGGGAGGGGGATAAGACCAGGGCAGCCACAAATAAACCTAGGGGTGACAGGCCTGCGTTGGGGGCAAGGCCGCTAGCCCAGCTGAAGTGCGTTTACACCAATGCACGCAGTATGGGCAACAAACAGGAAGAGCTAGAAGCCACTGTACAGCAGGAAGGTTATGATGTGGTTGCCATCACAGAAACGTGGTGGGATGACTCTCATGACTGGAGTGCTGCTATGGATGGCTATAAACTCTTTAAGAGAGACAGGCGAAGCAGGAGAGGCGGTGGGGTAGCACTGTATGTTAGGGAGTGCTTGGACTGTGTTGAAATTGAGGAAGATGGTGAGGATGACAAGGTTGAATGTCTATGGGTAAAGATTAGGGGGAAGGTCGGCAGGGCGGACATTATGGTGGGAGTCTGTTATAGACCACCCAACCAGGATGAGCAGGTGGACGAGGCGTTTTACAAGCTCCTGTCAGAAGCCGCCCGGTCACCGGCCCTTGTACTCGTGGGCGACTTCAACTTGCCGGATGTCTGCTGGAAATACAACATGGCAGAGAGGAAGCAATCTAGGAGGTTCCTCGAATGTGTGGAGGACAACTTCCTCATGCAAGTGGTAAATGAGCCCACTAGAGGAGGGTCCCTGCTTGACCTGTTGTTTGTGAACAGAGAAGGACTAGTGGGAGGTGTGAGGGTCGGTGGCCATCTTGGGAATAGTGACCATGAAATGTTAGAGTTTTTGATAGTGGGGGAAGTAAGGAGGGGCAAGAGCAGAACTTCTGCCTTAGATTTCCGGCGGGCAGACTTTAGCCTGTTTAAGAGGTTGGTGGACCGAGTCCCTTGGGAGTCGGTCCTGAAGGGCAAAGGAGTCCAGGAAGGCTGGACATGCTTCAAAAGGGAACTGTTAAATATTCAGGAGCAGGCTGTCCCAGTCTATAGGAAGACAAGCCGTCGGGGAAAAAGACCGGCCTGGTTGAACAGAGAACTTAGACTAGAACTTAAGGAAAAAAAGAGAACCTATTTGCTCTGGAAGAAGGGTCGGGTAACTTGGGAGGTCTATAGGGACCTGGCCAGATCGTGTAGGGAGAAGATTAGAAGGGCCAAAGCTCAATTAGAGCTTGATTTGGCTGCTACGGTCAAAGATAACAAAAAAAGCTTCTACAAATACATCAACAGCAAAAGGAGGGTCAAGGAGAGCCTCCACCACTTGCTGAATGAGGAGGGTAGTGTAGTGTCAGGGGATGAGGAAAAGGCAGAGGTGCTCAATGCCTTCTTTGCCTTCTCCTGTCTTTAATGTCAAGACCGGTTGTCCTCAGGAGACTCGGCCCCCAGAGCCTGAAGTTAGGGATGGGGGGGCAGTGTGAACCTCCCATGATCCAGGAGGAGACGGTTAGTGACCTGCTGTGCCAGTTGGACACCCACAAGGCTATGGGCCCAGATGGGATTCACCCCAGAGTAATGAAGGAACTGGCAAATGAACTTGCCAAACCACTCTCTATTATCTACCGGCAGTCCTGGTTAACTGGAGAAGTTCCAGCTGACTGGAAATTAGCAAATGTAACACCCATCTACAAGAAGGGTCAGAAGGACGATCCAGGGAACTATAGGCCTGTCAGCCTGACCTCGGTGCCAGGCAAGGTGATGGAACAGATCATCCTGAGTGCCATTACACGGCATATGCAGGACAGTCGGGGCATCGGGGCCAGCCAACATGGATTCATGAAAGGCAGGTCCTGCTCGACCAACCTGGTCTCCTTCTATGACCAAGTGACCCGCTTAGTAGATGAGGGCAGGGCTGTGGATGTAGTCTATCTAGACTTCAGTAAGGCATTCGACACTGTCTCCCACAGCATCCTCCTAGACAAACTGGCTGCCTGGGGCTTGGATGGGTGGACTCTTAAATGGGTTAAAAACTGGCTGGATGGCCGAGCCCAGAGAGTGGTGGTGAATGGGGCAAAGTCCAACTGGCGGCCGGTCACTAGCGGTGTTCCCCAGGGCTCAGTTCTGGGGCCGGTGCTGTTCAATATCTTTATAGATGATCTAGACGTAGGGATTGAGTGCACCCTCAGGAAATTTGCAGATGACACCAAGCTGGGTGGGAGTGTCAATCTGCTGGAGGGGAGGAAGGCCCTACAGAGGGATCTGGACAGGTTAGATAGATGGGCCGAGACCAACGGCATGAGGTTCAACAAGAACAAGTGCCGGGTCTTACACTTCAGCCACAACAACCCCATGCAGCTCTACAGGCTGGGGGAAGAGTGGTTAGAAAGCGGCCTGGCGGAAAGAGACCTGGGGGTGCTGATCGACAGTTGGCTAAACACGAGCCAGCAGTGTGCCCAGGTGGCCAAGAAGGCCAATGGCATCCTGGCCTCTATTAGGAATAGTGTAGCCAGCCAGTCTAGGGAAGTGATCATCCCTCTGTACTCGGCACTGGTGAGGCCGCATCTTGAGTACTGTGTCCAGTTCTGGGCCCCGCACTTCAAGAAAGATGTTGAGGTGTTGGAGCGAGTCCAGAGGAGGGCGACCAAGCTGGTGAAGGGTCTGGAGGGTCTGTCCTACGAGGAACGGCTGAGGGAGCTGGGGTTGTTTAGCCTTGTGGGGATCTGTCCCCTTCCTTTGGGCATTGTCTCAGAAATCATATACCATGGGCTCGGGCGACATCTTGTGGCGACTGCCTGGAATGCCTGAGCCTGGTAACGCTTGATGATGCAATAAGCTAGGCGCCCCCCCCTCCACCCGCCTCCGGATGTGTGTCTCCAGTGACAGCCTGGCAAGGGGCCAATCCTACGGTGCAGGAACCGGACATGTCCCGCCTTCGGACCTGTGATTGGTGCGAACTGTTGACTGACGGCTCCAAGTCACATGACCCTGCCGAAAAACTCTATAAAAGAGGCTGGATCGCTCGACCACGCGGGACCCTCACCGCCATCTTCCAACTAACAACAAAGGATTTCCCGCGGGACGCCGCTGGATCTCAGGGTGGTGAATATTCTTTCTCTTTCAACTGTTTTCTCTGTTTCTCTCTTTCTTTTACCTCTCTCTCTCTCTCTCGTCCTTGAATATTGAGTTGCCTCATTGTTGGACCTAATAAAGTCAGAGTTAAGTTTGTTGATACCGTGCCTCGATTGTGCTTTGTCCGAACTCAAGGATCACGAATCTTTAATATTTCGGGTCAGGATTTTTGGGGGTGCTTTACCTGCAGGCAGGTTAAGCATACCGGGTGATATTTTGGCGGGCTCGCCACGCGCGGGCTGACTGCATTGAACCAGGCACGCCGCACGTGGGCTGCACTGGAATTATTTATATTTTGGCGGGCCCTGCGCGCGGGCTGACTGCATTGGACCAGGCACGCCGAACGTGGGCTGCACTGGAGTTACTAATTAGGCAGGTCCCTCTCTCGGGGGGGAGATTGTCTGCATTTTATTTCTAGATTTACTCCTTTTTTACTAATTAGGCGGGTCTCTCCCTCTCTCTCTCGGGAAGGGGGGGGCTGTCTGCATTTTATTTCTAGATTTGCTTTTGAGAACTAATTAGGCGAGCCTACGACCTACGTAGGCTGTCTACATTTTATTTCTAAATTTGCTTTGGAGGCGGACCTAAATCCGGAACCCGACAAGCCTGGAGAAGAGGAGGCTCAGAGGTGGCCTTATTGCAGTCTACAACTACCTGAAGGGAGGTTGTAGTGAAGTGGGAGTTGGCCTCTTCTCCTGGGCAGCTAGCGATAGGACAAGAGGACAAGCCTCAAGCTTCGCCAGGGGAGGTTCAGGTTAGACATTAGGAAGAATTTCTTTTCAGAAAGGGTTATTAGACATGGGAATGGGCTGCCCAGGGAGGTGGTGGAGTCACCATCTCTGGATGTGTTTAAGAAAAGACTGGACATGGCACTTAGTGCCATGGTCTAGTTGACGTGGTGGTGTCAGGGCAACGGTTGGACTCGATGATCCCAGAGGTCTCTTCCAACCTGATTGATTCTGTGATTCTGTGATTCTGTGATTCTGTGATTCTGGGTGTTTGGCCGCTGGCTGGGGTCAACCCACTACAGTCCTTTTTGGTGCCCAACTTGGGGCCCGGGATAATGACAGTTTTGATCTGAGCATGCTACAGCTGTTGTAGTTGTTAATTGTCAGGCTTCTGTGTGGGTCATGGAGCTTGCTTGCTTTACTGTATAATAGTCATGGTTTTTTTAGTGGCTGCTATCAGGTCTTGCTGTTTGCTGCACTGCTTGCCTCTCTGCTGTGCCTAGGAACATTTTGATAAAAGCAATGGCTATGTGCTAGGCTAGCATATGGCCCTGGAGAAGTATAGGGACAACTGATATACAAGAAGTGACAGGTCCCCTGCCTCTAGCTTCTGGCAGAAGTCCCACCCCTCTCCCAGCAGCTGAACATGCCATTTGCCCTGAAAGCCACTCCTATCTTCTGGTCACATGGTCTATTGTCATTGGGTGGCAGAACCAGCCACCCCTACCACTTTACCTAGAAGTACATCAGACCTGGAAGGCCCTTTCCTTACATACAAAGGAAGAAGCCATTTTGTTTCAGTCACCATTTTGGCAGGGAGCTACCATTTTGTTAAATGTCATAATCCAAGTGTTTTCATGCTACTCTGTGATTAGCTGACAGCCATTTCATTACAACATCCTACCCACGTGTTCTCAGGTAGCCCTGTGATTGGCTACATACTTCCTTTGGACCAGGAAGTGCTGAGATATACAAATATATGCATTTATATACGATATATGCATACATATAGAAATATATATATAAAGAAGTGTACAAATAGACATAAATATTTTTATTTATGCATAGATACACTATTTTATATATATACACATATAGAAATAAATGTATGGGTGTCCTGGTTTCGCTGGGATGGAATCATAGATCAACTTTCTGTTCAGAAAAGGTGCACATTTGAGAAGACTGCAGCACCCGATACAGTGGGAACAAAGTTGATAAGATAGTTTTAGTTCGTGGCCAGCCATGGTATGCAGGTTTCCATGGTGATCAAGGCCATTAGCAGTTTTGAGTTAGCCAGGTGCTTAAGCAAAAGCCAGGGCAGCTGACCCAGGCTGGCCAATGGAAATATTCTATACCATAAATGTCACGCTCACTATAAATTGGAAAGTTTGCTGGGGATGGCTCTCCCTCTCCTCAATGGTCGCCATCCCTGGAGGGTCTCGCCCATCATTCTGCTCCCAAGGCCTGCTCTCCCATTCGTTGTGACCGTGGCGCTTTCACTGGAGCTGTGGTGCTCGCAGTGTTTGACATCTGGCATTCATTGCTGGGAGTGCGCAGCTCGCGACCACTATATAGGCTGAGTATAACTCTGTGTATTTTATATTACCATTATTATGGATATTGGTTTTTTTGATTTTATTAAATCTGTTTCCATTTCAACCCACGAGTCTCCCTCCTTTTCCCAATTCCCTTTCTCGGCTGGGGAGAGGTCATTGGGTGATAGAACAGACGGTTATTGTTTAGCCCTAGATGCAGGCTACATGGAGACAGTTTATTTGGCGCCCAACATGAATAGCTTACCTGGGAGAACTGCAGACTTTTCATCTGAGAGTCTCAGATGATTGAAGTTTTAACAGATTTGACTGCATTTGTTACGAGCATTCATTATGTTGTTGTGGGCAACACGGTCTTTGGACGGCATTCTCTGGTATTTCTTTTCAGAGTTGCTTTTGGAGTTGTGGGCAGCTTTACCACTGTTTGTTATTGGTTTTGTGTGGATTATCGCTTCTCGGCATGGGGTTATAGTCATCGCTTCGCTCTGTTGCTTGGCGTTAATTTAGGGTATTATAAATTATTTTGTAATTGTGCCCATTTCTGATTTCTATGGAATGCTAGTGGGAGAAGTGCCAAGCGGTGGATTCCTCTGAATACTTCGGGAGTCATCTAGTGAACTTTGTTGTTAATTATACCTTTGGTTTCTTTTTGCATGGTCGGGCTGAGGGGGAGACATCTGTTTGGTGCTTTCCTTCTCTCTCGAGGCTAATTTTGACAGTTTTTAAGAATTTTGGATACCTTTGGAATGCTTCAATCACAATTGTCATATTGTCAGGCCTTTTGAATGTCTTTCAGTTCTTGGTCTTGCTTAGAGTAAAACATCAGTATAGGGGTGGGTACGGTGCAGCTGCCCCAGCCCCCACGACAGGCACTACAGCTGCTTCAACCCTTGTAAGGGGCCCTGCAGTTGCCCCAGGACCCACGACAGGCCCTGCAGTTGCCCCGGCCCCCACGACAGGCATCGCAGATACTCAGGCCCTGCTAGCCCCTACAGCAGGCACCGCGGCTACCCCAGAGGCTGATCACATTTCTGCACTGGGTACTGCTATTACGCAACTCCAGGTGGTACTCACTGCAATTTCCCAGACTTTGACAACAAGCACTGCAGCTATTCAGCCCCCAGTGATGGGTGATGCAGCTGACCTAGGGATCCAACCAGTGCTGGTATCAGTAGCCCCTGTACAGAAGACTAAAATCACAAAAAGAACAGGTCGCGAAGGCCTACCAGGGACATCACAGGAGGCCAAGCCAGAGGTAACCACTTGATATCTGTCCCTGAGTGAGCTGCGAGATATACGTAAAGATTACAGCCATCATGAAGGCAAGCAACTTGTTACTTGGCTGCTCTGCTGCTGGGATAATGGAGCCAATGGTTTCAAGTTAGATGGAAGAGAAGCCAAGCAGGTGGGACCAATGGCTAGAGAAGTGGGTATTGACAGGGATCTTGTGACAGGTGCACATCCCCTCACTCTCTGGCAGCGACTCCTGCTAAGCATGAGGAACATGTACCCTTTAGGGATGATGTCGTATACTGTGTAGGCGAGTGGACAACCATTGAGAGAGGTGTTAAGAATCTGAGGGAAATAGCTGTGCGGGAGCTGATTTTTGCTGACCTGGACGACCTGCAGACACCACTAAATCCAGATGTACTCAGAGTTACCAGACCCATGTGGTGCAACTGGGTACTGAGCGCGCCACCGTTGTATGGCAACACATTATTTGGCTGGAAAGATGACAAGGCACCAACAGTGGGTGACATAGATAATCGGATGCAGCAATATTCAGACAATCTCTCTTCCTCCCCATGAGCCAGTGTCTCAGCTGTGGAAAAACCATCTAACAAGTCCACAGAACTGCTCGGTAAGGTGTTGGAAAAATTGTCACAGATGGAGGATAGGCCCCACTCCCCACCTGTATCGACGAACGTCTCGGCTATCAGGAGAAAGCGTTCCCCTGCAAGACCTGCTCAGGAGGGATGGTACACATCACGAGGCACCCTGTGATTTTTCCTGTGTGATCATGGAAAAGACATGAGAAAATGGGATGGAAAACCTACCTCGGCTTTACGGACACGCGTACGTGAGTTGTAAGGTAAAACAAACACAAAAGGGGGTTCTTCCAGGAAACTTGTTCCAGTTTCTAATGGGAAGCTCTCCAGACAGTGTAGATGGGCTTCGGATCCCTATTTACAAGATGTGAGTTATGGGGATGGGGGTCAAATCCATGCAAGCCGCTCGAACCCAGATGTCAATAACAGACACCATGTTCAGGATTAGAGGGGCCCTGCCTCCAGCCAGGTGGAGGAGAGGATCAACTGTGTTTATTGTTTCAGTTTGTGGCCAGCCATGGTATGGTGATCAAGGCCCTTAGCAGTTAAATCCAGGGCAGCTGACCCAAGCTGGCCCACAGGTGTATTCTATAACATAAATGTCACATTCACTATAAATGGGAAAGCTTGTTGGGGATGGGTGAGGTTTCCTTGTCCCCTCCATTCTCCCCTCCTCTTTTCTCAACAATTGCTGTCCCTGGAGCAACTTGCCACTGCTCTGTGGTCTAAGTATAATTTTATGTTTGTATTATTATTGATATTGGTTTCCTTATTTTATTAAATCTGTTTAACCCATGAGTCTCCCTCCTTTTTCCCAATTCCCTTTCTTGGTCGGGGAAGGGACATTGGGTGATAGAATAACTTCTTATTGTTTAGCCCTGGGTGTGGGCTAAACGAAGACAATACAAAAGAAAGGAAACATGCTTGGTTGAGTATACAACTGGCAGGGTTATTTTAAAAAGAGGGCGTGATCCACTGGGTACTAAACCGGTGCATTTTTCTTTAGCCTCCCATGCATAAAGATTTTTGGGAGTAGTTAGTACCATTGGTACTGTTCTAATCTGGGGTGTTTTTACCAGCATGGGTTATCCAGCATAAAATCCCATAGGATATTTCCCTGGCTTGGTATGAACCTTTGGGGCAATTGAATTAGCAGATAGACAGAAAGCTTTCATTTTAGGGCAGCCATCTCCACCCCATCTGTTGTTCAGTTGGTAGATGGTATTAGCATTCAACTGTTGATAATCTACTGTGAAACTCCACTGTATGGTAGGTTTCCTCACTGGCCATACCAGTGAGTTATAAGGCGAATTAGTTCTTTTAATGATATCTCTTTCTTCCAATTCTGTTACCACCCCGTCAATCCCTGTAAGGGCTGCCGCCAGCAACAGATATTGCCAAACATTGGTAATTTTAGAGGGGGGTAAGGGTATAGATGTTTCTAATAAACTTAATCTCACTATGTCTAACTCCTTTTCTTGTCCTGCAAAACCCCATACAGTTCCATTAGGGAGTTTCCAAGTTCGTCCACATAATATATTTCTATATATGTATATATTGCATATAAATGTATATATTGTTATATCTGAGCAGTTCCTGGTCCAAAGGAAGCAGGCAGACAATCACTGGGCTGCCTGAGAACACGTGGGTATGACAGTGTTAAGAAATGGCAATAAGTCAATTACAGAGCAATACGAAAATACATGGGTTATGACTTTTAACAAACTGGCAGTTCCCTGTCACAAAATGGCAGCCAAAAAAAAAGTTGCAGCCCCTGTGTATGTAGGGGAAGGGCCTTCTGTGTCTGATGTAAACTGGAAGGGGTGGCCAGTCCTGCCAGCTAATCACAAGAGACCATGTGATCAGAAGAGGGGAGTGACTTCCAGCATAAATGGCCCCTGAGGCTGCTGGGAGGGGGGCAGGACTTCCACCAGAAGCAGGTGGGTGGGGCACCTGTCACTTCTTATCTTGTACATCAGTGGTACCTATATTACTGAAAAACGCAACAAAAGATTTGAAGATTTGTTAAATATGAATGACTCATGAGAGGCATATATTGCCTCCAAACCTGATCACATTGGTTCTGAGCCAGATAGATAAAAGGCTTGTCTCAATGTTGTGAACACCACAATGTCCAGACTGCAAAGCCAGGTAGCTTCCTAAACTCCTAGCTTAGGAAACTTTTGGGCCAAAGCTTCAATGCTCCCAACTTACAGACAACCTGAAAGAAGGACAAGCCAGCTGGACACATATCAGATAGAGATGTACCTGAGCAATTTCCCTTTCAATGTGTTATTAGGAGTTATCCTCCCCAAAAAATATAGGTATTATTTCTTGCATTTTTCCTGAATTGAGGGACTTTCATTGTCATCTGCAATGAAAGTGCCCCCTCTATCTGTGCCCCCTCCCTGGAAGTGTTCAAGGCCAGGTTGGATGGGGCTTTGAGCAACCTGGTCTAGTGAAAGGTGTCCCTGCCCATGGCAGGGGGGTTGAAACTAGATGATCTTTAAGGTCCCTTCCAACCCAAACCATTCTATGATTCTATGAAAGAAAAAAAAACTGAAAACTGAGGACTTGTCATAGAGCAGAAATATAGTTGTCCGGGCAACTCTTACCACGTATTCTACTGACTTTCTGAAAAGAGTAATTAAATGTTCAATTTCCTTTTTCAGCTTTGAGAATATTATTGTTTCAACAGCAATAGATACATAGCTGTTCATCAGGTAGTGATTTCAAATATACCCTGAGAGATTAAGAGTTTTAATTTATAATTAAAAGTACTTCTTAATAGCAGAGCTGAAGTAACATAAGTTCATTTTTAGAAGCTCCACAAAGGTAACAGGAGGCAAAGCTCCATTTAATATGAAGTTTTGTAAGTGCATTACAAAAGCCTTAGGCTTTTCTGAAGTATTTCACTTCATGTCACACACCCTTCAGTCTCAAAAATTAGCCCTAGACTGTCATCATTAATGCTATGTTGTGGGTTAACCACAGTCAGCAACTAAGCACCACACTGCCTCTCACTCACTCCCTTGCAGTGGGACAGGATAGAGAATTGGAAGGACAAAAGTGAGAAAACTCATCGGTTGAGATAATAAGTAAAGGGGGAGGGAACCCAAACCCACAAAGAAAAACAAGTGATTGAAAAGCAATCACTCACCACCAGCTGACCAATGCCCAGACAGTCCCCGAGCAACGGCCCCTCTGGAAAAAATCCCCCCCAGCTTTTATGGCTGAGCATGAGGAGGTTGCATGGCATGGAATATCCCTTTGGTCAATTCAGGTCAGCTGCTGATATAAAAAGGCCTAAACTATAGGCCTCGAACTTCTGAGTGAACTGCTTGATCAGCATCATATCAGCATGAAATATAACCATGGGAATCATCCCTGGAAACTGTCAAAGCTAGAAATAGAATAGTCAAAACAAAACTCCTCAGATGCGCCCAGGATTCTGGCCAGATCCGGGACGTGCCCGAGTGACAAGACAATCTACCAGATGTTTCTGTGCATTTTGATATATAGATTTGTTTGTTAACCTGTATAAAAGCAGGACCCTCTCACAGCGATGATGGAGGCCTCACCTACGAGTGGACGCACTGCATAGGATTTCCCAATTGCCAGGAGTGGTTCTCTGATCCTTCGCTGTGACAGGGGCTCCCCAGCTGAAACACGGATCTGGATGATGGTAAAGTATTAGGGCAATTGGTGATGTATCTTAATCACTATGCTTAATTCTATGTAGTAATGACTAGGTGCATTACCTTGCTTTGTTTTGTTCTTGCCATATTATTTCCCTTATTATTTTATTGCTGCTTGCTTTCTTTTTTTTGCTGCTTTAAACTAAAGTAAAACTAAGCTTATCTTTTGAACCTGGTGTCTGTGTCCTTTGTGCTGACCCTGTTCACTGGCAAAACAGCTGCCATGGCTGCATTTGCTCCCAGCCTCTTGCATGCTCCCAGCCTCTTGCATGCTCCCAGACTACTCGCTGTGGGGCAGAGTGAGAAACAGAGAAGGCCTTGAGACTGTGTAAGCACTGGTCAGCAATAGCTAAAACACTGGTGTGTTATCTACACTGTTTTGGTCACCAATCCAAAGCACAGCACCCTACAAGCTGCTATGAAGAAAATTAACTCCATCCCAGACAGATCCAGTACATGCTATTAATCCACTATTAAATGGATTAGGAAATAGCTGGTAGAAGCTTAACACACCCCCTTCCCCCACCCTGAGATGCAGACTACATTTAGAGTAATAGCAAGAACAAAACTAAAAAGGACGGAAAGTTGAACATACACAACTGTTGCTATGCTACACCATAAGGGCTTGCAAACATCTAAAGATGAATAACAGGGAAGTACTGACTAAGATTACAAGGATAATTTGATAAGATGCTTCAGGTGTCCAAATCTTTTAAGAGTATTTGAAAAATTGGACAGGGAGGGAAGGAAGAAATAAATAATTGCAGCAATAAAACTATCCTATAAGGGAGACCTAAGGATCTTGCTCTCCTTAAAATGGCTAAGAAAGAAAATTAGGAGTTAGTTTTATCACTGTATGTAAATATCTTGAGGAAATTCCAGGTACTGAACCCATCTTTAAGCTTCAAGAGCTGATATTTGATGCTTCTGTAAATAAGTGCCATAAATTCCTGGAACCAACTGTAGAGGACCGACTAAGAAGGGGTTAACAGTATGTCCCAAACAGCCATCTTGCTGTGGGCAGGGGAATCAGACAGACCCTGTGGAGGTGGGGCCTCGCCTCAAGGGCGGGGACCACGGATCGGGATTGTCTATTGTCTGCACCCTGCACCGGGGCTACCTGTCATCTGCACGTGCGCGCTTGTGGGGAGGGGCTAGGCGACCACCTGAGACCCCCAAGTACCTCAGACCCATTTCTGGAACCTTCACAGGCAAAAGCTGCGCATGCACCAGTCAAGGTGAATCTCCTCCCCTGGGGTGGAGATGAAGTTTATAAAAGGCAGACCACACGGGGACCCCAAACCCATTTCAGGAACTCTCTAGAAATTACAATTGCACATGCATGAGCTCAGATGGGACTCCTCCCCAGAGGCGGGGCAAGGGATTATAAAGAAGGGCAGAATCTGAAGCTGCCAGTTTTCCGTTGTCCTGGTTTCATTGGGATTTTGTTTCAGTTTGTGGCCAGCCATGGTGATCAGGGCCCTTAGCAGTTAAATGCAGGGCAGCTGACCCAGGCTGGCCCACAGGTGTATTCTATATCATTAACAATCAAGTTCACTATAAAAGGGCGGGCTTGCTGGAGAGAGGTGGGGTTGGTTTTGTTCTCCTTTCTTCTAGTCTTCCTTTTTCCTCATTGCTGATGATCGCTATTCCTGGATAACCTGTAGCTAAGTATACTTTTGTGTGTTTTGTGTTAGCATTTATATTGGTTTCTTTATTTTATTCAATCTGTTTAATTTTAACCCCTGAGTCTCCCTCTGTCCTGGTTTGGCCTAAACCAGGCTGATTTTCCTTTCAGTGATTTTTGCTTTCAGCTAAGTCTCCTCTAAGTAACTGCACTTTCTGAAACTAACTGCATGTTTGCAGACAGTGTCTGCCTCCAGGACTGATAACGCCCGAAGTTTGTAGTTATCGCTGAGGTACCGGTAGGGATGTTGTGCAATAAGGCTCTTGCTGTACTTATTCTTAGAGGAAACCAAGGTCACTGCTGAATTCCTCACTGCTTACAAGTGAAGAGCCGAAGGGGGGTTGCAGCTGCAGTGGGGAGCAGACAGGGCAGGTGACCCAAAATTGACCAACGAGGGTATTCCATCCCACACACGTCATTCTCGGTATAAAGGGGGGGGGATCACGAGGGTCTTGCTCTCTTTCTGCTATGGCCGGTGTCCAAGGAGGACTCCGTCTGTTTTCCTGCTGCCCCCGATCCCGATCCGTGCATCCCTGAATCCAGCTCTCAACCGTCGCTAGGCCCAGCCTGGGCCTTCCCGGAGCCTGCCCTGCAGTGCCGGTGGTGACGTGGCTGACTTCAGGGGAGCTCAATCTTGGTTTTGTATATATATTTGTATATATTTGATTATTTCTATTATTATTATTATACTCTTTTCCATTATTATAGTTTATTAAAACTGTTTTAACTTTCCAACCCGGAAGTCTCTCTCCCTTTTCCCTTTCCCTTTCCCTTTGGGGGGGGGGGGGGGGGGGGATAACAGAGAGCATCTGCCACAGGTTTAATAGCTGGCCCAGCTTTAAACCGTGACAGATTTATTGGCGCCCAACGTGGGGTTTGAAAGAAGCTCCGACAGGTTGCTCTGATAAGTCGAATCCCAGCTCCAGTGGGAGGAGACCCGGAGAGCTCAGCCAAGAGAGTATCAGATTTCTTCCTTTGAGATTTACGAGGGGTTGGAAATTAAAACAGATAGCGAAGATGGTAATGTCATTTTTGATCGCTGTGCTATCTCGTCTCTTTATTAAGCCTTTTACAGAGTTAAGTGTAATAATACCTTACTTGCCGTTGTTTGTTAGTGTTTATGTGCAGTTTATCATTGCTGGGTACTGGTCAACATGCATTGTTTTGTTATGGCATTTCGTACAGATTTATGTCGTGATAAACTGGGTTGTTACTACTCTGACCTCGGTAGCAGAGATTTTATCTGCGCACTCTGGGAGTCCTTTAGCTGATTCTGTTAACGATTATACTTCCAATTTTACTTTGGGAAATAGTACCTTCTCCTTTTCTGCCAAGGTGAATCAAGACAATTTGCAGAGGTAAAAGCCATCCAGCTGGCTTTAGACATTGCTGAACGAGAAAAGTGGCCAAGGCTGTATCTTTATACTGACTCATGGATGGTGGCAAATGCCTTGTGGGGGTGGTTAAAGCAGTGGAAGGGAAGCAACTGGCAGCGTAAAGGTAAACCTATTTGGGCTGCTGAACTGTGGCAAGATATTGCTGCTCGGCTAGAGAAACTAGTCGTGAAGGTACGTCATGTAGATGCTCATGTACCTAAAAGTCGGGCAACTGAGGAACATCGAAACAACCAACAAGCGGATCAGGCTGCTAAAGTGTTCCAAATAGATTTGGACTGGGAACATAAAGGTGAACTATTTTTAGCTCGGTGGGCTCATGACACTTCAGGTCATCAAGGGAGAGATGCAACATACAGATGGGCTCGTGACCGAGGGGTGGACTTAACTATGGACTCTATTGCACAGGTTATCCATGATTGTGAAACATGCGCCGCAATTAAGCAAGCCAAACGGTTAAAACCTTTGTGGTATGGGGGACGGTGGTTGAAATATAAATATGGGGAGGCCTGGCAGATTGACTATATCACACTCCCTCAAACCCGCCAGGGTAAAAGTTATGTGCTTACCATGGTGGAGGCAACCACCGGATGGCTGGAAACATACTCTGTGCCCCATGCCACTGCCCGGAACACTATTCTGGGCCTCGAAAAGCAAATCTTGTGGCGACACGGCACACCAGAGAGAATTGAATCGGACAATGGTACTCATTTCAAAAACAGTCTCATAGATAACTGGGCCAAAGAGCATGGCATCGAATGGGTATATCACATCCCCTATCATGCACCAGCCTCTGGGAAAGTTGAACGGTATAATGGGCTGTTAAAAACTACCCTAAAAGCAATGGGGGGTGGAACCTTTAAAAACTGGGATAAGCATTTGGCACAAGCTACCTGGTTAGTTAACACCAGGGGATCTATCAATCGAGCTGGCCCTGCTCAGTCAGACCTTTTACATACAGTAGAAGGGGATAAAGTCCCTGTGGTGCATGAAAGGAATCTGTTGGGAAAAACTGTCTGGGTTCTTCCTGCTACAGGCAAAGGTAAACCCATTCGTGGGATTGCTTTTGCTCAAGGACCTGGATGTACTTGGTGGGTGATGCTGCAGGATGGTGGAGTCTGATGTGTCCCTGAAGGTGATCTGATCTTGGGTGAGAATACTTAATTCTGAACTGCATGATGTTAATTGCTGCATAATACTAACAGTGTTCATAAGTGTCTTTCAGGTTGAAGCAGTGGTGATGGGAATGGAGCTAGCTGCAAGTGGCGTCCAGTAACCTCCTCGAGACTGACATCTTTAACCTGCAACCCGTGGGCACGAACTGTGACAAAGCTCATACCATCTCTCCTACCCTGGGAGACTCCTAGCCAGATGAAAACCCACAATCCTGAACTAAATGAACTTGATGAACTTTTTTTTTCTGTATAGAGATGAATCATAAACTAATGTTATCTGTATATATTTTAAAATGAAAAGTTAGTGGTGATCTGAGTATGACGTGAATGGTATGGAATAAGGGGTGGAATGTCCTGGTTTGGCCTAAACCAGGCCGATTTTCCTTTCAGTGATTTTTACTTTCAGCTCAGTCTCCTCTAAGCAACTGCACTTTCTGAAACTAACTGCATGTTTGCAGACAGTGTCTGCTTCCAGGACTGATAACGCTCGAAGTTTGTAGTTATCGCTGAGGCACCGGTAGGGATGTTGTGCAATAAGGCTCTTGCTGTACTTATTCTTAGAGAAACCAAGGTCACTGCTGAATTCCTCACTGCTTACAAGTGAAGAGCCGAAGGGGGGTTGCAGCTGCAGCGGGGAGCAGACAGTGCAGGTGACCCAAAATTGACCAACGAGGGTATTCCATCCCACACACGTCATTCTTGGTATAAAGGGGGGGGATCACGAGGGTCTCGCCCTCTTTCTGCTATGGCCGGTGTCCAAGGAGGACTCCGTCTGTTTTCCTGCTGCCCCCGATCCTGATCCGTGCATCCCTGAATCCAGCTCTCAACCGTCGCTAGGCCCAGCCTGGGCCTTCCCGGAGCCTGCCCTGCAGTGCCCGTGGTGACGTGGTTGACTTCAGGGGAGCTCAATCTTGGTTTTGTATATATATTTGTATATATTTGATTATTTCTATTATTATTATTATACTCTTTTTCATTATTATAGTTTATTAAAACTGTTTTAACTTTCCAACCCGGAAGTCTCTCTCCCTTTTCCCTTTCCCTTTCCCTTTGGGGGGAGGGGAGGGGGGGGATAACAGAGGGCATCTGCCACAGGTTTAATAGCTGGCCCAGCTTTAAACCGTGACACCCTCTTTTTTCCAATTTCCTTCCTCAGTTGGGAAAGGAATATTGTGTGAGAGAAAAACTGTTATTGTTTAGCCTTGGGTGTGGGCTAAATGAAGACATCAGTGCACCCCCCTACCCTTGGATACCTGTGGATACTTTTGAACTATACCTGCTGGACACGTGTTGAATTTGTTGCTGAACCCAAGGGGTGGTGATATCTTTCCTATCTCAGCTCTCCTCCTCAGTCCTTTCTCTCTTTCTCTCTCTATATTCCTCTTTCCCCTGCTTTCCTAATTCCTAAGGGTGATACTGCCAGCAGTACTCAGGGGTTATGAGAACTTTTGATAGTTGAGGTTTTACTGTTCATGAGATTACTGTTTGGGCTGTGGTTTTGTTATGACTCTCTTTATCATGTTTTGTAGTGAAGGTATGTTTTGCTGATGTCTCTTGCCAAATCCCTGTTTGTTGTGATTTTGATACATTCTCCAATAAACTGATCTTTTGGTTAAGCCTCTAGAGTGGCTGAGTCACTCCTGATTGCCACACAAGGGATCTGTAAGTGAACCCCCCTGAGCCCACTGAGTGGAATGGGACCTGACACCAACTACCTATAGAGATGCTTGGTTTTCATAGAATCATAGAATTGTCTTGGAAAGGACCTTTAAGATCATCAAGTCCAACCATTAACGTAGCACTGCCAAGTCCACTACTAAACCATGTCCTTAAGCACCACATCTACTCGTCTTTTAAATACCTTCAGGGATGGTGACTCCGCCACTTCCCTGGGCAGCCTGCTCTAATGTTTGATAACCCTTTTGGTGAATAAATTTTTCCTGATATACAATCTAAACCTCCCCTGGTGCAACTTGAGGCTGTTTCCTCTCATCCTATCCTTTCTTGGGAGAAGAGACCAACACCTGCCTTGCTACAACCTCCTTTCAGGTAGTTGTAGAGAGGGATAAGGTCTCCCCTGAGCCTCCTTTTCTCCAGACTAAACAACCCCAGTTCCCTCAGCCACTCCTCATAAGACTTGTGCTCTAGACCCTTCACCAGCTTCGTTCGCTCCAGCACCTCAATGTGTTTCTTGTAGTACAAGCCAGGATGCTGTTGGCTGCCTTGGCCACCTGAGCACACCACTGGCTCATATTCAGCCAGCTATCGATCAACAACCCCAGGTCCTTTTCCGACAGGCACCTTTCCAGCCACTCTTCCTCAAGCCTGTAATGTTGCATGGGGTTCTTGTGACCCAAGTGCAGGGCCTGACACTTGGCCTTGTTGAACCTCATACAGTTGGCCTTGGCCCATCGATCCAGCCTGTCCAGATCCCTCTGCAGAGCCTTCCTACCCTCAAGCAGATCAACACTCCTGCCCAACTTGGTGTCATCTGTGAACTTACTGAGGGTGCACTCGACCCCCTCATCCAGATCATTGATAAAGATATCAAAGAGAACTGGACCCAATACTGAGCCCTGGGGAACACCACTTGTGACCAGCTGCCAACTGGATTTAACTCCATTCACCACAACTCTTTGGGCCCGGCCATCCAGCCACTTTTTTACCCAGTGAAGACTATGCCCATCCAAGCCATGAGCAGCCAGTTTCTCCAGGAGAATGCTGTGGGAAACAGTGTCAAAGGGTTTACTAAAGTCTAGGTATGCAACATCCACAGCCTTTCTTTTCTGATAATTTGAATTATTTAGACCTAAAACAGGATGCTTTATGCAGAACTTAATTAGTCAAAGTCATGCATTCAATCCACATGTAACTGTATAAAATATATTAGTCTTTGCTATTTGAAAAACTTAATGGTTCCTCTGGCTTTGAACTCTGCCTATAACTAGGAAAAAGACAGTTGGGGAAAAAGTTTGGATAGGCTGATTCTAGAAGACATTTTTTCCCAAGAAGTTTCTTTTTACAGAGGCTGTTCTCTGAATTGTTTCTGTTTCTTCCGATCTTTTGCCAAAATAATTATTCACTCAACCTAAAATTACACTTGACACACAGCTCTGTCTCCCACAGCATTTTCCATATTGATGTCTCAACTCTCTGTAAAAAAAATCTGTTGAAGCATTCAAAGATTAATAACTGTGCAACACAGAAAAACATAACATAGTAGGTAACTCAGTTCATCATCATCTCCTGCTGATAATGGAGTCATACACTATGTGCAAAAAATGACATTTCACAATCAGACAATACTGTAACAAATGCAGACACACTACAGAAATATCTAACAAAAGAAACAACCTTTTCAACTGACTTAGGAAGATTTTGAAAGAGACTAATTGAAGAGCCTTTCTACATTGCTGCAGGTTAACCCTGGTAAGCAGCTGAACACCATACAGCCACTTGCTCACTCCCCCTCCAGTGGGATGGGAGAGAGATTCAGAAGGGTGAAAGAGAAAAAACTCGAGGTTTGAGATAAAGATAGTTTAATATGTGTTGTGTTTAGGAGGGCTAATTTGGCAGAAGCTAAACCCCCTTGCGTTCCAGCTTGTCCTCAGATATTAGAGGGGCTAGGGGCGGCTGAGCTTAGCCTCTGAGTGATGATTGATTTGACACCTTAAATTTTGGCTGAAATAGGCCAAAATCAGCACTATCAGTCCAGCTGCGTTCAACAGCTAATATGTTGAACTAACACAGGTCCGGATGCACTAATAGTGCAGGGCCCAGTCACGGTCGATGAACTAACACGGTTCCAGATTATGCCATAAATCTGGGCGTGCCCACCAAAATAAAAACCTCATGACCAGTTCCACAGTTAATTTATTCAAGCAACAGATACAGATTCTTTTAGATTGCCGGTGATGAATACACTGTCTGCAAAGCACGCTTAGGTACCTATGAACATATATATGTTGCAGGATGACTATATAGTGCTACTAATATGATTACAAATACAAGCTTGATTTCTAAGTTTCCCAGGGAAGCACCTGGTATAATCAAGTGTACAAATCTTACCCAAAGGTGTCCCTATGGGTGGGGAAGAGAGGTTCAGCCCATCAACTGATCCCAGAAGTCCACAATGATGACTCCCTGACTTATCAGAGGTGGTATCTTCCCCCCCTTGCCTCTTTCTTAAAGGCATTTTACACTATTTTCCTACGTTTAGGTGGAGCTTGAGTGACTCTAGTCATACATACCTTTATTACTGATTGGTGTAAAATTCTCTCGCTTCGATTTTAAAGGTGTAGACTAAGAAAAATTCAGAGAGCATGCTCAGGGGCAGAGAGAGGCGGGTAGCTTTTGGGATGGAGGTGTGTTTTGGTATTATAATGAGCAAAGTTCATCCACAGGACATGATTTCGCCACAATTGCTGGCTCACCAACCAGCATTCTGGGAGGAATGGGTCATTATTTCATATTTGACAATAGCTATGTGATTTATTGGCTACAAGGTACCATCTAGTTCCTGTACCTGCCTCGTTAGCACAGAGCCTGTTGTCACGGTTTAAAGCTGGGCTGGCTATTAAACCTGTGGCAGACGCTCTCTGTTAACTCTCCCCCCCACCCTCCAGAAGGGAAAAGGAAAGGAAAAGGGAAAAGGGAGAGAGACTTATGGGTTGGAAAGTTAAAACAGTTTTAATAAACTATAATAAAGGAAAAGAGTATAATAATAATATTAGAATAATCAAATATATACAAATATATACAAAACCAAGATCGAGCTCCCCCCGATGTCGGCCACGTCACCACCGGCACTGCAGGGCAGGCTCCGGGAAGGCCCAGGCTGGGCCCAGCGACAGTCGAGAACTGGACTCAGGGATGCACGGATCGGGATCGGGAGCAGCAGGAAAACTGAAAGAGTCCTCTTTGGACACCAGCCATACCAGAAGGGCGAGAAGGGAGAAGAAAGGGCCAAAGGCTCAAGCTGCCCGAAGGCTCAAGTAGCAGAAGCCCCCCCAAGACCCTCATGATCCCCCCACTTTATACTGAGAATGATGTGTATGGGATGAAATACCTTCGTTGGTCAATTTTGGGTCACCTGCCCTGTCTGCTCCCCCCTGCAGGTGCGACCCCCCTTCGGCTCTTCACTCGTAAGCAGTGAGGAATTTAGCAGTGACCTTGGTTTCTCTAAGAATAAGTACAGCAAGAGCCTCTCTGCATAACATCCCTACCGGTGCCTCAGTGATAACTACAAACTTTGAGCGTTATCAGTCCTAGAAGCAGACACTGTTTGCAAAACATGCAGTTACTTTCAGAAAGTGCAGTTACTTAGAAGAGACTTAGCTGAAAGTAAAAATCACTGAAAGGAAAATTGGCCTGGTTTAGGCCAAACCAGGACACCTGGCCACGGTTATCTCCACACCGTTCCACCCTCCGTTCTCTCAGAGTTAACACGCCAAGCTCCCTTGGTGTGTGAACATCTAAGAATGCAGGTCAGGTTGCCTGGAGAACCATCACGGTACATGCCAACCACATCCCACCCTAGACGCTTTCTTAGTTCTGTAAGATGTGGATATAACTTTACTCTCAATAAGTGTGCCTCCAATAATTAGTTTCAATAAGTTGCCCCCAGTAGTTACTCCACAACAGGTAAAGCAAAAGCTTTATTTCATTGAGCGTTCATTTTCATATGAGCATTCATTCAGTACTTCCCATTGGCAGGCAGGTGTTCAGCCATCGCCACGAAAGCAGGGCTTCATCATGCGTAACGGTTACTTGGGAAGACAAATGCCATAACTCCGAATGTCCCTCCTTCCTCCTTATTCCCCCAGCTTTTATTGATGAGCATGATGTCATATGGTATGGAATATCCCTTTGGTCAGGTGGGGTCAGCTGTCCCATCTGTGTCCCCTCCCAACTTATTGGGCATCCCCAGCCTACTCGCTGGTGGGACAGTGTGAGAAGCAGAAAAGACCTTGACGCTATGTAAGAACTGCTCAGCAGTAACTAAAATGTCCCTGTATTATCAACACTGTTTCTAGCGCAAATCCAAAACATAGCCCCATACCAGCTACTACGAAGAAAATTAACTCTATTCCAGCCAAAACCAGCACATTCTCCACCCCTTATTCCATACCATTTACGTCATGCTCAGGTCCCACACTATCAAAATACATCCTCATTAACCATCACCACCTTTCCCATCCTTTGATATATATACACAGATATTATTCCCTTAGTCTTTCGACCACCCACTTGTAAAATGTCTGTAAAATGTCTATAAAATGTCCATAAATGTCCACAAAATGTTCAGTGAGTTCATTTAGTCCATGACTTTGGGCTCCAACTCTTATGGTGGTCACTCAGACAGGAGAGGTGGTGTGTTGCATGGAGTTATTGGGCACCAAAGCCAGCTCAGGTCGGGTCACTGCTGCACTTGCACTGCTTCTTGTGAGGCTCATTGTCCACTGGTTCAGGTGGTTCCTGCTATATATAGTACTTTCTATAACATGCAACTCAAATCACGGATTATAACAATTTAAAGGTATGTCCATTACAATTTCCCTTTGGACCAGACCATAGGGTTTAACCAGCCTACTTGCTGGCAGGGCAGTGTGAGAAACAGAAGGCCTTGACACTATGTAAGCACTGTTCAGCAGTAACTAAAACATCAGTGTGTATCAGCACTGCTTTGGTCACAAATCTAAAACACAGCACCATACGATCTCTATTGCAGCGAAACCTAGAACATACATGAAACTGCTTTTGTGAATTACAAAAATTGCTTCATATCTTGTGACAGAAAATAAGAACTCCTTACAACACAAGAAGTCGAGAAGTTGACAGTTCAGAGACAAACAGAAAGAGAGTAGGAATAAGAAATTAAGAGTTTCCAAATTTTAAAGATTTGCATTTTCTAATTGGTAAGAAAGTAAGCTGTATTTCAACTCACTGAAAGATGTCATTACACATAGACCTTAAATTATTCACCTTGTGACATGATAGTCTGGGTCAGTCTGGATCTAGCAGTAGGAGCAATTGTGTTGCAGTCAATGTTGTACTTCTGGCCTTCAATTGCAATTGTGTTTGAAAGATCCAAAAGGCCACATTTCGCAGCACTGTAGTTTGATTGACCAAAGTTTCCATATATTCCAGCAGCTGGGGAAGTCATAAGTCATTGACTGAAGGAGTTAGGTCTTTTCTCCCTGGAGAAGAGAAGGCTCAGGGGGGACCTCATCACAGTATTCCAGTACTTAAAAGGCAACTATAAAGAGGACGGAGACTCTCTTCACCAGGAGCCACATGGAGAGGACAAGGGGCAATGGGTACAAGTTGCACCGGGAGAGGTTTCTTCTTGATATAAGAAAGAAATTTTTTACAGTGAGAACAATCATTCACTGGAACAACCTCCCCAGGGATCTAATAGAATCCCCATCACTGGAGGTTTTCAAGATGCAATTGGACAGGGTGCTAGATAACCTCATCTAGGCTCCCTTTCCCATGAAAGGTTGGACCAGATGATCTTTTGAGGTCCATTCCAACATAGGTTGTTCTATGATACCATGATTCCATGATAATTATTCTTAGAGAAAGAAAATATAAAGGAAAAAAAAATGTTTTCTTCAAGTTGTTTAACTCTATAAGACTGTATTTTCTGGCTTGGTATTTTACATTCTCCATATTCCTGCAAGGAAAGTGTATAAATAAGAATCAAAACATTGTTTGGTATTTTTTGGGAACAAACAGATGCCTTTTATATGTCTGACCGATGCAAATCATCAGACAAATCCTGAACAGTAGTAGTCATAGTAGCAGGAAACAAAGTCCTGACCCTTTTTTGAGTTATAGTGCAAAACTAGAATAGCTATGTTGTGACACCTGGGTATGGTATTGTCTCCATTTAGACTGCATCCAAGGCTAAACAATAACCAGTTGTTCTATCACCCAATGACCCCTCCCCAGCTGAGAATGGCTTCAGCAGGCAAAAAAAATTTCTTCATTGAAAACGGCTTCATCTTAATATCTACTTGGTAATATGTGAAGACACATTCTTACAGAATTCACAGAATTCTTCAAAGAATCCTAATATATGTTAAACACGTGAAGGAGTACTAATGTTTATATTAAGATAGCAAAGTCTTGCCCTTTGTTGTCTCTTAACACTAGTGCTGTGAAGATGACTGAACTGGTCACAAGGAAACTCTAAAACCACTGCAGTTTATAGCAGTTTTGAGGCAAGAAAACAGCGTGCTGCATGTTTCCTCATAAATCAGAATTCAAAAGAATAGGGTCTACATGTTTGTTTTTCAGAAGAGCCTTATCAGAATCAATTCCAATCTACTGTAAACACACTACATAGCTGGGAGCAAAAGCTATTTCAGTTTTACTATCATTTGCTTCACTGCCAATAACCCACTGTTTTAAATCTAAATAAAAAGATGTCATGAGTCTCAATATGGTCAAGATGAAAAAAGCTACAACAATCTATAGAAAGCAGGCATTTTGAAAGCAGGGGAATGATGCTAAGGGGAACGGAGGGCCCCATATGCAGGCCAGACACGACTCACAGGGAAGTCTGCTGTCTCCCTGGAGCTCGGGTAAGGGATGTTGCCAGGAGGATTCCTGAACTGGTGAGGCCCTCTGACTACTACCCACTATTAGTATTCCAGGTGGGTAGGGATGAGATTGAAGAGAGAAGTCCCAGGGCTATCAAAAGGGACTTCAGGGCCCTGGGGTGTTTGGTGAAGGGGGTAGGTGCACAGGTTATATTCTCCTCAATTCCTTCAGTGTTAGGTAAAAATAGGGAAAAGACTATGAAAGTACAACAGATTAATATGTGGCTGAGGGACTGGTGCCATAGGTGGGATTTTGGGTTTGTTGACCACAGGGCGGCTTTCATGGCACAGGGCCTGCTTATGCTGGATGGGGAACAGCTGAATCAGAAGGGGAAAAGGGTTATGGCTCAGAAGTTGGCAGGGCTGGTTAAGAGGTCTCTAAACTAGGTTGGATGGGGGAGGGGGATAAGACCAGGGCAACCAAAAATGAACCTAGGGGCGACAGGCCTGCGTCGGGGGCAAGGCCGCTAGCGCAGCTGAAGTGCATTTACACCAATGCACGCAGTATGGGCAACAAACAGGAAGAGCTAGAAGCCTGTTGCCGCTTCTCTGCGGCAAGCTCCGTTCGGTTGCTGGCTGGCCTGAGGCTATCCGCGCCCCAGGGCCAAAGAGCACTGACACCAATGTGAGGATGCAACAAATGGCGTTTATTTAACTGCGCAACAGCCTTATATAGTTGTCTTG
Source organism: Nyctibius grandis (assembly GCF_013368605.1). Taxonomy (NCBI): domain Eukaryota; kingdom Metazoa; phylum Chordata; class Aves; order Nyctibiiformes; family Nyctibiidae; genus Nyctibius; species Nyctibius grandis. The sequence continues at coordinate 5,645,956 of NC_090694.1, forward strand.
TCCCGTACGAACTCGCATGATAATGACACATCCTGCTCCTTTCGCCACGCCTACCTTCCGTTACAGCCCGAGATTTTCCGGTCGCCGTACCCTAATCTACCTACATTTCCCCCTCCCCATGCTTCAAGTCATGCGAAGTAAAGCGTATCGCTGATTCTGGAGCCTTGCGTCAAAGCGTAAGCGTAGCTGGCGGATACAACATCCCGAGCCCAGGTTCTCCAGTAAGATTCCCCTGCAACTCCTGAGATGCAAAGCAAAAGCAAGCTAATCATGAGCACATTGTTCAAAGCTTTTGTTTCACTCAGCAACGGTCGCCGTTCCTCATCTTTCTTGGCGCCCCGCTGCTTTACCAGACTCTCTGTACTGTCATGACTCCTCACGTCTGAAGGTCGAGGCTGGTGCTGTTTCGGCTTCCCCCACAGGTACTCCTGCAAAACATAAAGCTCGGACAGCGTACATATTACTTCGGGTTAGGATTTTGTTTTAAATCAGGGCGCAAACAGCGTGTAGGGACCCACTGTATAACATCATCCCATTTGATGGTGGCATACCCCCTCCCGTGATGTAGCAGCTCCCAACCTGTTTCCCACTCCGCTGTCCCAGGGAACCGAACCTTGACTGGGGGGCCCACTTCTGGCACCCCTGGACCTCAGTGTCGCTCAATTGGGGCACGCTCTTGGTCTCCCCGGGCAAAATGATTTAAAGAATAAAGAGGGCGATGTAAAATGTGAGATTGGTAGTTGACAGGAATTACGTCTGGGAATCCTTCCCCCTCCCCAAGAATCTTAATTCTGTGGTTTTGTTTCTTACTCAAACCTGGTTCCCTGTGTCTCGCAGAGCCCAGTCAGAGAATCCCAGCCTTGGTTACCCATAAATCCTGCTCTCTGTTGTTGAGCCACAAAGGTTGTATTGACCATTCGTTGCACAGTTTTCTGCAAACATGCAAACAAACAGGGTAACACAAGTAGGATAATGCCTATTATAAACATTCCCATAAGCAGACTCTATCTACAAAACATGTAGTTTACTTCAGAACATACTGTTATTCTCTATTATTCTAGCTGAAAGGAAAATTACTGACAGGAAAGCTGATTCTGTTTAAAGGTAACACAGATCAGGCCTTTTAGAGCCTACTCTGAGGCCTACTCTTGCTAAACCATTGCTAAACCATCCGGTATCAATTTCCCCCTTTGGAAGTAGTTAGATTTATTATCTCACTACTTCCATATACTTTTCTCAATGATTGTCTTAACACAACCCACGCAGATCCCTATGATAACTATAATCACAACTACATAAACTATTCCCTCTAATAATGTGGCTAACCATCCTTTTAGAGACAATCCACCTAATTCTTGTAGGATTTTGTTGAGCCAATTATTTCCTGCTGCATCCCTGATTGCCCTGCTGTCTTCTGCTACTCTCTGTCGGATCTCCGGATCTAAATCCCACCTCCACATATGGTTTAATACACTTGATCGGAAACCACTGTACTCCTGTGCCTGTAGAGACAGAAGCATAACCTCGACCCATTAGTAATAGTTCCCCTGGTCCCAACCACTCGTTAGTACCTGGTTCCCTATACCACACTTTGCCTTTGTTTTTCACATAGCTTGCACCCTGTCGAACTGCCTCCCAATGTATTACAATTGGGGGTCGCTCCTTATCTCCTGCTAAAGTTAAATGGTTAAGTACATAAACAGCTTTTGCAAGTCTCTCAGAAGGTTCAGTTCCCTCTCCCCCTTTTTGTTTTTGCAGAAGCTGTTTCAATGTACTATGAGCACGTTCCACAATCGCCTGACCCGTAGGCGAATGAGGAATCCCGGTGACATGTGTAATACCCCATAGTTGACAAAATTGACGAAAAATCTGTGAACAGTATGCTGGTCCATTATCAGTCTTAAGTTGTTGTGGAACCCCAAGACTTGTAAAGCAAGCAAGTAAATGTCGTTTCACATGACAACCGGTTTCCTCAGTTTGTGCTGTTGCCCATATTACATGTGAAAACGTATTAACAGATACATGAACATATTTGAGCCTTCCAAATTCTGCAATGTGAGTAATGTCCATTTGCCACAGTTGCAATGCACTCAATCCTCGAGGATTTACCCCTATTCCAATTCCCATGCCAATTTTCTGACAACTAGGACAAACACTAACTAATTCACGTGCTTGTGCCATGGTGAGGTGAAATTGTTTATTGATGAAAGAATTGATGGGATAGGTGTATTTGTTCAAATAAATTTGGTGATATTTGCGTATAGGACACAAGTGTGTCTGCTTTATTATTTCTATTGCTTCCACTCTGGTACAAATTGTTGTTTTAGGATGAAAAAACAAAGAGTCCACTCGAGCATTGCCTTCTGCAATAAACCCAGGCAAATTAGTATGATTTCTTACATGTAAAACATAAAACAATGCAGTTCGGATTTGAATTTCTTGCCACAGAGCTCGCAGCAATTCAAAAACACACTGATTACATATATGCTCTATAACAGATCTATCCAATTGCTTTATAATGCCAGCTACATATGCTGAATCAGTAATCAAATTAAAGGGAATGGGAAAATTCTGAAATATTTTTAATACAGCTCGTAATTCTACCACCTGAGGTGAACCCTTTTGTTGTACTACCATAGATTCCCACTTGCCATCAGAATACCAGACAAGGCCCGCCTTGCCTGTGTTCCCAGATCCATCCGTAAAAATGGTAATTCCATCCACAGGAGTGTCTGCGCACCACACTCCTGTGGCAATTGGAAGTTCCGCACTCAATTTTATAACAGGATGGGAGGGCAAGTGGTAAACAACCTGTCCCGAGAAATTCTCCATAGCTGTTTGCAAAGCAAAGCTATTAGCCATACACCACTCAAAATATTGAGCTGCAAAATAGGAACGGTTAGTGATGCAGGGATCTCTGGCCAACAAGCTCCCGACATCGCATCCGTCCTTTGATGAATAATCTGTGCCAATAGCTCTGTAACGAATCCGATCATTCTGAATTCCATTGACCAATTATTGCATACAGAATTTGCCTATCAAACAAAGTGATAATTTGTATTTCCTGATTCAAATCAATATGATGTACAAATTTGGAATGTAGCCTGCTTTCTATTTCTGTAATCAGTTGCTGTATCTCTGAAGTAGTGTGTCGTGGTGCTGTTAAAGTTGTGTCCCCTGTTAATAATTGGAATAGAGACTGCAATTGTGACGACGTAAGCCCCAAGTACAGCCGCAGCCATAACTTGAGCCTTATGTTCCACAGTACCCACTTTTGCACATGCCTTTATCATAGCATTCAAATCTGTTTTTCCAGGTAAAGCTTCAATGATCTTTTGACAATCAGCATTAGCATTATCCCTGTTTGCCACAGGTCCAAGGCTTGGCAGCCGCGCAGGTTAACCCTGCGTGGAAACACCAGTCCTGCGCTCCCTGAGGTTTGGGCTGCGAGTTAACTGCATAGGCCTGGAACTGGTTGGGAAGATTCATTTGTGTCAGCATACGGTTCCCCCCCCCACGTTCTTTCTCCAGTTTCCCTGCATTCTGCAGCTGGTTGTTATCAGCTGACCTTGAGCATTATACTGAGACCTGCACAGCTTCACAAAATGCCCTAGCTTCCCACAGCAATGACACATCAAAACAGTTATCTCTCCCACTCAGCTTCAACTTCTTAAGGCAGTTTTTCTTAAAGTGACCTTCCTGTTCGTATGTATAACAATGATGAACTACCTTAATTGCCGCCGCAAAAGTTTTTGCTAAATGCTCCATCTGAAATGTGGTGGTTCCTACTTTCTCACAAGCATCCATTAGCTCAGTTAAGGTGGGGTTACGATTTGCCATCCCCGCAGCAACCCCTCTGCAGTCCTCACCTGTGTTGTCCCTCTCCAACTATAGTGGCAATGCTTCTCCCACAACCCTCCAATCCAACAGTTGCCAAATATTTCCTCCCTCAGGACCCGCACCCACAATCACCAGATATGACCGTGGAATCACAACTCCTTCTAATAACGCATCTCGAATGACCCCTTTTCGTTTTACTCCTCCCTCACCTCCCCCCCCTTCCCCTGTATACGCGGGCGGACGCTGACCCTCTCCCTCACCTCCCACATTACCAGATGGACGCAAACCTCCCCCCCTGCCCTGATCTAAAGGTGGAGTAGGGAGTTGTAAAGGAGGTTGAGGTGGCCCTAATACTTGTCCCGAACACAGAGGGGGGTTTTGGGGGAGACATAGTCACGTGTCCCGAGGCGTTGGCTGAACGATGCTGCTGCAATTCCGTCTTTAATTCTTCCAGTCGTCTACCAAGCTCTGTCATGTCAAGTTCGTGTCCATTTCGTGATGGTAACAGTCCTTTAAGTCCTTGTGACTCTGGTACTGCTGACTCCGTAAATGACGAATCCAGTAAAGGTGGATACAAAGCATGTTTACCCTCCTTCTTGTCCTCCTGCTCAGCCTCATACGTAGAGAGATCAATGAGAGGGAGGGGGTTTTGGAGGGGGTTTCTGCCAAGTCTCCTGTTCAGCGTCTGAATCAATTAGTTCAAATCGAGTTCGTGTTTTAGGGTGCACTACCAGTTCTGATGGATCTGTATCTATTTTTCTCGCTCCCCGCTCCTCAGCTTTTTTCGGAGCCGTCCGTACCCACGGTGATAAAGGAGCTGCTACCGGTACAGCCACCGGGGCCGTGGGAGGTTTTATCCCGCAAACCGTGAGGGGGTAGTAGACGTCTGCGGTCCTAAAGCTATAAAAGCTGTATGTGTGACTTCTCTCTCTGCTTTTATTCCTTTTAATGCTTCACTAACCAGCCTCCATGTAGCAGACAATTTAAAGGCTTCCTTATCACCACTTGACACCGCATTCCAGAGAGAGTCACCAATCTTCTCCCATAAAGGCACTTCAAAGACATCATTAAAGGTTGTAAAATGTCCTTTATTTTTTGCCCAAAACAGTAACTGCTTTAATGCAGCTTCGTCATATTTAATTCCTCTCTCAGAGAGTATATGTTGGAGGAGTTTCACCACTGCCACTTCTGTCTTGGTCAGGGTAGACCCCATGTAAACACGTCCGAGCCGCATCCCATGTCGCCCAGTCCTCCCACGCAGCCCGTAGCAGCCACAAGATAACTCCCCATGTTTTTAATTCTTTGGCAGAACCCGCTGCCATAGCTCGCTCAGCGAGCTGCATCGAGCACCGCTCCCAGGTATTCGGCTGTAAACAATCAGCCGGTCCTGCCACCGCCCCCCCCTTTAACGAGACGGTCCACACACTGGGCTACGTCTTTTGATTTCACAGAAATCTTAAATTCCCCGCCCAGTAACGAGATCACCTTTATCAAGGTTTCCATGGTTCGCGAACCCACTCCGACCGCCTGCGGTCCGCCAGCCCAGCAATCACGTCGGGGTCACCACTTGTTGCCACTAGTCTGCGGCAAGCTCCGTTCGGTTGCTGGCTGGCCTGAGGCTATCAGCACCCCAGGGCCATTGAGCACTGACACCAATGTGAGGATGCAACAAATGGCGTTTATTTAACTGCGCAACAGCCTTATATAGTTGTCTTGTCCCGTACGAACTCGTGTGATAATGACACATCCTGCTCCTTTCGCCACGCCTACCTTCCGTTACAGCCCGAGATTATCCGGTCGCCGTACCCTAATCTACCTACAGAAGCCACTGTACAGCAGGAAGGTTATGATGTGGTTGCCATCACAGAAATGTGGTGGGATGACTCTCATGACTGGAGTGCTGCTATGGATGGCTATAGGCTCTTTAAGAGGGACAGGCGAAGCAGGAGAGGCGGTGGGGGTAGCGTTGTATGTTAGGGAGTGCTTGGACTGTGTCGAAATTGAGGAAGATGGTGAGGATGACAAGGTTGAATGTCTATGGGTAAAGATCAGGGGGAAGGTCGGCAGGGCAGACATTACGGTGGGAGTCTGTTATAGACCACCCAACCAGGATGAGCAGGCGGATGAGGCGTTTTACAAGCGACTGTCAGAAGCCGCCCGATCACCAGCCCTTGTACTCGTGGGCGACTTCAACTTGCCGGATGTCTGCTGGAAATACAACATGGCAGAGAGGAAGCAATCTAGGAGGTTCCTCGAATGTGTGGAGGACAACTTCCTCATGCAAGTGGTAAATGAGCCCACTAGAGGAGGGTCCCTGCTTGACCTGTTGTTTGTGAACAGAGAAGGACTAGTGGGAGGTGTGAGGGTCGGTGGCCGTCTTGGGAATAGTGACCACGAAATGTTAGAATTTTCGATAGTGGGGGAAGTAAGGAGGGGCAAGAGTAGAACTTCTGCCTTAGATTTCCGGCGGGCTGACTTTAGCCTGTTTAAGAGGCTGGTGGACCGAGTCCCTTGGGAATCGGTCCTGAAGGGCAAAGGAGTCCAGGAAGGCTGGACATGCTTCCAAAGGGAACTGTTAAATATTCAGGAGCAGGCTGTCCCAGTCTGTAGGAAGACAAGCCGTCGGGGAAAAAGACCGGCCTGGTTGAACAGAGAACTTAGACTAGAACTTAAGGAAAAAAAGAGAGCCTATTTGCTCTGGAAGAAGGGTCGGGTAACTTGGGAGGTCTATAGGGACCTGGCCAGGTCGTGTAGGGAGAAGATTAGAAGGGCCAAAGCTCAATTAGAGCTCGATTTGGCCGCTACGGTCAAAGATAACAAAAAAAGCTTTTACAAATACATCAACAGCAAAAGGAGGGTCAAGGAGAGCCTCCACCACTTGCTGAATGAGGAGGGTAGTGTAGTGTCTGGGGATGAGGAAAAGGCAGAGGTGCTCAATACCTTCTTTGCCTCGGTCTTTAATGTTAAGACCGGTTGTCCTCAGGAGACTCGGCCCCCAGAGCCTGAAGTTAGGGACAGGGGGCTGTGTGAACCTCCCATAATCCAGGAGGAGACGGTTAGTGACCTGCTGTGCCAGTTGGACAGCCACAAGGCTATGGGCCCAGATGGGATTCACCCCAGAGTAATGAAGGAACTGGCAAATGAACTTGCCAAACCACTCTCGATTATCTACCAGCAGTCCTGGTTAACTGGAGAAGTTCCAGCTGACTGGAAATTAGCAAACGTAACGCCCATCTACAAGAAGGGTCAGAAGGATGATCCAGGGAACTATAGGCCTGTCAGCCTGACCTCGGTGCCAGGCAAGGTGATGGAACAGATCATCCTGAGTGCCATTACACGGCACATGCAGGACAATCGGGGCATCGGGGCCAGCCAACATGGATTCATGAAAGGCAGGTCCTGCTTGACCAACCTGGTCTCCTTCTATGACCAAGTGACCCGATTAGTAGATGAGGGCAGGGCTGTGGATGTAGTCTATCTAGACTTCAGTAAGGCATTCGACACTGTCTCCCACAGCATCCTCCTAGACAAACTGGCTGCCCGGGGCTTGGATGGGTGGACTCTTTGATGGGTTAAAAACTGGCTGGATGGCCGAGCCCAGAGAGTGGTGGTGAATGGGGCAAAGTCCAACTGGCGGCCGGTCACTAGCGGTGTTCCCCAGGGCTCAGTTCTGGGGCCGGTGCTGTTCAATATCTTTATAGATGATCTAGACGTAGGGATTGAGTGCACCCTCAGCAAATTTGCAGATGACACCAAGCTGGGTGGGAGTGTCGATCTGCTGGAGGGGAGGAAGGCCCTACAGAGGGATTTGGACAGGTTAGATAGATGGGCCGAGACCAACGGCATGAGGTTCAACAAGAACAAGTGCCGGGTCTTACACTTCGGCCACAACAACCCCATGCAGTGCTACAGGCTGGGGGAAGAGTGGTTAGAAAGCGGCCCGGTGGAAAGAGACCTGGGGGTGCTGATCGACAGTTGGCTAAACACGAGCCAGCAGTGTGCCCAGGTGGCCAAGAAGGCCAATGGCATCCTGGCCTCTATTAGGAATAGTGTAGCCAGCCGGTCTAGGGAAGTGATTGTCCCTCTGTACTCGGCACTGGTGAGGCCGCATCTTGAATACTGTGTCCAGTTCTGGGCCCCGCACTTCAAGAAAGATGTTGAGGTGTTGGAGCGAGTCCAGAGGAGGGCGACCAAGCTGGTGAAGGGTCTGGAGGGTCTGACCTATGAGGAACGGCTGAGGGAGCTGGGGTTGTTTAGCCTGGAGAAGAGGAGGCTCAGAGGTGACCTTATTGCAGTCTACAACTACCTGAAGGGAGGTTGTAGTGAAGTGGGAGTTGGCCTCTTCTCCCGGGCAACTAGCGATAGGACAAGAGGACACAGACTCAAGCTTTGCCAGGGGAGGTTCAGGTTAGACATTAGGAAGAATTTCTTTACAGAAAGGGTTATTAGACATTGGAATGGGCTGCCCAGGGAGGTGGTGGAGTCACCATCTCTGGCTGTGTTTAAGAAAAGACTGGACATGGCACTTAGTGCCATGGTCTAGTTGACATGGTGGTGTCAGGGCAATGGTTGGACTCGATGATCCCTGAGGTCTCTTCCAACCTGGTTGATTCTGTGATTCTGTGAGAAACAAAAAGGAAAATGAACAAGTGTCAACACAAAAGTGACATCCCATAATCAAACAGGGGAAAAAAAAAAAACCTTCATATTTATACATCTGGAAAAAAAAAAAAAGAAAATGAAACTAGAGTGAAGGCACTGATAAAATACAAGCTTATTTCAAATTTTCATAGAATCGTGGAATGGTTTAGGTTGGAAGGGACTGTAGTACGGGGAAAACCGGGGGAGGCGCGCTCGCAGGTGCTGGGGAACGGTCTGGAGTAAACTTCACGATCTCAATGTGAGTATGGAAGCTTCTCGTTTATTAACAAAGAAAGCAGTAGTTATATAGACTATGCATATGTTAATCGCGCGCCCCGATCGCACTTGTGATTGGTCCATAGGTTTACATATTCAGAGCCGTGACCGCCCCCTCCCCTCCCAGACGTAGTTTTGCTTCCCGCGAAGCAGGCACCACGAGGTTCTTTGTTCTGCTCCGTGCAAGGGGAGTGCAAGGTCGCTAGCTCTGGGCTTAACCCTTGCTCAAAGCCTGGGTTGCTCAGACTGCTCGGTGACTGACACAGGATCGTGCCCCTTCTCACTCAACCAAACCTCTACAATTCCCCCTTGTTGTTTGTGAGCAAGCCAGGCCTGATTCACAAGTTTCATTAACGCTTTCTGCAAACAAGAAAATAAACATGGTAACATTAACAAGATAACTGCAATCACAAGAACTCCTGTAAGAACCATTTTTACCAGTTCCATCACCCATCCGATTTCTCGGGGAGGTGTGGTTTTACTGATCGGCTCGGCACCCAAAGTGGTCCCTGGTCGGTGGCCACGCACATATATCCCCGGCCACTAAGGATCACTGGCACCGGTCCTTTCCACTCCCCTGTAGCAGGTTCCCGATAAATCACCTGTAACTGAGGTATAATGGTGTTGTTATTAAATTTCAACTGCTGGTGATGTACAACAACCGGTGGTTCTTCTCGGTCCCCTGTTAAACACAGAAAATTCAAAGTAAACAACACTTTATGCAACCGCGATGTTGGATCAGTATCTACCTCCTTCTGTCTCCTTAAATATTCCTTTATTGTTCTATGGGTGCGTTCGATGATCCCTTGACCTGTCGGGGAGTGTGGTATACCAGTAACATGTTTCACTCCCCAGCGTGTTAAAAATACACGAAACTTTTGGCTGGTGTATGCTGGCCCATTATCTGTTTTGATCTGTTCTGGCACCCCCATAATGGCAAAACACGCCAACAAATGTTTACAAACCTGTTGCGCCTTTTCTCCGGACATTGCAGATGCCCAGATTAACCTCGAGAAGGTATCTACTGTGACATGTACATATTTTTGTCTCCCAAACTCTGGAATATGTGTTACATCCATCTGCCATAGCTCAAGTGCTGCCAAGCCCTTCGGGTTTACACCAATACCAATGCCTGGTCCCTGAGCCCCACACCTCGGACATGCCTGAACAATAGATTTTGCTTCATTTTCTGTTATTCCAAATTGTCTCTGTATTCCTTTTGCATTTTGATGGAAATGCTCATGACTTTGTCTAGCTTGTTGAAATTTGTCTAAAGGAGGAATATGGCAAGCAGGGCTAACCAGAGAGTCTGCCACCTGATTGCCCTTCCCCAGACCAAGATCCCATCGATGACTCCGCACATGTATTATGCAACAAGGCGCACTGCGTTGTCGCATAATAGACCGTAATTGCAAGAATAACTGCCCAAGGCGGGGATTTTGTGTGTTTCGGAGCAATGCCTCCTCCAATCGTGGGATGACACCTGCTACGTACATAGAATCTGTGACTATATTTATAGCCCCATCCAGCCAATTTGTTAAGGCCCAGCCTACGGCAGATAGTTCCAGAGTCTGTAAGGTATCATCGGTCTGACCATACAGCATGTGGTGTGCCCACTTCCCTTTTTCCTGCCACACACACACCGCTTTGCGCTGTTTCTTTCCCGCATCTGTATAGACCGTTAACCCTTCCACTACTGGTGTTTTCTGTACTTTAGATTTTTCTATCCATTGATTTTTCTGTAATATCTGCCATAATTTACCTTTCGGTTGCTGTGAATGGACTCTTCCTTCGTACCCCAAAAACGCCTCCTGAATGGGTCGAGAATTGCGGAACCACCATTCTAGGTCTACAGCATTAACAGGAATACTAATGTCCGCTGGATCCAGTCCTGTTAATTCTACAGTCCTAGATCTACCCTTTCTCACTAGTTCCCCTATGGCTTCTGGTCTAGTCTGTATGCTTGTCTTTGGTTGTACACTAAGAAATACCCATTCCAACACCCAAAAAGCTTCATCTTTATAGTGGCATTTGTAGTGGCATTGGTTGTAGCCCTGGGGGAGTTCCCCCTTTTTGTTTTGCCACTGACAAATGACACCACAAACCATATTTTCACTGTTAATTACAAGCAGAGACACAGGTAGTTCACGAATGCGTCGCGACGACCATGCAGTTTGTAATTTGGCGATGATTGACCGCAACGCGCTTTTTTGAGTCTCAGACAGCTGTATGGTGTCAGCAGGGTGTGATCGTCGCAGCAGTTCGGTGAGGGGGGCAATCTCGGTGTTCGAGATACCGACACAGTTACGGACCCACTGAATATCTCCGAGAAGTGTTTGTACATCCCTCAGGTTCTTCAAATCTGTATGTAGCTCCACCTTTTGAGGCCGGATTTGAGCATCCGAAATTGTCCATCCTAAGTATTTCCAGGGATCAGTTCGTTGAATCTTTTCTGGTGCAATCACGAGACCTTTCTCTACCAACGTTGCTGTTAGTTTGTGGAGACTTTCTTCTGAAAAAGGATCGGCCTGACATAACAAAATATCATCCATGTAATGATAGATGATAGTCTGTGGCCATAGCTGGCGCAATGGTTTCAGTGCCCATGCCACATAAAGCTGACATAACGTAGGTGAATTTTTCATGCCCTGCGGCAGAACTACCCATTCATACCTTTGAGCTGGTTCCGCTTTGTTGATAACAGGAACAGAAAAGGCAAACCTCATGGTGTCCTGAGGATGTAAAGGTATGGTGAAAAAACAGTCCTTCAAGTCTACAATCAATATATGCCATCCTGCTGGTAACATGTTAGGTGACGGAATACCTGGTTGCAATGCTCCCATTGCTTGCATTTGCTCATTAATTTTCCGTAAATCATGTAATAATCTCCACTTTCCACTTTTCTTAGGGATGACAAAAATGGGTGTATTCCAAGGACTAACTGAGGGTTTGATATGTCCTGCTTTTAACTGTTCCTCCACCAGTCCCTTAGTAATCTGCAGTCGCTCTTCAGTCATAGGCCACTGGTCAACCCACACAGGCTCATCTGATAACCAAGTCAAGGGTGGATTGGGCGACTGCTCTCCAGCGGCCATTATCAAAAATAGGTGGTTGTAAGAACCGCACCAATCTGACTTAAAACATCTCGCCCTATGAGTGCCTCCAAAACCCCAGGCAAGGACAAGACATAAACTTTCAAAGTTACACGCTGTCCCTCTGGAAAGTGTAAGGTCACAGGGTGATGACTAACAGCTGTCATAGAATTCCCGCCAACGCCAGCAATGTGTGAATCAGGTGTTTCTAGTGTCCAATTACTTGGCCAGACGCGTCGACTGACAATGGTGACGTCGGCACCTGTATCCGACAAGGCCTGTACCTTTATATGAGTGTTGTTCTGAGACATTGTGATTGACATATTTGGTCTGTTGTCCATTCTCGTGGTAAAACATACCGCTGGTCCTGTGGAGCCAAATCCACGATCTCCACGGTAGGTAGTCGTATTAGCACCTTGTTGATAGGCAGAAAGGGGGATTATTTGTCCAACTCGACTACCTTTTGGCACAAACATAGGTGGATTAAGCGTATACATCATAATATATACGATCCCGGTATAGTCTGCATCTATGATTCCTGAAAGTATTATAAGTCCTTTTATACCAGCAGAAGATCGTCCTAACAGAAGTCCTCCCATGGGATCGAAATCCCCGCTTAGCGGACCCTGTACATTAGTAGGGACCTTCTGTACTTCTTGACTTCGCAAGGTGACATCTACTGTAATTTCCACGTCGAACCCCAGGCTTCCTCGGGTTGCTGGTTGGTGCTGTTGTAAAAAACCTTTGGTTCGTATGATGGGTTGACTTGTTTCCTCACGCGGCCCCTCTCCGCGCTCCTTTGGAAGTTTCCCTGACACGCCTTAGTTGAATGATTATTCCTCTGGCAGGTATCACACCAGACAGCAGCTCGGCAATCTTTTCTGACATGTCCGTTCTCTCCACATCGACAGCAATTTACTTGAAAGGATTGTCCCGCTCGTGTTGGTCGTCGTGTCCCTTTTTGTTGTACCAGCGCTGCCAAAGGTTGAACCACCTCCTTAACAGCACTTTGCACAGCAGCAGCAACGGTATTGTTAGCTCTCTGCATATCAGCACGTTCGACTCGCTTCACCATTTCTTCCACTCCTGCACCTTTAGGTAAGCTAGCGAGCAACTGTTTAGTTTGTCTGTTTGCGTTATCAAAAGCCAGGATCTTTAACATCTGCTGCCTGTTATCCTCATCAAGATCAGGATGATTCATTACGGCTTCCCATAGTCTATTAATAAAGTTCTCATATTTTTCCGTAGCTCCTTGAACCACCGATCCGAATGACGGGATCGCGGAGCCAGGCAAGGCTTGGAATGCTTCAAATGCAAGCTGTGCAGATTTTTGTAGTACTACTGCTGGTAACTGTAACTGTGCTTGCACCGTAGAATAAGCTCCTTGGCCTGTGAGAATATCCATAGTAACTCCATGTAAAGGATCATTTGGATCGTTCATTCTCCGTGCAGCTTCATTGGCTGCTCGTTGTGCCCATTCTGAACCCCACAACAGGAACTGAGTAGGTGTCAGCAACAGTTTCATTAAATTTCGGGAGTCATGCGGGCATAAAAGATCCGCAGAAAAAATCCAGGAGACTATATTCCTTGTAGCATCTGATTTTACTCCATACTGGGTAACTGCAGCTTTCGCTTGTTGGAGAATTTTCCAATCATGTGGTTCCCAAGTAGCTACTCCATTCTGTTGTAGCACTGGAAAAGCTCCTACTCCTCCTAGATTTGCTGCTGTACTCCAGTGTCCTTCTAATATGGCATCACGAATCACCCCACTCCACCTCGGTGCCCTAGGTGCAGGTGGAAGCGGAGCATCCCTGGAGTTGTCTTTGTTTTGTAATCCAGGAGCGGATGCTCTTAATTCGGGTCGCTGTACCTTTAAATCCTGCAATTCCCGCAAAACCTGTTGCAGGAGACTCGTGACATCCGTTTCTAGGTTCCCACGGTCAGGTGGTGTGGATCTTGATTGACAGGGCGAGGGCGGAAGGGGCGGGTACTCCGGCGGCGCAGAGGGGATGAGCCCGCCCGCCTCTCCGCCAGCCAGCCGCGCAGCGTCCGGAGGGGCTGACCACCCCTCCCCCTCCTGTTTCCGCTCGCCTTGCCACGCGGTCCTAGGAGCGCCACGTGGTTCTTTGTTCGCAGCCTCCTCCTCTAAATTCTTACCGCGCCATTTCTCCCGGGAGCTCGTCGCTTCTACCGCCGTACGGACCTCAGCCACGGATGGCTTTATGTTTGCCGACATGCCCTTAACCGCCGGTAACCCGAAGAAACGAGCCAGAACCCCAGGTTTCTCTGTTTTAGCGGGGGGGGTTGGGCTCCGGCGGCGCCGGCCGCATCTCAGCAGCCGCGCGGGCGACCTCTCCTTCTGCCCTCATATTTTTTAAAGTCTCTATCACGTTTTGCCAGAGTTCACGCACCTCCTTAATTTCTTCTTCCTCGGGGTCCCTCTCAACAGTCTTTTCCCACATAATGTCTCCCACTTCTTTCCATTCCTCCACAGAAAATACAAGCGCTGTGTCTTTAAAATGTCCCCAGCGCTGGCCCAACTTTATCAGCTTAATTAGCTGTTTCTCCGCTGTCTTGCTCCCTCTCTTAGAGAGGATATCTGCAAGCAGCATGACTGCAGCCTCTATTTCCATGGCTGCCCTTTTTCCAGTGTCTGCTCTGCCCTTTCTTGAACCTGAACAGCACCTGAACTCTGGGAGCTGGGTGGCCAACCCTTCCAGTGTCTGTTCTGCCCTATTTGACCCGAACATCACCGCTCCCAGCCGTCTTTTTCCCAACACCTCCTTTTCGCTGCTTACCGCAGTCTTGGAGAGAGCACGCCGAAGGGAACCATCCTCTGCTACCAGTTGTAGTATGGGGAAAACCGGGGGAGGCGCGCTCGCAGGTGCTGGGGAACGGTCTGGAGTAAACTTCACGATCTCAATGTGAGTATGGAAGCTTCTCGTTTATTAACAAAGAAAGCAGTAGTTATATAGACTATGCATATGTTAATCGCGCGCCCCGATCGCACTTGTGATTGGTCCATAGGTTTACATATTCAGAGCCGTGACCGCCCCCTCCCCTCCCGGACGTAGTTTTGCTTCCCGCGAAGCAGGCATCACGAGGTTCTTTGTTCTGCTCCGTGCAAGGGGAGTGCAAGGTCGCTAGCTCTGGGCTTAACCCTTGCTCAAAGCCTGGGTTGCTCAGACTGCTCGGTGACTGACACAGGATCGTGCCCCTTCTCACTCAACCAAACCTCTACAAGGGACCTTAAAGATCATCTAGTTCCAACCCATCTGGCATGGGCAGGGACACCTTCCACTAGATCAAGTTGCTCAAGGCCCCATCCAACCTGGTCTTAAACACTGCCAGGGAGGGGGCAGCCACAACTTCTCTGGGCAATCTGTTCCAGTGTCTCACCACCCTCACAGGAAAGAATTTCTTCCTAATATCTAATCTAAATCTACCCTCTTTTAGTTTAAAACCATTACCCCTCCTCCTATCACTACATGCCCTTGTAAAAAGTCCCTCTCCAGCTTTCCTGTAGGCCCCCTTCAGGTAATGGAAGGCCACTACAAGGTCTCCCCAGAGCCTTCTCTTCTCCAGGCTAAATAACCCCAACTCTCTCAGCCTTTCCTCATAGGGAAGGTGCTCCAGCCCTCTGATCATCTTCATGATCCTCCTCTGGACTTGCTCCAACAGCTCCATGTCCTTCTTCTGTTGGGGGCCCCAGAGCTGAACGCAGTACTCCAGGTGGGGTCTCACAAAAGCAGAGTAGAGGGGCAGAATCACCTCCCTCAACCTGCTGGCCACACTTCTTTTGATGCAGCCCAGAATACAGTTGGCTTTCTGAGCTGTGAGCACACATTGCTGGCTCATGTTGAGCTTCTCATCAACCATCACCCCCAAGTCCTTCTCCTCAGGGCTGCTCTCAATCCAGTCATCACCCAGCCTGTATTTGTGCTTGGGATTGCCCTGACCCACATGCAGGACCTTGCACTTGGCCTTGTTGAACTTTGTGTGAGCCGACACAGGCAGGACGCAGGAACAACCACAAAACCATGGAAAAATGCAAAGAGCAAATATATTCCCGTTACCTTGCAAACCAGGGGATCTCCGAAGCAGCACCCAGGGCAAAGGCACACAAGCGGGGACGCAGGCACCGTGGAGCTCGGTTCCTGCTAGAGAGAGAGAGAGATTTCGGGCCTGCTGCCTTTGCCTGTATATTAGGGGTTTCTTACAGATGGTAGTTTTCCACTGTGCTTCGATCTTTCTCACAGCAGGGCCGGAATCTCAGGCATGAACGATTAGGTGCCCCTGTGTCTTATCACAGGCCTATGTTATCTAACTGCAGATGTTCTACTTGTTAGGCACACAAGACTAAACAACAGTTAGTAGTATGATATATGTGGCTTTCGACACCACAGGTGCAAGTCACTTGAGCGTGTTTACAATCCTCCTTGCCAATCTTCCATTATATTCCCACAAACTTCATGCGGTTTGCATGAGCCTACCTCTCTAGCCTGTCAAGGTCCCTCTGGATGGTATCCCTTCTCTTTAGAGTATCAACCACACCACTCAGCTTGGTGTCATCTGCAAACTTGTTGAGGGTGCAATCCCACTGTCCGTGTCTCCAGTAAAGATGTTAAATAATACTGGTCCCAATACGGACCCTTGAAGGACACCATTCATCACTGGTCTCCACCCAGACATCGAGCCGTTGACCGCAACTCTTTGAGTACGAACATCCAGTCAACTCATCCACTGAGAGGTTCACTTGTCAAATCCATGTCTCTCCATTTTAGAGACAAGGATGTCATGCAGGACAGTGTCAAATGCTTTGCACAAGTCCAGGTCGCTCTTTCTTTATCCACCAATGCTATCATCCCATTGTAGAAGGCCACCAAATTTGTCAGGCATGATTTGCCCTTAGTGAAGCCATGTTGACTGTCACCAATCACCTCTCCCTTTTCCATGTGCATTAGCATTGTTTCCAGGAGGATCTGCTCCATGATCTCGCTGGGCGCAGAGGTGAGACTGATCGGCCTGTAGTTCCCCAGGTCTTCCTTTTTTTCCCTTTTTAAAAATGGGGATTATGTTTCCCCTTTTCCAGTCACTGGGAACTTCACTAGTCTGCCATGACTTATCAAATATGATGGGGAGTGCCTTAGCAACTTCATCTGCCAGTTCCCTCAGGACCCGAGTTTCTTTCCTCTTCCTTTGTTGTCCTACATACCTGAAGAAGCCGTTATTGTTATTTTTTATGTCCAACCATTTGGTTGAAGTCCCCTATCAAGACCAGGGCCTGTGAGCGGGATGCTTCCTGCAGTTGAAGAAAGAACTCTTTCTTCATCAACCTCCTCTCATTGATTAGGTGGCCTGTAGTAGACACCAACCACAAAGTTTCCTTTGTTGGCTCGTGTCTTCGTTTAGCCCGCACCCGGGGCTAAACAATAACAGTTGCTCTCTCACCCATTGTCCCTTCCCCAACCAAGGAAGGGAATTGGGAAAAGGACAGAGACTTGTGGGTTAAACAGATTTAATAAAATAAATAAACCAATATCAATAATAATACAAAACACACAAAATTATGCTTAGCTAAAGAGTTGCAGCAAGTTGCTCCAGGAATAGCAATCGTTGGGAATAATAAAGATGGAAGAGAGAAGAGAGGAGAGCAAAAAGAGCCCCCCTCATCCCCAGCAAGCTTGTGCCACAATTAAACAATCCAAACGACTAAAACCTCTGTGGTGTGGAGGACAATGGCTAAAATATACGTATAGAGAGGCCTGGCAGATTGATTACATCTCGTTTCCACGAACTCGCCAAGGCAAGCGCTATGTGCTCACAACGGTGGAAGCAAGTACCGGCTGGTTGGAAACATAACCTGTGCCTCATGCCACTGCCCGTAACACTATTATGGGCCTTGAAAAGCAGATTTTGTGGCAACATGGCAATCTGGAAAGAATCGAGTCAGACAAGTGCGGGGATCTGTTCCTCGATACGCCTTGCTCCCCCCCCTTTTTTCGGCACTGTCTCAGAAACCGTCCTATCCCATGTGCTCAGACGCCATCTTCTGGTGTAAAGGACTTCCTGACCTTGACGACATTTTCTGAGGTGTGAGGAGTTAGCTGCCGGCTAAGGGTGAGTGACGTCCCTGCCCTGCAGCCCTCCACCCCCTCAGGAGAGACCCATCTGGGATATCGGGCGACAGCCTGGCGATGGACCAATCCTACAGCAGGGGAACAGGATCTGTCACGCCCTCGGGACCATGAGTGGTGCAAACTGTGACTGGCAGCTCCGCGTCAGCATGACTGTGCAAAAATTCTCTATAAAAGAGGCCATTTTGCCCCACCATGTGCGCACCCGCCCCTGACTGCCAAGAATCAACAGAGGACCCCCGGGATGCATGGGATCCAGGGTGGTGACTATCCTTCCCTCTCCACTGATCTCTTCCTCTCTTCCTTTTACTTACCTCTCTGTCTCTCTCTCTCCCTTCCTTGTTCACTAAGTTGCCTCGTTGTTGGACTTAATAAAGTCAAGGTTAAGTTTATTGATACCGTGCCTCGGTTGTGCTTTATCCGAACTCAAGGATCACAAATCTATTTTATTTTTGGTCAGGATTTTGGGGGTGCTTTACCTGCAGGCAGGTAAAGCATACCATGTGATTTATTAGGCGGGTCCCACGTGGGACTGACTGCATTGAATTAGGCGGGTCCCTCTCGGGACTGACTGCATCTAATTTCTTGATTTACTAATAAGGCAGGTCACACGCAGGACTGACTGCATTTCATTTCTTGATTTATTGATAAGGTGGGTCCCCTGTGGGACTGATTGCATTGATCAGGCGGGTCCCACATGGAACTGACTGCATTTAATTTAGT
Source organism: Nyctibius grandis (assembly GCF_013368605.1). Taxonomy (NCBI): domain Eukaryota; kingdom Metazoa; phylum Chordata; class Aves; order Nyctibiiformes; family Nyctibiidae; genus Nyctibius; species Nyctibius grandis. The sequence goes on from NC_090694.1 coordinate 5,664,665, forward strand.
TGGGGTTGCTGTCAAGGGCCAGGCAACTGCTGACAAGCTTAATCCGGAACCTGACAACAAGGGGACTCATTTCCGAAATAGCCTCATAGACACCTGGGGTAAAGAGAATGGTATTGAATGGATATATCACATCCCCTACCATGCACCCGCTGCCGGGAAAGTGGAACAATGTAATGGACTGTTGAAGACTACACTGAAAGCGATGGGTGATGGGACTTTTAAAAACTGGGATGAACACTTAGCAAAGGCCACCTTGTTAGTTAATACCAGGGGATCTGTCAATTGGGCTGGTCCTGCTCAATCCGAGCTGTTGCACACTGTAGAGGGGGATAGTTAAACGTGTACCCCAAGGAGATTTGATTCTGGGTGAAAATAGCCAATAACTTGACCTGTATGATGCTAAGTGTCATTTCTTATAGTAAGAATCACCCCAGACTGTGAACATGGGCTGCAGCAGATACACCAGCTGCAAGCTCCAGATGCAACACATCATCCTGCTGTGCCCAACTTCAACAGTCCATGACACCCTATTGAGGCCTGGTCCCGATCTGCCAACTTACTTTTGTGTGTTTTGTGTTATCATTTATACTGGTTTCTTTATTTTATTAAATCTGTTCAATTCTAATCCACAAGTCCCCCTCTTTTTCCCAATTTCCTTCCTTGGTCAGGGAAGGGACATTCAGTGAAAGAAAAACTGTTATTGTTTAGTCCTGGGTGCAGGATAAACAAAGACACCCATACAATGAAGTCAATGTACTGCAGGTGTTCCAGAGCTCCACCCTTCTCCAGTGCAGTCTGGACCAGTCCATTGCAAATCACAGGGCTATGTTTCCACCCCTGGGGCAGTCGATTCTATGTGTACTGAATGCTCCTCCAGGTGAAGGCAAAACTGTTGCCTACACTCCACTGCCAAAGGAATGGAGAAAAATGCATTAGCGATGTCAGTCGTGGCATACCACTTGGCTGCCTTTGACTCCAGTTCGTAATGGAGTTCTAACATGTCCGGTACAGCAGCACTCAGCAGTGGGGTGACTTCATTCAGGCCATGATAGTCCACAGTTAGCCTCCATTCCCCACTGGACTTTCGCACTGGCCATATGGGACTGTTGAAGGGTGAGCATGTTCTGCTGATCACACCTTGGTTCTCCAGTTGACAGATCAGCTCATGGATGGGGATCAGTGAGTCTCTGTTAGTCCGATATTGTCATCGGTGGACTGTTCTAGTAGCAATAGGCACCTTTTGCTCCTCGACCCTCAGCAGCCCCACAACAGAAGGGTCCTCTGATAGACCGGGCAGGGTAGACAGTTGTCTGATTTCTTCCATCTCCACATCCACTACACCAAATCCTCCAGTATCCCCTCGGGTCCTTGAAATACCCTCTTCTCAGGTAATCTATGCCAAGAATGCATGGAGCATCTGGGCCAGTCACAATAGGGGGCATCTGCCACTCAGTCCCAGTCAGACTCACTTCAGCTTCCAGTACAGTCAGCTCTTGGGAGCCCCCTGTCACGCCAGAGATAGAAATTGATTCAGTCCCTTTGTAGTTTGACAGTATTATGGTGCATTGTACACCAGTGTCCACTGAAGCCCTATACTGCTGTATCTCTGATGTGCCAGGCCATCAAACGCACACAGTCCAAAAAAGACAGTTGTCCCTCTCCTCTACCTGGCTGGAGGCAGGGCCCCTCTAATCCTGAACATAGTGTTCATTATTGACACCTCGGTTCAAGCAGCTCACGTAGATTTGATCACCATTATTCATGCCTGGTAAATAGGGGTCTGAAGCCCATCTACACTGTCTGGAGAGCTTCCCATTGGAAACTGGAGCAACAAATTTCATGGAAGAAGCCCCATTCCGAGTCTGCACACCTTGCAACTCATTTATGCGTGTCCATAAAGCCAAGGTAGGTTTTCCATCCCATTTCCTCATGTCTTCGCCATAGTTGTGCAGGAAAAACCACAGGGTGCCTCATGATGTGTACCATCTCTCCCGAGTAGGTCTTGCATGGGGACACTGTCTTCTCATGGCTGAGACATTCTTCAGTGCAGGTGGGGAGCAGGGTCTGTCCTCTATTTGGGGACAATTTTTCCAACACCTTACCAAGCATTTCTGTGGATTCGTAAGATGGTTTTTCCACAGCGGAGACACTAGCCCGTGCAGAGGAAACGAGAGTGTCTGCATATTGCCACATATGATTATCTATATCGCCCACTGTTGGTGCATCGGCATCCGCCCAGCTAAATATCGCTAATAAGTTGCCATAAGACCGTGGTGCAGTCTGTACCCACTTGCACCACATGGGTCCGGTAGCTTTGAGTGCATCTGCATCTAGTGGTGTCTCTGGGTCCTCTAGGTCAGCAAAAATCAGCTCCTGCACAGCTATTTCCCTGAGATTCTTAACTCCTCTCTCAGTGGCTGTCCACTTGCCTGGGTGGTATATGACATCCTCCCTAAAGGGATACCTGTTCTTCACACTTCGCAGGAGTCACCACCAGAGAGTGAGGGGCTCTGCACCACTTGCAAGACCCCTATCAATACCTGCTTCTCTATCCCTTCATCCCAGATGCTTAGCCTTCACTACCATCTAACTTGAGACCATCAGCTCTGTTAACCCAGTAGTGGAGCAGCCAAGTAACAAGTTGCTTACCTTCATGACGGCTGTAATATCTACATATGTCTTGCAGCTTACTCAGGGATAGGGATTGGGTAAGTCACCTCTGGCTCATCCTCCTGTGATGTCCCTGGTAGGCCATCATGACTTATTCTTTTTGTGGTTTTTGTCTTCTGTATAGGGGTGACCAATACCAGCACTGGTTGAGTCCCTAAAATTAGCCACATCACCCATCACTGGGGGCTGATTAGCTGTAGACCTTGTTGTCAAGGTCTGGGTCATCACAGCAAGTGCTTCCTGGAGTTGAGCAATCACAGTGCCCAGGGCAGAAATCTGAATAGCCTCTGGGGTAGCTGGGATGCCTGCTGTAGGGACTGGAAGGGTCTGAGTATCTACAATTCCAGTTGTGGGGACCGGGGCAGCTGCAGTGTCTGTTACAGTGGTTGCAGCAGCTGTGCTCTATCTGCCCTTATACTGATGTTGAAGCAAGAGCAAGAACTGAAAGAGATTCAAAAGGCCTGACAATATGAGCATCGTGGTTGAAACATTCCACGGGTATTGAAAATTCTCAAAAGCCAGGAAGATCAGCTTTGAGGGAAAAAGAACATACAGGTCACTCATTCCCATTCCATAGAAATCAGAAATGGGCACAGTTCCAAAAGAATTTATAATACCATAAGTCAATGCCAAACCACATAGCAGACTGATACCTTTAAGTCCATGCCCAGAAGTAACAAACTGCACAAAACCAGTAACAAACAACAGCCAAACCACACATTTGATTAGCCACCACAAAAGCAACTATAAAACCAAACACCAGAGAATTCCACCCAGCAGCCCTACTACCAACACCAACATGATGAAGACTCATACCAAAAAACAGTCAAATCTTTGAAAACTTTAACTCTCTAAGACTCTTAGACCAAAAGTCTATGGTTCTCCCAGGTGATCTATTTATGTTGGGCACCAAATAAACTGTGTTTGTTTAGCTCACACCCGGGGCTAAACAATAGCAGTTTTTCTCTCACCCAATGTTCCTTCTCCAAATGAAGGGGGGAATTGGGAACAGGAGAGGGAGACTTGTAGGATGAAGTTAACCAGATTTAATGAAATTAAGAAATTGATATAAATGATAACACAAAACAGACAAAAGTATACTTATCCAGAAATCATTGGCAAGTTGCTCTAGGAATCATAACAAGAAGGAAGGAAAACAGAAAGAACCCTAGCTTTTTCCCTCAAACCCTCTCTTTTGTAGTGAGCTTGATGTTAATGATATAGAATACACCTGTGGGCCAGCCAGGGTCAGCTGCCCTGGATTTAACTGCTGAGGGCCTTGATCACCATGGCTGGCCACAAACTGAAACCAAATCCCAGTGAAACCAGGACACTCTTCTAATGAATTTTGGAATATTTTTGGAGAGCAAGTGAACACATATAACATACTCACAGGATTTATAAAATGAAAGTAATGAAACTTATAGCTATATTACTATGAGTATAGAGAAACTCATGTATTTATGTGTAGGGGAAAATGTCTTTACTTTCAGTACCCAGAGCAGCTATATTCAAAGAAAGATCCTGCCACTACCCCTTCACTGGAGATATTATATCAGCATATATGGAGCTGAAGTCCGAGTTGCTGTAAAAGTGTACAGTATCTCTGTAGGTAACTTTCAAATTTAATTTCTGATATGAACAGAATCCAGAGCATGTTTAAAAGGTGTTAATCATCCACCATGATTAAACCATCTATGATTTAAGTCATAATTTCAGTCCCGTTGTGAGGAGTTGCTGAAGCAGCCCTAATGGTCACCCCAGCTAGCTGGTGGCTGTGCACGGCTACCCAGAAGATTGAGGTCTCCAGGGAATTAGAATGAGAAGGACATCATCTTTCAAAAGGATTACCACATTATAAGTAAGTGGGCTATTTTTTCTGATAACTATAAGGAGACTGTGTCCTGCTGAAAGAAAACAGTGTCTACCTGCCACAACTGCAAGGCTAAGGCTGAAACCCAAACAGAAGCCCTACAGCCTACCTATGCTGACGTCTCCACCCAAACAGATCTCCCAAGGACTGAAATAGCTGTCCAGACCTTAGGTTGCATGGAGCTCCAGCACCTGGAAGTCCCCCTAGCACCTGAAGGCAGCAGTGGATGTCATAGCTGCAAGTGTGCCCAGCTGGAAGATCTCTTCAAACAAGTAGCTACGTTACAAGAGGAGCTCAACAGACAGTGCAGTATCTGGGAACATGAGCAGGAGATTGATATGTGGTATTGTGAACTGTCCCATACTGAGTGACAGCTCTGCTTTAAGGCTGTGCAAGAGGAAGGTAAACCTTAGTTCAGCCTCGAGCCGACTGACACAAGTCAGTCACAAGATGAAGGAGACTGGACCCTTGTCTCTGCTTGGGGCAGAAGGAAGAACCTTCCCCCTTCCTCTGAAGTGCCCCTACATAACGGATACAATGCTCTGGGGGTGGAGAATAAAGAGCACATGAATAATGGACAAGATTCAGGAGAAGCTGACCATGCAAGATTGATCCAATCACCCACCTGCATTAGAACTAGTACCACCCTAAAAGCACATAAAGTATTAATGATCTCCTTACTGAGAGGCACTGAAGAACCCATTTGCTGTCCAGACAATTTCTCTAGAGAAGTTTGCTGCCTACCAGGAGCTCATATTTGTGACATCATGAGACTGGTGAATCCTACAGATTATCATCCGCTCCTACTATTCCACATAGGGTCTAATGATATTGTGATGAGACAACTCAGAACCATCAAAAGGGACTATATCTCCCTCATGGCAATGTTAAAAGGATCAGAAGCACAGGTGGTGTTCTCCATTATCCTCCCAGTCACAGGTAGGGGTAATAGGTGAATGCCTCGTTGCATGGCTGGTGCCATACTCAAGGTTTTGGCTTCTATAATCATGGATCTACCTTTGAGAAGCCAGGTCTGTTGGGAGCTGATGGGATTCACCTGACCAAGCGAGGCAAGAGGCAAATTAGGGGCCAAGCTGACAAAAGAAACCTTGTAGTTAGTGTTTACTACAGGCTGCCTGATCAAGGGGAGCCTGTTGACGAAGTGTTCTTACTTCAACTACAGGAAGCATCACACTCACAGGCTCTGACCCTGCTGGGGCACTTCAATCACCCTGACATCTGCTGGAAAAGTGACACAGCAAGCTGTAAGCAGTCCAGGAGACCCTTGGGGTGTGTTGAGGATATTTTCCTAATCCAGGTGATAGACAGCCTGACCAGAGGAGAAGTGTTATTGGACGTGTTGCTTACTGACACAGATGAATTCATTAGAGAGGTCAAGATTGGTGGCAGCCTGGGCTGCAGTGATCATGCCCTGGTGAAATTCACAATCTTGAGGGATATATGCCAGGTGAAAAGTAGAGTCAGGACCCTGAATTTTAGGGGAGCAAACTTTCACTTGTTTAAGGAATTAGTGGATGGGACCCCTGGGGAAATGCCCTCAGGCATAAGGGAGCTGAACAGATCTGGTAGCTCTTTAAGGACATTTTTTCTTAGAGCACAAGAGCTCTCAATTCCCATGTGTAAGAAATCAGGTAAGGAAGGCAGGAAACCAGCATGGCTGAGTAAGGAACTCTTAGAGAAGAGTTTTAGTGGTTGGAGACTCCTTCCTAAAGGGATCTGAGGGCCCAATATGCAGAGCTGACCCCCATCACAGGGAGGTCTGCAGTCTGCCTGGAGCCCGAATCAGGGATATCACCAGGAAACTCCCCAACCTGGTGAAGGCCACAGACTACTACCCCCTGCTGATCTTCCAGACAGGTGGGGAAGAAGCTGCATCCCGTAGTCTGAGGGGGATGAAGAAAGACTACAAGGCCCTAGGACGGTTGGTGAAAGAGTCTGGGGCACAAGTTGTTTTCTCCTCCCTCCTTCCATTTTCAGGTGATGACGTGGGATGGAATAGTAGGATTCTCTCTATTAATGCCTGGCTACGAGACTGGTGCTACAGGCAGGGCTTTGGGTTCTTTGATAATGGCTGGTTTTATAAAACAACAGGCATGACCGTAATACATGGGAAAGGTTTATGTCGTAGGGGCAAAAGGGTTCTGGGACAGGAATTAGCAGGGCTCATTCGGAGAGCTTTAAACTAGATTCGAAGGGGGATGGGGTAGTATCTGGGCTTGCACCACTGGGGCAACGCTCTAGTGTTGAGGTAGACCAGGAGGCCTCCCATCCCCCTAGGGTGAAATCGGTGTGCTCAGCTCGCTCCCCGAAATGCCTGTACACCAATGCACGCAGCATGGGGAATAAGCAGGAGGAGTTGGAAATCCGTGTTCGGTCGGGGGGCTATGATCTAGTGGCAATTACAGAGACTTGGTGGGATACCTCACATGACTGGAATGTGGTCATGGATGGCTATGTCCTGTTCAGGAAAGACAGGCCGCTAAGGAGAGGTGGTGGAGTTGCTCTTTATGTGAGTGAGCAGCTAGAATGTATTGAGTTCTGTCCAGGGGCGGATCAGGAGCGAGTTGAGAGTTTGTGGGTGCGAATTAAGGGGCAGGCTGGCAGGGGTGATACTGTTGTGGGTGTCTATTACAGGCCACCAGATCAGGATGAGGAGGGTGATGAGGCCTTCTACAGGCAGCTGAGAGCAGTCTCTCAATTACAGGGCCTGGTTGTCATGGGGGATTTCAACTACCCTGATATTTGCTGGGAGGCCTACTCAGCCAGCCATCCTCAGTCCAGGAGGTTCCTCCAGTGCATTGATGATAACTTTCTGATGCAAATGGTGGATGAGCCAACTAGGAGAGGAGCGCTGCTGGATCTTATCCTCACTAACAAGGAGGGTCTGGTTGAAGAGGTGAAGGTTGAGGGCAGCCTTGGTTGCAGTGACCATGAGATGGTAGAGTTCAGGATCTCATGTGGCAGGAACAGAATAGCTAGCAGAATCACAACCCTGGACTTCAGGAGGGCCAACTTTGGCCTTTTCAAGCAATTGCTAGGGGAAATCCCATGGGACAGGGTACTAGAAGGTAAGGGGGCTCAAGATAGTTGGTTAGCATTCAAGGACTGCTTCTTCCGAGCTCAAGATCAGAGCATCCCAGCAGGTAGGAAGTCAAGGAAGGGTACCAGGAGACCTGCATGGTTAAACAGGGAACTGCTGGGCAAACTCAAGTGGAAGAAGAGGGTGTACAGATCATGGAAGGAGGGGCTGGCCACTTGGGAGGAATATAAGTCTGTTGTCAGAGGATGTAGGGAGGCAACTAGGAAAGCTAAGGCCTCCTTGGAATTAAACCTTGCAAGAGAGGTCAAGGACAACAGAAAGGGCTTCTTCAAATACATTGCAGGTAAAGCCAACACTAGAGGCAATGTAGGCCCAGTGATGAATGAGGTGGGGGCCCTGGAGACAGAGGATAAAAAGAAGGCGGAGTTACTGAATGCCTTCTTTGCCTCTGTCTATACTGCTGGAGGCTGTCCTGAGGAGCCCCGGACCCCTGAGGCCCCAGAAGAAGTCAGGATAGAGGAGGGGAATCTGTCTTGGTTGATGAGGGCTGGGTCAGGGACCAATTAAACAATCTGGATGTCCATAAATCCATGGGCCCTGATGGGATGCACCCGCGGGTGCTGAGGGAGCTGGCGGAAGTCATTGCTAGGCCACTCTCCATCATCTTTGCTAAGTCGTGGGGAACAGGAGAGGTGCCTGAGGACTGGAGGAAAGCGAATGACACTCCAGTCTTCAAAAAGGGCAAGAAGGAGGACCTGGGTAACTATAGACCGGTCAGCCTCACCTCCATCCCCGGAAAGGTAATGGAACAACTTGTCCTTGGTGCTGTCTCTAGGCACATCAAGGATAGGGGGATCATTAGGGGCACTCAGCATGGCTTCACCAAGGGGAAGTCATGCTTAACCAACTTGATAGCCTTTTATGAGGACATAACCCGGTGGATAGATGATGGTAAAGCTGTGGATGTGGTCTATCTCGATTTCAGTAAAGCGTTTGACACGGTCTCCCACAGCATCCTCGCAGCTAAACTGAGGAAGCGTGGTCTGGATGATCGGGTAGTGAGGTGGATTGTGAACTGGCTGAAGGAAAGAAGCCAGAGAGTGGTGGTCAATGGGACAGAGTCCAGTTGGAGGCCTGTGTCTAGCGGAGTCCCTCAAGGGTCGGTACTGGGACCAGTTCTATTCAATATATTCATTAATGACTTGGATGAGGGAATAGAGTGCATTGTCAGCAAGTTCGCTGATGACACCAAACTGGGAGGAGTGGCTGACGCGCCGGAAGGCTGCGCAGCCATTCAGAGGGACCTAGACAGGCTGGAGTGTTGGGCAGGGAGAAATTTAATGAAATATAACAAGGGCAAGTGTAGAGTCCTGCATCTGGGCAAGAACAACCCCATGTATGAGTACAAGTTGGGGACGGACCTGTTGGAGAGCAGCATAGAGGAAAGGGACCTGGGGGTCCTAGTGGACAGCAGGATGTCCATGAGCCAGCAGTGTGCCCTTGTGGCCAAGAAGGCCAATGGCATCCTGGGGTGTATTAGAAAGGGTGCGGTTAGCAGGTCAAGAGAGGTTCTCCTCCCCCTCTACTCTGCCCTGGTGAGGCCGCATCTGGAATATTGTGTCCAGTTCTGGGCCCCTCAGTTCAAGAAGGACAGGGAACTGCTAGAGAGAGTCCAGCGCAGAGCCACGAAGATGATTAAGGGGGTGGAACATCTCCCTTATGAGGAGAGGCTGAGGGAGCTGGGTCTCTTTAGCTTAGAGAAGAGGAGACTGAGGGGTGACCTCATTAATGTTTATAAATATGTAAAGGGCAAGTGTCATGAGGATGGAGCCAGGCTCTTCTCAGTGACATCCCTTGACAGGACAAGGGGCAATGGGTGCAAGCTGGAACACAGGAGGTTCCACATAAATATGAGGAAAAACTTCTTTACGGTGAGGGTGACCGAACACTGGAACAGGCTGCCCAGAGAGGTTGTGGAGTCTCCTTCTCTGGAGACATTCAAAACCCGCCTGGACGCGTTCCTGTGTGATATGGTCTAGGCAATCCTGCTCCGGCAGGGGGATTGGACTAGATGATCTTTCGAGGTCCCTTCCAATCCCTAACATTCTGTGATTCTGTGACTCCTGCTCCCCACTGCCGGTCAGGGCTGCATGGAGATAAGCCATCGGGGTGGTAATTGCCCACTTTAGCACCGAGTACATATACAGTAGAGCGCATAAGAAACAATGCCTTTCACCCAGCCCCCAGCCCTGACAATCCGCATGCACAGCTCGTAAACAACCGGTACTGCAGGTGAGACAATAACAGGGTACTTAACTCAGGACAAAGCACCCCGAAAACATGATAAAGAATTCTGCTCAGGGACGAGAATATCGGCATGTTGCAGACTATTTTAACTTCCAACCCCTCGAGACTCTCAAAGTAAGGAATTTGGTACTGCCCTGGCTGAACTGGCCGGGTTCCCCCCCACCGGAGACGAAATGCAAACCCTCGGCTGAGCTGGCCGGGTCTCCCCCCGCCGGAACCGAAATGCAAATTAATCAGGGGACCGGCCGGCCGGGGCTGCTCCTCTCGAGCCCCACGTTGGGCGCCAATAAATCTGTCGCCGTTTAAGGCTGGGCGGGCGGTTAAACGGACGGCAGACACACTCTGTTAAACTTCTCCTTCCCCCGGGGGGAAAGGAAAAGAGAAAAGGGAGAGAGACTTATGGGTTGGAAAGTTAAAATAGTTTTAATGAACAGTAACAAGGAAAAGAAAGAGTATAATAAATAACGAACTATATACAAAACCGCTACAGAGCTCCCCCCGATGACGACCACGTCACCGCTGACGCTGCAGGGCAGGCGCTGGGCAGTCCCGAAGCACACGCGGCAGCAAGGGGGAACCAGGTTCAGGAGCGCGGGCAGGGTCCTCCTAGGATGTCGGCCATAGGGGAAGAGAGCACGACCCTCCTGGTCCCTCAGCTTTATACTCAGTATGACGTGGGTGGGATGGAATACCCCGTTGGTCAGTTCGGGTCACCTGTCCTGTCCGCCCCTCCCCACAGGTGCGGCACACTACAGCCCCTTCCCCTGTGGGACAAAGAGACCCAACAGGGACCCTAGTTCCCGCGGCAACAGGCTGTGTAGTCCACTTCAGGAAGTCAAGTCACTTAAAGGAAACAACAGAAAAGTCCGTCCTAGTCCAAACCAGGACAGACACACACTGTTCCCAGTCTAGTGGCTGGAGGCAAGAGACCCTCACTCGCTCCAGTAGCTGATGCTGAAACCCCGCTCGCTCCAGTATCTTGCACCACAGTCCAGGGGCACCCACACCCCTGGTCTGACTCCAGTAGCTGGCACCAAATTTCACTCATATACACACAGGTCTCACCAGCAGCAGGCAATTAGTTCTTGCAGTGCACATACACATGTGATAGAGTGTGAGATTACACAGAGAGATAGTTAAGAAAAGATGTAATACGAAGACATAAGAAGATAGGACAGACTGCAGTGATCACGAACAGGGCTCAGCCAAACAAGCATACTGACGGGCATCGTTTTACACATGACCGTGCACACAGTCAGCAGCAAGTCAGATGTTCTCAGTCAAACCCTATTTTATTACTGTTAATGGCATCTGGGAAAGAAAACTCTCACTTGCTCATATGTATGTGTGTTTATATATATGTGTGTGTGTGTATATATATATATATATAAAAAATCAAGAGCACGTAAAATTATGAAGCAGAAACTCAACAGTGGTTGTGATATAGGCTGGTACATTTCACCTACGATAAATTCAACTTCCCTAATTGGAAGTGGCAGCCCAAGCAAATGCAGGTGAATTGAGCTGATACCTCCGTGTATTATGGAGAGTGTCATATACAGATACCAGCTCATTCAGACCTAGCTTAGGTGTTCAGTTTTCTTTAACCTGATGTTACACTGCTAGAAATGCCTATATAAAAATCGTATTAGTGAAGTCATTTGGAGGAGGAATATTTTTAGCTAGATTCGTGCAACACGTCTGTAGTGGACTGCAGATACAATACAACAAAGAAAAGTGATGCAAGGTAAAATCTTGGTAGATTCAATAGGCACTAAAGGGAAGGGGTAAGCTGAGAAGGATTTTCTCCACAATTTTTATAAGCAAGGATTCACAAAATATCTTTTAAAATAAAATATAGGGACTGGAAATGAAAGAAACTGTTCAAAATGGAAACACAATGCATTATATATGACACTAAGATGGAAGTGTAGACAGGTGTAAATTAGGTCCGAGAGAAATTTGAACAGCATAGAGAAAAAAGAATGCTGTCCTTCATTTAGATTGACAAAATAGGTATTTACATACCATGAAACTTCAATATGCAGAATGAACCATACTATTATTCTTGGTATATTCCACATTTAAAATACTGTGTACATCACTTTCCCAAAAGAAGTGATTATTTTAAGTCCATAGACTATTCCAGTTCTATCTTAACAAGCCAAAAATCCCATCTTTTACATTAGGGGTATCTGAAGAAGCACTACCTCATTCCTACTTCTACAATTCATGAGACCACAACTACACAACTTACTTTATTAATCAGCAGAAAAGTCAGTTCTGTTCATCTGTATGGTAGAGTCCTATAAACAATCTTGATAGCACATGTATCCTTAAAAAGGCATAAACATTCCCAATATTTCTAAAGCCATATTAGGCTTACTTGTTTCAGTCTGTGTAAGTGCTGCACCATAACAGCAGCAATCACATAGTTGCCTTGAAACAGTCCTCCCGATTTGTATTCTGTTCAGAACGAAAAGCTTTTTGGAATATGTTACCTAGACCCAAGCCTTGACTTACATGGAGTGATGTAGAAAATATAGCAGACACTGTATACATTATTTCACTGACATATGGAGGAGACTAGCATGGACCACGCTTCCAATGGATTCTATCCAAATCTCTGTTTAGCTGGCAACAGAATTGGCACAATGCAAATGCGGAAAAAAAAAAAAAAAAAGGATTTCTACCCATCTCTAATTCCTTGCTATTTAAAAGAATATGACTGGGGAAAAAAGTATAGGTTTCAGTTTTACACCCAATCGTCCTTTGGCCTTCCATTTTTGCCTTGTAGAACAGTAGACAGCTGTATAAAATCACAACTGTGTAAAGTCAGTTTGCAAGACCAAAAGGAACCATCAATCATCCACATGTATATGTGACACAATAATACAGTATTTGCACTGAACTCATAGCATTCACTTAACCTAGGGGATTTCTCTCTGAAAAGCTTCCAAATTACTTTAAACACTTCAAAGTGTCAAATAATCTACCACAATTATTCTAAGAAAAAAGGTGACAACTCTCATCACCCAATTAAAAAAAACAAACAAACAAAACAAAACAAAACAAACAAAAAGCATAAAAAAAAATGGGAAGTTTCCAGCCATTCATATTATGGCTTAATCTACCTTCTTGCTCTTCCCTAGCTACTTCCATATAAAGTATCTGCCAACACAGACCTTAGTAACAATCTAGATGAGCTGAACAAGCAAATCTGAATTCTGTTTATTGTATATCCAAACTGCCCCCCTCCCCCCCCAATATGCTATTTTATACAGAGGATTGTTAGGGACAGAATTAGCCATAAGGTAATTTGTATTAAATGTAATCAGTCAAAATCTCCTAGGTTTTTTAATCCTTATTGACTTTAAACAGCAGGTGATAGCAATAATGTCTTTTCTATATTCTGGCTATGAAATGTAATCTAGCTTTTTAAAAATTACTAGTAAGGGAATTTCCTTTAGTATATATATCAATATTAAAAAGTTCATTTTTTCTCTAGAACACTTCAAAAATAAGGTACCAGCTAATCAGTCAACCAAATTTATTAATTCTGAAATCAGAACTCATCTTCTAAACTATGAAGTTACATGTATTAGAAAACATAGGATCTTATTAACTGCATCTTTTTTTCATTTAAATGCTTCTAACTATATGTCAAAGCCTAAAGTAAACAAAAGAGTGCAAAATATGCATGTGTATATAAATATGTTTGTGTGTGTGTGCTGGGAATTCAACTAATCTAGGTCCCTTAATAGTCTCTAATTAGGGACTGAAGAATTGCATCCATTATGTAAAAGACTTGGGAGTTAACTGGTCTCTACTGTGCTTAAAAAGTCATAATGAAATAAGATCTCTTGAGAACCTCTTGTAAATAATGGAGAGAGATTATGGACTTACATCATGTTGGAACTAGATTTTATTCTGTTAGTTCATTTTAAAATGAAACATGCAAGAGAACAGAGTGCTCTACTGGTGAATTCTATGTGTCTCTGTCTCCTTTCCACTTTTTGCTTATATGAAACATGTGACTACCACCAAAATGAATGGAATGGGTTTTTAAGACATTAGTTCTGATACGCTCTATCATTGCCTAAGTACCTTAACAGCAACTTCCTTTTTAATTAAATTGTATTTTAATACAGCAAAACGACACATAACTTCTAGTTGTAGCCAAGAAAAGAATGACAAGGTAACACTGCAAGTAATAAATAAGTTATGCATAGCAAGACTAAATTCAGAATTAGTATACTGTGAAACAAAATACATTATAATAGTTGAAAGAAGAATTAATTAGAGTTAGGATATAAACAGTAATGCATCTCAGGCAGAAGCAAACAACAAAACCAAAGGAAAGAATTGTGGGCCGAGTTGTTAAAGAGAAACTACATTTACAGGTGGGAAAATGCATCCAAACTCAGAGGATGATGATTTAATTCTTTTCAGAGAACTAGCACAAGCTTTATGCATCTTAAATCCCACCAAGAAGTAGGGCATAAGAGATATTCAGTTTGTACGTAGGTCTTGGGCTTGTACTCTGGACAGAAGTGCATTTATTTCATTGAGTGAACAAGCTCCCTCTAAATCTTCATATCCTAATTGCAATTCCACAGCCACTCAGGCGAAGGATGCTTGCACAAACAGCAAAATTAGAAGAGTTTCCTCAAATCTTGAAGTGACAGAAATTCATAAATATATAAACCCAGAACTGTTTGGAAATTTCATGAGAAATAGATCACTTGCAAAACTTTGCTAGGGAAGCATTACCGAGTCTTCCAATAAGTAAAAAGACTGAAAGTTGACAGCAGAAAACCTAGCTATTAAAAACACACCTTATATTCATCTGGACATTGCCAATTCATTCAGACACCTACAGTACTGTTGTAAACTTTTAAGCTCTTCAACCCCACACCAAATTCCCTTGCACTTCCAATATGTAATCAAACACAACACGTAACCAACCTACATTTTGGCCAAAAACTCCACCTTAACTACATTAACATTCTCTATAAACACATTTATAGATAAAATCTGTTATTCTGCATACAGGAAACTATGAAGCAGGGATGAAGTTTCTAATGTGATTTGAAATGAAAAAAAAAAAAGCATAAGCATTTTTTCTGGTTATACTTAAAAGTGCAAAGGAGATGGCTGTGGAAGCAAAGAGTGAACACATTTGGGTGATTTGGTATCAAGAAAGTCCACAAAGTTGTAAGTATGTGGAGGAAGTCAGGCTGCTTATTGACTGACAATTCACTTCTAATTCACAGCTTTATCTAGATCAGACATCTCATCAAGAACAAAGCTGTCAGGTGGATGAGACTGCAAGACATTACAGTAGGTATATGAGGTTATGTTTAGGTGGAAGTCTACATGGGATTTTAGAGACACTCTTACAGCTGTTCATATTATTTAATGAGAGCTAGGTGAGAAA
Source organism: Nyctibius grandis (assembly GCF_013368605.1). NCBI lineage: Eukaryota > Metazoa > Chordata > Aves > Nyctibiiformes > Nyctibiidae > Nyctibius > Nyctibius grandis. The sequence goes on from NC_090694.1 coordinate 5,680,016, forward strand.
AATGTTTGGGAGGCATCTAGTAAAAAGAGAATACAAAAGCTTCTAATTCACCTAAATATTTTCCAAATCATCCCTACAAGTAGTACTGTCTTCATTAGGGAAGGGATATGTTTTTTCCCCTTCAAGCCTCTTTGAGAAAACAACTAGTTGCAGTAAATCTTTCTATTGGATACAATATTCCAAATTTAAAATTTGTCATCCAGAAGTTTATATATGGTAGAAAAATTGGTTCTTTGGAAAGTTTTGATGAAGAAAAATTTATTTTCTATGAACACAAACTATAGACTAACATAATACTTCTGCAGAAACTTGTCAGAGTTTCCAGGATAAAGACTTGTCTGGAATATAATATGTTTAAATGCAAAGTGCTTGGGGCTATCAGGCAGTTCAGAGTGAACAACAGTTAGAGTTCAAAACTTTAGTTTGTTTTTGCTGTCTCAAAAAGGGTGAAGAACAGTTCTGAAACGTGGCATACCAGTTTAAAATTTCATGTAATGGTTTGATCCAATATAACACTCACCACCCATAAAGGAAGCTATCCCATCCTATCCTCCCACCAGTCCTAGCTGTTTGTAATCTCCTTTCTGCTGGCTCAGGTGGCACTTGCCTGACCCTGCACTGATCTGATTCAATGCACTAAAGCAGCACTAATATTATTCCCCTGCCAATTCTGTCAGGTAAGAATTGAATTGGCCCACTGAAGGGTCGGATGAGTGCCAAACTGCAGGAGCAGCCAGGAGCATGGGAAGGGAGAAGGAAACTTATTTCGACAGTGCAAGCTGTTACTTCAGTTCAGAAATAACATGCAGTCTTCACCCTTAAAAAAGAATGAAGACGTCTATTAATAAACTGCTCATTATCTCCTTGGCAATCCCCATTTCTCTTACCTCTGACTGGGTGGGGGACACGGACAGATAGCTAGGAAATATTATGAAGTGAAGATCAAAGAATTCAGCTGTCAGATTAGCATACATAAGTTTTCCAGTTTCATGGCCTACTGGTGTACTTTCAAAATAAAATCTCATTAATTTGCGGACAAATGTTATTCTCCTTCCTATGCAGCTTATGCAGTTTATTGGGGAAGATATGGAAGTATATCCCCGGGGAAGTATGGCTGAAAGTCTCTGAAATTATCAATTTCCTTTTCTCCCCTTTGCCCAAGATGCAACAATTAACTTCCCCAAAGCCATCAGAGATAGTCCACATCATTGAAGAATACAGTATAAACTATATTTGTATTCTAAAGCCATTGCTTGAAACAATATTCCAGTCATGTCAGGAAATCCTGGCATCTAAGTTGGCATCTCTGACAAAGAGTTTTGCAAATTATCTTTAAGCTTTCACAGGGAGAAATATTCTGATAGAGAATTGCACATGAAAAATATAAATAGTTTAGTTCCCTTTTCAAGTCTGCAATATTTGGTAAGAGGAATTTTCACAGAAATTGAGCAATAACCTTACTATGGCACACTTATGTAACTTCCAGAGAGAACTAAAATAAATGTACATTTAAAATGATGAACTAATTAGAATTTGTGGGGAGGTCAGGTTTCCAGTTTTCACAACAAGAGGACAAAGCTGTAAGTCAGTCTGAAATCAGCTTTATGAATATATTTTCAGTGTAAACTGATTTTCAAGTACAAGTTTGCTATGTACTGGAAATGTTAAGGACAACTAAAGGTCTGCATACAAATCACAAAAGTTCTACCAAAATCTAGAGAAATAAAGGCAGTGCATCTCAGAAGAACAGCAAAATGAATCTTGATTTCCTTAGCTCCTTGCTTTTCCTCCTTTTGCTTTGACATAAATAATGTCCTGCTACCCGCTGTGGTGACTTCATAGAAATAAAACCAAGGAAAAAGAGTAAATCTTTAGCAGCATAAACCAAATATGGCTATCATTAATCTTAGGCATCATTAACAAAATCCAAGAACCAAATAGATTAGTTACAGTCATTTTCCATTTTTCTGATTTTGTATTTCCAGCATCCATTTTTATAGTTAAGCTTAGAATATAACTTTGTATCCTAATCACTAACATAAATCAAACATCATGAATGTCCTTAAATATTCAAAAAGGCTCTTAATGGGTACTAATCATTTTAGATATAGAATCAGAGAAATGTAGGTCTGGAAGGGATTTCAAAAGGTCACGTAAGCCCATCTCTCTGCATACAGGCAATATGAAATATACTAAAGTCCATCCCTGAGAGATGTTTGCTAAACCTCTTCTTAAAACTTCTATAATGAAAATTTAACAACTCCCATGGGAGGCATATTTTAGTGTTTCACTACCCTTATAGTTGGAAAGTTTATCTTACCTATCTTTGCTACAAATATAGGCTAGTTATGAGGATATTAAGAGAAACTTCCCAATTATAATGATCATGAAGTACCTCCAAGACTACCTAGAGAAGCCATTATAATTTTCAAATTCTGGTGTTTGATACACATACAATTATTTAGTTGTAAAACTGAAACCAGAATTTCTTTATATGGATTCAATTTAACTTTAAACTCTTAAATCAACAGGATGTAGATGTAAAGCTGATGTCAACTGACAATCCTGGATTACATGGTATACCTTCAAATTAATAATTAAAAACCCAGCACAAAAAAAAAATCACATCATTTATAAGAAAGATTTTCTTGCATTTTAACACAGAGATGGTGTTCTGTATTCTACTCCAATGCAAAGTCTTGACTTTGAACAAATCGCATAATCTCTGTCTCTATTTCATTTTTAAAAGGACAATAGCATTCATATCAAAGGTTTTGTGAGGACTACTATATAGAAAATATTTTAAATGCTAACATGAGGAGTGCTGTTTGTTTACAGATTCACCAGATGATACAGAAGTATGGCACATCTATAAGCAAATTTGATGGGAGACAGAGAACAAAAGAGCAAATAAGATATCGCTTCTTCCAAAAAGATATTTTGGTATTGGCATTTAAACTACTCTAAATTGATTTCTGTCTGCTGATAGTATCTCATTTCTGTTCATAACCAGTGCATGACACATGCTGAATTTAAGATAAAAATAGATTCATTTCAATATCAGATGAAGTACAAAAGCCACAGATGTGATACAGTCTGCAACTGTGTTAAAGATACCATAAAGTTAAATTGCTCTATTTCAGTGCTTCCTGAAATCAGGGCGTTTTGAATCCCGATTACCACTTATTTAGAATGCTAACTTTAGAATAGTAAAGTTAAGATACAACAAAACTGAGATACCTTTTCATGGTTCATTCAGTCATGCACAAAATGGCAAATGTTATGTTCTCTCCTAAGAGTTTCTACCTTGAACCAAATCTCACCTAAATTCAGGCTATATTTTTAAAGGTGTTAGCACAAACCATATTCACATCAAAAAGGCTTGAGGCAGCAAATGTCCTGGTTTCCATATAAAACTTTTTCTACTATGATAACAAATTTCTTGTCATAGGATTTTTGCAATATTTTCCCTTGATCATATTTAAAAAAAAAAATAAATAATGCATTCAGATCTCAAATAGAATTAAAGTTTCATCTTATAGTCACTATTTCACATTTTACATTATTTTCCCCAATGAAAAGTAATATTTATAAAACAAAAGATTAAAAAAAAAAAATCCAATATACTGCTTGGCATTTGCAAATACCCTGCTTTTAGCCTTGTTATGCACCTGAGATGTGTGAAACTCTCTCAATTACAAATACAGTGCAGAAGACCAAGGGCCTGATCCTGCAATGGTTATAAGCATCCTACAACAGCCATTTGTCAGTGATAAAGAAGAGTGAATATCGGAGGTGCAAGATTCTGCTGGATCAGGCCTTAAGTGTAAGTGCATTATACAACACATTATAAGGTGACATCTCAAAATAAAATATTGTGGTTTTATGTAATGCAGAAGTAACACATACAATTTACATATAGTAATAATTTATTCTGAAATGTTCATTTTGGTCTCTGTTGAGACACCACCCATGTGTCATTAATAGAAGAGCAGCCACCTCACCTCAAGTACCGGAATATATAACAAGTTACAGCATAGCAGAAAAATTCTACTTACTTTAAGATAAAATCTAGTCCAGGTAAAATAATTTTGTTCAAGGTTTTACAGTTGCACGGTTATCCATTTTTTTTGTGGAGCAGAAAGAAAGGGTAAATTGTTACACCATAACTATCTACGCACATTATGTGACCACAGGAATATTAATCATTATTTCAGAAAATGAACCATCAGTTCTATCCATGCAGAAAAGCAGGCTGGGAAAGCTTGTTCAGCAGAAACCATAGCACTGTGAATTTCACAGCCACATGATTAATTATTGTGTTAGAAGGACTCACAAATACTAAAACCGAGTTACTTTTTTGCATAAATAATACCCATTCTTCCCTGATGTAGTTTAGCCAGCCTGTAATCCACAAACATTTGATAAAGCAATATGACTGTATCATCTCTATCTGTAATGTTCATGATTTCAAGACAAGCAATGTTTAAAGGATTATGGGATGGGATGCTAATTAAATATGATAAACATACTGTACAAATATAATTGCATTAGCAATTTTATTCCAAGCTGTCAATTAGGCATTCCTCCAAAATATTACTGGTGAAGACAAAGTATACTATCAAATATGGCTTCCAGAACAAGGACCCTCTAACAAGAATCAAATTTATTTACAAAAGATAAAAACAACAAATAAAACCAACACCCAGTCTTTTAAAGTTTCATTTGAAACAAAATTTCTAAATAGCTGCTGTGTATAATACATCAATTGCATTTATTTTTTGATTTACTTAAACAGAAGTCACCAGGTAAGAACCAGAATGATGTTTAGGACTCTGAGTTCCACTGGAGTCTTTATTTTCAGTCTTTGAGTCACGTTTCTTTGTGCTGTTATTTATTGGCGTCGGTATTTGTGATGGCCGAGCAGAACTGTTGTCCACAGTACTCTTCCTGGGACTTGGACTGTAATTGAAAGGAGTCACTCTTGCTGCAACAGCACCACTGGGGGAATTATGTTTGCTTGAGCTACTGGAACTGAATGGTATACGCTCACTAATGGTACTTTCATTATTTTCTGGTGCAGGAACAGGATTACTCTGTACAGGTTTTGCTTCCATTCCTTTCTTGTCTGGACTGTCTACCTGAAAGAAAGAGTTTGGACAATTTTCTAAACCAATAGTACGAACAGGAACATTTCCATTCCCTGGATTTTTTTTTTCATTAATCTCTTTAGAATCTTTATAATTCACACTCCCTTTCTCTGAAACACTGTCAATAACAGGGGGAGTATTTCCAGTTGAGGATCTTCCAGATCGAGGATTATTAATAGGACAGTCCTCTATCCTCACCCACACATCCTCTGTCTTAGAGACAGCTGATGCCATCTGATAAATTAGAGTTTTGGAATCAGTGTCATTTGTTGCACCTGAGGAAGAATACTGAGGATCATTCATTACTTGAGGAATTTCATTTTCTTTTATTTTTCTCCAAGTACTTTTTGCTGGTGCTTGACTTTCTTTACTTTGTTTGTGTTTAGAAACAGAACTTCCATGTTGCTTTTCATCTTCGCTTTTTGCCTTTTCACTGGATTCTGAAGAAGCTGACAGAATTGAGGAAGAACTTCCAGTTCTTCGCCAAGTGCTTACACGAGGAAGCGATGAGGAATGCTTACTATGTTCACGCTTCCATGTTCCTGATCTATTGATTGGCAATCTAGATGGACTCTCAGAATGAGCACGAGCTATGTCACGACGTTTTGCTGGTCTCCCATCATATTCTACAGAAGGACTCAGATTAGGGGGTAAATGTTGCCAGCTAGTAGTCTGGGAAGTTAAATGAGTGGATAAAGACATATCAGGAAGAGATGGACTTAAAACTGGAGTCTGTATTTGGGACCTAGTGGGAGAGCCTGGCCTGTAAGGAGACAGAGATTCAAATGAAGCAGACTCTTCTAATTTCCGTCTTAGAGTTAGACTCGAAGCTTCTTTAATAAAAGTTGACTGACGAACCAGAACAGGTCTTTCAGATCTGTCAGATTCACTTCCGCTAGATTTTGTGGATGACATTCTGGATAGTTCAGCCTTTTTGTTCGATCCACCACTATGGAGAATTTGGTTTAATCCTTTTGAAGCAGACTCACTTCTGGGAATGCCACTGGTACTCTTAGGTAAGGCAGTTTGCTTTGTAAGGTTTTGTTGGCTCATCTGCCTGCCTGGTGCTGTATATATTCTTCCTGAACTTGAAGATTTAGTTGAAGCTGTACTAGGAGATGACATCCTTGGCAACTGAGACAGTTTGTTGGAAGGACTTATACCATTTCTTCCTGGGAAAATTGAGTTTCGGCCTGGAGATTGCAGAGGCCTGCTTAATGGCTGCTGTTGAGGTCTAGAAGGAGTGGAGTCTCTAGATCCTGATCTAGAAGGTCCTTTACTTGATCCACTCTGTTGAGATGGTTGCCTAGTTACAGGAGCTGACTCAGGTTTCACTGATGACTTGACTCCTCTTGGAGAACTAATGGAACTTTGGCCTTCACTGGGACTCTTGGAGTTTGTATTTTTTAGTGAGGGATCTTTTTTGGAAACAGGACTTGAGGAACTATTTCGAACTCCCGGAATATGAATCATTGTCCTACCACGTGAAATTGAAGTCATACTTGTTTGCTGTGGTTGCTTTAACTGGCTTGAAACTTCTGAATTGGAGCAAGCTTTTCCTGTAATTATACTTTTATATACTTTTTTTCCTCCTTTGATTCCCTTATTTTCAGATTCTACTTTTTTAGACTCCAATGTACTCTTCTCCCCTGGCTTAATAATTCTTGGACCTTTATTACTAGTAAAAGGCTTTTCTTCTTGGTCTGAGGTAAGATGAAATGGTGACCCTAGAGAAATACCAGATTTTAATGAAAGGATAGAGTCAGAGTCTGATGAAGCTTGTCTAGTCAGTGATGCAGCAGCTGCAGCTTGATGCAAGCTACTAACTATAGAATTTGCACCTTCTTGTATAGCTTTCCAATCAAAGTTCTCTGAATCAGGTGAAAAAACACGTTCTGAATCTAGCCTCTGTATCTCTCTCAAATCCAGTGTCAAATCTTCTGCCAATATATCACCCATATTTCTGGAATTATTTTTTTCACTTTCACTCTTCACTTTTGAGGGTTTTTTCTTTTTAGGCATAGCAGAACTAATGCATTCCTGCAACAGATCATCTTCTGAGTCAATACTAAGAGAACTGAGAGAGCTGTTTCTAGAGAAACATACAGGAGTATCTTCAACATGAAATGATTTAGGTGCATAACCAGAAGTCTCTGGTCTATTTGATTCTATCTGTGAATCAGGAGCCTCAGTTTGTTTTGCAGGTTCACTTTCTTTGTTGTTGTTTTCTTGATCAATATCACTGAGGGAACTAAGAGATGAATTGTGAGACAAACATACAGGTGTGTTTTCGATAGCAAAATTCTGCATTTTCTCATCTGTAGCTGCTCCTCTGTCTGGAATATCTTTAGTTGACTGAGAGAAAGTTTTAGGTTGGCTTCTGCCTGTTGGGTATTTTTGACAAACTTGTGTCCTATTACTTGGTTGCTGATTTGAAGACTCTTCTGTATTAGTGCAGTCTTCAGTTTCTGTTTCCTTTGCTTTTCCTTTTTGTAATTCTGCCTTCTCCCTTGAAAGGTCAACATCGTCATCATCAAAATCTAAAGAACTTAGGGAATCATTCCGTGAAAAACAATAAGGAGTTCCCTCAATAGGTGTGTAATGGTGAGGGGAATCAAATGCAAAGTTTCCTTTTACATGCTCTTCATTATTTGGAAGTTTGTCATTAAAATATCTTGAATTATTTTTAAGATTCTGTTTTATTGTGTCTCTGTTCTCTGAATAGCTTCTTTCCTTATTAATATAGTTTTCAGGCTCTGTATTTTTTCTTACACGTGCTCTATATTCATTATTTTGGGGAATGGGCTTTACTGGTGATGTTGGCTTCTTTTTATCACGTTCTGACTGATTTTTGTTACTTACAGATAAAGATGCTTGTTGAATTTGATCCATTATCTTCTTCACTCTGAAAGGTTTGTGACTTTTTCCTTTTGGCATAGCTGAGTTAATACATTCGGCCAGAATATCACCCTCTTCTGTTTTGTCATCATCCAGTCCCGGGGCAGTTCTAGTTGAGCTTTTTGCTCTCCGAGAGTCATCTGTACTTATACCTTCTGTAGGAATGGTGTCTCTCTTTTCAAACTCTCCTGACTCTGCCCTTGTACCCACATTCTCTACATTGGCCAACTCATTCAGTAGTGATTCTATTGTGAGGTCACTCAAAGATGTAGCTGTTGAAAAATTTATTGGTGTATCCTCAACAAAATATACCCGTGGCATATCATCTCCAGGTGTAAAACTCACACGCTTTTGGGAATGCAATCCAGTTTGTGAAGGCAAAAGGTTGTAAACTGGCAGTTGGTTTGGCTTTCTGGTTACAGGAGGAGGTATTTTTGAAGCAGATGCTTGAGAAGGCTTTTTGGCTTTACGTGAAGATTTTGTTGGCATTGCAGAAATAATACATTCTTCCAATATTTCAATATCATCATCATCGGAATCATCCATAATGTCTTTTCCTGCTTCATTAGGCTTCTCTGCTTTCTTCTCTTGGTTATCCTTTGTATCATCTGGCTGTTCAGGTTCTGCTTCATTTCCATGTTCATTTTCATGTACAGGAGGCATTATTCTTAACTCTACATCTTTCTGTATAAACGGTTCATCAAGACTCAGACCACTTAGGCTAGAAGAGCAAGAAAATCCATCCGGTGTACTTTCTGTGGCAAAACGTAATAATGTATCAGCATCTGGCAGTACCTGAACTCTTTGAACAGCTTCATTTATAGCTACCTGTCTAGGACCAGACTCTCTCTTTTCTGCATTAGGTACTTTGCCTTTAGGTACTTCCCTCTTTACTTGAGCTCCTTGAGCAGGGGGTGGAGTTTTACTTCTGCTTGGAGGCATTGTTTGTCCAGGGCTGTCTGGAAGATCACTGGGACTTATAATACCACTTACCATTCCACTGCAAGGCTCACTTTGAACTGAACTAGCAATTGAACGGCTTTCGAAACTATCCAGGGAACTTACAGAAGTACATCTGCTAAACATGAGTGGAGTCTCCTGCACATAATGTTCTGGTGGACTTTTAGGAGTGTGTGCACCACTCTTTGAGGGAGATTTGGCACCTGAAGAAAATTCAACAGCTTTATGTCTAGAAGAGTCAGAAGGAGATAAACTAGGAGTCTGAAGTCTACTAGATTTTGTTCTGATGCGCTGAGATGCTGATGCAACTTCACTTACTGCACTGTAAGTGCTAATTTCTGTAGACAGAATCCCATTGCTTTCCTTTAGTTCTGCTATCTGTAATGTGTTATTAGCATCTGTCACATGCGTGGATTGATCACGTCCCATTTCATCTTCAGCTGATGACAAAGATGACAAAGAGCTACACCTTGAAAAACATATTGGTGTATCTTCCACACAGTAAGTTTGTATAGTTTCCTGATTAATAGAGGGAGTCTTACAGGAGGCAGTCTTTTGAGCATGACTGCTTCTACTCTGTGCAGAAGTTGGGTGAAGCTGATTCTGTCTCTCTGAACTACCTGAAAGGGTTGATATGTTCCCACAGCTTGAGGAAATATGGTCAGTTTTAGTGCTTTGCACTGATGAACTGTTTGAAAAAGTAAAAGATGGCTTCTGAGAAGAGGGAGGAACTTCTGTTGAATATTTTAGACTGTAATCAACAGGCTGATCAACATGATGTTTCTCTTCATTGTACTTTATGCTATAATTGGTTAGTCTGTCTTCTTCCTCTTTGTGTTGTTCCTCCTCAGAGTAGCGTTCACTATAGTTGATTGGCTTATCATTGTCATAATCATCAACCTGGCACAAGGACTGGTTTACTTTCTGATTCATTCCAAGAGTTGAGCCTACTCTGCTCTGCTCTGAACCATTGGATCCTCTTGATCTAAAAGAAGAAACACACTCTTGTTGTCCAAAAGGTGACTGATATTTCATGTGCTTATCATCTCCACTTTCAGTGTACATGGAATAAGTTGCATTTTGGCTCCTTAACTGCCTTTGTTCATTTTGTTTTATTTCATCATCTATTATATGCTTAGGCCTTGCCCATTTTTCATTCTGAGAGGGACTTTGCCTTCCAGAATTTAACTGTTCATCTGAATATTTAAGACTATAATTAATAGGAGTGTCTAGGTCTTCATCATTGTCATCCATATGATTTGCACTATGTATCTTATGTGCCAAGTCAGCTGGGTATTGACCATAACTACGAAATTTACTTTCATCATCTTCCAAGTAAGAGTCAATGGAAGGTTTCATTTGGCCTCTTTTGCCATAGCCATCACTGCTGCTGACACTATTTAAACTATCATTTGAAGCTCTCTTGTATTCCATTTTCGTATAAAGCATAGGACATGTCCTGTTTGAATTCTCAGATTTAGGAACGTATGTATTTGAATGAGTATAGGCAGCAGCTGTTCTTCTTGGGACATTTCTGTCTTCTGTCAAACAGTCCATTTCAGAAGTGGAACAAGAATTTCTGTCTTCTTGTGGAATATGCATGCTTGTTACTTCTTCCATAACTTTGGCAATCTGAGCTGCAGCAGTAATCTGCATTCCTATTCTCTTAGAGGAGTTCCCAGTATTCTCCATAGCTGGATGATAGCTATTTAAACCTACTGCTCCATCCCTATCGAGACTGCTGTCTTTCTCAGATCGAGAGTTTTCTATATTTCGTCTACTAGAGGAAGAGGAGCCAGGCAATACTGTAGCATTGACATATGGTGAAAGTACAGTCATATGACCAGCATTAAAACTCTCTGATCTGCAAAACCCATCATCATGTCGACTGGAATCCAAAACATACTCATATATATTTTGCTTATGTCTCTGCTTATTATGGTGAGATGCTTTTGGGCTTAAATTATCTATGTTGTCAAAAGTCTCTGATAAATGCTGAGCATCTAATTCTGCTTCCAGTGCCTTTTGTTTTCTAACATGAAGAGATGGTAAGCTTGATCCTGGAGACATAATGTTGGCATCCTTATATTTTGCTGGCCTATTTGCCATCAGGTTTCTTAGAGCTGCAGCACTACCCATTGCTATCATTTTGTGTTTTGAGTGAATGAGATTTTTGAGCATGCTCACTGCTCCCATGTCCCACAGCGCCTCCTGATCTTTTGCATTTCGTGCAGAAAGATTCCACAGGGTCCCACATGCATTACTGACTATTGTCAAACTGTGTGACTTCAAATGCTGTAACAAGTTTTGCAAGCAGCTGTTCTGTCGCAAGATTTGCCTGGTGTTGAGTGATTGAAAACAAAAATCAGTAAGTGGCATTTCAAAAGGATAAGAGACAAAGCAAAACAAAAACCTATTATGCTATAGGCAAGTTTAATCCATAGTAAGGATAAATATGAATTCTTCAGTGCAAATTTATCTTATTTTTTTCCTCAAATATTCTTCTGACTGTTAATAAAATCCTATACAAATATGAACAGTTTGCTCCCACACTATCCTCTCCATATAAACCTTTTCAGGTGGTTTCCTATGGTTGATAATAACTTATGAATTTCCTCTCTCTTTCCAGGAAAAGCTTTTAGTACAATTCATCATTTAACAAGCAGCAGATATATTAATCCTTTTGCATATTCCTGTTATCTAAATTAAATACTTGCCTTATCAAATCCATTAAAAAATGAATGCTTAATTACTATACTTAAAACATGCATTCATATTAAGACTTGGTCATACAAACTATTAAATATACTTTTGGTACCACTACTAATTCTCAGAAAAATAGAAAGTTGTCCTGGTTTGGCCTAAACCAGGCCGATTTTCCTTTCAGTGATTTTTACTTTCAGCTAAGTCTCCTCTAAATAACTGCACTTTCTGAAACTAACTGCATGTTTTTGCAGACAGTGTCTGCTTCCAGGACTGATAACGCTCGAAGTTTGTAGTTATCGCTGAGGCACCGGTAGGGATGTTGTGCAGTAAGGCTCTTGCTGTACTTTTTTCTTAGAGAAACCAAGGTCACCGCTGGATTCCTCACTGCTTACAAGTGAAAAGCTGAAGGGGGGAGCAGACAGGGCAGGTGACCCAAAATTGACCAACGAGGGTATTCCATCCCATACACGTCATTCTCGGTATAAAACGGGGGGATCACGAGGGTCTCTTCCCTCTTGCTCGCTCTTGCTCTTTCTGCTATGGCCAGTGTCCAAGGAGGACTCCGACTGTTTTCCTGCTGCCCCCGATCCTGATCTGTGCATCCCTGAATCCAGCTCTCGACCGTCGCTAGGCCCAGCCTGGGCCTTCCCAGAGCCTGCCCTGCAGTGCCGGTGGTGACGTTGCCGACATCGGGGGAGCTCGATCTTGGTTTTGTATATATATTTGTATATATTTGATTATTCCAATATTATTATTATACTCTTTTTCATTATTATAGGTTTATTAAAACTGTTTTAACTTTCCAACCCGTAAGTCTCTCTCCCTTTTCCCTTTCCCTTTCCCTTCGGGTGGGGGGGGGGGAGGGTTAACAGAGAGCGTCTGCTGCAGGTTTAATCGCCAGCCCAGCTTTAAACCGTGACAAAAGTATATTCACCTGTGGTCCTCATTAGTAGCAATTAAGCTAGAAACATTTCTTAATATTCCTCCTCCACTTTCTATGATGGCTAAAGTGTTTATTTGGCTCCGGTATGTCAGCGTACCAACTAGAAATGCAAGAGCACCATCAACAGCACATATATCACCTTTGTTCTCAGTACAGTGTGCTGACAAATTCCATAAGGCACTCAAAATGCTTTTTAGGGTAGATTCCTAGGAGAATAATAAAATGACAGAATTAGAGAGTTTTCAACTATTGATCATAAGCCCTCAGAAGTATGTAAGTTAGCTTCAAGGAGGTAGTGACAAACTTGTTTTTCTAGCTCTCATGGATGCAAAGATAGCTTTGAAAATGTGAACCAAGAATAACCTAAAGAAATAATTCCTGCTGAACCTGCACGCAGTCTAAAAATACAGCTCAGAGACACAAACTGTCTCACTTATTCTAATCAATAATTGCAAATAGCAGAATTCATTGACCATGGAATTTAGCTTCTTTCCAGTTCACTGCAGAATTTGATTTTTGATTGGCATGAAATCTCTACTGCATTGTATGTTGATGACCAATGTTTTGCTTTCTGTTTTACTGCATATGTCACTATTTCTCTAGCTTTTCTTCACAAATAAGAATTAAGTGTGTTTCAGGCTCTGCTTTCTGTGCTGATAAACTAGAGGCAAGCAGCAGTGCACACATAACTACTTTTATTTGCTTCTCTCTCCTTCTCTCAGCTATGGATTTGCTATTGCTTGCCAGAAAGTTTCAGAAGTATGTGCCACAATACTTGTCAGCTGCCATAACAGTAAAAAGTTTGTAGATTAGCTGGTAGGGGACACTGAGATGGAATATAATCCTGTTGGGATATCAAGTAGACACCTCTAGAATGACACATTCACAAAATCAGAAGATGGTTTTATTAAAACTGCAAAATTATAAAAAAGGCTATTGGAACGGCACAGCTCATGAAACTGAAGAGTGAAAGCTATCAACCCTTGTAAATAAAATTACAGAAACACTAGTAGTTCTCAGATGTCATTGCTACGTTGTGGTCTGGTGCCCAGTTAACTCAAAGCAATTCTCTTCTTCAACGGAAAGTACCTGAAACACCGCAAATATTTGACTAACTGCTTATGTCAAAAAAGGATAACAATATTTGTATTTTGTCTAAAATTAATGCAATCTCTCCAAAATTTATCTCATAATCATTTATATATGATACCTTCTTAACTTCCAAAGCACATTCCATCAACGCTTTCACACTTCCAACTTCACGTAGAGTCTTTTTACTGTTTACATCTGCTCGCCAGGACAAGTTCCTCAAAACACTTGCAATGACCTGCAAAACATGAAAGAAAAATAACGTATCTCAAAATAGCTACTCCTTTAGTCGGTTATTAGCATTTCCTCTTGGATTTCTGGAACACTATAGAATTCATTAACAGTGGCAATGTTCAGCTGCTAAACTAGCTTTTTTGCTGAAATTCACTTTTTTTCTATTGCCAGCTAGACTGTTCTAAGATTTCAGTATGAAGTTTGATCAAAGGTACTGTCTTTTGTGTATAAAATAAATAAAGATTTGAAAGCAGGTTCTCTGCTTTCCATACTGGCTGAAAAATTGGACCAAAAACTCAGATTTGTGCTCTACTCTGATGTCTGCTGTAGACTTATTATGCAGTCTCAGGAGAGAGATTTATATAATCTTTTTCCTCAGCTTTTCCACTTGTACAATAGGACAATCATACTAACCTGTCCCTCAGAGGTACGGTATGATTACCTTTATTAATGTTTATCAAGCTCTTTGAATACACTGTGTCTTTTATAATCAGAATAGTTATCCGTCGCCTAGGTTCTTGTTCTTGGCAGCAGCTGCTTCAAAGTAAAGTGCAACTGTCAAGACAGTGGACAGTCATTAAATATTTAACTCTATCCATTTATGGGCAGCTGTAAGCATGTATATCCCTCATAAAAATATATTTGATAGAATACTGTTATCTATGGATGTTCTCATTGTCACAAAAGTGCATAACCTTGTTAGGTTATGTGATAAAAGCTCATCTGCACACCCACAAAGTAGCTCAGAGAGGCAATGACAGGTGGGGGACACAAATAATACCCTGCCCCAGCTCCTCCCAGGTCCATCACAGGAGCCAGCAACCCATCACAGGCACATCTGCAGAAGCCCAGAGGAGCACAAGGATGCACAATGGCAGGCAGGAACCCAAATTAAGGTCTCAGAGGAAGGGACCCCCTGACCAGGACACTCCCAAGGCTGTCCCAGGAGAGCCATCAGCCCTGTTATCCAGGTGTGAAACCCATCAAGGTGAGCACTCTCTGAAGCACCTTTCAGACTGAGAGGAGTTACTGCCCTGGGGTAAAGGACACATTATGGGATGCAAGGGAAGAGCATTTCAGGATTGCACAAGACTTATTATGGGATGTTTAGAGGAGGAACCAAAGGAGGGGAAAAGGAGAGATCTAGGTGATTTGGGGAGAAACAAGTGTAGGAAAATAGAGAAATGATGGGATAAGAGGGGTCGATCACATATAAACAGTTTGCTGGTTGGAATGCTTGTCTGGCTACACTATCTTATGCATCTTCTTTTTCCTGCGTCTGTCCTATCTTCTTATTAAATTCCTTTCTAACTCTAACTTTCTAACTCCCTGGGTGAGGGTCATAGGGGCCCATGTGTCTGTGGTGACAGTAACAGGAGCAAGTGCAGGTGTGCAAGTGAGCGTGTGAGCACTAGCAAATATCAAGCTGGACTAGTTGGTGAATAGGTGAAGTGACCTGGGAGCAAGGGGGTGAGTGGGTCTCTAAGGGCCAGCTCTGTGTGTGAGAGCGCGTGTGTGTCTCTAAGGGCAAGAGCACAGGGGGGGTCAGCTATTGGGACCTGGAAAGTCCTGGCCAACTCTGTGTGTGTGTGTGTGTGTGTGTGTGTGAAAGACGGTCTGTACCAGCAACTGGAGTAGGGCTGTGGTCTCAGGGGCTCCTATGTCCAGGTGCCAGCAGCTGGGGAGACTGGGATCCAGGAGCCAGCTACTGGGCAGACTCAGTGTCTGAGCCCAGCTGCTGGAGGGATCCACCTTGTACATATGCATATATATTTTCTCACTACTGGATCTCCATCCTGCTCGACCAGAGAGGGGAGCAGGATAAGGCTGTTGCTGTACTTGTGGGAGTGCTCTGCATGTCCATCTGTGATCTTTGTGGCCAGCTGTGTACCTATGTATATATGCGGTGTATACGTGTCCTCTGTGTGTGTGTGCCTACTGGGAATACATTTTCAGCCTCACTACTGGTTGGATCTGGGGGCAATGGAGCTGTAACAGCCTCGCCTCTGTTGGAATACCCAATTCTGCCCTCCCTAACAAAGTTTTTAAAAATATTATTGAACTATTGGACTTGACATTTAATGGTTAATTTAAATTTGTTGGTTTTCATTTCAATGATAAAAATGAGTAACTGGCAAAATTTACCTATGTTACATCACTCCTTATGTTGTTTTACCTCTCTCATGTCCTCATTTGTTTACAACCAAAACAGTCTGTCTTTCAATACTTATAAGTCTTCAAAACAAACATCTTTCAATGTTTAAAATCACTTATTTTACCTACCTCAAATCTTTACTGCATTTTTTTTGATCATTAGCTGATCAGAAATAAAAAAAAAATATTCCATCTATTGCAAATTATTCTTTGCTTTTTAAACATTTGCTGCATATTGAGCAGATGCTTTTGTTGGCTTATCACTACAGTGATTTCAAGCTCTTGCACTATGAAGTGCAACCATTCAGAAAAGTAGTAATGCGTATGAACAGTTGCATTTACTTCTTCCAACACACAGTACTTTCCATTTAAATAATGAATTGCCTGTGCTGCTTATTTTAAAACGTTTTATACACTTCTGGACTTCCTCACAGTCCTCTTTAATCTTGATAAATCTAAATAATTATACAACACTGGCACCCCGCAGTTGACTTCCTTTTCAAGAGTACTAAATATAATTAATATCTGTCCTAATAACAAATCAGTATCCTTTATTGTAATTTTAACTATTTTCTCAACCATAATTACTTAGCTTCTCAACTAGTAGGGAAATTCTTTTTGTCAACAGTGTCTTAAGATAAAAAGTAAATTTTACTTAAAATTGTTCTTTTATCTATTTTCTGATGATTCACTCAAACTGTGAGGAAACCAGGGTTTTCCTTTCCAAAAGCTATTCTGATTTGTTTACATTATCTACTTATTAAAGTGGATTATCATTTCATATTTAATAATTTTAACTTCCACACCACTGAAGAACAGTTCTGTACTCTCAACTCTCAAGATCACCCTAAGCACTTTATAAGATTTAAGAAAAGACTGTTTATTTACAGGATATTTTTCTTTACACAGCATGACATACTGGAAGAGACACGCTGGTTTAACACCAAACACTTTGCTGACACTTGAACAAAGTTTCTCTAGGAGGTGCTGGTGTAAAAAGCGGGTATATATGTACTAAGAGAACAACATTATCAAGTGTTATACAGATTCTCCTTTGAAGTAGAGCTTCCTCTACTGTTGTTAGTCTATTATTTATTTGCTGCTAGTGTAGGAGGAGCCTCAGATGCCACAATACTGCATTAACCCTCAGGGTAATCCTAGTCCATTAGCACTATCATTAGTAAACTAAATCAGCAAATCTCAGATTGCTCAAACTTATCTTGAAAACTGGACTTCCACTAACAGATCAGGGTCATAAAAGTGAGTTTTATAGCTGATATATATGTACTTTGGTGAGAAAACAGAATTTGACCCAGAGTTAAGCATTTTTATAACCACAAAGTTGTACTTCATAATTTACAGAAGAAATACAGGCACAACCTTTGCATCAAAGTTAATGCTGACAAGACAACATAAGAATGAGTACAAAAAAAAGAGAATCAGACTGGGAAGAATGGAATATTTCAAAGAGATAGCCTAATTAAAAAAAAGAGAAAGTGCTTTATGAACAGAGCACTAGAAATAATAGAATCATAGGATCATAGAATAATTTAGGTTGGAAAAGACCCTTAAGATCATCGAGTCCAACCATTAACCTAGCACTGCCAAGTCTACCACTAAACCATGTCCTTAAGCACCACATCTATACATCTTTTAAATACCTCCAGGGATGGTGACTCCACCACTTCCCTGGGCAGCCTGTTCCAATGCTTGACAACCCTTTCAGTGAAGAAGTTTTTCCTGATATCCAATTTAAACCTCCCCTAGTGTAACTTGAGGCTGTTTCCTCTTGTCCTATCACTTGTTACTTGGGAGAAGAGACTAATGTCTCCTTCTCTGGAGACATTCAAAACCCGCCTGGACGCGTTCCTGTGTGATATGGTCTAGGCAATCCTGCTCCGGCAGGGGGATTGGACTAGATGATCTTTCGAGGTCCCTTCCAATCCCTAACATTCTGTGATTCTGTGATTCTGTGAACACCCACCTTGCTACAACCTCCTTTCAGGTAGTTGTAGAGAGCAATAATGTCTCCCCTCAGCCTCCTTTTCTCCAGACTAAACAACCCCAATTCCCTCAGCCACTCCTCATAGGACTTCTTCTCCAGACTCTTCACTAGCTTTGTTGCCCTTCTTTGGACTCACTCTATCACCTCAATGTCTTTCTTGTAGTAAGGGGCCCAAAACTGAACACAGTATTCAAGGTGAGGCCTCACCAGTGCCGAGTACAGGGGGACAATCATTTCCCTAGTCCTGCTGGCCACGCTATTTCTGATACAAGCCAGGATGCTGTTGGCTGCCTTAGCCACCTGGGCACACTGCTGGCTCATATTCAGCTGGTGTCATGAAAGAAGATATGAATTTAAGCATAAAAATAATTCATGGAGAGGCCAAATGAGTGGAAAGAAAGGGGAGCAGAAATACAACATTTTAATAGAACTTGATGAAATTGAAGGAATGCAAGATGATGGAAATGTGCAAGCCAAGGAAATATTTAATCTCAAAGTAAGTACCTGCTGCAAGTCTTCACTTTCAGACTTCAATTGGGCTACAAGAGTTCTCATGCAGTCCTTCATAGAACATAATGTAGCCTGTTAGGAATCAGGAGAAAAAAAGAAAATAGAGTATTAAATGACACATTAGGTGGCTTGATTGTGCATAATTCTTTGATATTTTAAGCTATTCATCTCTGTAGTTCAAAAAAGCTTAGTAAAATGTTTCCAATAACAGATATTTGATCTACAATTATTAAAATGTTACGCATAAATATCAGTTTCTATTCTGGGAAATACATAAGTGGCGAACTTGTGCTAAATTTTATACTTTTGACAACAAGTCTAGGACCAAATCTGAAACACTAATAGTTTAGAAGCCTTCTTCACTATATCCCAGATACGAAAGGGGACACTCACCTGTAAGTTGGCAATGTGTTTTTACCTGATATCTATTGAATCTCAAATCATACTTTTTCTTTCAAATATACATAATATGCAAATTAGTATGACAATTTAAAACTCACACAAATACAACAACATTCCTGACTTTTGAAGACCAAATTACTTTTTAAGAACACACTAGTAATTGAAAAACTGTAAGGCTTATATTAGAAAATGTTTGTGACAGAGCACAATTACAAATCCTTCAAAAACAAAAGTATGTTAGAAATGCATTATTCATTAGCTGGATAACACGTACATTTACACCACTGAATAGTTTAGTTTGTGATATAAACCCAATAACCACAGCCTTGCAGCAATTACTAATCAGATGATTTTAAGAGGCAGTATTTTGTGAAGCACGTCATTTGTAGGAGGGATTTGTTTCACTCTTTAAAACTGGGAGCAAAAAGTGAGTAGTATGAAATCTGGTTTTATTTTTGTAGAATCACAGAACAGTTGAGGTTGGAAGGGACCTCCAGAGGTCATGTGGTCCAACCCCCCCCTGCTCAAGCAGGGCCACCTGGAGTTGGTTGCCCAAGACCATGTCCAGATGGCTTTTGAATGTCTCCAAGGAGAGAGACTCCACAACCTCTCTGGGCAACCTGTTCCAGTGCTCCATCACCCTCACAGTGAAAAAGTGTTTCCTGATGTTCAGACGGAACCTCCTGTGTTTCTGTTTGTGCCCATTGCCTCTTGTCCTGTCCCTGGGCACCACTGAAAAGAGCCTGGCTATGTCTTCTTTGCACCCTCCCTTCAGATATTTATATACCTTGGCAAGATCCCCCCGAGCCTTCTCTTCTCTAGGCTAAACAGTCCCAGCCCCCTGCCTGGTGCAACGCTAGTTACTGGCCTGCAACTAGACTTCGTGCCACTGATCAGCACCTTCTGGGCCCAGCTGTTCAGCCAGTTCTTAGTCCACCTCACTGTCTGCTCATCTAGCCCATACTTCATCACCTTTTCTATGATGATCTGTGTCACCAGGTCTCTGTCTCCTTCAGCAGTACGCCCACGTTTTCCCTAGTCTTCTTTTTGTCGCCTATGTACTTATAGAAGCTCTTCTTTTTGCCTTTGACATCCCTCACCAGATTCAACTCCAGGTTGGCTTTGGCTTTCCTAACCACGTCTCTGCAATCTCAGACAGTGTCTCTATATTCCTCTCAGGTTAACTGTCTCTGCTTCCACCTTCTGTATACTTCCTTTTCATATCTGAGTTTTGTCAGGAGCTCTTTTGTTCATCCATGCAGGCCTCCTGGCATTTTTGCTTGACTTCCTGCTTGTTGGGATGGAATTTTCATTCATTTTTGAAGTGTCTTCCATTAGAGTAGAAAGATAAAAGTCTTGTCAGAATGAAGTTATTTGAAGATCCATGTCTTGGAAAACTCTGGGGCAAGAAATTATTAAAATTTTGTATCTTTTGAAAGTAAAGTCCTTGGTAGAAATTAGGGAATCTATTTTCTCCAGTCATTTAAAATAGCACCCATTATGAGCCAGACATGCTCCAAACATTTAAGAAAAAGGATCCAGGCTGAAGAGATTTGCAAAAATATGTCAGACAGCAATAATATTAGCAAATTAGTGATAACTTTACAAAATTTGACTAAACTAACAGGTTTAGTTCAAAATCCTCAGAAAAATCTATTATCCATAATCATTGGTACATTATAGAAAGATCTAGCATATTGTTTACACAAAAAAAAGCCAATAGATAAAATCTTTACTTTCAGTGACAAAATAGAAGTAACAATTTAATACAAACGCTGATACTATACTTTTATGATATAACATTCAGTTTGTGCTCTGCATTAGGAACAGGATGGAATGGCAAAGTTTTGGGGGAATTTCTGTGTTGAGCCGAAATGCAATATTCTAGTCCAGAAATGCAATATCCTATCCCAGAGATTTTCATCACCTTTCTGAGAGAGAACTACAAGTCAAACACAGCTATGAACTGAAATTATTGTATATTTGAAATTCCATTTTTACCTTGTTTGCCACATCTCCAAAAGTCAAGTTTGTCAGAGCCATTCCAGCATACCTCCTTAATGTAACACTATAGTGGTCATTTGTAAGTCCATACATGTCACAATTTATTTGCAACAGTTCTGCAATGGTCTGCAAACCTCCTTTAAAAATAAATAAATAAAATTAATAATAATAAACAATACTACTACTACTAATAAATTTCAATCCTAATATCAAGAATACAGTATACACACATCAAGGAGTAAATTGCATCCATATGTACATAATATATCTCAAACATCTGAAAACCAAAAGGCTCAGAAAGGTCAATAAAAATTTCTTAAATACACTGTTAAATATTGACTCTGGATCTTGAATTGTGTACTTAGTACAAGCTGAAAGGTATGGTATCACGATGTTGAGATTTTGGGGGAAGATGAGAACAGAAGCATTTATGAAGAGGTAAGAAGCACACCCATCTTTTAATTGCACCCAGTCAAAATCACATTTGACTGATGAACTCACATCGATTACATAAAAGGTTATTCAGTAAATCTGATAATTATTAATTTAGTAATTATTTTTACTGAATTTTATTATCCCAG
This sequence comes from Nyctibius grandis, assembly GCF_013368605.1. Lineage (NCBI taxonomy): Eukaryota > Metazoa > Chordata > Aves > Nyctibiiformes > Nyctibiidae > Nyctibius > Nyctibius grandis. Next base: position 5,701,652 of record NC_090694.1, read on the forward strand.
AAAAAATACATATATTTTTTTCATTAATAATGAAAAGTGGCAAACTAAGGAAACTTGCATGCACAGAATTCACTGAAGATGGACTAAAGCATTCAGGCTGTTATACAGGAACCAATATGTTTAACTCATGATGCAAAAACCCCTCAGAAAGTAGTCTCCATTCTAAGTCCAATACTTCTAAAATTGCAAATATTTCCAGGATACGAATACCCTTCCAAAAATCACAGCTCATGCCAGATACAAGAGTAACTTGCATAATAACCCATCCACTAGGAAATAGTGTAGCTATAAGTTCATTTAAACTGCATCAATCAGAGTTTAAACTAGTGGTTAACAAAAAAAAAAAAGCCACATATTCAGTGAGGTATACAAGAAAGGAATGTCTGCATTTTCAGGAAGCATCTCAAAGGAAGTTAGAGAAACACATTTAGTCTTACCAAGCTCATTCATGGCATGCCTGTGTTCTTCATCAAATGAAAGTTTCATCAAAACACACACTGCAGGACAGATTTGATGATCAACTGGAGCTGGCACTGATCAGGAAATAGGTAACTATTAGTATTTCTTAGGTGTATGATTTCATCTAGATCATAAACTTTTCAAAGAGAATCTAATCTTAAAATAAATAAAGTGCAGGTTTTTTCAGGGTTTGTATCTTCCCAGTAACTCAAGAACAGACAGTTAATTAAGAACATTACTAATAAATGTGAGTACATAGAGGTTTGAATATGTGCACATCCAACCAGGATTACATATATGTACTAGAAATATACCTGAAGCTGAAAAGACTCTTTATGGAAAAGGATTTTGGGATAATTATGAATCTATGTATTAAGTAAAAAATATGACTTCAAGTACAAAAAAATTATCTAATTAACTTTGAAAAATAATAATCAGTGAAACAAATCAGTAACTTTACATTTTCTGGCAGCATTAAATAATACAACACCTAAGGTGAAGCTGTTTCTTTGGGTGTTATGTCCTTATGAATGGTTAATTAAGCCCTTTGTTTCATAACAGAACTTTTTAAGTTCATAATTTTGTGAGCTAGACTTTCCCTAAAGCACAAATTGTATTGGTACATCTTATTCAGAGACCCACTTCTACAAAATTATTCTTGCAGTAAAATCCAACATCCAAAATAGAGCCCAGTGATTTCAGGAGTACTTCTGATATAGATGTCTACAGCATATATTTACAAAATGGCAACTTTAATCCTCCCTTACTTCAGAAAAGCAGTTATTGAGTAACCCCAACTGTTATATGAGAAAACTCCAATTCGCTTAAATTGTCACTTCTCTGGCATTTTAACACTGAACTATTTCTTATGTTTCACATTCTAAATAATACTTCACATTATACTGAACAGACTGAGATTATTTAATTTGTGCTCTCTATCCCTTTCCTAGATGAAATTTTTATCTTCTGAACACATCTGAATGAAGAGCAATTTGGGATTAGTTATTTAGATATATTTCATTATCCATTCAAATGTAAAATAGCAATGAGTAGAAATTTATGTTTAATTTGTAGATTATAAATAAAAAACACTAGAATTATATATGGAAAGCATACCAACACCTATGATTTAAAGAAAAAGTTTATAAATGAGATATCGTATCTATAATAGATACTATTTCCTGATACTACCTCAACTTGAATATACATAAATAAATGAATAAATATAGAAATAAAAGAAACCTTACATACATTCAACAATAAGTCAGATTAAAGCTGAATTTTTTGTAAATTCACTGCTTTCAAAATATCTTTTAAACATCTTTATATGGTTTACAGAACCTACTTGGGTTTTTGTCTTGGTCCATGCCTTCTTCACGTGCCTCCTGCCATTTCCAACATGTTTCACAGTAAGCACGGATTTGCTCCAAGAGATGAAGCACACGGATTTCCTGTCTGCCTCGCTTATCATCGGGCTGGGAGTGAATGATGTTATGCAGTGCTGCGCTGGCTCTGGCACGGGCCTCTTTACTACCACGGGAATTTTCTAACAACACAGAGTCTTTATCATTGCCATGTAAAAGCTGGATGAGGAGAGGAAGACATCCAGACTGACGCATAGCTATGCAGCTGTCTTGGGAGCTAGACATCGCTAGCAATGTTCGTGACATGTCATCTTTATCATGAGTACCAAGCATCGATAATAATGAATACACCATTTCCACCTGCAGGTCAAATGATTTTAAAAATATAATTACATTTAAAAAATACATATCAAATTAAAACAAAGTTCTCAATAGCATGCATGAGCAAAAAAGAAAAGGTATTTATATAATGGTGCAAGAATTTCATAGAATCATAGAACCATAAAATAGTTTGGGTTGGAAGAGACCATCTAGTTCCAACCCCCCTGCCATGGGCAGGGACATCTTTCACTAGATCAGGTTGCTCAAAGCCCTGTCCAACCTGACCTCGAACACTTCCAATGATGAGGCATCCACAACTTCTCTGGGCAACCTGTTCCAGTGTCTCACCACTCTCGTCGTAAAAAAATTCTTCCTTTTATCCAATCTAAATCTACCCTCTTTCAGTTTAAAAACTTTGCCCTTTGTCCTGTCACTACAGGCCCTGGTAAAAAGCCTCTCTTCGTCTTTCTCATAAGTTCCCTTTATATATTGAAAGGCTGCAATAAGGTCTACCCAGAGTCTTTTCTTCTCCAGGCTGAACAACCCCAACTCTCTCAGTCTTTCTTCATAGGAGAGGTGTTACAGCCCTCTGACCATTTTCGTGGCCCTCCTCTGGACCCGCTCTAACAGGTCCATGTCTTTTTTGTGCTGGGGGCCCCAGAACTGGATGCCATACTCCAGGTGGGGTCTCAGAAGAGTGGAGTGGATGGGGAGAATCACCTCCCTCGACCTGCTGGCTACACTTCTTTTTACACAGCTCAGGATACTATTGGCTTTCTGGGCTGCAAGCACGCATTGATGGTCCATGTCCAATTTTTCATCTACCTCATATCCCCAAGTCCTTCTCCTCAGGGCTGCTCTCAATCCATCCATCACCCAGTTTTGTACTTTGAAATAATTAAATAAGCACTATTAGTTCTTCACCATTTATAATCTTAATAAATCTCACTTAGTGGTTAAATGGCTAGAATAACTGGGTGGTAATTATATCTAACTGTATTAATCTGCAAGACTAATGGCAAAGACTTCTAACTTTCCATTGCACACAAGGATTAAAGAAACATACTAATGAAAGTGCTTTAGTTGGGGAATGCAGGAATATATTTAAAATTAATTCTATCTCAGAAGAGTATGTTCTGTATGAATCATACTTTCATGAAAAGATGCTCTTCAGTGAAAAATTATTTGATGTATGGCATTAAATAGTTACTCCAGACAAGATAAGACTGATTACATTAAATTTTAACATACATTGTGCTAAAAAATCTTATACATATTTTAATGTTTTCCATTAAAACTATTTCAAATTAACCAATGAATATTTTTATGATGAATGATTTGCATATAGGCCAAATTATTTACAGCTAATGCAAAATTGAAGAGTTAATTTAACACTTTCTTCAAGTTTACAGGGATAAAAACAATGGAGCAAACAAATGCTCATTTAATAATATATACAGTATAAAGTACTAAGCATTTGTCCAACTAAAGCCATGAAAAAACAGCATTACACATTTAACTCATTACACATTTAACTCACCAAATTTCAAATTAAAAATAGCAATTTTTGAGGGGTTCCTTTGGCTGCCATATAATATAGTGGTCAATGCACTATTTGATTTGTCTTTTGCATTCTGTTTTCTTCAGTAATAGCTTTAGATTGAGAAATGTGTTTGGTTCTTTTAGTGAACTTTTAGTAGAACAATATGATGTACAAGGTAATATTAGATACTGTCTAGAAACCCCAAATTCCTAGAGCCAAGAATACAGCAAAATTCAAAATCATAGCACAACATAAAGAAACTATCAAAGGGAATTGCAAAGTAGCAGTGGGTATGTTTCTTTAAAATATACCAACTAAGGAAGAAATGAGACTTGCAGACTGTTATACGAAGATTTCTAATAATAACTACATTTTTGCACTGGTTACCAGATCAATGAATTATTTTATTTGGTTTCCTCAGAGACTATTCTAATGTCTCTGAAGATGAGTACAAATACCGAGTTATAAAAAAAATGGATAGCAGTGGATAGACTAAGCAATGTCTGTTAACATGCATTTTTCTAAATACTAGAATTGCTGAAGCAATAGAAATCTTAAAAAATTATAAAATTATATGGTCACATGCAAAATCCGCTGAAATACTCTTGGAGCCAATTTTATGACAGCTTAGCATCTCAGTTTGTAGATCCTTACTTCCTGGTCTGGGAAAAAAAACAAATACAGTATTAAGACAATCCACTTGATTTCTTACATGAGAGTGAATTGTCTGCTTTATGCATGCTTCTTGACAGACATTTTAAGCAGCAGCTTTAGTCCACAGTTATTTAGATTTGGAAGATAAAGTTTTTTGTTGGCCTCCAGATTTGTGGCACATATAGTACAGGAAAAACTCTAAAATATATACATATATTCTTTATATATACACTACACACAGAGGTATCTCTTTTTGCATCTGTAAATGCTTAAAATCTATACTTCTTTCCCTTCTTCTCATGCATTAATTTCAAGCTTTTCTTACCCCACAGCACACTAAGATGGACCTATTTATTTGTCTTTTTCCTTCTACACTCAGTCCCTTTCTCTGCATTCAGGGCTCTCCCCTTGTCTGCACCTTTTGGGAATTCTACAGTTTTTAATGGGAAGTAGCAGACAGACACTAACTAATGTCACCTCCATTTGGTGCACGCATACAATGAAGGGCAGAAATTACAACATAACACTGCGTTAAGGCCCAACATAACTTAATACTATGTCAAGGTCCTGCTTCCCAGATGACTGGGATCAGCATCACATTGGTAATATCTATATTGCTGCTGATGCCAGAGATAGTATAAACTTCAGTGGTTCAGGAACTCAATTGTGTGTTACAGATTTACCCTTTTTTCCTCTCTTCATGCTGTTTGTATATCTTGAGTACACTCTCTATTGTATATCAAGCTTCATCTCTATTTTTTTCAGTAACCTTTTAGAACACACTGCAGATATATAAAAGGTTGCTTCAAAAGATGGAAAGAGTATCTCCTATTTCCAGTGTGAAGAAGGAAATTGCAGCTAAGGACATTTAGTTTAGATATTAAAAATTTTAATAGTAAAAACTGAAAAACTGATAGAGATTGCTTATCATTAAAGCTTTTACCAATAGGTTAGACAGCTTTCACGTGCTGTCAAGAGTGCTCTTGATAAAATTAATGCATTACTGGGAGATATATTAGATGATCTCCTCAAAGTCCCTTCACATTTCCTATTTTCAATGATTATTCAATTCAAATATTTTAGTCATGACGAGCATTTTCCACTCTCCATTATTCTATGTCGTATTATCTGAATTACTATAGAGACAATGAACAGACATTTATTACCATCAAGGGCTTATGTAACTTCTTTTTAAATTTGAATTTCTTAGCAACGCCATCTGTTTTGAGGACTCAAACTCCAGTAAGGTATTCCAAGAACTGCTTTTAAAAGGGTTAGTTTTCATAATGGATTATGCATCAACATCACAAGTTTTTTTAGGTACTCAATTTCTTGCAATCAAATTTTCCTTATTGATCATTCAGCTAATATTGGCACTATTGGCAGAAACAATGAGGTTATTGTATTAGTAAAAATGTAGCATTAGTGACCTGTGGTTTGTAATCTTCGGTTACCTTGGTACCCAGATGATTTGTCAGTCTGCGAGGAACAGAATAGTTATTACTAGAGTTCATAACGCTGGCTGTTTCATGGTCCAGTCGAGCAGCAGAACCCTAAAAATTTAAACAGCAACTCAGTATAACACAGTCTAACTGCAATACCAACTATTGCCTAAATCAGCCTTGGATGATGAAATCATATTTATAATCATGAACTGTCAGTATGTATTTTGGTTAAGTTAGGTCCCCCCACCCCAACATAACTTAGAAGTCACTGTTAAACTGGGTTTTATTATCCATTTTTCCCCTAAATTCAACCTCAAAGAAGTTATATTTTCAATTGAAGTCTTTTATAATTATTTTCACCAAGAAAAAGGAGAACTGGACTTGGCAACAAACCGAATTATGATTTTTACAGGGGGAGAAAAAAGTAGCCTCTACTTTTAGGTCAGATTATATAGTGAGTAGGAATAAGCCTGTACTACCTTCAGAACACCATCAGATATGCAGGAATTGACAAGGAAAGAGATTCATCTTGACAAGGAGTAACCTACTTGAACTTGTCTTTATCAAAAGCAAATCACACATGGATGAATCTCTTCTATTTTGTAATGAAAAGCTATAAAATAATGCTGACATTATTTGCTGTAATTGCTCTAGAAACTATGGTAGATATAATGTTTCTACCTCTTGTAACAACACCCATTTATTAACATCTTTGCCCCTTTTAAATCTATTTTGTGTACTTACATCACCTCCCTTTTATCTTCTCACGCTCTTTGGAGTGGTGTTTTTGTGTGTGTGTGTGTTTAGTTCATTCTTTTTCTCTGCTTCCTGTCTGTGAAGCTTCCTTTACTATGTCCCTCTCTCACAAGAAGATTCCATTCAGTTTGGGGCACTTAAAAATACATTTGAATAGTATACAATTTAAGGGAAAATTGTTCTGTTTGTTTCATTGATGTGCTGGGTGAGCTTTATTTTGTCTCAAAATTGAGCTGAGTGCCTTCTTATATTGAAGTTTGCCCAACATTCCATTGTCCTGAGCCTATACCACTGTATTAAGTGACTTTTTCCTGTATCAGCTCTAATAGAAGGAAGACACAATTTCCTAAGAGTTCTTAATCCTTTTATATATACCTAGGTGAACATGTTACCCACTGTGATCAAAATAGGTGGTAAGATGATAAATATTTATCTGGAATCATGCTTGTCCTCTTAACAAAACAGTCCTAATAAAAAATAAACTCCAGAAGTTGAAAAATTACTTCATATTCTAACTGTTAAACACTAACTGATAAGGAATCACAGAAGCAAACTTCTACAAAAATCATAAATATTACTGGACCATATCAGTGACATTTAAAAAGTCATGTACAAAATAATCATAGAATCATTTTTTGTTGGAAAGGACCTTTAAGATCATCGAGTCCAACCGTTAACCTAGCACTTCCAAATCCACCACTAAACCATATCCCTAAGCACTACATCTACAGTTCTTTTAAATACCTCCAGTGATGATGACTCCACCACTTCCCTGGGCAGCCTGTTCCAATGCTTGACAACCCTTTCATTGAAGAAATTTTTCCTAATATCCAATCTAAACTTCCCCTGGCACAACTTGAGGCCATTTCCTCTTGTCCTATCACTTGTTACTTGGGAGAAGAGACTAACACCCACCTCGCTACAACCTCCTTTCAGGTAGTTGTAGAGAGCGATAAGGTCTCCCCTGAGCCTCCTTTTCTCCAGACTAAACAACCCCAGTGCTCTCAGCCACTCCTCATAAGACTTCTTCTCCAGACCCTTCACCAGCTTCGTTGCCCTTCTTTGGACTCACTCTAGCACCTCAATGTCTTTCTTGTAGTAAGGGGCCCAAAACCGAACACAGTATTCAAGGTGTGGCCTCACTAGTGCCGAGTACAGAGGGACGATCACTTTCCTTGCCCTGCTGGCCACACTATTTCTGATACAAGCCAGGATGCTGTTGGCCACCTTGGCCTCCTGGGCACACTGCTGGCTCATATTCAGCCGGCCATCGATCAACACCCCCAGGTCCTTTTCCACCAGGCAGCTTTCCAGCCACTCTTCCCCAAGCCTGTAGCGGTGGATGGGGTTGTTGTGCCCCAAGTGCAGGACCTGACACTTAGCCTTGTTGAACCTCAATGTATGTATATACAAGTAATGTATAATATTTTAAAGACACAGGTCTTTTAATCTACTGCCTTTTAATTTCTGGTAGAAATTATAAAAAATAACAGAAAAAAATTCTAGTTATACTGGAATATTTAAACAGACTCAATTCATTCTCCATTTGAATCCAGAATATTTCATGCATGTTCCAGAATAAGTATTAGCATAGGATACTAAATAAGTACAACTAGAATGTTTTAAATTCACACATTATTTTATTCCAATATATATTTCCTATGTAAAAGAGCACTTCTTTTTCCTGTTATGGATGGGAAAATTTGAAAAACATAAAGCTTAGAATGAAAACTATATTAGACTTGATAAATTATTTCACTTTAATAACCTGCAGTGTTATGAATATGGGAAAGAACCCTGAGAGTTTTACACTGACTGAACCATTAATATCATCTTGACCTCAGACTACATTGAGGATTACAGGTTTCATATATGTACATGCCAAAATTCTCCACTCAAGTTCAATATGCTCATTTTATCCAAGAAGGCAAAAAAGATGCAAATTTGGAGCACTACCTATTAAAGTCCAGCGTAGTGTAGCCAGAAATAGCATACTTTTCCTATTGTTTCTAAAAAACGGTATCGACTTTGATCCAAATAACTATTTCCTTCAAAGCCATCATTTTTGGCCTTACTACTTTGAGGATGCCAGAAGGACCAAATTAAATGCAATTACCTTTCTTACTGGCTCCTAAAGACTGATCTGAAAGAAGTAGTATAAGAAATGTGTAGCCATTCATCTGAGAAACTGGAAAATGACAGAGAGATGTACATGGACCCTTCTTGTGTAGAACCTTCTCTTTCCAAATCTTTTCCTATTCTTCTACTTCATCTTGTTTTCTTTTTATACTTTCCCGTCTTTCATTTGTTGTTTGTTGTACTATACTTGCTATTTACTCTGTCAGTCAGGTTGTGTTCCCTATTTTGTGGCATATTTTATTAATAAAGTAGAATATCTCATTGAATTCCTTTATAAAATTTGCAAAATAAATGTTTGAATAAATTTCACTACAGTGGCAGAATAGCGAGCATAATGGAACAGAAGAAAAGATAGCTGTAAGATGGTACAGAAAAGGACATGGTTGAATCCTGAAAAATCCTTTCTTCAATTGGCAAATTTTCATTGCTTATATGACTACAAAACCAATTAGCCCCAAATTATTCAGTTAAAACTTTTTTGCACTCCACTTAATAGTGATTGCTCAAAGAAACAAAGTATATTGAGCTGGTTTGTCAGAAATAAATGCTATGCCCAATCTATTAAGCCTTTTGTCTCCGGACTTGCCCTAAAAGTAAATAATCCCCAGATGTCTCTTAGAACACAGATTCAGAGCCCTGGATCTACCAACCTCCAGGAGGAAAGAATACAAATGTTTTAAATATTTTAATGAGGCAAAGTTCAAAATTGCTCAAATCCTAAACATAAAACCTCAAATGAAGAATGAATGGTCTATTTGCATAATGTCTGCCAAGGCATATGAGAATATCTTCTTCCTTCCTTGTAAACTATCTGTTGTCCAAAATAACTCCTGATTCATACAATCAAGAAAGAAAATACAGCCACAATACATCAATTATTTAAATACATTATGCTTTCAGCCCCAAAGCAGCACTGAATTATTTTTTTTCCCAAGCAATAAAGCTTTCATAAGAATTAGAGTGAGAGCCTCAAGAAACTGTTCAGATACAGCATAGAGAACAATTCAAAATGGTGATCAAATATCTCTCAAAAGCAAAAGGATGGGCTATGCTTAATGTTAAATCAAAATAAACACTCAAGTCAAACAACAATTTATATTCTTTCTGATAAATCTTCTTGTACAGGATACTTTCAGAAGGATTTAAATAATTCTACTTCCCTAAAGTAGCACAAATATTTTACACATGAATTAAATGTTCAAATTTATAGCGTGAAGTTTTAGGAGTCCAAATTATTAATGTGAATGTCTCAGCTACAGTTGGAGATTATTAAGTGAATGAACATTAATTAGTGCATGATAAATAATTAAAGTATTTTTAGCCAAAGAAAGAGGTCCCAAACGTGCAAAAAATATTAATATAAAAAGATAAGTAAAGAAGAATTTAACATAGCCCTCTAAATACGATGCTAATGTGTTTCACTAATAAAAGGAATGCCAATGAAAGATTATTTAAAAGCATTTATATAATCCTTCAGCACACTTCCAGGAGATTCTCTCATTGATAATACTGTTTCAAAGCTTTATCTAAAAAAGTATTAACAAAATATTAATGATAATCCTGCCGTTTGATTATTTTTGTTTTTAAAATCATCGATATTTCAGTGATAATTTCTCGAGTGAAATTTTGAGCAATTTCCCATAATTAAACCATACTTCTAATATTACAGTTCACCTAGAATAAAATACATTTTCTATAGTAATTCTTTTTATTTGTTTTTTTTGTATTTTTTGTATTCTGTTTATTCGTTATTAGGCTCATTAATCGTTTAAATAAAAGAAAACAGCTCCTTGCATTATGGAATGTTTACACTTCACCCTATTAAAACATTTTTTTCTAATAAATACAAGAAATTTTCTCACTTCCAGATGGAATGAAGAAAAGTGTAAATCTTTTAAAAATGAACAGGCATACAAACACAATAAGGTATATACCAAAAATATAAGCATTGTACATTTCAAGTATTTAATTATACTATCAACATAGAAAATAATCAATTTACCTGACCAGTACCAGTAGTTGCTATGCTGATTTCTGCTGTTCCTTGACCTTCATTGTGCCTCTCTCTATCATGGGAACCTGCATCATGCTTGCTTTGAGGTGCCCTCTGTTAATACAAGTGTGTGTGAAATTACATACAGAAATGAAGTACACTTTAACATTCAAAGCTCTCTAAACTATAAATGCATCAATGCTGTATCTTCACAAAGCCATTGAGTAGTGTTTTTTATTTCATAACTCTTAGCCTCAATAATTAACAGCTGAGACAGAGTGTCTTCGAAAAATTGCAAGATGAAAGCAAAGCATGTCCTCTCAGATTATAGTCCTGCAAGACAAAGGATTTGCTGTGAGACACAGAAACACCATTCTCTACCAGCTGTGCTCACATCACTATCAGAAACATAACAGAATTGGAGCAAAAAACTGTCTTCTCTGCAATGTGATCTGTGCATTTACTTGGAGACAAGGCTAGCACAGTTAAATTAAGATTCCCATTCAAACACAAACACTTTCTGGGTGAACAGAAGGGTACATGTATAGCACGCATCTTTCTACATTTCAATGACAAACAATGCAGGAGTAACCACTTTGATGCAAATAAAATTTAAATAATATGCTACTGATCAACCTAATCATATTTTATCAAAATGAATGTAAATGATACAGCAACCTAGTACAGATATATGCTCCAGTTTCTTAAGGCAATCCAATTTTTGATACAACTACATGAAAATTAAACTGTTGTCACATCCACTCAGAGAGATCACGAGATCAACACCAAAAATAGGGCTTTATATATTTCCTTAATAAAGCAAATAGAATAACTGAGCAGAATACTGTGTAAAGTGTCCAACATCATCCACTAATTTGTTTAAAATGTTCCAGTCTTTCAGAATGACATAAACCGTTCTGTCCTTGGAACTGGCTTGAAGTCTGAAATTCAAAAGGTATTACTTTATCTCCAAAGCGGGATTATTCTTATAATATTAGTTTTGATGCCAAGCCTCATTTTTCTGGCTCAGAGTCTACTACCATAACAGACAGTACTCTCTTGTATCCCTCTCATTTCATTTGCATAACTATACTTGGTTTATCAAATTCCATTTCTATGGGGCTTTACAATTTTTATGAGCAGTCCAGCCTATGACAGCATAGTCTGCTTCATCTTGCTTTATGCAAATTTCTCTGTAACATCTAGCAGAAACATACTTCTCTTCAATGTACATATACTAAAACTTCTTTTATTACCTGAAAAAATGGTGAACACACTCATACAGTACCACTGGCATGCACTCTTAATTTGTTTTATTCATATAAAAACATTAGTCTCAAATCCAGAAAATATTTAACATCCAACAGGATTTCAGAAACTATTAACTAACTGATTAAATACATGTGAAATAATAATTTAGAAATAAACATTAAAAAAATGAAATCTATACAGTTTAAGTAATGGAAGAAGATACTTCAAAGAACACAAGAACATTAAACAAAGTAATAACATGAAAAAATTGAAACTTATAATTAGCAATGTTTTCCTTAATATTATATGTTTAAGTATGGAAGATGAATAACCACAAGGCAAAACTCTCAAAATATTTTAGGAGATATAGTGTTGTTATTCTTTTAAACCTGATCTGTAGTTTTAAAACTTACCATCTCTATCAGTGTGTATGAAATTATATTGTTATTGCTGCTAATACAATGACTAAAGAAATTTTGGTTCCCAATACAACAGCAGGACCCAGTCAAGATAAGCCTTGTTGTACTATGTGCTGAATACAGGATAAGGACTCTCCCTGTCTCAAAGTACTTTCTTGAGTATAGTATAGTGAAGTAGTGAGTTTGACAAAAAATCTAGATCTAAGCCTCCAATATAACACAGGACAGAACTTTCCAAAACGTCATTAGATAACAATAATATTTAATCCCATGAAGAAAGTAGCATTCAAAGTATCTAGAGGTGAAAAGCTGAACTGTTCATTAGCAAGGCTCTGAATCACTGTGTTGCCCAGTTGATGCTATTTATATGTTATTCTTCCAATAATAGTTCCAAGTTTGGGGCCTGAGGAGTGTGGAGGGGTGTAATTTATTAAATAGTTTTGATGTATCTAGAAAACAAACAGGGATCTATTTAATTCCCTGAAAACATAAGCAGAATTCTCTCCTAAATTCTCTGTCCCTCTCTTCCCAGTCACATAAGTTTTTTCTTTACTACATGCTATTTATGAAAGAGGTGGCTTCCCATTTCCAGAAAAAGCTCTCAAAAGTATGCCGTGACAAAAAGTAGTCAACGTAACATCCAAATTAATTTATAAATATAAAGAAATTATTTACAGTTACTACCAGGGTTCACCTCACCTCACCTTAAATGCAGTCACAACATGCATAAACAAGCACATACTTTACTGTCACATGAAACATCAGCAGGGCTTGAATGTGAAACCTTCAAGTTCACAGAAAAGAATTTTTACCACTTTCGTTACTGGAGTAATTTGAAGTGAGAAGCTGTTCACTTTGTGCATACTGACCCAAAGTAGTCAACAATAGCACACAGCCAGCAGATAACTGGTATTTATTGAAAACTGATTCTTCTACTACTTCTATTCGTCTTGGGAGTCTTCCAATTTACAAGAAGGGCATGAGGGAAAACTACAGACCCGTTAGTCTAACCTCAGTACCTGGAAAAATTATGGAGAAGATCATACTGGGTGCTATTGAAAGGCATTTAAAGGACAATACAATCATCAGGCACAGTCAACATGGATTCACAAAGGGAAAGTCCTGGTTAACTAATTTAATATCCTTCTCTGACAAGGTCACCCGTCTAGTGGATGAAGGGAAGGTGGTGGATGTAGTTTTTCTGGATTTTAGTAAGGCTTTTGATACTGTCCCTCACAGCATCATTCTGGACAAGTTGTCCAACTGTGGGATGAGCAGGTACATGGTGCACTAGGTGAAGAACTGGCTGAATGGCAGGGCTCAAAGGGTTGTAGTGAATGGGGCTACATCTGGCTGGTGACTGGTCACCAGCAGTGTTCGGCAGGGCTCAAAGGGTTGTAGTGAATGGGGCTACATCTGGCTGGTGACTGGTCACCAGCAGTGTTCCTCAGGGCTCAATTCTAGGGCCAGTTCTGTTCAATATTTTTATCAATGATCTGGAGACAGGAGTTGAATGCACCATTAGCAAGTTTGCTGACAATACTAAACTGGGAGGTGCTGTTGACTCTCTCGAGGGACAAGAGGCCTTGCAGAGGGATCTAGATAGATTGGAGCGTTGGGCAATCATCAGTGGCACAAAATTTAACAAAAACAAATGCCGGATTCTGCACCTGGGATGGAGAAACACTGGACACGAGCATAGACTGGGAGAGGAGTGTCTGGAGAGCAGCCCTGCAAAAAGGGATCTGGGGGTGCTGTTTGCCGGTAAAGTCAATATGAGTCAGCAGTGTGCCCTGGCAGCCAAGAGGGCAAACCACATGCTGGGGTGCATTTAAACACAGCATAACGAGCCGGTCAAAAGAGGTGATTATCCCGCTGTATTTAGCATCGGTGCAGCCTCACCTTGAGTACTGTGTGCAGTTCTGGGCCCCACAATTTAAAAAAGGATGTGAAGTCCTTGAATGCATCCAGGGGAGGGCAACAAAGCTGGTGAAAGGGCTGGAAGGCATGTCCTATGAGGAACGGCTGAGGACTCTGGGGTTGTCTAGTTTGGAGAAGAGGAAACTGAGGGGCGACCTCATTGCTCTCTACAGCTTCCTGAGGAGGGGAAGTGGAGAGGGAGGTGCTGATCTCTTCTCCCTGGTATCCAGTGACAGGACACATGGGAATGGTTCAAAGCTGCATCAGGGGAGGTTCAGACTTGACATGAGGAAGCATTTCTTTACCGAGAGGGTGGTCAAGCACTGGAACAGGCTTCCTAGAGAGGTGGTCGATGCCCCATGCCTGTCAGTGTTTAAGAGGCATTTGGACAATGCCCTGAACAACATGCTTTAACTTTTGGTCAGCCCTGAATTGGTCAGGCAGTTGGATTAGATAATCGTTGTAGGTACCTTCCAACTGGAACTGTTCTACTCTGTTATATTCTATTCTTTATATATATATATATATATATACACACACACACATAAGGATGACTCAAATATATTTCATATCTTTTAAAAAATATATATAACATTATGGTAAATAAATTAACATTCATCTCTGTCAGACTGTGAGTTAGTGGTTATAAAGATAGCATAACCACTACAAGTATGCCCCTTCTTTGCATTATCTTCTAACACTGAAGGTAGGACTTGCAAGGTCCTGCACGTGGGTCGGGGCAATCCCAAGCACACATACAGTCTGGGCAGATAATGGATTGAGAGCAGCCCTGAGGGGAAGGACTTGGGGGTGATGGCTGATGAGAAGCTCGACATGAGCCGTCAATGTGTGCTTGCAGCCCAGAAAGCCAACCGTATCCTGGGCTGCATCAAAAGAAGTGTGGCCAGCAAGTCCCTTCCAATCCAAACTGTTCTATGATTCTATGATGACTTGTGGATGAAAATATATAGGCTACCAACCACATTAGCTAAAGAACCACAGAATGTAAACAACAAGAGACTGTAATCTCTACATGGTACAGCATCTAGAGCATTGCACATAGATGCAGTGCATTAAACAGAACGACCAATTCTGGGACATGATTTTTGAAGAACTGTGAATCAGAATGAGTGAACTATGAGTCTGTTATCTCAGAAGCTGGCTTTGTACTCATGCGTGAAGAGGCCTTAAAGACGTCCTCATTTAATCATCCCTGAAATGGATGAATAACAAAATCTCATACATGCAATCTGATGACTGCGAAGTGCAAAAGAAATATTAACATTGTTGTGGTGGGTTGACCTTGGCTGGCTGTCAGGTGCTCACCATGCTGCTCTCTCACTCCCCCTCCTCAGCAGGACTGAGGGAGAAAGTAAGATGAAAAACTCATGGGTCGAGATAAAATAAGTTTAATAAGAAAAGCAAAGGCTATGTGTGGAAGAAAAGCAAAGCAAAAAGATTTATTCTCTACTTCCCATCAGCAGGTGATGTCCAGCCACTTCCTGGGAAGTAGGGCATCAGTACACGTAGTGGTCGCTTCAGAAGACAAACACCTTCATAATGAATGCCCTCCACTCCTCCTTTCTCTTGGCTTTTATTGCTGAGCATGATGTCATATGGTATGGAATATCCTTTTGGTCAGTTTGGGTCAGCTGTTCCAGCTATATTCCCTGCCAACCTCTTGCCCACACACAGCCTAATGGCCTTTGGGGGTGGGGGTTGGAGAGGCAGCCTTGATGCTGTGCAAGCACTACTCAGCAGTAGCCAAAACATGGATGTGTTACCAACACCTTTCTAGCTACAAATACAAAGCAGAGCACTATGAGGGTTGCTATGGGGAAAGTTAACTCCATCCCAGCCAGACCCAATACAATTGATTTCTGAAAAGCCTTGCCTTGAGCTTAGTCTATGGGCCATGTTCATACTTTAGTGTACCTTTTTCCTCCTAAGCAAGCTCATTCTATGAATGGGTGTGACGGACAGAGTTTGTATGCCTTAAACAACTTGTTTGACAACTCTGGCTGGAGGAGGGTATGGGTGCTACAGAGGCCTGCAAGTCTGGCAAGAGATAAGGGCCTTGGGAACAGAACAATACCCCTGCTGTGCCTTAATTGTTGTGATTTACAACTCTGGCTGGAGGAAGAGATAAGTCCTGTGGAGGCGGGATGGTATCTTTTTCTTGGGGCCAGCCTACATGTGCAACAACTTTGCAAGGCCTCAACTACGCTTGTGCAGAAGCGGGGTCATACAGCGGACACCACGACTAGGGGATCACGACCACCAGACACCCCTTGGGGGACCACCGACTCATTTCGAGAACAATCTAAGACTACAAAGCGCAGGCGTCCCAATTAGCATGAGAAGCGAGCAGAGAGGGGAGATGTTACCACCCTCCCCTATCTCGCATGCAAATGACCTAAAGTATTTAGACCTTCTTGCTTGGGATGCTGGCGCGCACTCCCGCCCGCCACCTGAGGACCGATCCTGCAAGCGATTTACCAGAGGAGCAGCTCTGCAAGCAACTTGCCAACTCTACAGACAACTTACATCGCTGGATCCAAGGGTGGTGATCTCTCTTTTCCTCTCTCTCATAGTCTCTATCCTCTTTCTCTTTTCCTTTTCCCTTTTCTCTCTTTTCTCAATGCCTTTAGAAACCCAAGACACTTACAACCATGCAACTTTCCCTGTATTAATAAATTGTTCTTAATTTCATACCAGCATACCAGTTATTTGGTGTCGTTTCACCTTAATTTACTCCAAGGGATTTATGAACTAGTTGCGACCAGGTCGTAACAATGGGCTTTTTCATTCTAAATTTGCCTATTGAACGCTCCAAAGTGGAATCTTTCAAGTCAAAGTGAAATTGCTAGATGCAGGGAAGAAAAACTACTTCTCATGATTTATCTGCAAGGGCTTGGTAAAACTGAAATACTGTAAATCTTATTACAATCTCCCTTTCTCTCTGCTTTCTGAAGAAATCCCTTTCTCTGTAGTTCTTAAATTATAAAAGTGATCATTCTCATTAGGCATTAGCTGGGTTTAGAGCCCCTCTGTCATTCCTGAATTCTAGCATGACACTATAAAAGGAAGAGTTTTGAAGTTATGAGTATGCTTGTTTGCTTTTGTAGCAAAATGGTGAAAGACTGCAAGTGCCTATTCAGGAAGACAGGCTCCCCCCACCTTGTCACTATGCTCTAAATGCTTTTAAAGTAAACAGGAACTATCAATTGTTAATTTCCCTGTATTTACTAGTAGAAAAAAAGACACATCTCTCAGTGTGACATTTGCAAGAATAGTAGGCCTTGATTCTTTTTGCTAAGATAACCAATTACAAATAATTTTACGTAGTCCTTTGTAAAAATTAGTTGCAAAAGTAGTCCCCTGTGTATTTATTAGGAATAATGTCTTTTTCAGGCAAAGGACTCTTTTTTTGTTTTCATAATATTCCTGTGCCTTATTATTTTCTGTGTGTTGAAAACTGCAGATAAACTATTATTTTCTTAGATACCAAAAAATGTTTATTTCACCGTAACTTCACAGTACGTACAAAAACTATATACATACAGGTGTAAGAATGTAGTAAGATCAAGAGAATAATGTAATGAACAAAACCAAGAAACCATAAGATTGAAAATATCTTGTTACAGTTAAGTCATAAAGGAGAAAAAAAAAAAATCTTGTAAGTCAAATCATTAAGAGAACTCCTATCCATCACAGTGCTTTATCAAAATAGTTTAAAGTTTGCTGAGCACAGTCTCTGAACAGAATAAATTATCTGCAGCAACACTGTCTAATGGAAACACTTCACATATTTCAAATGACAGATATTATGATAGAAAGGCCTGGACCACTATGACAAATTAAACCACCGTATTAAATACTTGCTAAGAAAATATTGTGGGGTTTGGGTTTTTATAACGCAATTTCAGATTTGTACTTGACAGCCAAACATTCTATCTTTGGAGGGGACTAACTCTATAGTGGATTGCAAATCTTATTAAAATTTCACTAAATATATACTAGAAGTCTCATGAATATGGAAGGTAGTATCACTTGTAGGCAAATTACCTCAAACTTTTTCTAATAGCATTTACAGGAGTTAGTAACTTTACCAAACCTTTAAAACGTCTTAAAAGTTTCTTTACTGATTTATCTCCCAAAGCTATTTTCTATGGTACAATATTATATTTTGTCATATACTACAATATATATTACACTTAGATTCCGCAATTAGCGGCCAATTAAATCAGTAGACAAGCTATGATATTTAATAATAAATATTTATAAACATAAGGAGCACATTCAAGTTGAGTATTGCTATATTAGGCACAGTATAAAAATATCATGAATGCTTCATGTTTATATGAAGCACCACATCCCCCTGCAGAATAGGTATGAGGTACTGGAGCCTGAGCGTCTTCCTGAGCGTCAGGAAGACACAAATTTAGGTGAAAGACCCTCTACGGGGCTATGTAAACAGAAGAAACCAACTAGGAGGGTTGCAACCAGCTCCAAAACGGAGAAAAGAAAAGTAATTGTTATAGGCGACTCCCTGCTAAGGGGAACGGAGGGCCCCATATGCAGGCCAGATCCAACTCACAGGGAAGTCTGCTGCCTCCCTGGGGCTCAGGTAAGGGATGTTGCCAGGAGGCTTCCTGAACTGGTGAGGCCCTCTGACTACTACCCACTATTAGTATTCCAGGTGGGTAGGGATGAGATTGAAGAGAGAAGTCCCAGGGCAATCAAAAGGGACTTCAGGGCCCTGGGGCGTTTGGTAAAGGGGGTAGGTGCGCAGGTGATATTCTCCTCAATTCCTTCGGTGTTTGGTGAAAATAGGGAAAAGACTATGAAAGTACAACAGATTAATACGTGGCTAAGAGACTGGTGCCGTAGGAGGGATTTTGAGTTTGTTGACCACAGGGTGGCTTTCATGACACCGGGCCTGCTTATGCCGGATGGGGAACAGCTGAATCAGAAGGGGAAAAGGGTTATGGCCCAGAAGTTGGCAGGGCTGATCAAGAGGTCTTTAAACTAGGTTCGATGGGGGAGGGGGATAAGATCACAAATGAACCTAGGGGTGACAGGCCTGCGTTGGGGGCAAGGCCGCTAGCCCAGCTGAAGTGCGTTTACACCAATGCACGCAGTATGGGCAACAAACAGGAAGAGCTAGAAGCCACTGTACAGCAGGAAGGTTATGATGTGGTTGCCATCACAGAAACGTGGTCGGATGACTCTCATGACTGGAGTGCTGCTATGGATGGCTATAAGCTCTTTAAGAGGGACAGGCGAAGCAGGAGAGGCGGTGGGGTAGCACTGTATGTTAGGGAGTGCTTGGACTGTGTTGAAATTGAGGAAGATGGTGAGGATGACAAGGTTGAATGTTTATGGGTGAAGATCAGGGGGAAGGTTGGCAGGGCGGACATTACGGTGGGAGTCTGTTATAGACCACCCAACCAGGATGAGCAGGCGGACAAGGCGTTTTACAAGCGGCTGTCGGAAGCCGCCCGGTCACCGGCCCTTGTACTCGTGGGTGACTTCAACTTGCCGGATGTCTGCTGGAAATACAACATGGCAGAGAGGAAGCAATCTAGGAGGTTCCTCGAATGTGTGGAGGACAACTTCCTCATGCAAGTGGTAAATGAGCCCACTAGAGGAGGGGCCCTGCTTGACCTGTTGTTTGTGAACAGAGAAGGACTAGTGGGAGATGTGAGGGTCGGTGGCCGTCTTGGGAGTAGCGACCACGAAATGTTAGAGTTTTCGATAGTGGGGGAAGTAAGGAGGGGCAAGAGTAGAACTTCTGCCTTAGATTTCCGGCGGGCTGACTTGAGCCTGTTTAAGAGGCTGGTGGACCGAGTCCCTTGGCAATCGGTCCTGAAGGGCAAAGGAGTCCAGGAAGGCTGGACATGCTTCAAAAGGGAATTGTTAAATATTCAGGAGCAGGCTGTCCCGGTGTGTAGGAAGGCAAGCCGTCGGGGAAAAAGACCGACTTGGTTAAACAGAGAACTTAGGCTAGAACTTAAGGAAAAAAAAGAGAACCTACTTGCTCTGGAAGAAGGGTCGGGTAACTTGGGAGGTCTATAGGGATGTTGCCAGGTCGTGTAGGGAGAAGATTAGAAGGGCCAAAGCTCAATTAGAGCTTGATTTGGCTGCTACAGTCAAAGATAACAAAAAAAGCTTTTACAAATACATCAACAGCAAAAGGAGGGTCAAGGAGAGCCTCCACCACTTGCTGAATGAGGAGGGTAGTGTAGTGTCAGGGGATGAGGAAAAGGCAGAGGTGCTCAATACCTTCTTTGCCTCGGTCTTTAATGTCAAGACCGGTTGTCCTCAGGAGACTCGGCCCCCAGAGCCTGAAGTTAGGGATGGGGGGCTGTGTGAACCTCCCATAATCCAGGAGGAGACGGTTAGTGACCTGCTGTGCCAGTTGGACACCCACAAGGCTATGGGCCCGGATGGGATTCACCCCAGAGTAATGAAGGAACTGGCAAATGAACTTGCCAAACCACTCTCTATTATCTACCGACAGTCCTGGTTAACTGGAGAAGTTCCAGCTGACTGGAAATTAGCAAATGTAACTCCCATCTACAAGAAGGGTCGGAAGGATGATCCAGGGAACTATAGCCCTGTCAGCCTGACCTCGGTGCCAGGCAAGGTGATGGAACAGATCATCCTGAGTGCCATTACACGGCACATGCAGGACAATCGGGGCATCGGGGCCAGCCAACATGGATTCATGAAAGGCAGGTCCTGCTTGACCAACCTGGTCTCCTTCTATGACCAAGTGACCCGCTTAGTAGATGAGGGCAGGGCTGTGGATGTAGTCTATCTAGACTTCAGTAAGGCATTCGACACTGTCTCCCACAGCATCCTCCTGGACAAACTGGCTGCCTGGGGCTTGGATGGGTGGACTCTTTGATGGGTTAAAAACTGGCTGGATGGCCGAGCCCAGAGAGTGGTGGTGAATGGGGCAAAGTCCAACTGGCGGCCGGTCACTAGCGGTGTTCCTCAGGGCTCAGTTCTGGGGCCAGTGCTGTTCAATATCTTTATAGATGATCTAGACGTAGGGATTGAGTGCACCCTCAGCAAATTTGCAGATGACACCAAGCTGGGTGGCAGTGTCGATCTGCTGGAGGGGAGGAAGGCCCTACAGAGGGATCTGGACAGGTTAGATAGATGGGCCGAGACCAACGGCATGAGGTTCAACAAGAACAAGTGCCGGGTCTTACACTTTGGCCACAACAACCCCATGCAGCTCTACAGGCTGGGGGAAGAGTGGTTAGAAAGCAGCCCGGTGGAAAGAGACCTGGGGGTGCTGATCGACAGCCAGCTAAACATGAGCCAGCAGTGTGCCCAGGTGGCCAAGAAGGCCAATGGCATCCTGGCCTCTATTAGGAATAGTGTAGCCAGCCAGTCTAGGGAAGTGATCGTCCCTCTGTACTCTGCACTGGTGAGGCCGCACCTTGAATACTGTGTCCAGTTCTGGGCCCCACACTTTAAGAAAGATGTTGAGGTGTTGGAGCGAGTCCAGAGGAGGGCGACCAAGCTGGTGAAGGGTCTGGAGGGTCTGACCTACGAGGAACGGCTGAGGGAGCTGGGGTTGTTTAGCCTGGAGAAGAGGAGGCTCAGAGGTGACCTTATTGCAGTCTACAACTACCTGAAGGGAGGTTGTAGTGAAGTGGGAGTTGGCCTCTTCTCCCGGGCAACTAGCGATAGGACAAGAGGACACAGCCTCAAGCTTCGCCAGGGGAGGTTCAGGTTGGACATTAGGAAGAATTTCTTTACAGAAAGGGTTATTAGACATTGGAATGGGCTGCCCAGGGAGGTGGTGGAGTCACCATCTCTGGCTGTGTTTAAGAAAAGACTGGACATGGCACTTAGTGCCATGGTCTAGTTGACATGGTGGTGTCAGGGCAACGGTTGGACTCGATGATCCCTGAGGTCTCTTCCAACCTGGTTGATTCTGTGATATTTTTCAGTTAAATGGACATTGCAATATGACTGCTACTACCTTTCTTCTTGCACCAGGCAATTTCAGAACTAGATCCAGTTGCTACCCAGATGTGCTGGTTTTGGCTGGGTAGAATTAATTTTTTTCCACAGTAGCTAGTATGGGGCTATGTTTTGGATTTGTGCTGGAAACAGGGTTGATAATAGAGAGATGTTTTCATTGTTGCTGAGCAGTGCTTACACAGAGTCAAGGCCTTTTCTGCTTCTCACACCACCCCACCAGCGAGTAGGCTGGGGGTGCACAAGAAGTTGGTAGGGGACACAGCCAGGACAGCTGACCCCACCTGGCCAAAGGGATATTCCATACCATACGCATCATGCTCAGCATGTAAAGCTGGGGGAAGAAGGAAGGGGGCAGCATTTGCCTTCCCAAGTAACCGTTATGTGTGATGGAGCCCTGCTTTCCTGGAGATGGCTCTAAACCCCTGCCTGCCGATGGGAAGTAGTGAAGGAATTCCTTATTTTGCTTTGCTTGCATGTGTGGCTTTTGCTTTACCTATTAAACTGTCTTTATCTCAATCCACGAGTTTTCTTACTTTTACCCTTCTGACTCTCTCCCTCATCCCACCGGGGGGAGTGAGCAAGCAACTGTGTGGTGCTTAGTAGCCAGCTGGGGTTAAACCATGACACCACAGGAGATGGCCATCCTTTGGCAAAATGATTTAAAACACACTATGTAGTATTAATAGGTGTGTAGTTACTCCCTCAACCACCAGTACCCCATTAACTCTGTCCTAAAATGTGTAAATGTACAACCAACCCATCCAGAAGCTTTATTGATAAGACGCACAAGAAAATTTTGATATATTAAAGAACTTCCATGTATTCAGAGGCCAAATAAGAGAAAGGACTGGAGTGAAGAACTGAGACAAAAACTACTCTGAGTCCTTGAGGAGAGTCCAAAATACTGTGCTATTTTTTCCAGAATAAGAGAGAAAAAAATCTGTAATGAGAAAGCAATGGTAACACAGCAGTCAGTTATTTAAGGCTATTCAGACTAAGTTCATACCACTTGTACTACAGTATCAGACATATTTAACTAATTTTGAAAATTAGTAAAATTCTTCTCTTGAGAGTACCATATCTTATAGTACTTCTCTGCCAGTAAATTACCTTCTCCTTGAGGTTGTGTACCTCCTCAATTGGCTGACCAACTCATTCTTCTCCTTTCAGCACTACTCTACAACTTTTTAAGTGCCTGTACCCAGGTACCCACCAAATTGCTCTTCAAAATGTATCCCCATCCCTTTTCTGAAACTCATCATCAGACTAGCCTTATGTGGCATAATATTTTTCTCTACCAAAAGGTTCTTATTTCCAGAACTGTGTCCACACTACTGGACTGCAATCTGAGATGTCAAGGGAGCAGATATGAATGAGGTGTTGCACACTCGAATGCAACTATAGGGAGGTTGTAAGGCAATATGTGGTAAAGGCATAGAGAAAGGACTTTCAACTATTGAACTGCTTAGTTTCCCTACTAAGGAAGCTGACAGCTGTTTGATAATGTGATAGTGAACTGCTTTCACAGTGGTGTGCATGCACAGATGCCTCATTTTACAATTTTACCTCCAAAAGTTATCATTTTAGTCAACTGTGACCTCCTTATAAATTGATTGAAACTTAGGTGGTAAAAAGGCAATTTTATCACCTGATGGTGACAACATAGTTACCACCATAGGTGACAGTTGATTTCCTTATCCCTAACTATGGTCTCATCAGAATGAATTACAGATTTCAAGTCCAACTTCTCTCTAAACTTCGAGTAAATAAATAAATACAAATCAGATCACTAATAATAAATTGGGCATTTTTTGTTCAGAAGCATTTTGAAAGCTTTCATAACACATTTTTTGAAAATATCCTCAAATTGTTTTGAAAACTATACTAGTTATATCTGTCCAATAACAAACAAGACATTCTATGCCAAGAAAACCTGTACATTAGATTGGTAATTTTTGTGCTTTCCTCTTATTTTACTGAAAAGATACATCAACTTTAATATTGAACGGTGGAACAAAAAAAAAGTAAATGAAATGTATTTTCATTCTGAAATAAAGATGCACATCTTGGTCTAAATGTCACATGACAAGAGTACCACTGATTTTAGAGAAAACTACAAACATTATGCAAAGAAACATCTTGTAGAGTTATCTGAAAATAAAAAATTATACTGTAATAATATTGCTCACTAAAAGTCCATGGCAGAACATGGACAAGGCTCTGACCTTCCTGGACTATAGTCCTAGGCTTTAAATACAGAAGAGTATCCTCTTTTCTTATCACTGTCCCATTCCCCTTCTATTCAATGCCCTGAATTTAGCCAAGTCCTACATACTGTGTAGTAAAGACTAAATGTATTTAACAAGTGTATCATATTTACACTAAAGGAGGCTATGTTGTTTTACACTGCTAACTTTTCAGTATTAAGCAATTTTATTATTTTTAATATATTTTTGCTTTATTTAAAAATAAGTATGTCTTATACCATCTGGGAAAACAGAAATACCATCATAGGTAACCTTATCAATCCACACTGGTCACTGGCCAGGTCAGTAACAAATACCTTGAAAATCCAAAGCACTAATCAGCATGATTTGCTTTAAAAGAATGTCTGTGAACAGGAAGAGGCTATTATCCAAGATACAGAGAAAACAGCTCAGTAAAAAGGATGTTAAAACTTTTTGCAAACTATTGACAAATGACTGCTGGAGAATAAGAATCCTAGTTTCTTTTTCTGGTTGAAGAATAAAGTTGTCTCCAGACTACATACTTGACATTTAAATATATTAATTCAAAAAAAGGTTTATAGCTAATAGAGGAGCTCATTATTTTAGAAACAAGCTTTAATAGATGCAATCTACTGTATCTCCTCAATTAAGGTTACTTGAGAAAGGGAGGAAAGATATGTAATTTTGCTAAAAATTACTTATGAAATGCACAGAGTTTAATTTCATAAAAAAACCTAGAGATTAAATCTTATAATTGCCTATTTCTGACATCTACCAGATTGCACCTTCCCTGTGGTTGCTATATACCTCTGCAACAATTTCTATCCATACAACATAAAAGTTTTATTAGGAAACTGGAAGCCTGACACACTGCCTCCTGACACCCTGCCCCTGACTGATATTGGCAGCATAGGCAGGATGCCACCCACATTATTCACATAAGGTATGATTCTCTCAAATCACACTGCCATTGGTGGAGCCAAGGGGCGGCATGACTCTTAACCGCATTCAAAAGGCATTTCCACAACTGGCTGTTGCTGCCAGATTACCCAGACACCAAGTGTCCCTGGCAGTCCACCAGAGCCAGGGCATCACTTATGATCCTGCACATGCTGTCAGTGATTGGGTGAGTCACTGTATGGGTGCATTGTTGCTCATCTTTCCTACTGCCTCAATAAAGCTTTCTTTTATAACGTCTTGTCAGACTCCATTACTGTTCGGACCACAAAGCCTGATGCTATTGTCATTTAATTCAGTTGCTTAATGCAACTGTGCAAGTCTGCTAGTCCGATTTTAGGAGACTTATACAAACCAAAGTAGGAAATATTTTACTATGAAAGCATAAGTCACTTCCTCCAAAAAATCAAATCTGTGTTTTACCACAAGTAAGTGTGCTGACAGAATTAAATGAAAAGGTTAGGAAAATAAACTGATAATTTAATTCTCCAAAATGTTTAGTGATTTTTAAAAGCAGAAATCAAGGGCATAAATCAAAAAATTGCAGCTGGACTGGCTAACATGTCAAAAGACTACTGTCAGCTTCACTTATAATACCAGGTTTTCCCCCAAAAACTGGAACTGTGAAATAATTTATTTTCTACCGTGGGAAAAATCTCTATCCCTTAATAATTCAAAAGTTGTCCTGAACTTTCACAATAGTTATTTTGGGCAAAGACAAACAATAAAATATTCAGGTCCAACATACAATTTACAGTTAATTTACAAGTATGAGAAAGAGTTAAGCTTGTAAATTAATTTCCACTGTGAGTGCAGCTATGTTAATGACAATTACTATTATGGACTTTGCCATTTACAGGAAACATTATCTTGTACTTCTTAATATAGAACCCAATACTTAAACACTAAAAATATGCAAGGCTTCTCTAATGAAGTCTGACAGAAACTATATTCGCTCTTTTTTTCTTATCTCAAAAGATAAGCAAACCATGAAGCTGCTTATCAGAGATTCATATTTAGAAAGACATGCAAAACTGTTATAATTATTTGCTAAAAATCAATGCTCAGCCTTTATAATACATTGCACTTTGACCTTTTTATTGAAATTGCTAGTTAAACTTTTAACTGATATATAATTATTAAAATTCAACAGTAGCATAAAGAATATTACAAGTTTTCCACCCTCAGTTCATTGCTAACAGAGCAAGTAACATGCTACCAAATTTTATTCCCAAGGCAGCTACAGCCTACAAATATCGACTAATTTATGAACCATGACATCACTTGCTAATACAAATAGTGTTGCCCACCAATAAACTCGTTTAAGTAGATTTGCTTTTTTAAAAAGATACATATTCTAATCAAAAGGCGGCAAGAAATTGCTCACTAACCTCTGCTTCAGCTGCTTGTGATTGCAGGAGCTGTTGTATACAAAGAATGTCCTTCTCTATTTGTTGAATCCTCATCACCCTTACCTGAAATGAATGTATTTTCATGTTTGATTTTTTAAAAAAAATTCCTTATACTTTCTGTATAGAATGACAATGAGAAGAGTTCATTGCAAATATAGCTGACTGCAAAACAGAACTACTTCATTCATGTGGTAATTCCACAAATGTTCTTGACAATAGAAAAACAGGCATGACTGCAAACATTCAAAATATAATGGGTAGTTGGGTTTTTAATAAAAATGACACTAATTTGGATATAATATTGTCACACAGTACAAGCCCAGGTATAGAAAAATATTTCAGTAAATTTGCACAATTTTCCTATTTCTGAAACTGACATTCTATGCAGGTTTTTAGCAAATTATTTCATTTTCATCTCAAATATTAGACTTCTACTTGCCTTACAGAGATTTGAGAGATTTATATTTGCAGTGTGTTTTGAAGGTATAAAATCCTTAATGCCTTCAATTATTTTCAGTTACTATGATGACTTGGGAAATTTGCCTATGCACAGTCTATGAATATTTTCTGTTCCTACAAATTCCAAAGAATTTACAGGGTTAGTAAAAAGAAAACTACATACTGCTTCTTTGGTTTGTCTGGGATTTTATAGATATTTCTGATGCGAGTCTTTTATAGCTATATTGACACTTCCCACTGCAATCGTTCTGTGGTTAGTAAATGGAATGTTGAAAATCCGAACTTTACAGGATACATATACTCCATGTAAGTTATACTGTGCAGCACAGGATGCATTATGAATCTGTGAAACAATAAGTGAATGCAATAAGTGATATATCCCTCTATCAGCTTGCTAATAAATTGGCATAATTTGACTTTAAAAGTGGGCAGAAAATAATTAGCCCAATAATATCAGGACAGAAACAAAACACTGAACTGTTTAAATAGGATTTTTTTTTTGTATGATGGATAGCTTAAAAAATGAATGCACAGTTAAAAAAAAAAAAAATCCTGATCATTTTACCTGAATAACATTTACCGTGCTATACTAAAAGAAGAAAGGCTTTGTGAATCTAGTGGACACTGCAAGGATCAGCATTATAACCAGCCTTATTTAACATTTTTATAATCTGAAAATGGAAATAAGATAAACTTTAAAAAAAGCTGCAAATGCCAAGAATACACTTGTAAATTGTAATAGAAACACAACATAATCTAGAAATTTTAGAAACACAGAAAAAAATATAATCACAAAGAACAAAATGAATTTTTTAAACATGCAGGATAATAAGCTGAGGGAAAAGCAACCTAAACACAACACTTAGTGGAGTTACAAATAGTAAACTATAAATTAGATATTTGTAAAGCAAAGTATCAGGAAAAAAGGCCAATAAAATTTGAAAGCTACACACACAAAAGCCTCAGCACAATATGATAAATTCAGATAATTCATTCCCCTTCTCCCTTGCATCAGGAAATTCTTAAGTATTAGATAATAAAAATATATTACTGGGAAAAACTATACATTGGTGAGATGATGCATGACTGACATAACACATCTTGCCTTTTAGTCTTTAAGAATGACTTACATTTTCCCCAAACTGAGTTTCTTTCTGTTTAACTGGTAATTTATTTCATAAAGGGCATTGATAGAAACTGAGTATATGTATATATACAACTAAAAGCAGGTGGGTTTTTTTGCAATAAAAAAAACAAGTAAAGATTATATGATTTGTCCAGTATCAATGATGAAGTTCTCAAAAGGACAACAATTCAGTCCATATCTCTCAAACTTTAGTCCAAAGGTTTAAACATCAGAACATTCTTTTCTCTACTTATTCATTATTTATATTACAGGGGACTTGAGGAAATCCATCAACCATTTTGCACCAAACACTGTACAAGCAGAAAAAAGAACGCATTTCCTGACCCAAAGGGTTTACAGTCCAAAGACAAACATACAACAGTAGAGGCATACAGTCAAAGAAGTACCAGGAATCAATAGTGGTAAGTTGGATGAACAGCAATGAAAACTGTAAGAACCTTATTTAATTTGTTCAATAATGAATCTGAAATGAGCGTAAAGTCAGTAAATCACTGAATGAAGACAAATTATACTTTTTGCTATGTAAACACAAAATAACAAAGTCAAAATAAGCATAGCAGTAGGAATAATGCTGAGCTTTACTTAGATGAAGATAAGGGGAAGGCAAAAAAGGTCAAGAAAATGTCCATGTTAACAGATGTCTTAAAACAGACCTCAGATTTGCATGGCCAGAAGGTCAAGGAAGGTGATTCTGCCCCTCTAGTCCATGCTGGTGAGACCCCACCTGGAGTACTGCATCCAGCTCTGGAGTCCTCAGCACAAGAAAAACATGGACCTGTTGGAGCAGGTCCAGAGTAGGGTGACAAAGATGATCAGAGGGATGGAACACCTCTCCTATAAGGAAAGGGTAAGAGAGTTGGGGCTGTTCAGCCTGGAGAAGAGAAGGCTTCAGGGAGACCTTATTGCAGCCTTCCAGTACCTAAAGAGGGGTTATAAGAAAGATTGGGACACACTTTTTAGTAGGGCCTGTAGCAATAGGACAAGGGGTAATGGTTTTAAACTAAAAGAGGGTAGATTTAGATTAGATATTAGGAAGAAATTCTTTCCTGTGAGGGTGGTGAGACACTGGAAGAGGTTACCCAGAGAGGTGGTAGATGCCCCACCCCTGGATACATTCAATGTCAGGTTGGCCAGGGCTTTGAGCAACCTAATCTAGTTGAAGATGTCCCTGCTCATTGCAAGGGGGTTGGACTAAATGACCTTTAAAGGTCTCTTCCAACCCAAAACATTCTATGATTAAAAAGTCAAAACATTTAATATTATAGAAGACTAATGGTTCTAAACCACATAATAAGAAAAATATTAAATAAACAATAATTTTATATTTTAATTATAATAATTTTACACAAATATTCTATTTATTAATTTATTTATTATTTATTTTAGAAAACATTATCTCAGTGCTCTGCATTATGTGAACATGTCTTCGTTTAGCCCAGACCCAGGGCTAAACAATAACAGTTTTTCCTCTCACCCAATATCCCTTCCCCAACCAAGGAAGGAAATTGGGAAAAAGAGGGAGACTCGTGGGTTAAATTTAACCAGATTTAATAAAAACAAGCAGCCAATATCAATGATGACACAAAAGACACAAAAGCATACTTAGCTACAGAGTTGTAGCAGCCTGTTCTAGGAATACCAATCATTGACAAGGAGGAAAAAACCAAAACCAACCCAACCCAACCTCTCCCCAGCAAGCCCTCCCTTTTACAGTGGACTTGATTGTTAATGATATAGAATACACCTGTGGGACAGCCTGGGTCAGCTGCCCTGGATTTAACTGCTGAGGGCCTTGATCACCATGGCTGGCCACAAACTGAAACCAAATCCCAATGAAACCAGGACAGCATTCCACCCCTTATTCTATATCATTTACATCAAGTTACTACTATTTTCCCCATCCCTCAACATATATACACATCCACATATACACACAGATATTCTCTCCAGTCCATGGGCCATCTCTCCAAGAAGTCCATAGAATCAATTCAGTCCAAATCCTTTGGTTCTATTTCTCATCATAGTCTCTCAGGGCAGGAAAAAACATTGGTGTGGGATTCACTCAGTTGGCAAATTGGGCCCAGGCCTCAATACGGTGTCGTGGACTGGTGAAGTTGGATACAACAAGATGATGTATTGCATCTTGATCTTGCAGCTGGTGTATCTAGTGCAGCCCATGTTCAAGGTCTGGGGTGATTCTTACTGTGATAAATGACACTTAGCATCATACAGGTCAAGTTATTGGCTACTTTCGCCCAGAATCAAATCTCCTTGGGGTACACATTTAACTTCCCCATCCTCCTGCATCATCCACCACGTGCACCCAGGTCCTTGAGCAAAAGCAATTCCATACGTAGGTTTGCCTTTGCTCGAGGCAGGAGTAATCCAAACTGTTTTCCCCAACATATTTCTTGCATGAACCACAGGGACTTTATCCCCCTCTACAGTGCACAACAGTTCGGATTGAGCAGGACCAGCCCGGTTGACAGATCCCCTAGTATTAACTAACCAGGTGGTCTTTGCTAAGTGTTCATCCCAGTTTTTGAATGTCCCATCACCCATTGCTTTCAGTGTTGTCCTCAACAGTCCATTACATCATTACACTTTCCCGGCAGTGGGTGCATGGTAGGGGATGTGATATATCCCTTCAATACCATGCTCTTTAGCCCAGGTGTCTATGAGGCTATTTCAGAAATGAGTCCCCTTGTCTGACTCGATTCTTTCCAGAGTGCCATGTCACCACAAAATCTGCTTCTCAAGGCCCACAATAGTGTTACGGGCAGTAGCATGAGGCAAGGGGCATGTTTCCAACCAGCCAGTACTTGCTTCCACCATCATGAGCACAAAGCACTTGCCTTGGTGGGTTCGTGGAAGCGAAATGTAATCAATCTGCCAGGCCTCTCCATACTTACATTTCAGCCATCACCCTCCACATCACAGTGGTTTTAGTTGTTTGGCTTGTTTAATTGCAGCACAAGTGTCACGTTCATGGATGACCTGTGTGATAGTATCCATGGTCAAATCTACCCCTTGGTGATGGCCCCATCTCTATGTGGCATATCTGCCTTAATGGCAGATGTATTATGGGCCCACCGAGCTAAAAAAATAATCACCTTTATGCTGCCAGTCCAGGGACACTTTGATCTACTTGGAACACTTTGACCTTTGACATTTAGCAGCTTGATCCACCTGTTAGTTGTTTTGTTGTTCCTCAGTGGCTCATCTCTTGGGGACGTGAGCATCTATGTGACCCCTTGGTCACAGGCCCATCTGTATATGTTGCATCTCTGCCTTGATGGCCCGATGTATTATGGGCCCACCGAGATAAAAATAGTTCACCTTTATGCTGCCAGTCCAGATCTACTTGAGCCACTTGAATCTCACCAGCTTGATCCACCTGCTGGTTGTTTTGTTGTTCCTCAGTGGCTCGACTCTTTGGTACGTGAGCATCTACGTGACATACCTTCACATAACCAGCTTCTCTCATCGGGTAACTATATCCTGCCATAATGCAGTTGCCCAGGTGGGTTTGCCTCTGCATTGCCAGTTGTTTTTCTTCCAGTGCTTCAGCCATCCCCACAGGGCATTTGCTACCATCCATGAGTCAGTATACAGGTAGAGTACTGGCCCTTTTTCTCAATCAGCAATGTCTAGAGCCAGGTGAACAGCTTTTACTTCTGCATACTGACTCCACTCACCTTCTCCCTCAGCTGCTTCTGCCACTTGTGTCCTGGTTTGGCCTAAACCAGGCCAATTTTCCTTTCAGTGATTTTTACTTTCAGCTAAGTCTCCTCTAAGTAACTGCACTTTCTGAAACTAACTGCATGTTTTGCAGACAGTGTCTGCTTCCAGGTCTGATAACGCTCGAAGTTTGTAGTTATCACTGAGGCACCAGTAGGGATGTTGTGCAGAAAGGCTCTTGCTGTACTTGTTCTTAGAGAAAACCAAGGTCACTGCTGAATTCCTCACTGCTTACGAGTGAAGAGCCGAAGGGGGGTCGCAGCTGCAGGGGGGAGCGGACAGGGCAGGTGACCCAAAATTGACCAACTAGGGTATTCCATCCCATACACGTCATTCTCGGTATAAAGCGGGGGGATCACGAGGGTCTGGCGCCTCTTGCTCTTTCTGCTATGGCCGGTGTCCAAAGAGGACTCCGTCTGTTTTCCTGCTGCCCCCGATCCCGATCCGTGCATTCCTGAATCCAGCTCTCGACCGTCGCTGGGCCCAGCCTGGGCCTTCCCGGAGCCTGCCCTGCAGTGCCGGTGGTGACGTGGCTGACTTCAGGGGAGCTCAATCTTGGTTTTGTACATATATTTGTATATATTTGATTATTTCTATTATTATTATTATACTCTTTTTCATTATTATAGTTTATTAAAACTGTTTTAATTTTCCAACCCAGAAGTCTCTCTCCCTTTTCCCTTTCCCTTTCCCTCTGGGGGGAGGGGGGGGATAACAGAGCATCTGCCACAGGTTTAAGAGCCGGCCCAGCTTTAAACCGTGACACACTTGTCACATAGGACTCTACACAGCAGCTTTTGACCTTCGCTGCTTGCCTACAATACGAAAAGATCCATCAGTGACCAAGGCATGATACTTCTCATTCTCCGACAGTCTATTGTATGGTGGGGCCTCTTCAGCGCGCATGACCTCCTCCTCTGGCAACATTCCAAAATCTTTGCTTTTGGGCCTGTCCATGATTACTTCCAAAATTACCGGGCAATTGAGGTTCCCTATTCGGGCCCGCTGAGTAATCAATGCAACCCACTTACTCCATGTATCATCAGTTGCATGATGTGTAGAGGGGGTCTGTCCTTTAAACATCCAGTTCAACACTGGCAATATGGGTGCCAGAAAGAGCTGTGCCTCAGTGCCAATTACTTCTGAGGCAGATCCAACTCCTCCTTAGGCTGCCAGTATCTCTTTTTCTGTTGGAGTATAACAGTCCTCTGATCCCCTGTATCCCCAGCTCAAAAACCCCAGGGGTCGACCTCGAGTCTCCCCTGGTGCCTTTTGCCAGAGGCTCCAGGTAGGACTGGTCTCTCCGGCTGCAGTATGGAGGACGTTCTTTACATCTGCTCACATCCAGGCTGGTCCAAGGGCCACTGCATGGACTCTCTCTTGCTTAATTTGCTCAAAAGCCTGTTGTTGCTCAGGGCCCCATTTAAAGTCATTCTTCCTTCGAGCTACTTCGTAGAGAGGGCTCACAATCACACTGTAATGGGGAACGTGCATCCTCCAGAAGCCTACTACGCCTAGGAAAGCTTGTGTCTCCTTTTTGTTAGTTGGTGGAGACATGGCTGTTATTTTTTTAATCACATCCATTGGGATATGATGGCGGCCATCTTGCTGCTTGATCCCTAACCACTGGATCTCTTTTGCAGGTCCCTTGACCTTAGCACCTTTGATGGCAAAAATTGCTTCTAGAAGGATTCAAATTACTTTTTCCCCCTTTCTCAAAAACTTCTCCTGCTGTATCACCCCATACAATGATGTCATCCATGTACTGCAGGTGTTCTGGAGCTCCACCCTTTTCCAGTGCAGTCTGGACTAGTCCATGGCAAAAGGTGGGGCTATGTTTCCACCCCTGGGGCAGTCGATTCCAGGTGTATTGGATGCCCCTCCAGGTGAAAGCAAACTGTTGCCTACACTGCCAAAGGAATGGAGAAAAACACATTTGCAATATCAATCATGGCATACCACTTGGCTGCCTTTGACTCCAGTTTGCAATGGAGTTCTAACAGTTGACGGACCAGCTCGTGGATGGGGATCAGTTAGTCTCTATTAGTAAGATACTGCTGTCAGTGGACCGTTGTTGTAATGCCAATGGGTACCTTTTGCTCCTCGACCCTCAGCAGCCCCACAATAGAAGGGTCCTCTGATAGACGGGGCAGGGTAAACAGCTGTTCAGTTTCTTCCACCTCTACAGCCGCTACACCAAACGCCCACCAGTACCCCCTTGGGTCCTTGAAATACCCTCTTCTAACATAATCTATACCAAGAATGCATGGGGCATCTGGGCCAGTCACAATAGGGTGCCTCTGCCACTCAGTCCCAGTCAGACTCACTTCAGCTTCCAATACAGTCAAGCTCTTGTAAGCCCCCTGTCACACCAGAGATACAAATTGATTCTGTCCCTTTATAGTTTGATGGTATTAGGGTGCATTGTGCACCAGTGTCCACTAGAGCCTTATACTGCTGTGGTTCTGATGTGCCAGGCCATCGAACCCACACAGTCCAGAAAACACGGTTGTCCCTATCCTCCACCTGGCTAGAGGCAGGGCCCCTCTAATCCTGAACATAGTGTTCGTTATCAACATCTTGGTTTGAGAGGTTCATGTAGATTTGATCCCCATAGTTCATGTTGGGTAGACAGGGATCCGAAGCCCATCTACACTGTCTGGAGAGCTTCCCATTGGAAACTGGAGCAAGAAATCTCCTGGAAGAAGCCCCATTCCTAATTGGTTCACCTTGTAACTAACGTACATGACTGTAAAGGTGAGGTAGGTTTTCCATCACATTTTCTCACGTCTTCTCCATGGTCACACAGGAAAAACCACAGGGCACCTCGTGATGTGTACTATCTCTCCCGAGCAGGTCTTGCAGGGGGACGCTGTCTCCTAATGGCTGAGACATTCTTCAGTGCAGGTGGGGAGCAGGGTCTGTCCTCCATCTGTGACAATTTTTCCAACACCTCACCAAGCAGTTCTCTTGATTTGTCAGACGGTTCTTCCACAGCTGAGACGCTGGCCCGTGGGGAGGAAAAGAGATTGTCTGCATATTACTGCATCCGATTATCTATGTCACCCACTGTTGGTGCATTGACATCTGCCCAGCTAAACAATGCTAATGAGTTGCCATACGACAGTGGTGCAGTCAGTACCCACTTGCACCACATGGGTCCTGTAAGTTTGAGTGCATCTGGATCTAGTGGTGTCTGTGGGTCATCCAGGTCAGCAAAAATCAGCTCCCGCACAGCTATTTCCCTTAGATTCTTAACCCCTCTCAATGGTTGTCCACTTGCCTGGGTGGTATATGACATCATCCCTAAAGGGATACCTTTTCCTTATGCTTTGCAGGAGTCGCCGCCAGAGAGTGAGGGACTCTGCACCACTTGCAAGACCCCTATCAATACCCACTTCTCTAGCCATTGGTCCCAGCTGCTTGGCTTCTCTACCATCTAACTCTAGACCATCAGCTCCATTATCCCAGCATCAGAGCAGCCAAGTAACAAGTTGCTCGCCTTCATGACGGCTGTAATCTCTACATATATCTCGCAGCTCACTCAGGGATAGGGATCAAGTGGTTACCACTGGCTCATCCTCCCTTGATGTCCCTGGTCGGCCATCACAATCTGCTCTTTTTGTGGTTTTCATCTTCTGTACAGGGGCAACTGATACTGGCACAGGTTGAGTCCCTAGGTTAGCCACATCACCCATCACTAGGGGCTGATTAGCTGCAGCCCTTGTCGCCAAGGTCTGGGTCATTGCAGCAAGTGCTTCCTGGAGTTGGGTAATCACAGTACCCAGTGCAAACATCTGAATAGCCTCTGGGGTAGCTAGGATGTCTGCTGTAGGGACTGGCAGGGTCTGAGTATCTGCAATTCCAGTTGTGGGCACCAGAGCAGCTGCGTTGTCTGTTACAGTGGTAGTAGCAGCTGTGCTGTATCCACCCTTATACTGATGTTGAACCAAGAGCAAGAACTGAAAACCATTCAGAAAGCCTGACAATATGAGCATGGTGGTCAAAACATCCCAAGGGTATTCAAAATTTTCAAAAGCCAGTGAGATCAGCTTCAAGGGAAAAAAGAACATACAGGTCACTCATTCCCTTTCTATAGAAAACAGAAATTGACACGGTTCCAAAAGAATTTATAATACCATAAACCAATGCCAAACCACACATCAGAGTTATACCTCTAAGTCCATGCCCAGAAGTGACAAACCGCACAAAACCAGTAACAAACAGCGGCAAACCACACATTTGATTAGCCATCCCAAAAACAACTGTAAAACCAAACATCGGAGAATTCCACCCAGTGGCCCTGTTACCAATACCAATGTGATAAATGCTTGTAACAAAAACAGTAAAATCTGTGAAAACTTAAACCTTCCGAGACTCTTAGATCAAAAGTCTATGGTTCTTCAGCTGACCTGTTTACTTTGAGCACCAAATAAACTGTCTTTGTTTAGCCTGCACCCAGGGCTAAACAATAAACAGTTTTTCTATCACCCAATGTCCCTTCCCCAAACAAGGAAGGGAATTGTGAAAAGGAAGGAGACTCGTGGATTAGAAGTTAAACAGATTTAATAAAATAAAGAAACCAATAACAACATAAAACAGACAAAAAGTATATTTATCCACAGATCACTTGTAAGTTGCTCCAGGAATGAGGAAGAGAGAACAGATGATGAAGAAGAAGGGGGGGAAGAAAGAAAGGAGAGAAGAGAGAAGAGAGGAGGAAAAAATAAAAAAAAAAAAAAGCCACAAAAACCCCCCCAAAAACCTCTTCTCACCAAACCCTCCCTTTTATAGTGAACTTGATGTTAACGATATAGAATACACCTGTGGGCCAGCCAGGGTCAGCTGCCCTGGATTTAACTGCTAATTGCCTTGATCACCATGGCTGGCCACAGACTGAAACAAAATCCCAACGAAACTAGGACAACCAGTCAGCAAAGCTGGTGGCACCTTTGTGAAAACATTTAAGAAAGGGTAAAAAAATGCTGCGCAACAGCAGCTGGGAGAGAGGAGTGAGAATATGTGAGAGAGAAACAACTCTGTAGACACCAAGGTCAGTGAAGAATGAGGGGGAGAAGGTACTCCAGGCACCAGAGCAGATTCCCCTGCAGCCCATGAAGAAGACCATGGTGACACAGGTTGGCCTTCTGCAGCCCATGGAGGTCCACAGGAGAGCATATATCCACCCTACAGTCTGTGGAGGACCCCACACCAGAGCAGGTAGATGTGCCCTGAGGGAAGCTATAACCCTGTGGAGAGCCTGTGGTGGAGCAGGTTCCTGGCAGGAACTGCGGCCTTGAGGGGGACCAACACTGGAGAGCAGTCTGTTCCTGAATGACTACACCCTGTGGAAAGGACCCATACTGGAGCAGTTCACGAAGGACTGTTTCCCATAGGTGGGACCCCATGCTGGAGCAGGGGAAGAGCGTGAGGAGGAAGGAGTGGCAGAGAACTCGCGTGATGAACTGACCGCAAACCCATTCCCCATCCCCCTGTGCCTCTTGGGGAAAGGAGGTAGAGAAGTTAGGTGTGAAGTTGAACGTGGAAAGAAGGGAGGGGTGGGGGGAAGGTGTTTTTAGATTTGTTCTTATTTTTCATTATCCTACTCTGATTTTGATTGGCAATAAACTAAATTGATTTCCTCAAGATGAGCCTCTTTTGTCCGTGACAGTAATTGCTGAGTGATCTCCCTGTCCTCATCTTGACCCACGACCCTTTCGTTGTATTTTCTCTCCCTGTCCAGTCAAGGAGGGGGAGTGACAGAGAGGCTTGGTGAGCACCTAGTGGCCAGCCAAGGTCAACCTACCACATCTGTGTTGAAGGCTGAGGTGAGCTTAACAGGGGACAAGCGGCAAAAGCACCCTATTGTGACCAGCCCAGAGGCCCCATGTATCCTTGGCATAGGCTACCTCAGGAGAGGGTACTTCAAGGACCCAAAGGAGTACTGGTGGACCTTTGGTGTAGCCACCATGGCTACGGAGAAGATTAAACAGCTTTCTACCTTGTCTGGCATCTTATAAGATGCCTCCATTGTGGGGTTGCTATGGGTTGAAGAAAAGCAGATGCTGAATGCTACCATGATGGTGCACCAGCAGAAATATCGCACCAACCGAGACCCCCTGGCTCCCATCCATAAGTTTATTCATCAATTAGAGAGTCAAGGAGTGATCAGAAAGACTTGCTCAGCCTTTAATAGTCCCATATGGCCAGTGGGAAAGTCTGATGGAGTGTGGAGTA
This sequence comes from Nyctibius grandis, assembly GCF_013368605.1. NCBI lineage: Eukaryota > Metazoa > Chordata > Aves > Nyctibiiformes > Nyctibiidae > Nyctibius > Nyctibius grandis. The sequence continues at coordinate 5,740,107 of NC_090694.1, forward strand.
TTGTGGCCTGGATGAAGTCACACCACCACTAAGTGCTGCCATACCAGACATGCTAGAGCTCCAATACGAACTGGAGTCAAAGGCAGCCAAGTGTTATCACAGAATCATAGAATGGTTTGAGTTGGAAGGGACCTTAGAGATTGTCTAGTTCCAACCCCCCTGCCATGGCCAGGGACACCTTCCACTAGACCAGGTTGCTCAAAGCCCCATCCAACCTGGCCTTGAACATTGCCAGGGAGGGGTCATCCACAACTTCTCTGGGCAACCTCTTCCAGTGTCTCACCACCCTCACGGGAAAGAATTTCTTCCTAACATCTAATCTAAATCTACCCTCTTTCAGTTTAAAACCATTACCCCTCATCCTATCACTACAGGCCCTTGTACAAAAGTCCCTCTCCAGCATTCTTGTAGGCCCCCTTCAGGTACTGGAAGGCTGCTAGAAGGTCTCCCCAGAGCCTTCTCTTCTCCAGGCTGAACCACCTCAACTCTCTCAGCCTGTCTTCATAGGAGAGGTGCTCCAGCCCTCTGACCATCTTCATGGCCCTCCTCTGGACTCGTTCCAACAGCTCCATGTCCTTCTTCTGTTGGGGGGCCCGAGAGCCAAATGCAGTATTCCAGGTGGGGTCTCATGAGAGCAGAGTAGAGGGGCAGAATCACCACCCTCGACCTGCTGGCCACACTTATTTTGATGCAGCCCAGGATACGGTTGGACTTCTGGGCTGCAAGCGCACATTGCTGGCTCATGTTGAGCTTCTCATCAACCATCACCCCCAAGTCCTTCTCCTCAGGGCTGCTCTCAATCCAGTCATCACCCAGCCTGTATTTGTGCTTGGGATTACCCCAACCCACGTACAGGACCTTGTACTTGGTCTTGTTGAACTTCATGCGGTTTGCACAGGCCCAACTCTCAAGGTCACACAGAATCACAGAATGTTAGGGATTGGAAGGGACCTCGAAAGATCATCTAGTCCAATCCCCCTGCCGGAGCAGGATTGCCTAGACCATATCACACAGGAACGCGTCCAGGCGGGTTTTGAATGTCTCCAGAGAAGGAGACTCCACAACCTCTCTGGGCAGCCTGTTCCAGTGTTCGATCACCCTCACCGTAAAGAAGTTTTTCCTCATATTTATGTGGAACCTCCTGTGTTCCAGCTTGCACCCATTGCCCCTTGTCCTGTCAAGGGATGTCACTGAGAAGAGCCTGGCTCCATCCTCATGACACTTGCCCTTTACATATTTATAAACATTAATGAGGTCACCCCTCAGTCTCCTCTTCTCCAAGCTAAAGAGACCCAGCTCCCTCAGCTTCTCCTCATAAGGGAGATGTTCCACTCCCTTAATCATCTTCGTGGCTCTGCGCTGGACTCTCTCTAGCAGTTCCCTGTCCTTCTTGAACTGAGGGGCTCAGAATTGGACACAATATTCCAGATGTGGCCTCACCAGGGCAGAGTAGAGGGGGAGGAGAACCTCTCTTGACCTGCTAACCACACCCCTTCTAATACACCCCAGGATGCCATTGGCCTTCTTGGCCACAAGGGCACACTGCTGGCTCATGGTCATCCTGCTGTCCACTAGGACCCCCAGGTCCCTTTCCCCTACGCTGCTCTCCAACAGGTCCGTCCCCAACTTGTACTCATGCATGGGGTTGTTCTTGCCCAGATGCAGGACTCTACACTTGCCCTTGTTATATTTCATTAAATTTCTCCCTGCCCAACTCTCCAGCCTGTCCAGGTCCCTCTGAATGGCTGCGCAGCCTTCCGGTGCGTCAGCCACTCCTCCCACTTTTGTGTCATCAGCGAACTTGCTGACAGTGCACTCTATTCCCTCAGCCAAGTCATTAATGAATATATTGAATAGTACTGGTCCCAGTACCGACCCTTGAGGGACTCCACTAGACACAGGGCTCCAACTGAACTCTGTCCCATTGACCACCACTCTCTGGCTTCTTTCCTTCAGCCAGTTCCAAATCCACCTCACTATCCGATCATCCAGACCACACTTCCTCAGTTTAGCTGTGAGGATGCTGTGGGAGACTGTGTCAAACGCTTTACTGAAATCGAGATAGACCACATCCACAGCTTTACCATCATCTATCCACCAGGTTATGTCCTCATAAAAGGCTATCAAGTTGGTTAAGCATGACTTCCCCTTGGTGAAGCCATGCTGAGTGCCCCTAATGATCCCCCTATCCTTGATGTGCCTAGAGACAGCAGCAAGGACAAGTTGTTCCATCACCTTTCCGGGGATGGAGGTGAGGCTGACTGGTCTATAGTTACCCGGGTCCTCCTTCTTGCCCTTTTTGAAGACTGGAGTGACATTCGCTTTCCTCCAGTCCTCAGGCACCTCTCCCGTTGCCCACGACTTAGCAAAGATGATGGAGAGTGGCCTAGCAATGATTTCTGCCAGCTCCCTCAGCATCCGCAGGTGCATCCCATCAGGGCCCATGGATTTATGGATGTCCAGGTTGCTTAATTGGTCCCTGACCCAGCCCTCATCTACCAAGACAGATTCCTCCTCTATCCTGACTTCTGGGGCCTCAGGGGTCCGGGGCTCCTCAGGACAGCCTCCAGCAGTATAGACAGAGGCAAAGAAGGCATTCAGTAACTCCGCCTTCTTTTTATCCTCTGTCTCCAGGGCCCCCACCTCATTCATCAGTGGGCCTACATTGCCTCTAGTGTTGGCTTTACCTGCAATGTATTTGAAGAAGCCCTTTCTGTTGTCCTTGACCTCTCTTGCAAGGTTTAATTCCAAGGAGGCCTTAGCTTTCCTAGTTGCCTCCCTACATCCTCTGACAACAGACTTATATTCCTCCCAAGTGGCCAGCCCCTCCTTCCATGATCTGTACACCGTCTTCTTCCACTTGAGTGGTCCCTCTGGATGGCATCCATTCCTTCCAGCGTGTCGACCACACCACACAGCTCAGTGTTGTCGGCAAACTTGCTGAGGGCGCACTCAATTCCACTGTCCATATCACCAACAGGACCGGCCCCAGTACCGAAACCGGAGGAATGCCACTCGTCATTGGTGTCCACTTGGACATTGAGCCGTTGACTGCTACTCTTTGAGTGCGACCATCCAGCTTATTCCTTATCCACCAAGTGGTCCATCCGTCAAGTCCATGTCTCTCTAATTTAGAGACAAGGATGTTGGCAGCGGCGACAGCAGCGGCAGCGGTGACAGTGACTGAGGTGAGTCCGGGGCGAGGGTGAGATCGGGCTGTACCGGGGGGGTTTCCGTACTCAGGGCCACCCGAGCAGCAGCCCCGAGTCCCGTCTGGACCCGGAAGTTCCCGGCAAAGAAGGCATTGAGTACCTCTGCCTTTTCCTCATCCCCTGACACTACACTACCCTCCTCATTCAGCAAGTGGTGGAGGCTCTCCTTGACCCTCCTTTTGCTGTTGATGTATTTGTAAAAGCTTTTTTTGTTATCTTTGACCTTAGCAGCCAAATCAAGCTCTAATTGAGCTTTGGCCCTTCTAATCTTCTCCCTACACGACCTGGCAACATCCCTATAGACCTCCCAAGTTACCCAACCCTTCTTCCAGAGCAAATAGGTTCTCTTTTTTTTCCTTAAGTTCTAGCCTAAGTTCTCTGTTCAACCATGCCGGTCTTTTTCCCCGACGGCTTGTCTTCCTACACACCGGGACAGCCTGCTCCTGAATATTTAGCAATTCCTTTTTAAAGCACGTCCAGCCTTCCTGGACTCCTTTGCCCTTCAGGACCGACTCCCAAGGGACTCGGTCCACCAATCTCTTTAACAGGCTCAAGTCAGCCCGCCGGAAATATAAGGCAGAAGTTCTGCTCTTGCCCCTCCTTACTTCCCCCACTATCGAAAACTCTAACATTTCATGGTCACTATTCCCAAGATGGCCACCGACCCTCACACCTCCCACTAGTCCTTCTCTGTTCACAAACAATAGGTCAAGCAGGGCCCCTCCTCTAGTGGGCTCATTTACCACTTGCATGAGGAAGTTGTCCTCCACACATTCGAGGAACCTCCTAGATTGCTTCCTCTCTGCCATGTTGTATTTCCAGCAGACATCCGGCAAGTTGAAGTCACCCACGAGTACAAGGGCCGGTGACCAGGCGACTTCCGACAGCCGCTTGTAAAACGCCTCGTCCGCCTGCTCATCCTGGTTGGGTGGTCTATAACAGACTCCCACCGTAATGTCCGCCCTGCCAACCTTCCCCCTGATCTTCACCCATAAACATTCAACCTTGTCATCCTCACCATCTTCCTCAATTTCGACACAGTCCAAGCACTCCCTAACATACAACGCTACCCCCACCGCCTCTCCTGCTTCGCCTGTCCCTCTTAAAGAGCTTATAGCCATCCATAGCAGCACTCCAGTCATGAGAGTCATCCGACCACGTTTCTGTGATGGCAACCACATCATAACCTTCCTACTGTACAGTGTCTTCTAGCACTTCCTTCCTACCCTCCAGCAGATCAACACTCCCACCCAGCTTGGTGTCATCTGCAAATTTACTGAGGGTGCGCTCGATCCCTATGTCTAGATCATCTATAAAGATATTGAACAGCACCGGCCCCAGAACTGAGCCCTGGGGAACACCGCTAGTGACCGGCCGCCAGTTGGACTTTGCCCCATTCACCACCACTCTCTGGGCTCGGCCATCCAGCCAGTTTTTAACCCATCGAAGAGTCCGCCCAGCCATGCCCCGGGCAGCCAGTTTGTCTAGGAGGATGCTGTGGGAGACAGTGTCGAATGCCTTACTGAAGTCTAGATAGACTACATCCACAGCCCTGCCCTCATCTACTAAGCGGGTCATCATATCATAGCTCTGGGAACTGACCAACGCTTCCAGTTCATCCTTTTGTCTCTCATACTGCGTGCATTGGTATACAAGCATTTCAGATACGCTCCTGAGCCCTCTGTGCTCCCAGGAGCAGCCTAAGTGTTCCCACCTAGCACTGCCACCCTGAGGCGATGCCATGCCAAACCTAGCAGAAGCCACTTGGCTGGTTAACATTAGAAGTTCTGCTCACCAACCTGGGCCCACCCAAACAAAACCCCTGCGTACTGTGGAAAGAGATAAGGTCTCCGTAGTGTGCATAGGGAACTGGTTTGGAAAGACAGTGTGGATCATGCCTTCCTCGGGAAAAGGCGAACCCATTCATAGGGTTGCTTTCACACAAGGACCTGGATGTACTTGGTGGGGTAATACATCAAGATGGGGAAATCTGGTGTGTACCTTCAAGGAAATTTAACCTTGGCGGAAATAACCATGACGTGAGTTGCACGATATGCCATTGCTGTATGATGCTCCAGCAGGAGCCACCCAAACCAATGGAGAATGATCCTCATCAGGAACCGGGCAAGTGTAGCAGTGATCCAACCTGAACTGTACCAAGTCTGGCTGGGATGGAGTTACTTTTTTTCCTAGCAGCCCATATGGTGCCGTGTTTTAGATTTTTGACCAAAACAGCATTGATAACACACCAGTGCTTTAGCTATTCCTGAACAGTGCTTGTGCAGTATCAAGGCCTTCTCTTTTTCACTCTATGCCTCCCCAAGTGAGTAAACTGGAGGGTGGGCAAGAGATTGAGAAGGGACACAGCCAGAACAGCTGATCCCAATGATCAAAGGGATATTCAATGCTATATAACATCATGCTCAGCAATAAAACTCGGGGGTGGGTGGGGGGTAGTCTTTCCACAGTAGTTGTTGCTGGGAGACTGGCTGGGCATCAGTCTGCTTGTGGGAGGTGGTGAGTGATTGCCTTTGCATCATTTGCTTTTTTTCCTTTTTTTCATTTTTTTTTTTTTTTTTTCCCCTTCACTTAAACTGTCATTATCTTGACCCACAAGTTTTTCCTCGCTTCTGCTTTTCCAATTCTCTTCTCCATCCCGCTGTGCGGGGGGAGTCAGCAAGTGGCTGGTGGGTCAACCTGCACCATAATGTAAATTTTCTGAAACCTTTAGCGGTCTGCTGTTTTAGCCAATTTTTAAAGCTCTTGGAATAAATTCCTACAAGAATGATCATTTTTTGAGAGAGATTTTAAGAAACTCTAAACCTAATGACATCATTTTTGTTCCAGCATGAAGGAAAAATACATTCTATGTGAATATGATGTCAAGTCTCGGAATTAGAATTAATTTTTATTTTTTTAAGATTTTACTGTACTAGGTCTGGCTGGGATGGAGTTAACTTTCTTCATAGCAGCCCCTATGGTGCTGTGCTTTGTATTTGTGGCTAAAGCAGTGTTGATAACACACCAATGTTTTGGCTACTACTGAACAGTGCTTGCACAGCATCAAGGCTTTCTCTCTCTTCCCTCCTCCAACAGTGAGTAGGCTGAGGGTGGACAAGAGACTGGGAGGGAACATAGCCAGGACAGCTGACTCCAACTGACTAAAGGGATATTCCATACCATGAGATGTTGTGCTCAGCAATGAAAGTTCGGGAAAGGAGAAGAAAGCGGGAGACATTCGTGCTTATGGCATTTGTCTTCCCAAGCAACCATTACGTGTGCTAAGGCCCTGCTTTTCAGGAAGTGGCTGGACATCTGCCTACTGATGGGAAGTAGTTAATGAATTCTTTTTGCTTTGCTTGCACGTGCAGCTTTTGCTTTCCCTATTAAACTGACATTATTTTGATCTTTTCAACTTCCTTCTATTTTGTTCCCATCCTGTGGGAAAGGGGAGTGAATGAGAGGCTGGGTGGGCGTTTGGCTGCTGGCTGAGGTCAACTCACCACATTTAGAGAAATGAAATTTTACTTCTGCTTATAAGTATTGGACTACAATATTTGAATAGTCAAAACAAAATGTGATTAACTACGTCTTTTTCTTTTTTCAAACAGGAACTACCACGTGAAGTTTAAATGGATAAGCTAAAATAAATTGCTAACACTACTAATGCATCTTTTTTAGTAACCGTTGGGCATGTGGTTGTGTACAAACTTCATAAAGGATAATGCATAAATAATAAGTTGCTGTGAACTAACTAATGTACACAGTGTTTCAGAAGAAGGAGGTTAAAGGAAGCAAGTCCCAATGATGACAGATGAGAGAGGGAGAAGGCTATTATTTTACTATTAATTTAAGGTCCAGGAGAGAGGGCAGCTAGTACATTAATTTCCTGGCCAGCGGCAGGTTATCATCAGCTCTCTCACAGAATAAGTATTTGGGGACTATTAATAGAGAGTTGTCTGAAATGCCAGTCTTCATATAGCTCAACTTTTCTCTTCCTCCAACTTAGATTTGGCATTGTATTCTGTATCACAATCATACAGGAACAAAAACATAAAGCAAAATGAAAGTTGAAAAACTAGCAAGTTCACTATACCTGCTAAATATGAGAAGTTCAGTTTTCACATTTGAACATTACAGTGGAATAGTCTGGAATTTGCTTTTATGCATTTATACAACAATTAACTTCTACACAGTTTTGGCACCTGTCCTTAGTATAATAAAACCAATGCAGATTAGTTATTTCCTATTTTATAATCTTTATATAATCCTAATAGACACTAATTTGATAGCCTTTTATGAGGACATAACCCGGTGGATAGATGATGGTAAAGCTGTGGATGTGGTCTACCTCAATTTCAGTAAAACATTTGACACAATCTCCCACAGCATCCTCGCAGCTAAACTGAGGGAGTGTGGTCTGGATGATCGGATAGTGAGGTGGATTGTGAACTGGCTGAAGGAAAGAAGCCAGAGAGTGGTAGTCAATGGGACAGAGTCCAGGTGGAGGCCTGTATCTAGTGGAGTCCCTCAAGGGTCGGTACTGGGACCAGTACTATTCAATATATTCATTAATGACTTGGATGAGGGAATAGAGTGCACTGTCAGCAAGTTCGCTGATGACACCAAACTGGGAGGAGTGGCTGACACACCAGAAGGCTGTGCTGCTATTCAGAGAGACCTAGACAGGCTGGAGTGTTGGGCAGGGAGAAATTTAATGAAATATAACAAGGGCAAGTGTAGAGTCCTGCATCTGGGCAAGAACAACCCCATGCATGAGTACAAGTTGGGGACAGACCTGTTGGAGAGCAGCGTAGGGGAAAGGGACCTGGGGGTCCTAGTGGACAGCAGGATGACCATGAGCCAGCAATGTGCCCTTGTGGCCAAGAAGGCCAATGGCATCCTGGGGTGTATTAGAAGGGGTGTGGTCAGCAGGTCAAGAGAGGTTCTCCTCCCCCTCTACTCTGCCCTGGTGAGGCCGCATCTGGAATATTGTGTCCAGTTCTGGGCCCCTCAGTTCAAGAAGGACAGGGAACTGCTAGAGAGAGTCCAGCGCAGGGCCACGAAGATGGTTAAGGGGGTGGAACGCCTCCCTTATGAGGAGAGGCTGAGGGAGCTGGGTCTCTTTAGCTTAGAGAAGAGGAGACTGAGGGGTGACCTCATTAATGTTTACAAATATGTAAAGGGCAAGTGTCATGAGGATGGAGCCAGGCTCTTCTCAGTGACATCCCTTGACAGGACAAGGGGCAACGGGTGCAAGTAGGAACACAGGAGGTTCCACATAAATATGAGGAAAAACTTCTTTACGGTGAGGGTGACCGAACACTGGAACAGGCTGCCCAGAGAGGTTGTGGAGTCTCCTTCTCTGGAGACATTCAAAACCCGCCTGGACGCGTTCCTGTGTGACATGATCTAGGTAATCCTGCTCCGGCAGGGGGATTGGACTAGATGATCTTTCGAGGTCCCTTCCAATCCCTAACATTCTGTGATTCTGTAATTTCCTTAAGTATATAGGTGTTATACATACGTATAGGAAATAAAATAATTGTGATAAACCCATGTGCAAATATTAATTCAGAAAACCACAGAAAAATTCAACATCCTCTTGGTAGTGCCCACCCACCCCCCTGGAATTAAAACAGAATGTGTAGGGAAGTACACATTTAGGGACAACTTAATTACTTTCATAGTGATATAACTACAGTCAAATCTTATAAATACTTGATTTATCCTCTGAGTGCACTTAACGTTTGGCCAGCTTATTAGCAAGAAGATACCTTGCTCAGAAGTTCTAGTGTCAATTCAGTATTACTTTCTTTTACAACAGGGCTAACCAGACATCTGCAGACAATTGAGTCTGTTCTGCCTTCATTTGGAGCTGGTTGCACACAAGTAGCACAGCTGTATTAGTGCAAGGCAGCACCATAGCTGATAAACCTCTAACACAGCCATATGGCTTCCAGATCAGAGTCAGTTATCCAAGCAGCTTAAAACAAGGAAGAGTGAACTTTGGTCTGAGTACGTCAATATAGATCCTTACACGGCCTTAATGTACATACCTCTTAGAGTGAGCTCTACAATTAGAGGATGCATATTTTCCCAAAAACTATAACTATAAGAATTTTCTGAAAAGTTCTACTAAATTATTTGCTTTAGAAAAAGCTGTTTTAAATTTTAATTACAAACAGAATTCATCAGAAATGTTTCATATGTAGAATTTTGTGTTGAGGTAAATTTGGTGAAGAAAATGAAGCCTAAAGAGACTATTTTTTTTTATTAAAAGTTGGCTATTAATAACATACCTGGCTATTTAACACCTATGGAAATAGGTGGCAATATGTAACTCAAATTGTCACTCTACTACTGTGGGGGAATATTTTTTTAAAGCCAGCATGCAATTGATAATTTCATTTACACACAATTACATTCTGAATTATACTTCCAAATGTGTGTAACATGATTTGCATACAGAATTATACATATACTTTATACATAAATAATTTACAGGTAAGGATGCAAGTTACATCTTGCTGATATATCTCATTTTCAAAGATTATTCCTTGATACATGCTTTCTGGTCAAGGAAACTTAACAACAGTAACTGGAATTTAAAGTTTAAAGCACAAACTTTAACAACAACAACAACATGACAAACAAAATAAAGCAGTTGCAATTACATGTTTGTTCAAATTTAAAATTGAAATAAATTACAACGAAATGATCAAAAATTACTTTCTTTTCAAGACATTGTCTACTACTCCCACCTACTCACAAGCTTTCTTTTAAACAGGCAGAGAAAGGTCCTTTTTCCTGAGTAGGTATTTTCTATGTTTCAATTCTTATTTTTGTATTTAAAAGGCTACATTGATGTTCTAAGGTATTCACTGGGCTTACATACAGTTTAAAGATATAAACCACCAATAACAATGAAAACACAGGAAAAACCTTTCCCATTCCTTCTACTAATGAAAGAAAAACTATACCTGTGCTCGCTTCTCCATGTCCTGACAAGTACCTAGTTGTTCTTCCATTGCAGCTCTGATTTGCCTTGCCTCATACTCTAACTGCCTTCTGGTCATATCTGTTTGCAAGGAGAACTGAAATTGAAGTACAAAGAAGGCATTTTAAATAAGGTTGATATAAATGATGCATTTCTCTGAACAAAAGCAAACCAATTACATTTCCACACCAAGCTTCAGAAACAAAACATGAAAATAGACCCTTAAAAATATTACTACATTGTTAAAAACAAGAACACATAATATTGGCAAGCAAACAGGCTACCTGCAAGTCTTGTCAAATAACTAAAAGCAATATATAAACATGGAGACAATATAATTCATTAACACTTTTAACTAACCTGCTTTTTTTAACATAGTTGTTGAATTCATAACCTACAACACTGCTTAAGGAAAGGTACTCCAACAAATATTTTTTTCAAGGCATCAAAGCTAGTTTATAATTTTAATGTTTATTTTTAAAAACAGGTCTTTGCAACTAAGGGAAAATACTAAAAATTAGCAAGAAAGTTGATTTAAGTTCAACTCCTTCAAGTTTTATTTTAAAAGATTGTAAAAACATAGAAAAGTCTAGGCTGACAGGGACTTCTGGAGATCACCTGGTCCCACCTTCTGTTGAAAGCAGGGCCTTAGATTAGGTTATCCAGGCCCAAATCAAGACAAGTTTTGAATATTCCCAGCAAGGCAGATTTCACCATTCCATCATATGTACACAGGTGGGAAATAGTAACAGTTCCAGTAAACATGTTTGCTCAAAAAGTGAGTTAGTTGATACCATCTTTTGATATACATGATTAACTTTCACTCTAACTGTTCTTGCTAGATGAATATGAACTTATTTAATTTCTTGTCAGGTCAGTGGTTTCAAATACATAGCTATACAGGAGTGGCAAGTAAAATGAAATTAATGCCATGGAAGATTAGAAGATCCATCATTTAAATATCAGCAAGAACTGTCTTTCTGGAAGAGGACAACATGAGCTCTTTCAGAAAAAGGGAGGTGATGAGCAAGCATGGCAGCTGTACTTAATTTTATTAAGACTCTTCTCTAGTCTGCTCTCCAGCAAAAAGATACTAGTAACTAAATAAACCACAAACCAAAAACAATGACTGCATGAATGTATGAAAATCAAAACTAGAAGGCATAGTCATTCTTCAATATTAGGAACAATTATACACAAGTATAAGACAACTAATAAATTTTTAAATCTTGCAGGAAGAAGTTTTACAAAGCACCTAACAATTTGTGGTGGGTTAACCCTGACTAGTCGCCAGGTGCCCACCAAGCTGCTCTATATCACTCCCCCTTCTCAACAGGACAGGAGAAGAAAATATGATGAAAAGTTCATGGGTCAAAATAAGGACAGGGAGATTACTTACCAATTACCATCACAGTCAAAACAGACTCAACTTGGGGAAGATCAATTTAATTGATTGCTAATTAATAACAGAGTACGATAGTGAGAAAATAAGAACAAATCTAAAAACACCTTCCCCCACCCCTCCCTTCTTCCCAGATTCAACTTCACTCCTGATTTTCTCTACCTTCTTCCCCCGAGCAGCGCAGGGGAATGGGGGTTGTGGTCAGTTCATAACGCATTGTCTCTGCTGCTCCTTCCTCCTCGCACTCTCCCTCTGCTCCAGCGTGGGGTCCCACTCACAGGATACAGCCCTTCACAAACTTCTCCAACATGGGTCCTTCCCATAGGCTACAGTTCTTCACAAACTGCTCCAGCATGGGTCCTTTCCACTGGATACAGTCCATCAGGAAAAGACTGCTCCAGCATGGGTCCCCCATAGACCACAATTCCTGCTAGAATACCTGCTCCTGCAGAGGGACAACCTGCATCACCATGGTCTTCTCCATGGGTGTCTCCATTTAGCCCGCACCTGGGGCTAAACAATAAGCAGTTGTTCTAGCACCCAATGTCCCTTCTCTGACTGAGAAAGGGAATTGGGAAAAAGAGGGAAACTCATAAACTAAAATGTAAAGAGATAAAATAAAATAAAGAAACCAATATCAGTACTAATAAAAAACACACAAAATTATACTTAGCCTACAGAGTTGTGGCAAGTCACTCTAAGGATATCAATCTTTAAGAAGAAGAAAGAGAGAGCGGAAAAAAGAAAGCAGAGCAAAAAAAGCCACAAGCCCAAGCTTTCCCTTTTATAGTGAACATGACATTAATGTTATAGAATACACCTGTGGGCCAGCCTGGGTCAGCTGCCCTGGATTTAACTGCTAATGGCCTTGATCACCATACCACAGCTGGCCAAAAACTGAAACAAAATGTAACAGAAACTTCATTCTATAAATTTTATCCCCACCAAACCAGGACAGATTCCACTTCATATTCTATATCATTTACGTCAAGTCACTACTATTTTGCCTGTCTCTCAACATATACACACAGATATCATTCTCTTTAGTCTATGGGCTATCTCTCTAAGAAGTCCATTGAATTAATTTAGCCCAAAACCATGTGTTCCATTTCTCATAATAGTCTCTCAGGGCAGAAAAAAAAAAAAAATGGTGTGGGATTCACTCAGCCAGCAGATCGGGACCAGGTGTCAATACGGTGTCATGGAGCTTGCAGCTGGTGTATCTGGCGCAGCCCATGTTCAAGGTCTGGGGTGATTCTTACTATAATAAATTACACGTAGCAGTATACAGGTCAAGTTATTGGCTATTTTTGCCCAAAATCAAATCTCCTTGGGGTACACATTTAACTTCCCCATCCTCCTGCATCATCCACCACGTGCACCCAGGTCCCTGAGCAAAAGCAATTCCATGCATAGGTTTTCCTTTGCTCGAGGCAGGAGTAATCCAAACTGTTTTCCCCAACATATTTCTTGCATGAACCACAGGGACTTTATCCCCCTGTCCTGCTTTGGCCTAAACCAGGCCAGTTTTCCTTTCAGTGATTTTTACTTTCAGCTAAGTCTCTTCTAAGTAACTGCACTTTCTGAAACTAACTGCATGTTTTGCAGACAGCGTCTGCTTCCAGGACTGATAACGCTCAAAGTTTGTAGTTATCACTGAGGCACCAGTAGGAATGTTATGCAGAAAGGCTCTGGCTGTACTTATTCTTAGAGAAACCAAGGTCACTGCTAAATTCCTCACTGCTTACGAGTGAAGAGCCGAAGGGGGGTCGTACCTGCAGGGAGGAGTGGAAAGGGCAGGTGACCCAAAATTGACCAACGAAGGTATTCCATCCCATACACGTCATTCTCAGTATAAAGCAGGGGGATCACGAGGGTCTCTGCTTCGGGCTGTTTCTGCGGCTTGAGCCTTCAGGCAGCTTGAACCTTTGGCCCTTTCTTCTCCCTTCTCGCCCTTCTGGTATGGCTGGTGTCCAAAGAGGACTCTTTCAGTTTTCCTGCTGCCCCTGATCCCGATCCGTGCATCCCTGAATCCAGTTCTCAACCATCGCTGGGCCCAGCCTGGGCCTTCCCGGAGCCTGCCCTGCAGTGCCGGTGGTGACGTGGCCAGCATCGGGGGAGCTCGATATTGGTTTTGTATATATTTGTATATATTTGATTATTCCAATATTATTATTATACTCTTTTTCATTATTATAGTTTATGAAAACTGTTTTAACTTTCCAACCCATAAGTCTCTCTCCCTTTTCCCTTTCCCTTCTCGTGGTGGAGGGGAGGGTTAACAGAGAGCATCTGCCACCGGTTTAATAGCCGGCCCAGCTTTAAACCGTGACAGATTTATTGGCGCCCAACGTGGGGCTCGAGAGAAGCTCCGACAGGTTACTCTGATAAGTCGAATCCCAGCTCCTATGGGAGGAGACCCAGAGAGCTCAGCTGAGAGAGTATCAGATTTCTTCCTTTGAGATTTATGAGGGGTTGGAAATTAAAACAGATAGCTAACATGGTAATGTCACTTTTGAACACAGTGTTATCTCGTCTCTTTATAGAGTTTCTTTCACAGTTGAGTATTGCAATGCTGCCTTACCTGCCGTGGGCACTGTGTTATTGCTTGCTTCTTCTTAATGTTTACATGCGGTTTAGCAGTGGGCGCTGGTTGAAATGTATCATTTTGGTATGGGGTTTGATACTGATTTATGCCGTGATAAACTGGGCAGTTACTATTCTGATCTCTTATCTCTATGACATACTGATGGGCAGCTTTAATCGCGAATCGGTAGCAGCGACTTCATCTGCGCACTCCAGGCATCCTTTAGCTGATTTTGTTAATGATTACACTTTCAATTTTACTTTGGGAAATAGTACCTTCCCCTTTTCTGCCAAGCTGATTCCACTAGATTTTGCAAATTTTGGATGGGGCTGTCTAGGTGGCATGTTTTTATTTTCGGTTGTTCTGAATGTGTTTCTGATGTGGTATAAGATTAAATGTCGGTGCAGGGGCAGGTGTAGGTGTCATGCAGCCACCTCAGCTCCTACAGCGCGTGCAGCCACTAGAGCCACTAAATCCACTCAAACCCCGGTAGCCTACAGCGCAGCCGCTGCACGCCCCAAGACAGCTACTGTAGCTACTCAAACCCCGGTAGCCTACAGCGCAGCCGCTGCACGCCCCAAGACAGCTACTGTAGCTACTCAAACCCCGGTAGCCTACAGCGCAGCCGCTGCACGCCCCAAGACAGCTACTGTAGCTATTCACACCCCGGCAGCCTACACTGCAGACGCTGCACACCCCAAGATGGCCACTGCAGCTACTCAGACTAGACCCAACATGGCCACTGCAGCTACTCAGACTGCACGCCCCAAGACAGCTACTGTAGCTATTCACACCCCGGCAGCCTACACTGCAGACGCTGCACACCCCAAGATGGCCACTGCAGCTACTCAGACTAGACCCAACATGGCCACTGCAGCTACTCAGACTACACCCCCCAAGATGGCCACTGTAGCTACTCAGACTCTAGCGAGTCTCAGCACTCCCACAACAGCCACTGCATCTACTCAAACCACAGCATCTACCCAATCTGTGTCTGTACCAATCGCCCCTGTAACCACGAAGAAACACCGAAAGAAATCAGCTCATGAAGTGAAGGATGATGACTCAGAGCCTTCTACGGCAGAGCCATCACATGACCCAGGTGAGGGCCCTTCTCAGGCACAGTCAGGGCCTGACACAGATGAGGGTTTCCTTGATCATCTTTTTAAAGCAGACCCATCACAGAAGAAAGGTCCTTCTAAAGCAGAACTATCACAGGAGGAAGTCTCGGACGTAGAGGTCACCTACCACTCCCTATCCCTGAAGGACCTGCGAAATATAAGGAAAGTGTAGGTAGATTAGGGTACGGCGACCGGAAAATCTCGGGCTGTAACGGAAGGTAGGCGTGGCGAAAGGAGCAGGAAGTGCAAGTATCACGCGAGTTCGTACGGGACAAGACGACTATATAAGGCTGTTGCGCAGTTAAATAAACGCCATTTGTTGCATCCTCACATTGGTGTCTGTGCTCAATGGCCCTGGGGTGCGGATAGCCTCAGGCTAGCCAGCAACCGAACGGAGCTTGCCGCAGACAAGCAGCAACAAATGGTGACCCCGACGTGATTGCTGGGCTGGCGGACCACAGGCGGTCAGAGTGGGTTCGCGAGCCATGGAAACCTTGATAAAGGTGATTTCGTTACTGGGCGGGGAATTTAAGATTTCTGTGAAATCGAAAGACGTAGCCCAGTGTGTGGACCGTCTCGTTAAAGGGGGGGGGCGGTGGCAGGACCGGCTGATTGTTTACAGCCGAATACCTGGGAGCGGTGCTCGATGAAGCTCGCTGAGCGAGCTATGGCAGCGGGTTCTGCCAAAGAATTAAAAACATGGGGAGTTATCTTGTGGCTGCTACGGGCTGCGCGGGAGGACTGGGCGACATGGGATGTGGCTCGGGCATGTTTACATGGGGTCTACCCTGACCAAGACAGAAGTGGCAGTGGTGAAACTCCTCCAACATATACTCTCTGAGAGAGGAATTAAATATGACGAAGCTGCGTTAAAGCAGTTACTGTTTTGGGCAAAAGATAAAGGACATTTTACAACCTTTAGTGATGTCTTTGAAGTGCCTTTATGGGAGAAGATTGGTAACTCTCTCTGGAATGCGGTGTCAAGTGGTGATAAGGAAGCCTTTAAATTGTCTGCTACATGGAGGCTGGTTAGTGAAGCGTTAAAAGGAATAAAAGCAGAGAGAGAAGTCACACATACAGCTTTTATGGCTTTAGGACCGCAAGCGCCTACTACCCCCTCACTGTTTGCGGGACCAACACCTCCCACGGCCCCGGTGGCTGTACCGGTGGCAGCTCCTTTATCGCCGTCGGTACGGACGGCTCCGAAAAAAGCTGAAGAGCGGGGAGCGAGTAAAATAGATACAGATCCATCAGAACCGGTAGTGCGCCCTAAAACACGAACTCAATTTGGACTAATTGATTCAGACGCTGAACAGGAGACTTGGCCGAATCCCCCTCCGAAACCCCCTCCTCCTCTCATTGATCTCTCTATGGATGAGGCTGAGCAGGAGGACAAGAAGGAGGGTAAACCTGCTTCGTATCCACCTTTACTGGATTCGTCATTTATGGAGTCAGCAGTACCAGAGTCACAAGGACTTAAAGGACTGTTACCATCACAAAATGGACATGAACTTGACATGACAGAGCTTGGTAGACGACTGGAAGAATTAAAGACGGAATTGCAGCAGCATCGTTCAGCCAACGCCTCGGGACACGTGACTATGTCTCCCCCAAAACCCCCCTCTGTGTTCGGGACAAGTATTAGGGCCACCTCAACCTCCTTTACAACTCCCTACTCCACCTTTAGATCAGGGCAGGGGGGGAGGTTTGCGTCCATCTGGTAATGTGGGAGGTGAGGGAGAGGGTCAGCTTCCGCCCGCGTATACAGGGGAAGGGGGGGAGGTGAGGGAGGAGTGAAATGGAAAGGGGTCATTCGAGATGCGTTATTAGAAGGAGTTATAATTCCACGGTCATATCCGGTGATTGTGGGTGCGGGTCCTGAGGGAGGAAATATTTGGCAACTGTTAGATTGGAAAATTGTAAAAGAAGCATTGTTACTACAGTTAGCGAGGGACAACACAGATGAGGACTGCAGGAAAGTTGTTGCAGGGATGGCAAACCGTAACCCCACCTTAACTGAGCTAATGGATGCTTGTGAGAAAGTAGGAACCACCACATTTCAGATGGAGCATTTAGCAAAAACTTTTGCGGCGGCAGTTAAGGTAGTTCATCGTTGTTATACATGCGGGCAAGAAGGTCACTTTAAGAAAAACTGCCTTAAGAAGTTGAAGCTGAGTGGGAGAGATAACTCTGTTTTGATGTGTCATTGCTGTGGGAAGCTAGGGCATTTTGTGAAGCTGTGCAGGTCTCAGTATAATGCTGAAGGTCAGCTGATAACAACCAGCTGCAGAGTGCAGGGAAACTGGAGAAAGAACGTGGCGGGGGGAACCGTGTGCTGACACAAATGAATCTTCCCAACCAGTTCCAGGCCTAAACAGTTAACTCGCAGCCCGAACCTCAGGGAGCGCAGGACTGGTGTTTCCACGCAGGGTTAACCTGTGCGGCTGCCAAGCCTTGGACCTGTGGCAAACAGGGATAATGCTAATGCTGATTGTCAAAAGATCATTGAAGCTTTACCTGGAAAAACAGATTTGAATGCTATGATAAAGGCATGTGCAAAAGTGGGTACTGTGGAACATAAGGCTCAAGTTATGGCTGCGGCCGTACTTGGGGCTTACGTCGTCACAATTGCAGCCTCTATTCCAATTGTTAGCAGGGGACACAACTTTAACAGCACCACGACACACTACTTCAGAGATACAGCAACTGATTACAGAAATAGAAAGCAGGCTACATTCCAAATTTGTACATCGTATTGATTTGAATCAGGAAATACAAATTATCACTTTGTTTGATAGGCAAATTCCGTATGCAATAATTGGTCAATGGAATTCAGAATGATCAGATTCATTACAGAGCTATTGGCACAGATTATTCATCAAAGGACGGATGAGATGTCGGGAGCTTGTGGCCAGAGATCCCTGCATCACTAACCGTTCCTATTGCAGCTCAATATTTTGAGTGGTGTATGGCTAATAGCTTTGCTTTGCAAACAGCCATGGAGAATTTCTCGGGACAGGTTGTTTACCACTTGCCCTGCCATCCTGTTATAAAATTGAGTGCGGAACTTCCAATTGCCACAGGAGTGTGGTGCGCAGACACTCCTGTGGATGGAACTACCATTTTTACAGATGGATCTGGGAACAGAGGCAAGGCGGGCCTTGTCTGGTATCCTGACGGCAAGTGGGAATCTATGGTAGTACAACAAAAGGGTTCACCTCAGGTGGTAGAATTACGAGCTGTATTAAAAATATTTCAGAATTTTCCCATTCCCTTTAATTTGATTACTGATTCAGCATATGTAGCTGGCATTATAAAGCAATTGGAGAGATCTGTTATAGAGCATATATGTAATCAGTGTGTTTTTGAATTGCTGCGAGCTCTGTGGCAAGAAATTCAAATCCGAACTGCATTGTTTTATGTTTTACATGTAAGAAATCATACTAATTTGCCTGGGTTTATTGCAGAAGGCCATGCTCGAGTGGACTCTTTGGTTTCTGACCTTACAAATTCTACTGCAATGACTGTGCAGGTGCCGGACATTAAACAGCAAATCATAGAATGGGTTTTTCCACCTTTTCATCCTAAAACAACAACTTAAGACTGATAATGGACCAGCATACTGTTCATAAATTTTTCGTCAATTTTGTCAACTATGGGATATTACACATGTCACTGGGATTCCTCATTCACCTACAGGTCAGGCGATTGTGGAACATGCTCATAGTACA
Organism: Nyctibius grandis; assembly: GCF_013368605.1. Classification (NCBI taxonomy): domain Eukaryota; kingdom Metazoa; phylum Chordata; class Aves; order Nyctibiiformes; family Nyctibiidae; genus Nyctibius; species Nyctibius grandis. Next base: position 5,759,160 of record NC_090694.1, read on the forward strand.
TTGAAACAGCTTCTGCAAAAACAGAAAGGGGGAGAGGTGACTGAACCTTCTGAGAGACTTGCAAAAGCTGTTTATGTACTTAACCATTTAACTTTAGCAGGAGATAAGGAGCGACCCCCAATTGTAATACATTGGGAGGCAGTTTGACAGGGAGCAAGCTATGTGAAAAACAAAGGCAAAGTGTGGTATAGGGAACCAGGTACTAACGAGTGGTTGGGACCAGGGGAACTATTACTAATGGGTCGAGGTTATGCTTCTGTCTCTACAGGCGCAGGAGTACGGTGCATTGTCTCTAAAAGGATGGTTAGCCACATTATTAGAGGGAATAGTTTATGTAGTTGAGATTATAGTTATCATAGGGATCTGCGTGGGTTGTGTTGAGGCAATCATTGAGAATAGTATATGGAAGTAGTGAGATAATAAATCTAACTACTTCCAAAGGGGGAAATTGATACCGGATGGTTTAGCAACGGTTTAGCAAGAGTAGGCCTCAGAGTAGGCTCTAAAAGGCCTGATCTGTGTTACCTTTAAACAGAATCAGCTTTCCTGTCAGTAATTTTCCTTTCAGCTAGAATAACAGAGAATAACAGTATGTTCTGAAGTAAACTGCATGTTTTGTAGATAGAGTCTGCTTATGGGAATGTTTATAATAGGCATTATCCTACTTGTGTTACCCTGTTTGTTTGCATGTTTGCAGAAAACTGTGCAACAAATGGTCAATACAGCCTTTTTGGCACAACAACAGAGAGCAGGATTTATGGGTAACCAAGGCTGGGATTCTCTGACTGGGCTCTGCGAGACACAGGGAACTGGGTTTGAGTAAGAAACAAAGACAAAAAGGACAAGATAGGACATAGCTCATTCAAAAACAAAAAGGGGGATTTGTGGGGTTCCCACGGGACAATGGTGGGAATGAGGTACTGAACGAGCTATGTCCAGGCATGTCCAGGGGGTGGTAATGGGGTGGTGATGAACTAGCCAATCATAATACAGAACAAGGGCCTTGGCTATGAGAAAAATAAGATATGGGGGAAGTTGAAAAATAAGAAAGAATGCTGCACCTGCAAGATATAGCTTTTTAGCATAAGCCAATCAGAACTAATATAGAGGTGCGTGGACACTTACAGTATGATGATTGTGGCCACCCTGCATCGGAAACAAACAGCACACTCCATTCAGCTACATTGGAATCTTGCAATCGCTTGGCTAGGCCTACCTGTCGAGATCAAAACTGATAATGGCCCCTGTTTTATTGCTCATACCGCACGTCAGTGGTGTCAGCGGTGGGGTATCACGCTCAAACACGGCATTCCGTATAATTCTACCGGGCAGGCCATTGTAGAGCGCGCTAATCAGACGCTAAAACACAGAATTAAGATTCTTGGGGAGGGGGAAGGATTCCCAGACGTAATTCCTGTCAACTACCAATCTCACATTTTACATCGCCCTCTTTATTCTTTAAATCATTTTGCCCGGGGAGACCAAGAGCGTGCCCCAATTGAGCGACATTGGGGTCCAGGGGTGCCAGAAGTGGGCCCCCCAGTCAAGGTTCGGTTCCCTGGGACAGCGGAGTGGGAAACAGGTTGGGAGCTGCTACATCACGGGAGGGGGTATGCCGCCATCAAACGGGATGATGTTATACAGTGGGTCCCTACACGCTGTTTGCGCCCTGATTTAAAACAAAATCCTAACCCGAAGTAATATGTACGCTGTCCGAGCTTTATGTTTTGCAGGAGTACCTGTGGGGGAAGCCAAAGCAACATCAGCCTCTACCTTCGGAAAGGAGGTGTCCTGACAGCACAGAGGGTCTGGTGAAGCGGCGGGGAGCCAAGAAAGATGAGGAACGGCGACCATTGCTGAGTGAAACAAAAGCTTTGAACAATGCGCTCATGATTAGCTTGCTTTTGCTTTGCATCTCAGGAGTTGCAGGGGAATCTTACTGGAGAACCTGGGCTCGGGATGTTGTATCCGCCAGCTACGCTTATGCTTTGACGCAAGGCTCCAGAATCAGCGATACGCTTTACTTCGCATGACTTGAAGCATGGGGAGGGGGAAATGTAGGTAGATTAGGGTACGGCGACCGGAAAATCTCGGGCTGTAACGGAAGGTAGGCGTGGCGAAAGGAGCAGGATGTGCAAGTATCGTTCGAGTTCGTACGGGACAAGACGACTATATAAGGCTGTTGCGCAGTTAAATAAACGCCATTTGTTGCATCCTCACATTGGTGTCTGTGCTCAATGGCCCTGGGGTGCGGATAGCCTCAGGCTAGCCAGCAACCGAACGGAGCTTGCCGCAGACAAGCGGCAACAGAAAGATTTCAGCCATCATGAAGGTGAGCCAGTTATTACCTGGATGCTCCGATGCTGGGATAATGAGGCACATAGCATGGACTTGGATGGTAGAGAAGCCAGGCAGCTGGGATCCCTGTCCAGAGACGGTGGTATTGATAAGGCACTTGTGAAAATGTCAAACACTGTCAGTGTCTGGAGGCGACTCTTGTCAGCTGTAAAGAGCAGGTATCCCTATAAAGATGACGTTATGAGCCACCTAAGCAAATGGACCACTATAAAAAAAGGTATTAACTACCTTAGAGAACTAGCTGTGCAAGAGATCATTTATAGAGACCCATGGGAAATTGTAGATCCTGTAAATCCTGATGAAGTGGAATGCAACCGATCCATGTTCCGGAAGGTCGTGAAGAATGCTCCACCGACATATACCCATACATTGTCAATATTAGTCTGGGAAGAAGATGCTATGGCACCATCTGCTGTGGGTAAAATGGCTAACTGTATGCGACAGTATGAAGATAGTATTTCTTCCCCACTGCAGACCCACATCTCGGCTGTGGAAAAACTGACTAAGGAAAACAAGGACTCATTTAAAGAACTGTCAGACAAACTGTCCAGGACAGAGAATAAACTTCACTCTCTACCTACACAGGCCAACATTGCAGCCATTAGGAGAAAGCGCCCTCTTACAGGACCGGCTCAAAGGAAATGGAACACGTCACGAGGTATCCTGTGGTTTGCCCTGCATGATTATGGGGAGGACATGAGCAGATGGCATGGACAACCTACCAGTACCCTACAGGCACGAGTACGTGAGTTGCAAGCTAAAATAAATACTAGAGATAATTATCCTAGGAGGATGGCTGCTCCAGTTACCAGAGAGCAGGACTCCATTCAGGGTTAGAGGGGCCTCAGATCCCTTTTTCCCAAATGTGAATAAGGGGAATGAAGGACCTATCCCTGTGAGCAGCACGAATCAATTCCTTAATTAGAGGGGCCCTGCCTCCAGCCAGGTGGAGGAGAGGGACAACCGAGTTTATTGGACTGTGTGGATTCGATGGCCTGGCACATTAAAACCACAAAGGTATCAAGCCCTGGTAGACATTGGTGTACAGTGCACCCTAATGCTGTCGAATCATGAAGGGACAGAATCCATCAGTATTTCTGGAGCAACAGGGGGATCTCAAAAGTTATCTGTATTGGAAGCCGAAGAGAGCCTAACTAGGAATGAATGGAAAAAGCACCCCATTGTGACTGGCCCGGATGCTCCATGCATCCTTGGCATAGACTTCCTCAGGAGAGGGTATTTTAAGGACCCAAAAGTGTATAGATGGGCCTTTGGTACAGCAGCTGTAGAGACTGAGGACATTGAACAGATGTCTACCTTGCCTGGCCTCTCAGAGGATCCTTCTGTTGTGGGGCTGCTGAAGGTTGAAGAACAACAGGTGCCAATTGCTCCTACCACAGTGCACCGACGACAATATCGCACCAATCGAGACTCCCTGATCCCCATTCATAAACTGATTAGACAATTAGAAAATCAAGGAGTGATTAGCAAGACTCGCTCACCCTTTAATAGTCCTATATGGCCAGTGCGAAAGTCTAATGGAGAATGGAGATTAACTGTGGACTATCGTGGCCTAAATGAAGTTACGCCACCACTGAGTGCTGCCGTGCCAGACAGGCTAGAACTTCAATATGAACTGGAGTCAAAGGCAGCCAAGTGGTACGCCACCATAGACATTGCTAATGCGTTTTTCTCCATTCCCTTGGCACCAAAGTGCAGGCCGCAGTTTGCTTTTACCTGGAGAGGTATCCAGTACACCTGGAATCGACTGCCCCGGGGTGGAAACACAGTCCCACTAATTGCCATGGACTGATAGAGACCGCACTGGAAAAGGGTGGAGCTCCAGAACATTTGCAATACATTGATGACATCATTGTATGGGGTGATGTGGGGATCTGTTCCTTGTCCCCCTTTTTTTTTTTTCTTCGGCATTGTCTCAGAAACCATCCTATCCCACGTGCACAGACGCCATCTTCTGGGGTACAGGACTACCTGACCTTGACGACATTTTGTGAGGCAAGAAGGTAGGCGCCGACTAGAGGTGACTGACGTCTCCGCCCTGCAGCCCTCCACCCCCTCCGGAGAAACCCATCCGGGACATCCGGTGACAGCCTGGCAATGGGCCAATCCTACGGCGCAGGAACCGGACCTGTCCCGCCCTCGGGCCTGTGAGTGGTGCGAACTGTGACTGGTGGCTCCATGTCACATGACTCTGCCAAAAAACTCTATAAAAGAGGCTGGTTCGCCCGACCACGTGGGCCCCCACCGCCGACTGCCGAGAATCAACAAAGGACCCACGGGACGCCGCGGGATCCAGGGTGGTGACTATCCTTTCCCACTCAACTGTTCTCTTTTCCTATCTTCCTTTTAGTTCACGGAATCACAGAATCACAGAATGTTAGGGATTGGAAGGGACCTCGAAAGATCATCTAGTCCAATCCCCCTGCCGGATCAGGATTTTTGTACAAGGGCACGTAGTGATAGGACGAGGGGGAACATTTTTAAACTGCAAGACCATAGATTTAGATTAGATCGTAGGAAGAAATTCTTTCCTGTGAGGGTGGTAAGGCAGTGGAACAGGTTGCCCAGAAAAGTTGTGGCTGCCCCCTCCCTGGCAGTGTTTAAGGCCAGATTGGATGAGGCTTTGAGCAACTTGGTCTAGTGGAAAGGTGTCCCTGCCCATGGCAGGGTGGTTGGAACTAGATGATGTTTAAGGTCCCTTCCAACCCAAACCATTCTATGACTAATTGCAGTGCAAGTTGCACATCCATGGATGACCTGTGTGATAGTGTCCATGGTCAAATCCACCTCTCAGTCACGCACCCATCTATATGTTGTATCACTGCCTTGATGGCCTTATGTATTATGGGCCCACCGAACTAAAAATAGTTCACCTTTAAGCTACCAGTCCAGGTCTACTTGGGACACTTCAATCTTAGCAGCCTGATGCACCTGCTGGTTGTTTTGTTGTTCCTCAGTGGCTCTGCTCTTGGGTACACGGGCATCTACGTGACATAACTTCACAACCAACTTCTCTAATCAGGTAGCAATATCCTGCCATAATTCATCTGCCCAGATGGGTTTGCCTCTCCGTTGCCAATTGTTTTTCTTCCAGTGCTTCAGCCATCCCCACAGTGCATTTGCAACCATCCCTGGGTCAGTATACAGGTAGAGTACTGGCCATTTTTCTCACTCAGCAATGTCTAGAGCCAGATGGATGGCTTTTACCTCCACAAACTGACTTGACTCACCTTCTCCCACAGCCACTTCTGCCATTTGCTGCATAGAACTCCACACAGCAGCTTTCCACTTTTGCTGCTTGCCTGCAATATGACAAGATCCATCAGTGTACAAGGCATGATGCTTCTCATTCTCTGATAGTTTATTGTATGGTAGGGCCTCTTCAGAACACAACACCTTCTCCTCTGGCACCATTCCAAAATCTTTGCCTTCTAGCCAGTCCACGATTACTTACAGAATTACCGGGCAATTGAGGTTCCCTATTCGGGCCCGCTGAGTAATCAATGCAACCCACTTACTCCACATGGCATCAGTTGCATGATGTGTAGAGGGGGGGTCTTTCCTTTAAACATCCAGTTCAACACTGGCAATTTGGGTGCCAGGAGGAGCCGTGCCTCAGTACCAATTACTTCTGAGGCAGCTCCAACTCCTTCATAGGCTGCCAGTATCTCTTTTTCAGTTGGAGTATATTGGTCCTCTGATCCTCTGTATCCCCAACACCAAAATCCTAGGGGTTAACCTCGAGTCTCCCCCTGGTGCCTTTTGCAAGAGCCTCCAGATATGGCCATTCTCCCCAGCTGTGGTATAGAGGACCTTCTTTACTTCTGGTCCTGTCCAGACTGGTCCAAGGCTCCCATTTCATTGGCTCAAAAGCCTGTTGCTCAGAGCCCCATTAAAAGTCATTCTTCTTCCAAGTCACTTCATAAAGAGGGCTCACAATCTGACTGTAATGGGGAATGTGCATCCTCCAGAAGCCTACTATGCCTAGGAAAGTCTGTGTCTCCTTTTTGTTAGTTGGCAGAGACATACCTGTTATTTTGTTGTTCACATCCATTGGGATCTGATGGCAGCCATCTTGCCACTTGATTCCTAAAAACTGGATCTCTTTTGCAGGTCCCTTGACCTTAGCACGTTTGATAGCAAAAGCAGCTTCTAGAAGGATTTTAATTACTTTTTACCCTTTTTCAAAGACTTCTCCTGCTGTATTACCCCATACAATGATGTTATCAATGTACTGCAGGTGTTCTAGAGCTCCACCCTTCTCCAGTGCAGTCTGGACCAGTCCATGGCAAATGGTGGGGCTATGGTTCCACCCCTGGGGCACTCAATTCCAGATGTACTGGATGACCCTCCAGGTAAAAGCAAACTGTTGCCTACACTCTGCTGCCAAAGGAATGGAGAGAAATGCGTAAGCAATATCAATTGTGGCATACTACTTGGCTGCCTTTGGCTCCAGTTAATAATGAAGCTCCAACATACAGAATCACAGAATGCTAGGGATTCGAAGGGACCTCGAAAGATCATCTAGTCCAATCCCCCTGCCGGAGCATGTCTGGTACAGCAGCACTCAGCAGCTGTGTGACTTAGTTCAGGCCACGATAGTCCACAGTTGGTCTCCATTCCCCACTGGACTATTACACTGGTCATATGGAACTGTTGAAGGGGGAGCAAGTCTTGCTGATCACTCCTTGGTTCTCCAGTTGACGGATCAGCTCGTGGATGGGGATCAGTGAGTCTATTAATACGATATTGCCACCGGTGGATTGTTGTAGTATCACAGAATCACAGAATGTTAGGGATTGGAAGGGACCTCGAAAGATCATCTAGTCCAATCCCCCTGCCGGAGCAGGATTGCCTAGACCATATCACACAGGAATGCGTCCAGGCGGGTTTTGAATGTCTCCAGAGAAGGAGACTCCACAACCTCTCTGGGCAGCCTGTTCCAGTGTTCGGTCACCCTCACCGTAAAGAAGTTTTTCCTCATATTTATGTGGAACCTCCTGTGTTCCAGCTTGCACCCATTGCCCCTTGTCCTGTCAAGGGATGTCACTGAGAAGAGCCTGGCTCCATCCTCATGACACTTGCCCTTTACATATTTATAAACATTAATGAGGTCACCCCTCAGTCTCCTCTTCTCCAAGCTAAAGAGACCCAGCTCCCTCAGCCTCTCCTCATAAGGGAGATGTTCCACCCCCTTAATCATCTTCGTGGCTCTGCGCTGGACTCTCTCTAGCAGTTCCCTGTCCTTCTTGAACTGAGGGGCCCAGAACTGGACACAATACTCCAGATGCGGCCTCACCAGGGCAGAGTAGAGGGGGAGGAGAACCTCTCTTCACCTGCTAACCACACCCCTTCTAATACACCCCAGGATGCCATTGGCCTTCTTGGCCACAAGGGCACATTGCTGGCTCATGGTCATCCTGTTGTCCACTAGGACCCCCAGGTCCCTTTCCCATACGCTGGTCTCCAACAGGTCTGCCCCCAACTTGTACTCATGCATGGGGTTGTTCTTGCCCAGATGCAGGACTCTACACTTGCCCTTGTTATATTGCATTAAATTTCTCCCCACCCAACTCTCCAGCCTGTCCAGGTCTCTCTGAATGGCTGCGCAGCCTTCTGGTGTGTCAGCCACTCCTCCCACTTTTGTGTCATCAGCGAACTTGCTGACAGTGCACTCTATTCCCTCATCCAAGTCACTAATGAATATATTGACTAGTACTGGTCCCAGTACCGACCGTTGATGGACTCCGCTAGACACAGGCCTCCAACTGGACTCTGTCCCATTGACCACCACTCTCTGGCTTCTTTCCTTCAGCCAGTTCACAATCCACCTCACTACCCGATCATCCAGACCACACTTCCTCAGTTTAGCTGTGAGGATGCTGTGGGAGACCGTGTCAAACGCTTTCTGAAATCGAGATAGACCACATCCACAGCTTTACCATCATCTATCCACCAGGTTATGTCCTCATAAAAGGCTATCAAGTTGGTTAAGCATGACTTCCCCTTGGTGAAGCCATGCTGAGTGCCCCTAATGATCCCCCTATCCTTGATGTGCCTAGAGACAGCACCAAGGACAAGTTGTTCCATCACCTTTCCGGGGATGGAGGTGAGGCTGACCGGTCTATAGTTACCCGGGTCCTCCTTCTTGCCCTTTTTGAAGACTGGAGTGACATTCGCTTTCCTCCAGTCCTCAGGCACCTCTCCCGTTGCCCACGACTTAGGAAAGATGATGGAGAGTGGCCTAGCAATGACTTCCACCAGCTCCCTCAGCACCCGCGGGTGCATCCCATCAGGGCCCATGGATTTATGGATGTCCAGATTGCTTAATTGGTCCCTGACCCAGCCCTCATCTACCAAGACAGATTCCTCCTCTATCCTGACTTCTTCTGGGGCCTCAGGGGTCCGGGGCTCCTCAGGACAGCCTCCAGCAGTATAGACAGAGGCAAAGAAGGCATTCAGTAACTCCGCCTTCTTTTTATCCTCTGTCTCCAGGGCCCCCACCTCATTCATCAGTGGGCCTACATTGCCTCTAGTGTTGGCTTTACCTGCAATGTATTTGAAGAAGCCCTTTCTGTTGTCCTTGACCTCTCTTGCAAGGTTTAATTCCAAGGAGGCCTTAGCTTTCCTAGTTGCCTCCCTACATCCTCTGACAACAGACTTATATTCCTCCCAAGTGGCCAGCCCCTCCTTCCATGATCTGTACACCCTCTTCTTCCACTTGAGTTTGCCCAGCAGTTCCCTGTTTAACCATGCAGGTCTCCTGGTACCCTTCCTTGACTTCCTACCTGCTGGGATGCTCTGATCTTGAGCTCGGAAGAAGCAGTCCTTGAATGCTAACCAACTATCTTGGGCCCCCTTACCTTCTAGTACCCTGTCCCATGGGATTTCCCCTAGCAATTGCTTGAAAAGGCCAACGTTGGCCCTCCTGAAGTCCAGGGTTGTGATTCTGCTAGCTATTCTGTTCCTGCCACATGAGATCCTGAACTCTACCATCTCATGGTCACTACAACCAAGGCTGCCCTCAACCTTCACCTCTTCAACCAGACCCTCCTTGTTAGTGAGGATAAGATCCAGCAGCGCTCCTCTCCTAGTTGGCTCATCCACCATTTGCATCAGAAAGTTATCATCAATGCACTGGAGGAACCTCCTGGACTGAGGATGGCTGGCTGAGTAGGCCTCCCAGCAAATATCAGGGTAGTTGAAATCCCCCACAACAACCAGGCCCTGTAATTGCGAGACTGCTCTCAGCTGCCTGTAGAAGGCCTCATCACCCTCCTCATCCTGATCTGGTGGCCTGTAATAGACACCCACAACAGTATCAACCCTGCCAGCCTGCCCCTTAATTCGCACCCACAAACTCTCAACTCGCTCCCGATCCGCCCCTGGACAGAACTCAATACATTCTAGCTGCTCACTCACATAAAGAGCAACTCCACCACCTCTCCTTACTGGCCTGTCTTTCCTGAACAGGACATAGCCATCCATGACCACATTCCAGTCATGCGAGGCATCCCACCAAGTCTCTGTGATTGCCACTAAATCATAGCCCCCCCGACCGAACACGGATTTCCAACTCCTCCTGTTTATTCCCCATGCTGCATGCATTGGTGTACAGGCATTTCAGGGAGCGAGCTGGGCACACCGATTTCACCCCAGGGGGATGGGAGGCCTCCTGGTCTACCTCAACACTAGAGCGTTGCCCCAGTGGTGCAAGCCCAGATACTACCCCATCCCCCTTCGAATCTAGTTTAAAGCTCTCCGAATGAGCCCTGCTAATTCCTGTCCCAGAACCCTTTTGCCCCTACGACATAAACCTTTCCCATGTATCACTGTCACGCCTGGTGTCTTATAAAACCAGCCATTATCAAAGAACCCAAAGCCCTGCCTGTAGCACCAGTCTCGTAGCCAGGCATTAATAGAGAGAATCCTACTATTCCATCCCACGTCATCACCTGAAAGTGGAAGGAGGGAGGAGAAAACAACTTGTGCCCCAGACTCTTTCACCAACCGTCCTAGGGCCTTGTAGTCTTTCTTCATCCCCTTCAGACTACGGGATGCAGCTTCTTCCCCACCTGTCTGGAAGATCAGCAGGGGGTAGTAGTCTGTGGCCTTCACCAGGTTGGGGAGTTTCCTGGTGATATCCCTGATTCGGGCTCCAGGCAGGCTGCAGACCTCCCTGTGATGGGGGTCAGCTCTGCATATTGGGCCCTCAGATCCCTTTAGGAAGGAGTCTCCAACCACTAAAACTCTTCTCTTCTTCCTTGTGGAGGAGGTAGCTATACGCCTGTCAGGTTTTTCTGACTGTGGTGGGACCTCTGATATAGGTTGCCTCTCCACCACATCCCCATTGGACCGGCTGTATTCCACTAGGGCTTCATATCTATTGCTCAGAGGCACCTGTGGAGGCAAGGTAGGCAAGGAGGGCACTTGCCTTTTGCCACAGCCATAGACTTGCCTCCACTCACTCCTCTCCTCTAGGTTATTGTTTTCCACCTGAGAGGGGCAGAGTACAGGGGTCCCTCGATCCTGGGAGCTCTCCGGCAGGTGCTCCCATTTTTGTTGCAGGGAAAGCAGAGCCTGGCTCCACCAGTCTATCTCCATTTCAGCCTCCCTAATGCTCCTAAGCCTTTCTACTTCGGCTTGAAGCCTTTCAACCTGGCTTTGCAGCTGTGCCGCTCGGCCGAGCAGATCATCTACCTGCTCACAGCGCACACAGCCCCCTGTCACCACAGAGACGCTGTAGCATTCCCTGCAGCCTGCGACCTGCACCATTGCCTCCTTCTGTGGGAGCTCTGTCTGGGTTCCCACATCCATTTTGGTCTTCTTCTGCCGGGTAGATACCATTGTTCTTTCACTGAGCTGGGAAATACCTGTTGGTGACACCCCTGGTTCACAGCTCCTTGGCACCTTCCTCGCCTTGTGCACTGGGAGGGAGTCAGCGCCCTCCCCAACGAGCTGCAAACTGCTGCGGCCTCTCCTGCCCTGGGACACACCCAGTCACTGCTGAGTCTCCCTCTTCCCTCTGGCCAGGGAATAGTCCCTGCCCTCCAGGAGGCTTTTTATCACCCAATCAACAGGGGGTGGTGTGTTTAAATCGCCCGCGGTGCCTCCGGCTATGCCCCCTCCTCTGCTGATTTGTTGCAGGGAAACTCCGGGTCCGGGGTCGGGGGGAAGCAGCTCGGGGCTGATGCTTGGGGGGGGCTCTGTGGGGGCCCAGAGTACGAAAACCGCCCGGTTAAGCCCGATGTCGCCCTCGCCCCCGCACTAACCTCAAGTCGCTGCCGCCGCTGCCGCCGCTGTCAGCTCATTGTAGTAGCAATGGCACCTTTTGCTCCTCAACCCTCAGCAGCCCCACAATAGAAGGGTCCTCTGAAAGGCCAGGCAGGGTAGACAGCTGACTAATTTTTCCATCTCCACAGCCGCTACACCAAACGCCCACCGGTACCCCCTCAGGTACTTGAAATACCCTTTTCTCAGGTAATCTATGCCAAGAATGCATGGGGCATCTGGGCCAGTCACAATAGGGTGCATCTGCCACTCAGTCCCAGTCAGACTCACTTCAGCTTCCAATACAGTGAGCTCTTGGGAGCCCCCTGTCACACTAGAGATACAAATTGATTCTGACCCTTTATAGTTTGATAGCATTAGGGTGCATTGTGCACCTGTGTCCACTAGAGCCTTATACTACTGTGGTTCTGATGTGCCAGGCCATCGAATCCACACAGTCCAAAAAGCACGGTTGTCCCTATCCTCCACCTGGCTGGAGACAGGGCCCCTCTAATCCTGAACATAGTGTTCATTATCGACATCTTGGTTTGAGCAGTTCACATAGATTTGATCCCCATTATTCATGTCTGGTAAATAGGGGTCCAAAGCCCATCTACGCTGTCTGGAGAGTTTCTCATTGGAAACTGGAGCAACAAGTTCCCTGGAAGAAGCCCCATTCCTTATCAGTTCACCTTGTAACTCACGTACACCTGTCTGTAAAGCCAAGGTAGGTTTTCCATCCCGTTTCCTCATGTCTTCTCCATGGTCACATAGGAAAAACCACAGGGTGCCTCGCAATGTGTACCATTTCTCCTGAGCGGGTCTTGCAGGAGAACGCCGTCTCCTGATGGCTGAGACATTCATAGGTACAGGCGGGGAGCAGGGTCTGTCCTTTATCTGGGACAATTATTCCAACACCTTACCAAGCAGTTCTGTGGATTTGTCAGACAGATTTTTCCACAGATGAGACACTGGCCCATGGGGAGGAAAAGAGATTGTCTGCATATTCCTGCATCCCATTATCTATGTCGCCCACCATTGGTGCATCAGCATCTACCTCGCTAAATAATGCTAATGTGTTGGCATACAACTGTGGCACAGTCTGTACCCCCTTGCGCCACATGGGTCTGGTAACTCTGAGTGCATCTGGATCTACTGGTGTCTGTGGGTCATCAAGCTCATCAAAAAATCAGCTCCCGCACAGCTATTTCCCTGAGATTCTTAACACCTTTCTCAGTGGTTCTCCACTTGCCTGGGTGGTATATGACATCACCCCTAAAGGGATATCTCTTCCTTAGTGTTAGCAGGAGTCCCTGCCAGAGAGTGAGGGGCCGTGCACCAGTTGCAAGACCCCTATCAATAACCACTTCTCTAGCCATTGGTCACAGCTGCTTGGCTTCTCTACTGTTTAACTCAAAACCATCAGCTCCATTATCCCAGCAGCTACCTGCTCTTTTTGTGGTTTTTGTTTTCTCTACAGGGGTGACCGATACTGGCACAGGTTGAGTCCCTAGGTTGGCTGCATCACCCATCACTGGGGGCTGATTAGCTGCAGCCCTTGTTGCCAAAGTCTGGGTAATCACAGCAAGTGCTTCCTGGAGTTGGGTAATCACAGTACCCAGTGCAGAAATCTGAATAGGCTCTAGGGTAGTCGGGATGCCTGCTGTAGGGACTGGCAGGGTCTGAGTATCTGCAATTCCAGTTGTGGGCACCAGGGCAGCTGCAGTGTCTGTCATAGGGGCTGGAGCTGCTGTGGTGCCTGGTGTAGGGGCCAGAGCTGCTGTGGGGCCCCTTACAGTTGTTGCAGCAGCTGTGCTGTATCCACCCCTATACTGATGTTTTCCTCTAAGCAAGAGGAAGAGCTGAAAGACATTCAAAAGGCCTGACAATATGAGCATGGTGGTTGAAACATCCCTAGGGTATTCAAAATTCTCAAAAGCCATTGAGATCAGCCTCAACGGAAAAGGAAAGTACATGTCACCCACTCCCATTTCATAGAAATCACAAATGGGCACAGTTCCAAAAGAATTTATAATACCATAAACCAATGCCAAACAACATAGCAGAGTGATACCTCTCAGTCTATGCCCAGAAGTAATAAACCACAGAAACCCACTAACAAACAGCAGCAAAGCCACACATTTGATTAGCCACCCCAAAAGCAACTGCAAAACCAAACAGGAGAGAATTCCACCCAGCGACCATGCTACCAACACCAACATAATGAATGTTCTTAAAATCAGCCAAATCTGTGAAAAATTCAACCCTTGTTCTCCCAGGTGATCTATTTACATTGGGCGCCAAATAAACTGTCTTCGCTTAGCCTGCACCCAGGGCTAAACAATAACATTTGTTCTATCACCCAATGTCCCTTCCCTGACCAAGAAAGGGAATTGGGAAGAAGAGGGAGACTCATGGGTTGAAATTTAAACAGATTTAATAACAAAGAAACCAATATCAGTGCTAATACAAAACACACAAATTTATACTTCGTCTACAGAGTTGTGGCAAGTCACTCAAGGGAATAACAATCTTTAAGAAAGGGAGGGGGAGAACAGAGCAAAAAGAGTCCCACCCCTCTCCAGCAAACTTTCCCTTTTATAGTGAACCTGATGTTAATGTTATAGAATACATCTGTGGGCCAGCCTGGGTCAGCTGCCCTGGCTTTCACTGCTAATGGCCTTGATCACCATACCACAGCTGGACACAAACTGAAACAAAATGTAACAAACTTGATTCTATAAATTTTATCCCCATGAAACCAGAACAATGGGCTGCAGGAGAATCTCTGTTCCAGCACCTGGAGCACCTCCTCCCCCTCCTTCTTCACTGACCTTGGTGTCTGGAGAGTTGTTTCTCTCCCATATTCTCACTCCTCTCACTCCCAGCTGCTGTTGTGCAGCATTTTTTACCCTTTCTTAAATATCTTATCATAGAGGCACCGCCAGCTTTTCTGACTGGTTCAGCTTTGGCCAGCAGCGGGTACATCTTAGAGCCGGCTGGAACCAGATCTGTCCGACATGGGGGCAGCTTCTAGTGTCTTCTCGCAGAAGCCACCCCTGCAGCACCACCCTCCCGAACACTTCGTCACATAAACCAAATACGCTACTATATTTCACCATTAGTCTTAAAACACTGCAATGTATTACATGGACATGGCAGAACTTTTAGCATTACCATAGCACCACATTATTGATAGTCACTAACAGATGACAAATTACCTTGCTGCTTTGTTCTACAGGTTCTCCTAGTATGCAAAAAGGAAAAATCAAAGCCAGTATACATTAGTCACCGTGTTCCACCAATAATAGGCAGAGATCTTATGAAGGCAGAATTCATTACCCGTTTTGTTCTGGAAAAGGGTCTTAAAAGAAGGTCAGAAGGAAGCCTTCAGCTACAGGCATATGAAAAGAAAGGTAAAGCTTGAAGCACAACCCTAGTGCCCAACTGTATTCTGGCAGATGCACAGAAATGAGAAGGTTGTGCATTTCAAAGCATGAGACAAAAACGTGAGCTGAACTGAGGCAGAAATGTGAAACTTTGAGGAAACTATGATAAAGTTTAAAAGTTTTATTTATTCTTAGAAAATACAATTACAGCTGTTTTTTTTTTTTCTCATTATTGCTAGAAGTCGACTCTTAACTGTTTTTTGACAATTATTCACTTTGCAGATAAACAAGTCACCAACAGCAGGTCTCCCAGAAGACTTCACCAAGGCTGATTCAGAAAGCCAACAAGAGATATAACAGTCTACAAATATAGAATCATAGAATCATTTTGGTTGGAAAGGACCTTTAAGATCATCAAGTCCAACCATTAACCTAGCACTGCCAAGTCCACCACTACACTATGTCCCTAAGCACCACCTCTACAAGTCTTTTAAATACCTGCAGGGATGGTGACTCCACCACTACACCATGTCCCTAAGCACCACTTCTACAAGTCTTTTAAATACCTGCAGGGATGGTGACTCCACCACTCCCCTGGGCAACCTGTTCCAATGTTTGATAATCCTTTCTGGGAAAAAATTTTTCCTGATATCCAATTTAAACCTCCCCTTGCACAACTTGAAGCCATTTCCTCTCATCCTATCACTTGTTACCTGGGAGAAGAGACCAACGCCCACCTCACTACAACCTCCTTTCAGGTAGTTGTAGAGGGCGATAAGGACTCCCCTCAGCCTCCTTTTCTACACCCTCAACTACCCCAGTTCCCTCAGCCACTCCTCATAAGACTTGTGCTCTAGACCCTTCACCATCTTTGCTGTCCTTCTTTGGACTCTCTCCAACACCTCAATGTCTTTCTTGTAGTGAGGGGCCCAAAACCAAACACAGTATTCAAGGTGTGGCCTCACCAGTGATGAGTACAGAGGGACAATCACTCCCCTTGCCCTGCTAGCCACACTATTTCTGCTACTAGCCAGGATGCTGTTGGCCGCCTTAGCCACCTGGGCACACTGCTGGCTCATATTCAGCCGGCCATCGATCAACACCCCAGGTCCTTTTCCACAAGGCAGCTTTCCAGCCACTCTTCCCCAAGTCTGTAGCAGTTGCATGGGGTTGTTGTGCCACAAGTGCAGGATCTGACACTTAGCCTTGTTGAATCTCATACAGTTGGCCTCAGCCCATCGACTCAGCCTGTCAAGATCCCTCTGCAGAGCCTTCCTACCCTCAAGCAGATCAACACTCCCACCCAACTTGGTGTCGTCTGAACTTCCTGAGGGTGCACTCGATCCCCTCATTCAGATCATTGATAAAGATATTAAAGAGAACTGGCCCCAATACTGAGCCTTGGGGAACACCACTTGTGACCAGCCGCCAACTGGATTTAACTCCATTCACCACAACTCTTTGGGCCTGGCCATCCAGCCAGTTTTTTTACCCAAAGCTTACATCCATCCAAGCCATAAGCAGCCAGTTTCTCCAGGAGAATGCTGTGGGAAATGGTGTCAAAGGCTTTACTAGTTTACTAAAGTCTAGGTAGACAACATCCACAGCCTTTCCCTCATCCAGTAAGTGGATCATCTTGTCATAAGAGATGAGGTTAGTCAAGCAGGACCTGCCTTTCGTAAACCCATGCTGACTGGGCCTGATCACCTGGTTGTCCTGTACGTGCCACGTGATGGCACTCAAGATGATCTGCTCCATAACCTTCCCTGGCACCGAGGTCAGACTGACAGGCCTGTAGTTCCCAGAAAGAGGATCCATGCCCTTCTTGTAGATGGGTGCCACATTTGCTAATTTCCAGTCAACTGGGACCTCCCTGGTTAGCCAGGACTACTGATAAATGATGAAAAATAGCTTGGTGAGCACTTCCACCAGCTCCCTCAGTACCCTTGGGTGGATCCCACCTGGCCCCATAGACTTGTGTGTGTCTAGGTGGCATAGCAGGCTGCTAACCATTTCCCCTTGGCTTATGGGGGCTTCATTCTGCTCCCCATCCCTGTCCTCCAGCTCAGGGGACTGGGTACCCAGAGAACAACTGGTCTTACTACTATAGACTGAGGCAAAGAAGGCATTAAGCACCTCAGCCTTTTTCTCATCCTTTGTTGCTATGTTTCCCCCCACATCCAATAAAGGATGGAGATTCTCCTTGGCCCTCCTCTTGTTGCTGATGCATTTGTAGAACCATTTTTTATTGCCTTTTACAGCAGTGGCCAGATTAAGTTCTAGCTGGGCTTTGGCCCTTCTAATTTTCTCCCTGCATAGCCTCACAACATCCTTGTAGTCCTCCTGAGTGGCCTGCCCCTTCTTCCAAAGGTCATAAACTCTCCTTTTTTTCCTGAGTTCCAGCCAAAGCTCTCTGTTCAGCCAGGCCAGTCTTCTTCCCCACCAGCTCATCTTTCGACACATGGGGACAGCCTATTCCTGCACCTTTAAGATTTCCTTCTTGAAGAGTGTCCAGCTTTCCTGGACCCCTTTGCCCTTCAGGACGACCTCCCAAGGGACTCTGTCCACCAGGCCCCTAAACAAGCCATAGTGTGCCCTCTGGAAGTCCAAGGTAGCAGTTCTGCTGACCCCCTTCCTTACTTCTCCAAGAATCGAGAACTCTATCATTTCATGATCACTATGCCCAAGATGGCCTCCAACCATCACATCACCCACAAGTCCTTCCCTGTTTGCAAACAAGAGGTCTAGCAGGGCCCCTTCCATAGTTGGCTCCCTCACCAACTGTGTCAGGAAGTTACCTCCCACACACTCCAGGAACCTCCTAGACTGTTTCCTCTCTGCTGTGTTGTATGTCCAGCAGACATCCTGTAAGTGGAAGTCCCCCACGAGAACAAGGGCTAGCGATTGTGAGACTTCTCCCAGCTGCTTATAAAACATTTCATCTACCTCTTCATCCTGGTTGGGTGGTCTGTAGCAGACTCCCACCATGATATCTGCCTTGTTGGCCTTCCCCCTGACTCTTACCCATAAACACTCGACCCTATCGTCACCATCCCCAAGCTGTAGACAGTCAAAACACTCCCTGACATACAGGGCCACCCCACTGCCTCTCCTACCTTGCCTATCCCTTCTGAAGATTTTATAGCACTCCAGTTGTGAGAGTCATCCTACCATGTTTCTGTGACAGCAACTATGTCATAGTTTTCCTGACACACAATGGCTTCCAGCTCCTCCTGTTTGTTGCCCATGCTGCGTGCATTGGTGTAGATGCACTTCAGTTGGGCTATTGATCCCACCACCTTTTTTGGGGGGAGAAGCCCCAATTCCTTCATAAACATTCTCCAGCACTTCCACAGTTTCTAACCCATCACTAACCCTTGCGTCTCTGCTGCCGCATGGCTCTCCATCCCCTGCCTCCACTGAGATAGCAGATCAAAGGACCTCACTAGCACACCGTCCCACAAACACTGGTGTGCCACCCCCAGGATTGTCTTTAGGGAGCCTGGTTTTATCCCCTTCCATGCTAGCTTAAAGCTCTTCCAATGAGCCCTGCTAACTCCTCTGCAAAGATCCTTTTCCCCCTTTGAGACAGGTATACCCAATCCGACACCAGCAGGCCTAGTGTTGTGTAGCATAACCCATGATTGAAAAACCCCAAATTCTGTCAGTGACACCAGTCTCGGAGCCAGGTATTGATCTCCTGGCTCTTCCTGTTCCTTCCTTCATCATTCCCTGCAACTGGAGGGATAGAGGAGAACGCTACTTGTACCCCTGATCCCTTAACCAGTCGACCCAAGGCCCTGAAGTCTCCCTCGATTGCCCTCAGACTTCCTGTAGCTACTTCATTGCTACCAACCCAAAAAAACAATAACGGATAATAATCATCTGAGGGCCTGTCTTTGTTTAGCCCGCACCGAGGGCTAAACAATAACAGATTTTCTCTCACCTAATGTCCCTTTCCTAACTGAGGAAGGAAATTGGGAAAAAAGGAGGAGATTCATAGGTTAAAATTAAACAGTTTAAAAAACAAATAAAGAAACTAATATAAATGATAACACAAAACACACAAAAGTATACTTAGCTACAGGTTGCAACAGGTTGCAGCAGGTTGTCCAGCAATAGCAATCATCAGCAATGAAGAAGAAGAAGAAAAAGAAGAAGAAAAGAAGAAGAAAAGAAGAAAAGAAGAAAAGAAGAGAAGAGAAGAGAAGAAGAGAAGAAAAGAAGAGAAGGAGAAGATAAGAAGGAGAAGAAGAAGAGAAGGAGAGAAGGAGAAGAAGAAGAAAAGAAGAAGAAAAGAAGAGAAGAAGGAGAAGGAGAAGAAGGAGAAGAGAAGAAGAGAAGAAGAGAAGAGAAGAAGAGAAGAGAAGAGAAGAGAAGAGAAGAGAAGAGAAGAGAAGAGAAGAGAAGAAGAGAAGAGAAGAAGAAGGAGAAGAGAAGAAGAGAAGAAGGAGAAGAAGGAGAAAGAGAAGAAGAAGAAGAGAAGAAGAGAAGAGAAGAAGAGAAGAAGAAAAGAAGAAGAGAAGAAAAGAAGAGAAAAAGAAGAGAAGAGAAGAAGAGAAGAAGAAGAGAAGGAGAAGAAGAAAAGAGAAGAAGAGAAGAGAAGAGAAGAGAAGAGAAGAGAAGAGAAGAGAAGGAGAAGAAGAAGAAGAAGAAGAAGAGGAGAAGAGAAGAAGAGAAGAGAAGAGAAGAGAAGAGAAGAGAAGAGAAGAGAAGAGAAGAGAAGAGAAGGAGAAGAAGAAGAAGAAGAAGAAAAGAAGAGGAGAAGAAGGAGAAGGAGACAGAGAAGAAGAAAAGAAGAAGAGAAGAGAAGAGAAGAGAAGAGAAGAGAAGAGAAGAGAAGAGAAGAAGAGAAGAAGAAGAAGAGAAGAAGGAGAAGGAGAAGAGAAGAAGAGAAGAAGGAGAAGAAGGAGAAAGAGAAGAAGGAGAAAGAGAAGAAGAAGAAGAGAAGAAGAGGAGAAGAAGAAGAAGGAGACAGAGAAGAAGAAAAGAAGAGAAGAAGAGAAGAGAAGAGAAGAGAAGAGGAGAAGAAGAAGAGAAGAAGGAGAAGAAGAGAAGAAGAGAAGAAGGAGAAGAAGGAGAAAGAGAAGAAGGAGAAAGAGAAGAAGAAGAAGAGAAGAAGAGAAGAGAAGAAGAGAAGAAGAAGAAAAGAAGAAGAAGAAAAGAAGAAGAAGAAAAGAAGAAGAGAAGAAGAGAAGAAGAGAAGAGAAGAAGAAGAGAAGAAGAGAAGAAGAAGAGAAGGAGAAGAAGAAAAGAGAAGAGAAGATAAGAAGAGAAGAGAAGAGAAGAAGAGAAGAGAAGAAGAAGAGAAGAGAAGAGAAGAGAAGAGAAGAGAAGAGAAGAAGAGAAGAGAAGAAGAGAAGAGAAGGAGAAGAAGAGAAGAAGAAAAGAAAAGAAGAGAAGAAGAAGAGAAGAGAAGAAGAAGAAGAAGAAAAGAAGAGGAGAAGAAGGAGAAGAAGGAGAAGAAGGAGACAGAGAAGAAGAAAAGAAGCGAAGAAGAGAAGAGAAGAGAAGAGAAGAGAAGAGAAGAGAAGAGGAGAGGAGAAGAGGAGAAGAAGAGAAGAAGAGAAGAAGAAGAGAAGAGAAGAGAAGAGAAGAGAAGAGAAGAGAAGAGAAGAGAAGGAGAAGAAGAGAAGAAGAGAAGAAGAAAAGAAGAAGAGAAGTGAAGAGAAGAAGTGAAGAAGAAGAAAAGAGAAGAGAAGAAGAAGAGAAGCAGAAGAGAAGAGAAGGAGAAGAAGAAAAGAAGAAAAGAAGAAGAGAAGAAGAAAAGAAGAGAAGAGAAGAAGAGAAGAAGAAAAGAAGAAAAGAAGAAGAGAAGAAGAAAAGAGAAGAGAAGAAGAGAAGAAGAGAAGAAGAGAAGTGAAGAAGAGAAGAGAAGAAGAAGAGAAGAAGAGAAGAAAAAGAGAAGAAGAGAAAAAGAGAAGGAGAAGGACAGAAGAAGAAGAAAAGAAGAAAATAAGAGAAGAGAAGAAGAGAAGAGAAGAAAAGTGAAGAAGAGAAGAGAAGAAGAAGAAGAAAAGAAGAGAGGAAGAAGAGAAGAAGAGAAGGAGAAGAAGAAAAGAAGAAGAAGAAAAGAAGAAGAAAAGAGAAGAGAAGAGAAGAAGAGAAGTGAAGAAGAGAAGAGAAGAAGAAGAAGAAAAGAAGAAGAGAAGAGAAGAGAAGAGAAGAGAAGAGAAGAGAAGAGAAGAGAAGAGAAGAAGAGAAGAAGAAGAAGAAAAGAAGAGAAGAGAAGAAGATAAGAAGAGAAGAGAAGAGAAGTGAAGAAGTGAAGAAGGAAAGAAGAAGAGAAGAAGAGAAGAAGAAAAGAAAAGAAGAGAAGAAAAGAAGAAGAGAAAAAGAAGAAAAGAAGAGAAGAAAAGAAGAGAAGAAAAGAAGAGAAGAAGAGAAGAAAAGAGAAGAAGAGAAGAGAAGAGAAGAAGAGATGAAGAAGAAAAGAAGAGAAGAAAAGAAGAAAAGAAGAAGAAGAACAGAAGAAGAAGAGAAGAAGAGGAGGAGGAGAAGAAGAAGAAGAAGAAGAGGAAAAGAAGAAGAGGAAAAGAAGAAAAGAAGAAGAGAAGAAGAGAAGAAAAGAAGGAGAAGAAAAGAAGGAGAAGAAGAAGGAGAAGAAAAGAAGGAGAAGAAAAGAAGAAGAAAGGAAGAAGGAAAGAAGGAGAAGAAAAGAAGGAGAAGAAAAGAAGGACAAGGAGAGAAGAATAAGAAGGAGAAGAAAAGAAGGAGAGAAGAAGAAGAAAAGAAAAGAAGAGAAGACAAAAAGAAAAGAAGAAGGAGAAGAAAAGAAGGAGAAGAAAAGAAGAAGAGAAGAAGAAGAAAAGAAGAAGAAAAGGAGAAGAAAAGAAGGAGAAAAGAAGAAGAGAAGAAGAAGAGAAGAAAAGAAGAGAAGAAGAGTGTTGCCGCTTGTCTGCGGCAAGCTCCGTTCGGTTGCTGGCTGGCCTGAGGCTATCCGCACCCCAGGGCCATTGAGCACAGACACCAATGTGAGGATGCAACAAATGGCGTTTATTTAACTGCGCAACAGCCTTATATAGTCATCTTGTCCCGTACGAACTCGCATGATACTTGCACATCCTGCTCCTTTCGCCACGCCTACCTTCCGTTACAGCCCGAGATTTTCCGGTCGCCGTACCCTAATCCACCTACATTTCCCCCTCCCCATGCTTCAAGTCATGCGAAGTAAAGCGTATCGCTGATTCTGTTTAAAGGTAACACAGATCAGGCCTTTTAGAGCCTACTCTGAGGCCTACCCTTGCTAAACCGTTGCTAAACCATCCGGTATCAATTTCCCCCTTTGGAAGTAGTTAGATTTATTATCTCACTACTTCCATATACTATTCTCAATGATTGTCTTAACACAACCCACGCAGATCCCTATGATAACTATAATCACAACTACATAAACTATTCCCTCTAATAATGTGGCTAACCATCCTTTTAGAGACAATCCACCGTACTCCTGCGACTGTAGAGACAGAAGCATAACCTCGACCCGTTAGTAATAGTTCCCCTGGTCCCAACCACTCGTTAGTACCTGGTTCCCTATACCACACTTTGCCTTTGTTTTTCACATAGCTTGCTCCCTGTCAAACTGCCTCCCAATGTATCACAATTGGGGGTCGCTCCTTATCTCCTGCTAAAGTTAAATGGTTAAGTACATAAACAGCTTTTGCAAGTCTCTCAGAAGGTTCAGTTCCCTCTCCCCCTTTTTGTTTTTGCAGAAGCTGTTTCAATGTACTATGAGCACGTTCCACAATCGCCTGACCCGTAGGCGAATGAGGAATCCCAGTGACATGTGTAATACCCCATAGTTGACAAAATTGACGAAAAATCTGTGAACAGTATGCTGGTCCATTATCAGTCTTAAGTTGTTGTGGAACCCCAAGACTTGTAAAGCAAGCAAGTAAATGTCGTTTGACATGACGACCTGTTTCCTCAGTTTGTGCTGTTGCCCATATTACATGTGAAAACGTATTAACAGATACATGAACATATTTGAGCCTTCCAAATTCTGCAATGTGAGTAATGTCCATTTGCCACAGTTGCAATGCACTCAATCCTCGAGGATTTACCCCTATTCCAATTCCCATGCCAATTTTCTGACAACTAGGACAAATACTAACTAATTCACGTGCTTGTGCCATGGTGAGGTGAAATTGTTTCGCTAACATTTTCGCTGATTGATGAAAGAATTGATGGGATAGGTGTACTTGTTCAAATAAATTTGGTGATATTTGCGTATAGGACACAAGTGTGTCTGCTTTATTATTGCCAATGCTCAAACCTTGATCAAATTGATGACTACGAATGCGGGTGACAAAATAAGGTATCTCTCTGAGGTTTATTGCTTGATGCAACTGTAGCAAAATGGTGTAAAGTCACATATTTCTTATTGGTCGTATAAAAGCTTTTTCAATTCGGTTTACAATGCCTGCTGCATAAAGAGAGTCTGTTACAATATTGACAGGTAAATCCTTCCATTTTACAAAAACCTGATATATCGCAAAAAATTCAAGTGTCTGCAATGAGTCCTCAGTTTGTCCTGAGAATTTACAATGTTTCCATTGTCCATCCTCTTGCCAGGTAATAACTGCTGAATGTGATCGCTTTCCTGCATCAGTAAAAACAGTTAGTCCAGTCACAGGTATCTCTGATCTGATAGGTTTTTCTTCCCAATCCTGTTTTCAAATAAACTGTAGTTTTTTATCTCTTCGCAAATGTGTTAACAATTGTCCAGTAAAGTCCTGTAAGGCCATTTGAAAAAGAGTTGACTGATTTGTTAACCATTGTAGATATTCCTTTCTGATAGGTAAATAGATAGCATCTGAGTCTAGTCCGGTAATGTCTGTAATTCTTATACGTACTTTGACAAGCAATTGTGCTATTGCTTCCACTCTGGTACAAATTGTTGTTTTAGGATGAAAAACCAAAGAGTCCACTCGAGCATTGCCTTCTGCAATAAACCCAGGCAAATTAGTATGATTTCTTACATATAAAACATAAAACAATGCAGTTCGGATTTGAATTTCTTGCCACAGAGCTCGCAGCAATTCAAAAACACACTGATTACGTGTATGCTCTATAACAGATCTATCCAATTGCTTTATAATGCCAGCTACATATGCTGAATCAGTAATCAAATTAAAGGGAATGGGAAAATTCTGAAATATTTTTAATACAGCTCGTAATTCTACCACCTGAGGTGAACCCTTTTGTTGTACTACCATAGATTCCCACTTGCCATCAGAATACCAGACAAGGCCCGCCTTGCCTGTGTTCCCAGATCCATCCGTAAAAATGGTAGTTCCATCCACAGGAGTGTCTGCGCACCACACTCCTGTGGCAATTGGAAGTTCCGCACTCAATTTTATAACAGGATGGGAGGGCAAGTGGTAAACAACCTGTCCCGAGAAATTCTCCATGGCTGTTTGCAAAGCAAAGCTATTAGCCATACACCACTCAAAATATTGAGCTGCAATAGGAACGGTTAGTGATGCAGGGATCTCTGGCCACAAGCTCCCGACATCGCATCCGTCCTTTGATGAATAATCTGTGCCAATAGCTCTGTAACGAATCTGATCATTCTGAATTCCATTGACCAATTATTGCATACGGAATTTGCCTATCAAACAAAGTGATAATTTGTATTTCCTAATTCAAATCAATACGATGTACAAATTTGGAATGTAGCCTGCTTTCTATTTCTGTAATCAGTTGCTGTATCTCTGAAGTAGTGTGTCGTGGTGCTGTTAAAGTTGTGTCCCCTGCTAACAATTGGAATAGAGGCTGCAACTGTGACGACGTAAGCCCCAAGTACGGCCGCAGCCATAACTTGAGCCTTATGTTCCACAGTACCCACTTTTGCACATGCCTTTATCATAGCATTCAAATCTGTTTTTTCAGGTAAAGCTTCAATGATCTTTTGACAATCAGCATTAGCATTATCCCTGTTTGCCACAGGTCCAAGGCTTGGCAGCCGCACAGGTTAACCCTGCGTGGAAACACCAGTCCTGCGCTCCCTGCGGTTCGGGCTGCGAGTTAACTGCTTAGGCCTGGAACTGGTTGGGAAGATTCATTTGTGTCAGCATACAGTTCCCCCCGCCACGTTCTTTCTCCAGTTTCCCCGTATTCTGCAGCTGGTTGTTATCAGCTGACCTTGAGCATTATACTGAGACCTGCAGAGCTTCACAAAATGCCCTAGCTTCCCACAGCAATGACACATCAAAACAGAGTTATCTCTCCCACTCAGCTTCAACTTCTTAAGGCAGTTTTTCTTAATGTGACCTTCCTGTTCGCATGTATAACAATGATGAACTACCTTAATTGCCGCCGCAAAAGTTTTCGCTAAATACTCCATCTGAAATGTGGTGGTTCCTACTTTCTCACAAGCATCCATTAGCTCAGTTAAGGTGGGGTTACGATTTGCCATCCCTGTAACAACTTTTCTGCAGTCCTCACCTGTGTTGTTGTGGGAATCTGGCCCTTCCTTTTTAGCATTGTCTCAGAAATCGTAAACCACGTGCTCGGGCGACATCTTATGGCGGCTGCCTGGAATGCCTGAGCCTGGCAACGTGGGATGGCGCAATAAGCTAGGCGCCCGCCCTCCACCCGCCTCCGGATGCGTGTCTCCGGTGACAGCCTGGCAAGGGGCCAATCCTACGGCGCAGGAACCGGACATGTCCCGCCTTCGGACCTGTGATTGGTGCGAACTGTTGACTGACGGCTCCCAGTCACATGACTCTGCCGAAAAACTCTATAAAAGAGGCTGGATCACTTCAACACGTGGGACCCTCACCGCCATCTTCCAAGTAGGAAGGAGAACATCGCTGGATCTCAGGGTGGTGAATATTTTCTTTTTCTTTCTCTTTCAACTGTTTTCTCTGTTTCTTTCTTTCTTTTATCTCTCTCTCTTTCTTTTCCTTGAATATTGAGTTGCCTCAGTGTTGGACCTAATAAAGTCAGAGCCAAGTGTGTTGATACCGTGCCTCGGTTGTGCTTTGTCTGAACTCAGGGATCACGAATCTTTAATATTTCGGGTCAGGATTGTTTGGGGGTGCTTTACCTGCCGGCAGGTTAAGCATACCGGGTGTTCGCATTGAACCAGGCACGCCGCACGTGGGCTGCACTGGAATTATTTATATTTTTGGCGGGCCCTGCGCGCAGGCTGTCTGCATTGAACCAGGCACGCCGCACGTGGGCTGCACTGGAATTACTAATTAGGCGGGTCTCTCTCTCTCTCTCTCTCGGGGAGCAGGGGATGGGGATTGTCTGCATTTTATTTCTAGATTTGCTCCTTTTTTGACTAATTAGGCGGGTCTCTCCCTCTCCCTCTCTCTCTCTCGGGGGGGGGGCGGACGCGGGCGGCTGTCTGCATTTTATTTCTAGATTTGCTTTAGAGGCGGACCTTAAATCCGGAACCCGACATTTATAAATTGGCGTAGTCGGCAGGATCCTTGAGTTTTCGGAAGGTATCAATAACTTAGAGAGAATGGGTGCAATTCTGAGTGCATTTGATGTAACGCAAGAGCAGGAGTTGGAGGACTCGGCACAGACGCCGCAGACAAAAGAGCTTTTGGTGCGGTTGTTGCAAGATCGGTTGGTAACTTTAGAGGAGAGAAACTGTGAATTGGAGGAAAGGGTTAAAACTCTGCAGGATGAAGTAGAGAATGAGCGGGAGAACGTAAGGTGTTTGCAGGAGGCTTTTGTGGAGAACTTACGTGCTTGTGACTGCAGAGGGCGACGGAGTCGTGCACAGGCAGCTGATGCAGCCCCGTCCCCTGGTGAGGATCACAAAGGGGATGGTTTGTACCGTAAGGGGGAACCAGAGGAAGCGAGGACACGATGTGATTTACCGCAGGGTCCTACGCAACCCCTTCGACCGCTGGTTAAGGTCGAATATGCTTATGAGGATAGTGAGGACCATAATCCTAAGATGGTTACTAAGGAGGTGCCGTACACAGCAACTGAATTGGCTAAGTTGAAAAGGGATTTTTCACGCAGTCCAAAGGAGTCTGAGACAGAGTATGTGTGGAGAGTGTCGTTGACTGGTGGTGATCAGATTCTGTTGAGTGAAAGAGAAGCTGAGGGATATTGGGGACCTGGAGTGTTTTTGACTACTGGTGATAGTAGAGCCCCTTGGTCTCTCACTCAGCGAGCAGCTTATTGGGCTGGAGGTTTGAATCCCTTGGAGAGGGGAGATCCTCTTGCGCTTACAGGCTCGGTGGATCAGCTTGTGGAGAATGTGCACAAGGCGGCTTGTTTGCAGATGATGTATGATCGGGAATTGAAGCTTAGGCAGGAATCCCCAATGATGATACCGGTAGATCCTGAGAGGATGACTCCCCTGGTTAGAGGTTTGCCTGATTCATTGAAACCCTTAGGAATTCAATTGCAAGGTACTATCAGAAATACCCCTCAGAGTGCACGGGTGACAGCTGCTTTAACCGGAGCTGTAACCCCAGATCGCTGTATCCCAGGACAAAAAGTGTGGACGTGGGGGGAAGTAGCTCAAGAATTGATTAACTATGGGTGGAAATATGGTCCAGTGAAATCAGGACCTAAAAATGTGAGGCGTATGGAGGCAAAGTGTCCTCTAGCGAGGCCCTCTCGCCCAAACCTGATAAATTTAAAGAGAGATAGTACATCTCGAAGGAGAGTGTTGTGGATAATAGAACTATTTGTGGTAAGCTTAGCACTACTAGTGGCTGAGCACATGATTCGTCAGCAACAAATCATTCTCAGAGGCCCCTTTAAGGAAATAGCAGGGACCCCTCCCCCTGACGGGGTGGCACAACGAGCTTCTGTACAGAAATGGCATGCACAAATTGAACATTATTGTAGCATCTTTAACGTATCAGAAGGCACACCTAAAAAATTAGCTATACAGGAGGAATTCTCTCCAGATCATGAGAATAACCTCCCACCTCCTGTCATACAAGTAGTGCTTCCATTTTCCAAGCAATCACCAAATACCGGGCTCACTGATGCCTCAGCCAAACGTGAGGCAAAAGTGTGGAAGTATCGAGCTGCTGCTTTACAAGCCCAGACTGATGAGAAAATCATAACAGAAGGTGAAGGTAGTGCACAAGTGGGTGAATTAATTGCTGTTTGGAGTGTTTTCCAACATGAGGCTCAATCTTCTTCTCCTGTCTACATCTACACTGACTCTCTCACTGTCTCCAAGGAGTGCACTGAGTGGCTTCCTTTCTGGGAGAAAAATGGGTGGGAAGTCAACCAGATACCGGTATGGCAAAAGGAAAAGTGGCAGGACATTGTAAGAATTGCCAAACGAGGGAATTTTGCCATAGCCTGGGTGGCCTCTCATCAGGGCGTTGATGGTCTGGCTGGTCGATGGAATGGTGGAGCAGGTGAATTGTCTCGTCCAGCTCCCTTACAAAATGAACCAGTAATGGAAAATTGGGAGAGATTATTGGAGTGGCTACATGTCAAACGAGGACATATGGGAGCCAAGGATCTTTACTGTAAGGCTCGGGCTCGGGGCTGGCCTGTCGCTGGGGAAAGCATAACCCAAGCCTTAAAAGAATGGTTTTGCTCACTCCCAAGACCCCAGCTTATTCCACCAGACAATGGTTAACCAAAACCTCACCCGGTCCTTCCACTAATAGGACCGAGAAGTTTCTTTTTCTGTTCCTTTGCAGGTCGGAAGATAGAAGTTCAGAGAAGCAGAAGAAGAAAGCAACATTTAATGGAAGTTTTGATTGAATGTATAGTTTTAAATTGTATAGCCTTAATAATTTTTGCAATGTGCCTTTAACACTATTGACAAATTGTTTTGGGCAGTTGTATGTTGTCTCGCCTATACTGTTCAAAGCCTACCCGGCGAGAACCTTGCTTCCTTGTTCTCAGGTTTAACATGGGGAAAATGAGTTCTTGTTGTTGGGAAAATTGGTTACTCAAGCTTTTAAGCTTATTAATTGTTGGGTGTGTGGCGGACCATTTGGTCTGAAAGTTGATTGTGGATCTCCATTTCTCTTGCTCATGAGTGAATTGTGAAAAGAATCACCCTCATCTTGGCCTATGCAACACCCTGCTCCTGGTCACTATTGTATTAGTTACAACCAAAAGGGAGGGTGCTACAATCAGTCCCTGGTGGGAGAAGATTTTCTGGTCCCCCACTGATTACACTCACTTTGGGGAAATATTAGGTACAAATTGTGTTTGGAAACAATGAGCAGGAGCATGGTAATGCAAATGGGGATGGAATTAAATTAATTGCATTAACTGTGGTGGGACAGGGAACCCCTTTGACCTGGGAACCATCTGAATCAAAGGACTACCGCCCTGCCAGATCATGGCCAAGTCCTTTGCAAATGGGATGCGAACCCTGAAAGGTCATTATTGGTTTTGCGGGCACCATGCATTCAAAATACTACCAAAAAATTGGGCTGGGGTATGGTATATTGGGATGATATGCTTCATACTTCTAAAAATTGGCAGCTAAGAACTGGGAATCAAATTATATGATCCCCAACGAATTATTGAGTATTATGGACCCGCAACCTGAAACACCAATGAACCAATCAGCGGTGCTCGAGAGCCAATCAAGATTGGCTGGTTCTTGATTACCTGCTAACAGAAGAAGGAGTTTGTGCCAAAGTTAAATGACTGTAATTGTTTCCTGAAAATTGATGATAATGGAAATGTGTTTACACTGTATAACTTTTTCTCATTTTGTTTACATGTTATAGTTGCACTATAACTTTATCAAAAGCTATTTATCATTATTGATGATATTGTTGTTGTTAGACTTCTGTAAAGAAGAAGAGGTGACTCATTCTGTTTATTAGAATGATACCAATCACAAGTCATTGGACTTATCTTTATCTTCTTGTATGCTTTACTCTTCCCTTGTCTTTCTTCAAAACCTATTATCTTTTTCTATCCTTACCTTTCTACATTTCCTTGTCTCTTCCCTTTTCCTTCTTTTAACCTGTTATCTTTTTCTGTCCTAACTTTTCTACACCCCCTGGAATCGAACTTTTCTACACCCCCTGGAATCGAAATACTGACTATATGTTGATGATTTCTGAGCCACGGGGTGGTGTGGGAATCTGGCCCTTCCTTTTTAGCATTGTCTCAGAAATCGTAAACCACGTGCTCGGGCGACATCTTATGGCGGCTGCCTGGAATGCCTGAGCCTGGCAACGTGGGATGGCGCAATAAGCTAGGCGCCCGCCCTCCACCCGCCTCCGGATGCGTGTCTCCGGTGACAGCCTGGCAAGGGGCCAATCCTACGGCGCAGGAACCGGACATGTCCCGCCTTCGGACCTGTGATTGGTGCGAACTGTTGACTGACGGCTCCCAGTCACATGACTCTGCCGAAAAACTCTATAAAAGAGGCTGGATCACTTCAACACGTGGGACCCTCACCGCCATCTTCCAAGTAGGAAGGAGAACATCGCTGGATCTCAGGGTGGTGAATATTTTCTTTTTCTTTCTCTTTCAACTGTTTTCTCTGTTTCTTTCTTTCTTTTATCTCTCTCTCTTTCTTTTCCTTGAATATTGAGTTGCCTCAGTGTTGGACCTAATAAAGTCAGAGCCAAGTGTGTTGATACCGTGCCTCGGTTGTGCTTTGTCTGAACTCAGGGATCACGAATCTTTAATATTTCGGGTCAGGATTGTTTGGGGGTGCTTTACCTGCCGGCAGGTTAAGCATACCGGGTGTTCGCATTGAACCAGGCACGCCGCACGTGGGCTGCACTGGAATTATTTATATTTTTGGCGGGCCCTGCGCGCGGGCTGTCTGCATTGAACCAGGCACGCCGCACGTGGGCTGCACTGGAATTACTAATTAGGCGGGTCTCTCTCTCTCTCTCTCTCGGGGAGCAGGGGATGGGGATTGTCTGCATTTTATTTCTAGATTTGCTCCTTTTTTGACTAATTAGGCGGGTCTCTCTCTCTCCCTCTCTCTCTCTCGGGGGGGGGGCGGACGCGGGCGGCTGTCTGCATTTTATTTCTAGATTTGCTTTAGAGGCGGACCTTAAATCCGGAACCCGACAGTTGTCTTTCGCTAACTATAGTGGTAATGCTTCTTTTACAATTTTCCAATCTAACAGTTGCCAAATATTTCTTCCCTCAGGACCCGCACCCACAATCACCGGATATGCTTGTGGAATTATAACTCCTTCTAATAACGCATCTCGAATGACCCCTTTCCATTTCACTCCTCCCTCACCTCCCCACCCTTCCCCTGTATACGCGGGCGGATGCTGACCCTCTCCCTCACCTCCCACATTACCAGATGGACGCAAACCTCCCCCCCGGCCCTGATCTAAAGGTGGAGTAGGGAGTTGTAAAGGAGGTTGAGGTGGCCCTAATACTTGTCCCGAACACAGAGGGGGGTTTTGGGGGAGACATAGTCACGTGTCCCGAGGCACTGGCTGAACGATGCTGCTGCAATTCGGTCTTTAATTCTTCCAGTCGTCTACCAAGCTCTGTCATGTCAAGTTCGTGTCCATTTCGTGATGGTAACAGTCCTTTAAGTCCTTGTGACTCTGGTACTGCTGACTCCGTAAATGGCGAATCCGGTAAAGGTGGGTACAAAGCATGTTTACCCTCCTTCTTGTCCTCCTGCTCAGCCTCATCCGTAGAGAGATCAATGAGAGGGAGGGGGTTTCAGAGGGGGTTTCGGCCAAGTCTCCTGTTCAGCGTCCGAATCAATTAGTCCAAATTGAGTTCGTGTTTTAGGGTGCACTACCGGTTCTGATGGATCTGTATCTATTTTACTCGCTCCCCGCTCCTCAGCTTTTTTTCGGAGCCGTCCGTACCGACGGCGATAAAGGAGCTGCCACCGGTACAGCCACCGGGGCCGTGGGAGGTGTTGGTCCCGCAAACAGTGAGGGGGTAGTAGGCGCTTGCGGTCCTAAAGCCATAAAAGCTGTATGTGTGACTTCTCTCTCTGCTTTTATTCCTTTTAACGCTTCGCTAACCAGCCTCCATGTAGCAGACAATTTAAAGGCTTCCTTATCACCACTTGACACCGCATTCCAGAGAGAGTCACCAATCTTCTCCCATAAAGGCACTTCAAAGACATCACTAAAGGTTGTAAAATGTCCTTTATCTTTTGCCCAAAACAGTAACTGCTTTAATGCAGCTTCGTCATATTTAATTCCTCTCTCAGAGAGTATATGTTGGAGGAGTTTCACCACTGCCACTTATGTCTTGGTCAGGGTAGACCCCATGTAAACACGTCCGAGCCGCATCCCATGTCGCCCGGTCCTCCCGCGCAGCCCGTAGCAGCCACAAGATAACTCCCCATGTTTTTAATTCTTTGGCAGAACCCGCTGCCATAGCTCGCTCAGCGAGCTGCATCGAGCACCGCTCCCAGGTATTCGGCTATAAACAATCAGCCGGTCCTGCCACCGCCCCCCCCCTTTAACGAGACGGTCCACACACTGGGCTACGTCTTTCGATTTCACAGAAATCTTAAATTCCTCGCCCAGTAATGAAATCACCTTTATCAAGGTTTCCATGGCTCGCGAACCCACTCTGACCGCCTGCGGTCCGCCAGCCCAGCAATCACGTCGGGGTCACCATTTGTTGCCGCTTGTCTGCGGCAAGCTCCGTTCGGTTGCTGGCTGGCCTGAGGCTATCCGCACCCCAGGGCCATAGAGCACTGACACCAATGTGAGGATGCAACAAATGGCGTTTATTTAACTGCGCAACAGCCTTATATAGTCATCTTGTCCCGTACGAACTCGCGTGATAATGACACATCCTGCTCCTTTCGCCACGCCTACCTTCCGTTACAGCCCGAGATTATCCGGTCGCCGTACCCTAATCTACCTACAGAAGAGAAGAGAAGAGAAGAGAAGAGAAGAGAAGAGAAGAGAAGAGAAGAGAAGAGAAGGAGAAGAAAATAAGGAGAAGAAAAGAAGGAGAAGAAAAGGAGAAGAAAAGAAGGAGAAAAGAAGGAGAAGAAGAAGAAAAGAAGAAAAGAAGGAGAGAAGAAGAAGAAGAAGAAAAGAAGGAGAGAAGAAGGAGAAGAAAAGAAGAAAAGAAGAAGAAAAGAAGAAAAGAAGAAGAAAAGAAGGAGAAGGAGAAGAAGAAGAAAAGAAGAAGAAAAGAAGGAGAAGAAGAAGGAGAAGAAAAGAAGGAGAAAAGGAGAAGAAGAAGAAGAAGGAGAAGAAAAGAAGGAGAGAAGAAGGAGAAGAAAAGAAGGAGAAGAAAAGAAGAGAAGAAGGAGAAGAAAAGAAGGAGAAGAAAAGAAGGAGAAGAAGGAGGAGAAAAGGAGAGAATAAGAAAAGAAGAAGAAGAAGAAGAAGAAGAAGAAGGAGAAGAAAAGAAGGAGAGAAGAAGAAGAAAAGAAGAAGAAGGAGAAGATAAAGAAAAAGAAGAAGAAAAAGAAGAAGAGGAAAAGAAGGAGAGGAGAAGAAGGAGAAGAAGGAGAAGGAGAAGGAGAAGGAGAAGGAGAAGGAGAAGGAGAAGGAGAAGGAGAAGGAGAAGAAGGAGAAGGAGAAGAAGGAGAAGAAGGAGAAGGAGAAGAAGGAGAAGGAGAAGAAAGAGAAGGAGAAGGAGAAGAAGAAGGAGAAGAAGGAGAAGAAGGAGAAGGAGAAGAAGGAGAAGAAGGAGAAGGAGAAGGAGAAGGAGAAGGAGAAGGAGAAGGAGAAGGAGAAGGAGAAGGAGAAGAAGGAGAAGAAGGAGAAGAAGGAGAAGGAGAAGAAGGAGAAGAAGGAGAAGGAGAAGGAGAAGAAGGAGAAGGAGAAGAAGAAGGAGAAGGAGAAGAAGGAGAAGGAGAAGAAGAAGGAGAAGGAGAAGGAGAAGGAGAAGGAGAAGGAGAAAGGGAGGGGAAAGCAGCAAAACAAAATCCCAATGAAACCAGGACAGGGCCCTACCAGAGTAGGAAGCTTTCTCTTCCTATCTTTAACCTGGGCCCCAGGGAGGCAGCAGACTTCCCTGTGAAGTGGGTCTTGTCTGCATATTGGGCCTTCTGTTCCCTTCAGAAGGGAGCCTCCCATGACAATGACCCATCTTTTTTTCTTTATGGATGCTGTTTTGACACAGGGCTTAGGTCAACTTAATCTCAGCAGCACCTCCGAGCTTGGGACAGTGGGGTAGTCACGAAGGAGATGCGCCTGCTGCGCCAGGCAGGAACTTGTTGCCATTGCCCCTTATCCCTTAAGTCCCTGTGTTCGGCCGGGCGGAGAGAAGACAGGGAGTCCCCCCTGTCATGTGCCCTGTCTGCCTGTCAGGCCTGTCTCAGGGAAGGTAGGGTGCAATTCCCATAGTCTCTCTCTCTCTCGCACTCCCTGATACTCCTCAACTTGCTCACCTCCTCCTGGAGCTCTGTCACTAAGCAGAGGAATTCCTCTATCTGGATGCACCTCCCACAGGTGTGCTCACTACTGCTGTCCAGTACTGACATAAGAGCAGGACACTCCCTGACACCTGGGTGGCAGTGTGTTCCCATGGGAGCTCTATCTGGGAAGCTGTGTCAGTTGTGGCGGGTGCAGAGCTTAGAGACGCCGTGGGTCTCTGCCAGGTGGATACCATTGCTCCCTGGTAGAGCTGGCAGAGCTTCAGTGCCCTTCCTGCACAAACTGCCACGCAAACTGCTGCACTACTCCCTGGCTGATGCGTCATGCCCTATTTGCCAACCCTGGTCATGGCACTCCTGGTCATGGAGCTCTCTAAGGGCTTCTTTTATATGAGTGTGGGGGACTGGCCACTGTTACTCCTGGCCCTGCCCAGGTCTCCTCAGCTCCTGGTGGCTCTCTCAGCTCCCTCTGAGGTTCCCCCTGTTCGGGAAACACCCCTGTGCACCATGCTAGAGTGCTCCACTGCAGATTCTGCCGGCACAAGAGTTGCTCCCCTCAGTAACTGAGGTAAAACATTGCTAAAAAAGAATGGGATCTATCCTTCTACTGTGGATGGAATAAGTAGTGATGGACTGTCCTGGTTTCATGGGGATAAAATTTATAGAATCAAGTTTCTGTTACATTTTGTTTCAGTTTGTGGCCAGCTGTGGTATGGTGATCAAGGCCATTAGCAGTGAAAGCCAGGGCAGCTGACCCAGGCTGGCCCACAGATGTATTCTATAACATTAACATCAGGTTCACTATAAAAGGGAAAGTTTGCTGGAGTGGGGTGGGGCTTTTTTTGCTCTGTTCTTTTTTTTAAATGGCTGTATTCCCTGGAATGACTAGTTGTTGCTCTCTAGACTAAGTATAATTTTGTATGTTTTGTATTAGCATTGATTGATAGTGATTTCCTTATTTTATTAAATCTGTTTAAATTTTAACCCACAAGTGTCTCTCCTTTTCACAATTCTCTCTCTTGGTTTCCAAACCAAGGGACATTGGATGATAAAACAACTACTTATTGTTTTAGTCCTGGGTTTGGGCTAAACTAAGATAGTTTACTTGGTGCTTAATGTAAATAACTCATTTAGGAGAACTGTAGACTTTTGATCTAAGAGTCTCAGAAGGTTGAAGTTTTCACAGACTTGGTTGCTTTTGTTATGAGCATTCATTATGTTGGTGTCAGTAGCAGGGTCACTGGGTGGAATTCTCTCATGTTTGGTTTTGCAGTTGCTTTTGGGGTGGCTAATCAAATGTGTGGCTTTGTTACTGGTTTTATATGGTTTAAAACTTCTGGGCGTGGACACAGAGGTATTGCTCTGCTATGTTGTTTGGCATTGGTTTATGGTATTATAAATTCTTTTGGAACTGTGCCCATTTCTGATTTCTATGGAATGGGAGTGGGTGACATGTACTTTAGTTTTCTCTGGAGGCTGATCTCAATGGCTTTTGAGAATTTTGAATACCCTAGGGATGTTTCAACCACCATGCTCATATTGTCAGGCCTTTTGAGTGTCTTTCAGCTCTTTCTCTTGCTTAGAGGAAAACATTAGTATAGGGGTGGATACAGCACAGCTGCTGTAAGGGGCCCCACAGCAGCTCTGGCCCCTATGACAGACACCGCAGCTGCCCTGGTGCCCACAACTGGAATTGCAGATACTCAGACCCTGACAACCCCTATGGCAGGCATCCTGGTTACCCTAGAGCCTATTCAGATTTCTGCACTGGGTACTGTGATTACTCAACTCCAGAAAGCACTTGCTGTGATTACCCAGACTTTGGCAACAAGGGCTGCAGCTAATCAGCCCCAGTGATGGGTGATGCAGCTACCCTAGGAATTCAACCAGTGCCAGTATCAGTCACCCCTGCAGAGAGGACGAAAACTACAAAAAGAGCAGGTCGTGATGGCCTACAAGGGACATCACAGGGGGCCGAGCCAGAGGTAACCACTCAATCCCTATCCCTGAGTGAGCTGTGAGATACATATATAGATTACAGCTGTTATGAAGATGAGCAACTTGTTACTTGGCTGCTCTGCTGCTGGGATAATGGAGCTGATAGTTTGGAGTTACAGGGTAGAGAAGCCAAGCAGCTGGGACCAATGGCTAGAGAAGTGGGTATTGATAGGGGTCTTGCAAGTGGTGCAGAGCCCCTCAGTCTCTGGTGGTGACTCCTGTGAAGTATGAGGAACAGGTATCCCTTTAGGGATGATGTCATATTCCACCCAGGCAAGTGGACAACCATTAAGAGAGGTCACAGAATCACAGAATGTTAGGGATTGGAAGGGACCTCGAAAGATCATCTAGTCCAATCCCCCTGCCGGGGCAGGATTGCCTAGACCATATCACATAGGAACGCGTCCAGGAGGTGTTAAGAATCTGAGGGAAATAGCTGTGCGGGAGCTGATTTTTTTGCTGACCTGCAGACACCAGTCGATCCAGATGCACTCAGAGTTACCAGACGCGTGTGGTGCAGCTGGGTGCAGACCGTGCCACAGTTGTAGGCCAACACATTAGCATTATTTAGCTGGGAAGACAACAAGGCACCAACAGTGGGCGACGCAGATAATCAGATGCAGCAATATGGACAATCTCTCTTCCTCCCCATGGGCCAGTGTCTCAGCTGTGGAAAAGCTGCCTGAAAAATCCACAGAACTGCTTAGTGAGGTGTTGGACAAATCATCCCAGATGGAGGACAGACCCTGCTCCCCGCCTGTACCCACGAATGTCTCGGCTATCAGGAGACAGCGTTTCCCTGCAAGACCTGCTCAGGAGAAATGGTACACATTGCGAGGCACCCTGTGGTTTTTCTGCATTACCATGGAGAAGACATGAGAAAATGGAATGGAAAACCGACCTCGGCTTTACGGACAGGCGTACGTAAGTTGCAAGGTGAACTCATTAGGAACAGGGGTTCTTCCAGGAAACTTGTTGCTCCAGTTTCCAATGGGAAGCTCTCCAGACAGCGTAGATGGGCTTTGGATCCCTATTTACTAGATGTGAATAATGGGGATCAAATCTACGTGAGCTGCTCAAACCTAGATGTCGATAACAAACACTATGTTCAGGATTAGAGGGGCCCTGCCTCCAGCCAGGTGGAGGAGAGGGACAACTGTGTTTTTTGGACTGTGTAGATTCGATGACCTGGCACATCAGAACCACAGCAGTATAAGGCTCTAGTGGACATGGGTGCACAATGCACCCTAATGCCATCAAACTATAAAGGGACAGAATCAATTTGCATCTCGGACGTGACAGGGGGCTCCCAAGAGCTCACTGTATTGGAAGCTGAAGTGAGTCTGACTGGGACTGAGTGGCAGAGGCACCCTGTTGTGACTGGCCCAGATTCCCCATGCATCCTTGGTATAGATTACCTGAGAAGAGAGTATTTCAAGGACCCAAGGGGGTACTGGTGGGCATTTGGTGTAGCGGCTGTAGAGGCAGAAGAAACTAAACAGCTGTCTACCCTGCCCCGTCTATCAGAGGACCCTTCTATTGTGGGGCTGCTGAGGGTCGAGGAGCAAAAGGTACCCACTGCTATTAAAACAACGGTCCACTGGTGGCAATATCGTACTAATAGAGACTCACTGATCCCCATCCATGAGCTGATCTCTCAACTGGAGAGCCAAGGAGTGATCAGCAAGACTCGCTCACCCTTCAACAGTCCCATATGGCCAGTGCGGAAGTCTAATGGGAAATGGAGACTAACTGTGGACTATCGTGGCCTGAACCAAGTCACACCACTACTGAGTGCTGCCGTACCAGACATGTTAGAACTCCATTATGAAGTGAAGTCAAAGGCAGCCAAGTGGTATGCCACGACTGATATCGCAAATGCGTTGTTCTCCATTCCTTTGGCAGCAGAGTGTAGGCAACAGTTTGCTTTCACCTGGAGGGGCATCCAATACACCTGGAATCGACTGCCCCAGGGGTGGAAACATAGCCCCACCATTTGCCATGGACTGGTCCAGACTGCACTGGAGAAGGGTGGAGCTCCAGAACACCTGCAGTACATTGATGACATCATTGTAGAGGGTGATACAGCAGGAGAAGTTTTTGAGAAAGGGGAAAAAGTCATTCAAATCCTTCTGGAACCTGGTTTTGCCATCAAATGCAGTAAGGCCAAGGGACCTGCAAAAGAGATCCAGTTTTTAGGAATCAAGTGGCAAGATGGCTGTTGTCAGATCCCAATGGATGTGATTAACAAAATAACAGGTATGTCTCCACCAACTAACAAAAAGGAGACACAAGCTTTCCTAGGCATAGTAGGCTTCTGGAGGATGCACATTCCCCATTACAGTCAGATTGTGAGCCCTCTCTATGAAGTAACTCGGAAGAAGAATGACTTTAAATGGGGCCCTGAGCAACAACAGGCTTTTGAGCCAATTAAACAAGAGAGAGTTCATGCAGTAGCCCTTGGACCAGTACACACGGTACCAGATGTAAAGAACATGCTCTATCCAGCAGCTGGGGAGAACAGCCCTACCTGGAGCCTCTGGCAAAAGGCACCAGGGGAGACTCCTAGGGTTTTGGTGTCAGGGATACAGAGGACTGTTGTACTCCAACAGAAAAAGAGATATTGGCAGACTATGAAGGAGTTAGAGCTGCCTCAGAAGTAATTGGTACTGAGGCACAGCTCCTCCTGGCACCCAGATTGGATGTTTAAAGGAAAGACCCCTTCCACACATCATGCAACTGATGCTACATGGAGTAAGTGGGTTGCATTGATTACTCAGTGGGCCCGAATAGGGAACCTCAATTGCCCGGTAATTCTGTAAGTAATCGTGGACTGGCTGGAAGGCAAAGATTTTGGAATGTTGACAGATGAGGAGGTCATGTGCGCTGAAGAGGCCCCACCATATAATAAACTGTCAGAAAATGGGAAGTATCATGCCTTGTTCACTGATGGATCTTGTCGTATTGATGGCAAACACGGAAGGTGGAAAGCTGCTGTGTGGAATCCTACATGATGAGTGGCAGAAGCAGCTGAGGGAGACAGTGAGTTGAGTCAGTATGCAGAAGTAAAAGCCATCCAGCTGGCTCTAGATATTAGTGATGGAGAAAAATGGCCAGTACTCTTCCTGTATACTGACTCATGGATGGTAGTAAATGCCCTGTGGGGATGGCTGAAGCAGTGGAAGAAAAACAACTGGCAGCGCAGAGGCAAACCCATCTGGGCAGCTGCATTATGGCAGGATATTGCTACTCAATGAGAAGCTGGTTGTGAAGGTACATCACGTAGATGCCTGCGTACCCAAGACTCAGGCCACTGAGGAACAACAAAACAACCAGCAGGTAGATCAGGCTGCTAAGGTTCAAGTGCCCCAAGTAGACCTGGACTGGTAGCATAAAAGTGAATTATTTTTAGCTTGGTGGGCCCATAATACATCAGGCCATTGAGGCAGAGATGCCACATACAGATGGGCCTGTGACTGAGGGGGTGGATTTGACCATGGACGCTATCACACAGGTCATCCACGAATGTGAAACTTGTGCTGCAATTAAACAAGCCAAATGACTAAAACCCCTGTGGTATGGAGGACGATGTCTGAAATATAAGTATGGAGAGGCCTGGCAGATTGATTACATCTCGCTTCCACGAACCTGACAAAGCAAGCGCTATGTGCTCACGATGGTGGAAGCAAGTAC
This sequence comes from Nyctibius grandis, assembly GCF_013368605.1. NCBI lineage: Eukaryota > Metazoa > Chordata > Aves > Nyctibiiformes > Nyctibiidae > Nyctibius > Nyctibius grandis. Next base: position 5,799,156 of record NC_090694.1, read on the forward strand.
TGGCTGCTTGGAAACATACCCTGTGCCTCATGCCACTGCCTGTAACACTATTGTTGGCCTTGAAATGCAGATTTTGAGGCGACATGGCACTCTGGAAAGAATAGAGTAAGAAAAAGTGACTCCTTTCTGAAATAATCTCATAGACACCTGGGCTAAAGAGCATGGTATTGAAGGGATATATCATATCCCCTACCATGCACCAGCTGCCAGGAAAATGGAACAATGTAATGAACTATTGAAGGCTACACTGAAAGCGATGGGAGATGTGACATTCAAAAACTGGGATGAACACTTAGCAAAAGCCACCTGGTTAGTTAATACCAGGGGATCTGTCAACGGGGCTGGTCCTGCTCAATCCGAGCTGTTGCGCACTGTAGAGGGGGATAAAGTCCCTGTGGTTCATGCAAGGAATATGTTGGGGAAAACAGTTTAGATTACTCCTGCCTTGAGCAAAGGCAAACCCACTTGTGGAATTGCTTTTGCTCAAGGACCTGGGTGCACGTGGTAGATGATGCAGTAGGATGGGGAAGGTAGATGTGTACCTCAAGGAGATGTGATTTTGGGTGAGAATAGCCAATAACTTGAACTGTATGATGCTAAGTGTCATTTATCACAGTAAGAATCACCCCAGACTGTGAACATGGGCTGCATTAGATATACCAGCTGCAAGCTCCAGATGCAACACATCATCTTGCTGTGCCCAACTTCACCAGTCCATCACACCATATTGAGGCCTGGTCCCGATCTGCCGAATGAGTGAATCCCACACTATTTTTTTTTTTTGTCCTGCCCTGAGAGACTATTATGAGAAATGGAACCCACGGGTTTGGACTAAATTAATTCAATGGACTTCTTAGAGAGACAGCCCATAGACTAAAGAGAATTCTATCTGTGTTTATATGTGGATATATATATGTTGAGAGACAGGCAAAATAGTAGTGACTTGACGTAAATGAGATAGAATAAGGGGTGTAATCCTGTCCTGGTTTGGCAGCTGACCCAGGCTGGCCCACACGTGTATTCTATAACAGTAATGTCAGGTTCACTATAAAAGGGAAAGCTTGCTGGAGATGGGTGGGGCTATTTGCTTTGCTCCCCTTCCTCTCAATGATTGCTATCCCTAGAGTGACTTGCCCCCGCTCTGTGGGCTAAGTATAATTTTGTGTGTTTTGTATTGCCATTGATATTGGTTTCCTTATTTTATTATATCTGTTTAAAATTTTAACCCACGAGTCTCCCTCCTTTTCCCCATTCCCTTTCTCAGTTCGTGAAGGGAATTTGGGTGATAGAACAACTGCTTATTGTTTAGCCCCAGATGCGGGTTAAACGAAGACATGGACATAAATTGCCACAAAAGAGATTTAGTATAGATGTTAAGTAAAACATTCTAATAATATGAAGAGTAAGTTAATTGATTACCTATGAAGTTGAGGAAACTTAATCTTAAAACCTATGACACATTTAGAGTGACACAGATACAGCTGACAATGCCTTTGGGAAATGGATTACATTTCCTCAAGGTCCTTTTTCCTTTCTCCCCTTGGCCCTGGTTTTCTGAATAACTTGGCTGTGACTCAATATTAGATTTGCTGAAGTCTGGCTGTTTCAGCCCAGTCACTAAAGTGTTTCCATATTCTATTTCTACTTCCAGGAAGCTGACTAGTTCTGACAGTACTGCATAAATACAGCTGAACTGATTCCTGAACAGATATGGCTCTGTAAAGATAGGCAACCAAGTCTTCCCATAACTGTATCACAGAATTGTGGGGTTCCCACGAGACAATGGTGGGAACGAGGTACTGAACGAGCTATGTCCAGGCATGTCCAGGGGGTGGTAATGGGGTGGTGATGAACTAGCCAATCATAATACAGAACAAGGGCCTTAGCTATGAGACCAACAAGATAGGGGGGAAGTTGAGGACCTTGGCTATGAGAAAAATAAGATATGGGGAAGCTGAAAAATAAGAAAGAATGCAGCACCTGCAAGATATAACTTTTTAGCATAAGCCAATCAGAACTAATATAGAGGTGTGTGAACAAAGCATACTAACCAATCATAATAGAAATGACATGTACACAGAGTGTGTACAAAAATAGAATAGTATAAATGTACCCTCAATAGAGTAGTATAAATGTACCCTCAGATATGTAAATAAACGAGATCTGCTTAACGATCATATTGGTCTGCGTGCATTTACTCCGTGCCCTCTCAACAAGTGGCGCCCGAACAGGGACTCTTCGGCCCGGAGACTGCGGAGAAGCAGCGGACAGCGGACCGAAAGGGGGATGAGAGGAAGCCAGCTGTAGAGTGCTGCCCCGGCATTGGATTTTCGCACCGGCAGGAACGGATGCGGTAAGCCCGAGTTTTGCTAGCAAAGGAAAACCTGGGTAGGGCTTCCCAGGCAGCTGGGGGAGGAATGGGGTCTACCCTGACCAAGACAGAAGTGGCAGTGGTGAAACTCCTCCAACATATACTCTCTGAGAGAGGAATTAAATATGATGAAGCTGCGTTAAAGCAGTTACTGCTTTGGGCAAAAGACAAAGGACATTTTACAACCTTTAGTGATGTCTTTGAAGTGCCTTTATGGGAGAAGATTGGTGACTCTCTCTGGAATGCGGTGTCAAGTGGTGATAAGGAAGCCTTTAAATTGTCTGCTACATGGAGGCTGGTTAGTGAAGCGTTAAAAGGAATAAAAGCAGAGAGAGAAGTCACACATACAGCTTTTATGGCTTTAGGACCGCAGACGTCTACTACCCCCTCACTGTTTGCGGGACCAACACCTCCCACGGCCCCGGTGGCTGTACCGGTGGCAGCTCCTTTATCGCCGTCGGTACGGACGGCTCTGAAAACAGCTGAGGAGCGGGGAGCGAGTAAAATAGATACAGATCCATCAGGACTGATAGTGCACCCTAAAACATGAGCTCGATTTGGACTAATTGATTCAGACGCTGAACAGGAGACTTGGCAGAAACCCCCTCCGAAACCCCATTGATCTCTCTACGGATGAGGCTGAGCAGGAGAACAAGAAGGAGGGTAAACCTGCTTCGTATCCACCTTTACCGGATTCGCCGTTTCCTGGGTCTGTGGAACAAAGTTTACATTCCGGCGCTAAACGACCACCCTTAAAGTCGCCATTTACGGAGTCAGCAGTACCAGAGTCACAAGGACTTAAAGGACTGTTACCATCATGAAATGGACACGAACCTGACATGACAGAGCTTGGTAGACGACTGGAAGAATTAAAGACGGAATTGCAGCAGCACCGTTCAGCCAACGCCTCGGGACACGTGACTATGTCTCCCCAAACCCCCCCCTCTGTGTTCGGGACAAGTATTAGGGCCACCTCAACCTCCTTTACAATTCCCTACTCTGCCTTTAGATCAGGGCTGGGGGAGAGGTCTGCGTCCATCTGGTAATGTGGGAGGTGAGGGAGAGAATCAGCGTCCGCCCGCGTATACGGGGGAAAGGGGGGGGAGGAGTAAAATGGAAAGGGATCATTCGAGATGCGTCGAGATGCGTTATTAGAAGGAGTTATAATTCCACAAGCATATCCGGTGATTGTGGGTGTGGGTCCTGAGGGAAGAAATATTTGGCAACTGTTAGATTGGAAAATTGTAAAAGAAGCATTACACTATACTTAGCGAAAGACAACACAGGTGAGGACTGCAGAAAAGTTGTTGCAGGGATGGCAAATCGTAATGCCACCTTAACTGAACTAATGGATGCTTGCGGGAAAATAGGAACCACTACATTTCAGATGGAGCATTTAACAAAAACTTTTGCGGCGGCAGTTAAGGTAGCTCATCGTTGTTATACATGCGAACAGGAAGGTCACTTGAAGAAAAACTGCCTCAAGAAGTCAAAGCTGAGTGGGAGAGATAACTCTGTTTTGATGTGTCATTGCTGTGGGAAGCTAGGGCATTTTGTGAAGCTGTGCAGGTCTAAGTATAATGCTCAAGGTCAGCTGATAACAACCAGCTGCAGAGCACAGGGCTGGTGTTTCCACGCAGGGTTAACCTGTGCGGCTGCCAAGCCTTGGACCTGTGGCAAACAGGGATAATGCTAATGCTGATTGTCAAAAGATCATTGAAGCTTTACCTGGAAAAACAGATTTGAATGCTATGATAAAGGCATGTGCAAAAGTGGGTACTGTGGAACATAAGGCTCAAGTTATGGCTGCGGCCGTACTTGGGGCTTACGTCGTCACAATTGCAGCCTCTATTCCAATTGTTAGCAGAGGACACAAAATTAACAACACCATGACAGACTACTGCAGAGGTACAGCAACTGATTACAGAAGTAGAAAGCAGGCTACATTCCAAATTTGTACATCGTATTGATTTGAATCAGGAAATACAAATTATCACTTTGTTTGATAGGCAAATTCCGTATGCAATAATTGGTCAATGGAATTCAGAATGATCAGATTCGTTACAGAGCTATTGGCACAGATTATTCATCAAAGGACGGATGCGATGTCGGGAGCTTGTGGCCAGAGATCCTGCATCACTAACCGTTCCTATTGCAGCTCAATATTTTGAGTAGTGTACGGCTAATAGCTTTGCTTTGCAAACAGCCATGGAGAATTTCTCAGGACAGGTTGTTGAGTGCGGAACTTCCAATTGCCACGGGAGTGTGGTGTACAGACACTCCCGTGGATGGAATTACCATTTTTACAGATGGATCTGGGAACACAGGCAAGGCGGGCCTTGTCTGGTATTCTGACGGCAAGTGGGAATCTATGGTAGTACAAAAAAAGGGTTCACCTCAGGTGGTAGAATTACGAGCTGTATTAGAAGTATTTCAGAATTTTCCCATTCCCTTTAATTTGGTTACTGATTCAGCATATGTAGCTGGCATTATAAAGCAATTGGATAGATCTGTTATAGAGCATACATGTAATCAGTGTGTTTTTGAATTGCTGCGAGCTCTGTGGCAAGAAATTCAAATCTGAACTGCATTGTTTTATGTTTTACATGTAAGAAATCATACTAATTTGCCTGGGTTTATTGCAGAAGGCAATGCTCGACCAGACTAGACATTACCGGACTAGACATTACTGGACTAGACTCAGATGTTATCTATTTACCTATCAAGAAGGAATATCTACAGTGGTTAACAAATCAGTCAACTATTTTTCAAATAGCCTTACAGGACTTTACTGGACAATTGTTAACACATTTACCAAAAGATAAAAAGCTACAGTTTATTTGCAAACAGGATTGGGAAGAACAACCTATCAGATCAGAGATACCTGTGACTGGACTAACTGTTTTTACTGATGCAGGAAAGCGATCACATTCAGCAGTTATTACCTGGCAAGAGGATGGACAATAGAAACATTGTAAATTCTCAGGACAAACTGAGGAATCATTGCAGACACTTGAACTTTTTGCAATATACCAGGTCTTTATAAAATGGAAGGACTTACCTGTAAATATTGTAACAGACTCTCTTTATGCAGCAGGCATTGTAAATCGAATTGAAAGAGCTTTTATACGACCAGTGAAGAATATACGACGTTACACCATTTTGCTACAGTTGCATCAGGCAATAAACCTCAGAGAGGTACCTTATTTTGTTACTCACATTCGTAGTCATCAATTTGATCAAGGTTTGAGCATTGGCAATAATAAAGCAGACACACTTGTGTCCTATACGCAAATATCACCAAATTTATTTGAACAAGCTCGCCTATCCCATCAATTCTTTCATCAATCAGCGAAAATGTTAGCAAAACAGTTTCAGCTCACCATGGCACAAGCACGCGAATTAGTTAGTGCTTGTCCTAATTGTCAGAAAATTGGCATGGGAATTGGGATAGGGGTAAATCCTCGAGGGTTGAGTGCGTTGCAACTGTGGCAAATGGATGTTACTCACATTGCAGAATTTGGAAGGCTCAAATATGTTCATGTATCTGTTGATATGTTTTCACATATAATATGGGCAACAACACAAACTGGGGAAACAGGTCGTCATGTCAAACGACATTTACTTGCTTGCTTTGCAAGTCTTGGGATTCCACAACAACTTAAGACTGATAATGGACCAGCATACTGTTCACAGATTTTTCGTCAATTTTGTCAACTATGGGGTATTACACATGTCACTGGGATTCCTCATTCGCCTACAGGTCAGGCGATTGTGGAACGTGTTCATAGTACATTAAAACAGCTTCTGCAAAAACAAAAAGGGGGAGAGGTGACTGAACCTTCTGAGAGACTTGCAAAAGCTGTTTATGTACTTAACCATTTAACTTTAGCAGGAGATAAGGAGCGACCCCCAATTGTAATACATTGGGAGGCAGTTCGACAGAGAGTAGCAGAAGACAGCAGGGCAATCAGGGATGCAGCAGGAAATAATTGGCTCAACAAAATCCTGCAAGAATTAGGTGGATTTTCTCTAAAAGGATGGTTAGCCGCATTGTTAGAGGGAATAGTTCATGTAGTTGTGATTATAGTTATCATAGGGATCTTCGTGGGTTGTGTTAAGACAATCATTGAGAAGAGTATATGGAAGTAGTGAGATAATAAATCTAACTACTTCCAAAGGGGGAAATTGATACCGGATGGTTTAGCAACGATTTAGCAAGAGTAGGCCTCAGAGTAGGCTCTAAAAGGCCTGCTCTGTGTTACCTTTAAACAGAATCAGCTTTCCTGTCAGTAATTTTCCTTTCAGCTAGAATAATAGAGAATAACAGTATGTTTTGAAGCAAACTGCATGTTTTGTAGATAGAGTCTGCTTATGGGAATGTTTATAATAGGCATTATCCTACTTGTGTTACCCTGTTTGTTTGCATGTTTGCAGAAAACTGTGCAACAAATGGTCAATACAGCCTTTTTGGCACAACAACAGAGAGCAGGATTTATGGGTAACCAAGGCTGGGATTCTCTGACCGGGCTCTGCGAGACACAGGGAACCAGGTTGAAGTAAGAAACAAAGACAAAAAGGACAGGACACGACATAGCTCGTTCAAAAACAAAAAGGGGGATTTGTGGGGTTCCCACGAGACAATGGTGGGAACGAGGTACTGAACGAGCTATGTCCAGGCATGTCCAGGGGGTGGTAATGGGGTGGTGATGAACTAGCCAATCATAATACAGAACAAGGGCCTTAGCTATGAGACCAACAAGATAGGGGGGAAGTTGAGGACCTTGGCTATGAGAAAAATAAGATATGGGGAAGCTGAAAAATAAGAAAGAATGCAGCACCTGCAAGATATAACTTTTTAGCATAAGCCAATCAGAACTAATATAGAGGTGTGTGAACAAAGCATACTAACCAATCATAATAGAAATGACATGTACACAGAGTGTGTACAAAAATAGAATAGTATAAATGTACCCTCAATAGAGTAGTATAAATGTACCCTCAGATATGTAAATAAACGAGATCTGCTTAACGATCATATTGGTCTGCGTGCATTTACTCCGTGCCCTCTCAACACAGAATCACAGAATCAACCAGGTTGGAAGAGACCTCAGGGATCATCGAGTCCAACCGTTGCCCTGACACCACCCTGTCAACTAGACCATGGCACTAAGTGCCATGTCCAGTCTTTTCTTAAACACATCCAGAGATGGTGACTCCACCACCTCCCTGGGCAGCCCATTCCAATGTCTAATAACCCTTTCTGAAAAGAAATTCTTCCTAATGTCCAACCTGAACCTCCCCTGGCGAAGCTTGAGGCTGTGTCCTCTTGTTCTATCGCTAGTTGCCCGGGAGAAGAGGCCAACTCCCACTTCACTACAACCTCCCTTCAGGTAGTTGTAGACTGCAATAAGGTCACCTCTGAGCCTCCTCTTCTCCAGGCTAAACAACCCCAGCTCCCTCAGCCGTTCCTCGTAGGACAGACCCTCCAGACCCTTCACCAGCTTGGTCGCCCTCCTCTGGACTCGCTCCAACACCTCAACATCTTTCTTGAAGTGCGGGGCCCAGAACTGGACACAGTACTCAAGGTGCGGCCTCACCAGTGCCGAGTACAGAGGGACGATCACTTCCCTAGACCGGCTGGCTACACTATTCCTAATAGAGGCCAGGATGCCATTGGCCTTCTTGGCCACCTGGGCACACTGCTGGCTCATGTTTAGCCGGCTGTCGATCAGCACCCCCAGGTCTCTTTCCGCCGGGCCGCTATGTATGTACTAAAGAACACACTGCAAATATATCCAAGCTGTTGAGGTCTGACAGCAGGAAAACCTGTATTATCTGGGATATCAGAGATCTTCATTATCCCAGAAAACAGTGACTTGACTATAGTTTGAAGATGCCAAGGTAAAAGTTTGCAGGGCCATTAATATCTGCACAGGCTATAGCACCACTTTACTCACTGTTCTGAATTACAGGCTCCTGTGTAAATGGTCTCTTGGGCTAATATTGCTCTCAAAATAAAAAGAATCCATAAAATACCAGAACTGATAGGAAAAAAAAAGGCCTTTGGGGGATAAAGAAGAAACCTACTGACATATAACTCATTTGTCATAACAATTTCTATGCTATGAATGTCATAGCACTGACATTCATACTGATGGGTACAAATTTTAACAGGTAAAATAACATCTGAAAACCAGGGAATTGCAAAGGAAAAAAATACATTATTGTAGGGGCCTGGACCGTGGGAAAATTATAGAGATAACATATGAGTACACTGTTATGTAAGAGCATGAGTCAGTAAGGAATTATGAAGATAAAGCTTGCTTAGGCTCATAGCAAGTATCCAATCAGAACAGCAGAAGAGGCGCGTGGACAGAGCATGCACAGTGCTTGCAGCCAATAGCTTAAGGCGTGACCGCGAGATAAGGAAGTATGTATGCTATAAAAGAGCTGTGTTAACCAAAATAAAGCGGACTATTAGACCCCGACGTGATCGTCGCATCGGAGAAGAAGGGGGACCAGACGAAAGACGCGAGGGTGACTGCCGTGCCGGCGGAGGTAAGCCGGGCCGTCCGAGAGAGACGGGAAGCCGTCCGAGAGACGGGAAATCGTAGGCCTACGTGATTAACGGCAGGATGGGGGGTGCAGTATCTGCACTGGAAAAGGCGGCGGTGGAATGTATTCTGCAGATAGCCGCACAAACTAAGACTGAGATAAAAAGAAAAGAAGTAGAAACTTTGCTGGGATGGGGCCAGCGAAGAGGCTTGCTAAAAACCACCGATCAATTGTTTTCTGCAGCTTGCTGGGACGATCTAGGGCAAGAACTTTGGGAATCAATTACGGTGGGAAATAAAGAGGCTAAAAAGTTAGCTACATCTTGGAAAAAAGTGAGGGATATGCTGGGGGCTATGTCCTCTGAGGTGAAAGTGCAATCCGCTCTCAAAAAAGCACTAACAAAACCAGAAGAAAAAGAGCAGTTACCGACGGACCCTGTAGAAGCAGCCCCTCCCTCCAAGGATTCGCCGATACTTCCCGCCCCCCCCCCCCCCCCCCCGCAGGCTTGGTGCCTTCCGCCCCCCCTCCCGCAGGCTTGATGCCTTCCGCCCCCCCCACCCCGCAGGCTCGGCGCCTTCCGCCCCCCCTCCCGCAGGCTTGATGCCTTCCGCCCCCCCCACCCCGCAGGCTCGGCGCCCGCCGCTTACCCCGCGCTTGAGGTGGAGTTTTGGGGTGGAGAATCAACAGTCCCGTCAGCCCCACTAATGCCTCATGAAATGGGGCCGGAGGCAACATCTGGGGTCTCGGTACCCCCTCCGGAGGCTGCCGGGGGCAAACAGCCGCCGGTGAATCCTGAAACTGTACCCCTCCCCATGGAAGTAGTAACAAATGAGTCAGACGCCGCTCCCGAAGCGGACAGTAACGCACCTTTGCGAGAGTTACTGCAGCGACAAGAACAGCAAATGCAGGACATATTAAAAAAAATGGAGAAGCTAGATGGAGGAGCTAGTAAAACATCGCGGCAACTCGCTTACAATAAAGCCTCGCAGGCGATATCTGGTGGGTTAGAGGCTCTCGGACAGGCTATCGAGAAGCAGAAAGCTCCGCCAGCAGAATCAGAACTAACTCCGGCAGAGCTAAAGCACAAAGAGGAAAGAATCCGGAGGTGGACGAAATGGTGCGTGGAAGATGGGATGTGGCAGGAGGCAGCAGCTGACGCGTACCTACGCAACAAATTTGGGAGTGGCCTGGACAGGCCGTCGCCTCCCCAGGGCGGGCCGTCGCCTTCCCAGGGCGGGACGTCGTCTTCTCGTTCGCGCATGCGCCGGCTGACTGACCCTCCTCGGCAAGAGCATAGCACTCAAAGACCTGCAGGGGAAGGTCGAGCCCCATCTCCGCCATTGCCAAACTCTTCAGATTCCAATGATCCTGGTGACGAACAGAATACACGGCCTGCAGCATTACCCGGTTATGATCCAGGGCAACGATGGCAGGGCGTCATTCGAGAGGCTACCATCGAAGGCGTAATGTTACCGCATAGTATTACCGCAATGCCAGTTTTCACACAAGGAGATCATCGTCAATGGACGCCATTTGATTGGAAAACTGTGAAGCAGTTACAAGAAGCAGTGATGCAGTACGGAATGGACAATAAGCATGTGATGCAGTTGCTAACATCATTCTTTAAAAACCAAACATTAACACAAGTGGACATACGTGCTCTTGGCGAACTGATGTTGCCACCCACTGCATACCTGTTATTTCTGGAAAAGTGGCAGCAAAAGCTGGAGATAGCCGCTGTTGAGAACATACGCCGAGATGAAGGGGATCCCTTGAGACTGGCATCGCTTGACGCACTATTAGGGAAAGGTCAGTACGCCAATGGTGCGACACAAGCTGCTTTACATCCGCAAGTGTTACTGAAGCTCACTTGGTTAACAACATCACCCATCTGGGTGGACCAATGGTCGCTACCCGAAGAAAAGCTTGCACACTTACAGGAGTCGGTGCAAGAACAACTTGATGCAGGTCACCTAGTACCCTCAACAAGCCCATGGAACACACCTGTATTTACAATACCTAAAAAGTCAGGGAAATGGAGATTACTGCAAGATTTAAGGGCTGTCAATGCTGTCATGCAAGACATGGGCCCGTTACAGCCAGGGCTCCCTACACCTACTATGTTACCACGAGGATGGGATATTGTCGTGATCGACCTCAAAGACTGTTTCTTCATGATACCCTTGCATCCGGACGACTGTGAAAAATTTGCATTTACAGTTCCCTCCATAAATCGTGCAGCACCAGCGAAGAGGTATCATTGGGTAGTATTGCCACAAGGTATGAAGAATTCTCCAACAATTTGTCAGTGGTACGTGGATCTGGCTCTACAGAAATTTCGAAAGACGCATGAGGGAATGCTGATTTACCATTCTATGGATGACTCGCTACTTTGTCAAAAGGGAACCATCGCCAGCGAAGTGGTAGAAGAATTGAAGTCGGATCTGGAAAAATGGGGCCTGGTCATAGCCCCGGAAAAGGTGCAGCTGTCAACACCTTGGAAATATCTAGGGATATCGCTTACCGAATCCACTGTTCGACCTCAGAAATTGGAGATTCGAGCAAATGTGAAGACCCTGAGCGATGTACAGAAATTAGTGGGAGACATTCAGTGGATAAGGACTGTCTGCGGCATCACTAATGCAGACCTTCAACCTCTCTTCGAAATGCTTCAGAAGGGTTCCGCACCTCAAGAATCCCGCGAGCTCACAGAAGCAGCTCGATCTGCACTGCAAGTAATAACTCAAAATATTGCCTTGTCTTGTGCTTCACGAGTAGTGCCTGAATTACCTGTGGACTTGTACATTTATAATATGGACCTTGAAGTGTCAGGAATATTAGGACAATGGGACCCATCTCAGTCAAATCCACTTCAAGTGCTGGAATGGGTGTTTTTACCCTCTCATGGTAAAAAGACTATCACTACAAGATGGGAAGCTATCGCTCAAGTCATTCTTAAAGGGACTGCACGGCTATTAGCTGTGGCTGGACGAACACCTGACAAGCTTGTTATTCCAATCAGCCTCGACTACCTACCAGAAGTATGTCAACGAGAAAAACTTATGTCCTTAGCCCTATTGAACACGACGATGCAGAATGACAATCACTATCCGTCACACCCCATCTTTAAAACTCACATATCGCTGGAAGAAAGGCCTATTGTCGTCAGTGAGCCGTTGCAAGCAATCACGGTGTTTACCGATGCAAGTAGCCGCACCGGAAAAGCCGTATTTGTCTGGCAAGAACAGGGAGAATGGAGAAAACATGTCATCGTAGCAGAAGGATCTGTTCAGGTTTTAGAATTACAAGCTGTACTCCTGGCCTTACAAAAGTGGCGCGAAGCACCCTTAAATTTGGTAGTGGATTCCCTATACGTGGTAGGGGTTGTGAAACACATACACCGATCGTTGCTTCGCCATATCGCCAATGAACTGCTGTTCAAAGCCTTTTCAACCTATGGCATGAAATGCAACACCGTCTACACCCGGTATTTGTCATCCACATTAGAAGCCATACCAGTTTACCCGGAGGTTTGGTGGAAGGAAACTCCCGAGCTGATCAGTTGGTATCCACGTTTCCGGTGGACAGATCTCCGCAGGCAAAATTAACAGAGGCTCGACAATCTCACCAGTCTTTTTCACCAATCCTGCAGCAGCATTGCGATCAGCAATTCCTATTGACAAAGACTGATGCAAGGGCGATTATAGTTTCTTGCCCTGATTGTGCTAGAATACCTGTGTTACAGATTGCGGGAGCAAATCCCAGGGGAATCCAACCCAGACAGATTTGGCAAACAGACATCACTGAATATGCTGCCTTTGGCTGACTCAAATATATCCATGTATCAATTGACACCTGCTCTGGTCACAGGTGGGCTACAGCCCTGACCTCCATGATGGCCTAAGGCCTGTTAAAAAACATCTGTTGCAAGCTATTGCAGTAATGGGCAGCCAGAACAAATTAAGACTGATAATGGCCCTGCCTATCGATCTGAATCGTTTGCAGAGTTTATGCAGAAATGGGGTATTACACATATACGCGGTATTCCATATAATTCTACAGGGCAGGCAATTGTGGAATGTGCGCATCGCACATTAAAAGAGCATTTAGAAATTATTCGAAAACAGGGGGAGATGGGACCACAGGATGCGCTACATAAAACATTGTTTGTATTAAATTGGCTAAACCCTAAGCAGGACTCGCAAACACCACCTGCCATAGCTCACAGGCAGGGAAATCAAAAAGACTTCAGTAATACAAACGTACCAGTAAGGGTATTCATCCCGGAATCAGGCACTTGGGAAGGACCAAAGCAATTAATAACCTGGGGCAGAGGGTATGCTTGTGTCTCCACAGGAAATAACTGCCAATGGGTTCCGGCCAAATGGGTGAAGCCGTGGCTAGATGAACCAGCCGATGCTACAGGACCAGGCAACTCTAACACCAGAGGCCTTGAGGAGGCGTGATCACTGCCTTGCACGTATCATCTGGTCGTGGCTCCAGAAACTGAATCCAGAACAGAAAATAAGGGAACATCATGGGTTTTTGGATGAACTGGTTGGGTGATCTGGGAATTGGAGGGTGGATAGCCAGCCTAGTGAAAGGCTTGGCGCAAGTATTGCTATTCATTTTTGTCTTGGTATTCTGTATCATAAGAGGTTTGCAGGGAATGATATCAAGAACCATTGCTATTGTATTAAGAAAGAAAGGGGGAGATGTAGGGGCCTGGACCATGGGAAAATTATAGATAACATACGAGTACACTGTTATGTAAGAGCATGAGTCAGTAAGGAAGTATGAAGATAAAGCTTGCTTAGGCTCATAGCAAGTATCCAATCAGAACAGCAGAAGAGGCGCGTGGACAGAGCGTGCACAGTGCTTGCAGCCAATAGCTTAAGGCGTGACCGCGAGATAAGGAAGTATGTATGCTATAAAAGAGCTGTGTTAACCAAAATAAAGCGGACTATTAGAGCATCATATTGGTGTGCTGTAGTTCCTTCCTCGCGTGGACCCCAACACATTATTTAGTCTGAATTAACTTTGCATAGTGAACAAAAAAATTCTTTAAATGAAAAAAATAGTAGATAATGTCCCTAAATTCATAAAATATATATACACAGCATCTAAACAGAGGTCATAGCACTAGATACATAAATGAACATGCTGTAGTTACTTACATTTTCAGTAAGGGGGATACTATCAATCCTTTTAGTAAGGTCCTGAAGCTGAGCATAATACCAGTCCTTTTCTTTCTCTTCCTTCTCAAGCTCCACAAGCAACAGAGATCTATCAAAAACAAAAGCCAGAAATGTCTCACTAGTAAGTCTTCATTATCAAATACAAGTACAGCAATAAGCATTGATACCTATATAAAAGGTGAAATAAGAAATGAGATTTGATGAAGACAGCACTAACAAGAAGTTGAGAAGGTGGGTTCTGTTCCCAGGCCCTAGCTAATCAAACTATCCAACTATGCTGTGCTAAGCAAGTAACTTTAACTTCTTGTATATCAGATCCACATCTGTAAAAGAAAGAATACCTATAGTTCTTTATAAAACCAGTTTGAAAGCTATAGCTGAGAGTAATTTTGTGAAACCTAAGCAGTTATTAGTCACATGCTAACTTGCATCCTGCTTCTTTATGACAATATGCTTTATAGAATGCAGCATAGCATTCATAAACAAAGCTGGACTGATAATGCTTAAGAATGAACTCAAACACTAACCTAGAGGACAGAAAGCTGCATACAAGTTTGCCCAGTATTATTTCCCATCCCTTAACTTCTACATCCTTCTCTCTCTAAACTCAGGTTGTAGTCTTTCTGAGGAAGAGCCATATGAATCTTTGTAAAATGCACAAACAAGTCATGGATAATTATTATAAATATTTTGTTAAGGAACAAAAACAACATACAACAAAAATAAAAATTACCCTTTACTTTCTTAATGCATCTCAATCATGATTTGGAAAGAAGATAATCAAGCTTTCACATGAAAGAACTTCATGTAGGATAAAGAATTTTAAAATGCATATTTTAAAGTATCTTAGTTCCTGCTTTTAAAATATTTCAAATTAGTTTTAATGACTTAAGGTTAATATTCCATACCCAAAGCAAGTAACCTGAACATTGTTCAAATGGATAATTAAAATTTCCAGGATCTAGTTTATATTAGTTATTGCTAAACTAATAGCCCTAGTTTTTTTCAAGGACACACGGACAGAACTGTGAATAATACTGACAGGATTTGATACATCTTGGAAAGGAAAAAAAAAAAGAATTCTTGTAAAAATTCAGATGTATAAAGAAGTATATGGCATTGCCTATTCTATTGAATCACATTCTTAATGACAGCTACATTACCTATGAAAGAGGTTAAGGAAAACCATAATGTTATACTAACAATTCACTTGTCAAGCTGTTCTCCCTCGCTTTAGTTGCAAAAGACTGAAAAACTACACACATCTAAGAAAAACTGCACAAACCTAATAGTGCTGAATGTTTATAAACACAGAGTGACAGAACTTTAGAGATTTGATTCAACAGCTATGTTGAAACAGAACTGTGGAGTTGTTTTGATTTGTTTGTTTGTTTTTTAAATAATGTCAAGACCACACATTAAGTAATTTACTTGGACAGCTATTATACCAGATGGGTTTACAATCAAAAATCAGTGAAAAGAAACAAACAACAATTACCCTACTGTTGTGGGTAACTATAGCAGAATTACAGGATAACTGGAATTCCTCAGTCACAAGGATGGGTCTGGGCAGGAATTCCCTAAGTCAAGGGCTGTAACCCTGTTGTTGCAACACATTAGTCAGACTTAATGAAATGCTAATAGATTCTGCTAAGGGAAAGTCTGTAAGAGAGTCCCTCTTTTTTGCCTCCCAACTTCCCAAACCTCTAACACATACCCTGGCTACCTGATTTCTATACACGCAGGCATTCTGCAGAGTGTCATGAAAATTTCGCAACTGGCCCATGCTGACTAAGGAGAGAGGCTAGGACACGAAGTATAGAATTACAAGAGTAATTCTTTTATTCATGTGCCTGAGGTGTCCCATTCAAATTGGGGCACATCAAATGCAGTTTTTACACGGGGTTCTTATAACTTTCAAGCATTCAGATACAATATGATTTGACCAATTACTACTTAACACACACATACACCTGCTTCTTTCTTGATCTAGACATCTCTGGAGTCAGTCTTGCTATGGTTACTTATCTATGATGCCAGATAATGGGAAGGTTTCACAGAGGGGTTAGAGGGGCTAGGATGCTGGTGTTATCTCAGTAGTCCAGGGGTATCCTTTATTCTTCAGGGTGGGAGCTGTCGTCCTCCTCCTTGCAATAAGCTGGGGTCCTTTAGTCCTTTAGCTGACTTAACCATGACTATGCAGTATACAATGTAAACTATATATATATATCTTAAGAAAGTTCATACAATTTCATACTGTAAAGACTAATTGGTACAATAGCTAGGGAATGAGATTTTTTTCCTAGCAGTCCCTCCTTTTCTTTTGACCATGAGAGTCACACTATACTATTCATTATTTTAGTAGTAAGTCAAGTGCATAAGGTAATACAACACAGCAAACACACATATATAATTACAAAGCAAAATAAGACAGTGAATATAACAACCAAAATCCTTTTAGTTCACAGTCCTATACCTAAGTCTGGGAGGCAAGAGGTTAACCACCCAAACAGATGTAAGGTAGATCCCTGTCTTACTTCATATAATATTTTTAAATGAGTCTTTATCTTGTTTATATCAGTTTCATTTTTTCTGGTCTTGATTTATATAAAACCAGAAGCTATTATTCAATAACACCCATACTCTGTCCTGTGCTGCTAATAGGTAGTCCAAGGCTAATCAATTCTGTATTACCATTTAAGGTAATGATTTAATCTCTTCCTGTAAGGCTACTATACTATCTACAGTTACATTAAGAGCTTTTTCTACTTTTGCTGATACATTTACAATAGCTCTTTCTAGTTCAATGATCCCTAACCATGGGATGAAAGCTCTTACAAACAGGTGGAACTTAGTGCCACATTCTATTGGAGGGTTCTAACACTTTTTCCCATATATATCAGTAGTTATGAGCTACAGAGGCAGAAGAGATACTCGTTCTAACCTATGTGGATGGTATTAATGCACTTAGAATACCCTTTTCAGCTCAGGTTGAGGGCAAATACTCGAATGCCCTTTCTCCACATACCCAATATTGCCCTGGTAGTTGTGTAAATAGGGTAGTATAATCTCGTCCTGGTTTCGTGGGGATAAAATTTATAGAATCACTTTTCTGTTGCATTTTGTTTCAGTTTGTGGCCAGCTGTGGTATGGTGATCAAGGCCATTAGCAGTGAAAGCCAGGACATCTGACCCAGGCTGGCCCACAGGTGTATTCTATAACATTAACATCAGATTCACTGTAAATGGAAAGCTTGCTGGAGAGGGGTGGGGCTCTTTTCCCCTCCCTCTTTTTCCTTCTTAAAGATTGTTATCCATTGAGTGACTTGCTACAACTCTGTAGGCTAAATATAATTTTGTGTGTTTTGTATTAGCACTGATATGGGTTTCTTTATTTTATTAAATCTGTTTAAATTTCAACCCATGAGTTTCCCTTGTTATTCTAATTCCTTTTCTCAGTCAGGGAAGGGACATTAGGTGACAGAACAACTGTTATTGTTTAGCCCTGGGTGTGGGCTAAACAAAGATAGTTTATTTGGTGCCCAATGTAAATAGATCACTTGAAGTTTTCACAGATTTGGCTGATTTTAAGAGCATTCGTTATGTTGGTGTTGGTAGCATGTTTGGTTTTGCAGTTGCTTTTGGGGTGGCTAATCAAATGTGTGGCTTTGCTGCTGTTTGTTAGTGGGTTTGTGTGGTTTATCACTTCTGGGTGTGGACTTAGAGGTATTGCTCTGCTATGTGTTTGGCATTAGTTTAGGATATTATAAGTTCTTTTGTAACTGTGCCCAGTTGCGCTCCTCGCGCCCTCTCCCTCCCCCTCCCTTTCTCTTCTTCCTCTCTTCTCAATGGTTACCTATTCCTGGAGGGACTTGCCAGAACTCTATGGGCTAAGTATAACTTTGTGTCATTTGTATTGGTATCAACATTGCTTTTCTTATTTTATTAAATCTCTTTAAATTTCAACCCACAAGTCTCCCTACTTTTCCCAATTCCCTTTCTTGTTTGGGGAGGGGAGATTGGGTGAGAGAACAACTGCTTATTGTTTAGCCCTGGGTGTAGGATAAACCAAGACAGTTTATTTGGCACACAACGTAAATAGATCACCTGGGAGAACCATAGACTTTTTGCTCTAAGAATCTCAGAGGGTTGAAGGTTTTAGAGATTTGACTGTTTTTGTTACAAGCATTCATTATGTTGGTGTCAGTAGCAGGGTCACTGGGTGGAATTCTCTGGGGTTTGGTTTTAGAGTTGCTTTTGTGGTGGCTAATCAAATGTGTGGCTTTGCTGCTGTTTGTTACTGCTTTTGTGTGGTTTATTACTTCTGGGCATGGACTGAGAGGTATCACTCTGCTATGTTGTTTGGCATTGGTTTATGGTATTATAAATTCTTTTGGAACTATGCCTATTTCTGATTTCTATGGAATGGGAGTGGGTGACATGGACTTTCCTTTTCCGTTGAGGCTGATCTCAATGGCTTTTGAGAATTTTGAATACCCTAGGGATGTTTCAACCACCATGCTCATATTGTCAGGCCTTTTGAATGTCTTTCAGTTTTTGCTCTTGATTAAACATTGGTATAAGGGTGGATACAGCACAGCTGCTGCAACCCCCGTAATGAGCACCACAGCAGCCCTGGCCCCTACACCAGGCACCACAGCAGCTTCAGCCCCTATGACAGACACTGCAGCTGCCCCAGCACCCACAACTGGAATTGCAGGTACTCAAGACCCTGCCAGTCCCTACAGAAGACATCCCAGCTACCCCAGAGGCTATTCAGATCTCTGCACTGGGTACTGTGATGACTCAACTCCAGGCAGCACTTGCTGTGATGACCCAGACCTTGGCAACAAGGGTTGCAGCTAATCAGCCCCCAGTGATGGGTGACACAGCCAACCTAGGGATTCAATCAGTGGAGGTATCAGTTGCCCCTGTACAGAAGATGAAAACCACAAAAAGAGCAGGTTGTGATGGCCTACCAGGGACATCACAGGAGGCCGAGCCAGAGGTAACCACTAGATCTCTATCCCTGAGTGAGCTGTGAGACATATGTAGAGATTACAGCCATCATGAAGGTGAGCAACTTGTTACTTGGCTGCTCTGATGCTGGGATAATGGAGACAATGGTTTAGAGTTAGAGGGTAGAGAAGCCAAGCAGCTAGACCAATGGCTAGAGAAGTGGGTATTGATAGGGGTCTTGCAACAGGTGCACAGCCCCTCACCCTCTGGTGGTGACTCCTGCAAAGCGTAAGGAAAAGGTATCCCTTTAGAGAAGATGTCATATACCACCCAGGCAAGTGGACAACCATTGAGAGAGGGGTTAAGAATCTCAGGAAAATAGCTGTGCGGGAGCTGGTTTTTGCTGACCTGGATGACCTGCAGACACCAGTAGATCCAAATGCACTCAAAGTTACCGGACCCATGTGGCACAAGTGGGTACTGAGCATCCCACCATCATATGGCAACTCATTAGCATTATTTAGCTGGGCAGATGCTGACGCAACAACGGTGAGTGACATAGATAATTGGATGCAGCAATACGCAGACAATCTCTTTTCCTCCCCACAAGCGAACATCTCAGCTTTGGAAAAACCACCTGACAAATCCACAGAACTGCTTGGTGAGGTGTTGGAAAAATTGTCCCAGATGGAGGACAGACCCCACTCCCCACCTGCACCGAAGAATGTCTGAGCCATCAGGAGACGGCATTCCCCCACAAGACCTGCTCAGGAGAGACAGTACACATCACGAGGCACCCTGTGGTTTTTCCTGCATAACCATGAAGAGGACAAGAAAAATGGGATGGAAAAACTACCTCAGCTTTACAGACACATGTACACGAGTTGGAAGGTGAACCAATTAGGAATGGAGCTTCTTCCAGGAGACTTGTTGCTCCACTTTCCAATGGCAAGCTCTCCAGACAGCGTAGATGGGCTTCGAACCCCTATTTACCAGGCGTGAATAAAGGGGATCAAATCTACGTGAGCCGCTCGAACAGAGATGTCGATAACAAACACTATGTTCAGGATTGTCCACGTTTAGCCCGTACCTGGGGTAAACAGTAAGCAGTTCTTCTGTAACCCTTGACCTTAGCTCATTTGATGGCAAAACCAGCTTCTAGAAGGATCTGAATTACTTTTTCCCTTTTCTCAAAAACTTCTCCTGCTGTATTACCCTCTACAATGATGTCATCAATGTACTGCAGGTGTTCCAGAGTTCCACCCTTCTACAGTGCAGTCTGGACCAGTCCATGGCAAATGTTGGAGCTATGTTTCCACCCCTGGGGCAGTCGATTCCAGATGTATTGGATGCCCCTCCAGGTGAAGGCAAACTGTTGCCTACACTCCACTGCCAAAGGAATGGAGAAAAAGACATTTGCGATGTCAGTCGTGGCATACCACTTGGCTGCCTTTGACTCCAGTTCGTAATGGAGTTCTAACATATCTGGTATGGCAGCACTCGGTGGTGGTGTGACTTCATTTAGGCCATGATAGTCCACAGTTATTCTCCAATCCCCACGGGACTTTCACACTGGCCATATGGGACTATTGAAGGGTGAGTGTGTTTTGCTGATTGCTCCTTGGTTCTCCAGTTGACAGATCAGCTTGTGGATGGGGATCAGTGAGTCTCTATTAGTCCGATATTGCTGTTGGTGGACCGTTGTAGTAGCAATGGGCACCTTTTGCTCCTCGACCCTCAGCAGCCCCACAATAGAAGGGTCCTCTGATAGACCAGGCAGGGTAGACAGCTGTCCTGGTTTGGCCTAAACCAGGCCAGTTTTCCTTTCAGTGATTTTTACTTTCAGCTAAGTCTCCTCTAAGTAACTGCACTTTCTGAAACTAACTGCATGCTTTGCAGACAGTGTCTGCTTCCAGGACTGATAACGCTCGAAGTTTGTAGTTATCACTGAGGCACCAGTAGGGATGTTATGCAGAAAGGCTCTTGCTGTACTTAGTCTTAGAGAAACCAAGGTCAGTGCAGGGGGATCACGAGGGTCTCGCCCTTCTTCTTGGGCCTTCTTTTCCCCTTCTCGCCCTTCTGGTATGGCCGGTATCCACAGAGGATTCTGTTTTCCTGTTGCCCCTGATCTGTGCATCCTTGAATCCAGTTCCTGTCCATCGCTGGGCCTGGCCTGGGCCTTCCTGGGGCGTGCCCTGTAGTGCCGGTGGTGACGTGGCTGACATGGGGGGAGCTCGATCTTGCTTTTGTATATATTTGTATATATTTGATTATTCCAATATTATTATTATACTCTTTTTCATTATTATAGTTTATTAAAACTGTTAACTTTCCAACCCATAAGTCTCTCTCCCTTTTCCTTCGGTGGGGGGGCCGGGGGTGTGGAGGGAGGGAGGGTTAACAGAGAGCATCTGCCACCGGTTTAATAGCTGGCCCAGCTTTAAACTGTGACAGATTTATTAGCGCCCAACGTGGGGTTCGAGAAGTCGAATCCCAGCTCCTGTGGGAGGAGACCCAGAGAGCTCAGCTGAGAGAGTATCAGATTTCTTCCTTTGAGATTTATGAGGGGTTGGAAATTAAAACAGATAACATGGTAATGTCACTTTTGAACACAGTGTTATCTCGTCTCTTTATAGAGTTTCTTTCACAGTTGAGTATTGCAATGCTGCCTTACCTGCCATGGGCACTGTGTTATTGCTTGCTTCTTCTTAATGTTTACATGCTGTTTAGCAGTGGGCGCTAGTCGAAATGTATCATTTTGGTATGGGGTTTGATACTGATTTATGCCGTGATAAACTGGGCAGTTACTATTCTGATCTCTTATCTCTATGACATACTGATGGGCAGCTTTAATTGCGAATCGGTAGCAGCGACTTCATCTGCACACTCTAGGCATCCTTTAGCTGATTTTGTTAATGATTACACTTTCAATTTTACTTTGGGAAATAGTACCTTCCCCTTTTCTGCCAAGCTAATTCCACTAGATTTTGTGAAATTTGGATGGGGCTGTCTAGGTGGCATGTTTTTATTTTCGGTTACCCTGAATGTGTTTCTGATGTGGTATAAGATTAAATGTCGGTGCAGGGGCAGGTGTAGGTGTCATGCAGCCAACTCAGCTCCTACAGCGCGTGCAGCCACTAAATCCACTCAAACCCCAGCAGTTCACACTGCAGCTGCTACACCCCCCAAGACAGCAGCTGCATCTACTCAAACCTTGGCAGCCTACACTACAGCCACTGCACACCCCAAGATGGCCACTGCAGCTACTCAGACTCTAGTGAGTCTCAGCACTCCCACAACAGCCACTGCATCTACTCAAACCACAGCATCTACCCGATCTGTGTCTGTACCAATTGCCCCTGTAACCACGAAGAAACACCAAAAGAAATCAGCTCATGAAGTGAAGGATGATGACTCAGAGCCTTCTAAGGCAGAGCCATCACATGACCCAGGTGAGGGCCCTTCTCAGGCACAGTCAGGGCCTGACACAGATGGGGGTTTCCTTGATTGTCTTTTTAAAGCAGACCCATCACAGAAGAAAGGTCCTTCTAAAGCAGAACTATCACAGGAGGAAGTCTTGGATGTAGAGATAACCTACCACTCCCTATCCCTGAAGGACCTGCGAAATATAAGGAAAGACTTCAGTCATCATGAAGGTGAGCCAATTATTACCTGGATGCTCGGATGCTGGGATAATGAGGCACATAGCATGGACTTGGATGGTAGAGAAGCCAGGCAGCTGGGATCCCTTGTCCAGAGATGGTGGTATTGATAAGGCGCTTGTGAAAAAGTCAAACACTGTCAGTCTCTGGAGGTGACTCATGTCAGCTGTAAGAGCAGGTATCCCTATAAAGATGATGTTATGAGCCACCTAAGCAATGGACCACTATAGAAAAAGGTATTAACTACCTTAGAGAACTAGCTGTGCAAGAGATCATTTATAGACACCCACGGGAAATTGTAGATCCTGTAAATCCTGATGAAGTGGAATGCAACCGATCCATGTCCCAGAAGGTTGTGCAGAATGCTCCACCAACATATACCCATACATTGTCAATATTAGTATGGGGAGAAGATGCTATGGCACCATCTACTGTGGGTAAAATGGCTAACTGTATGCGACAGCATGAAGATAATATTTCTTCCCCACTGCAGACCCGCATCTCGGCTGTGGAAAAACTGACTAAGGAAAAAAAGGACTCATTTAAACAACTGTCAGACAAACTGTCCAGGATAGAGAATAAACTTGACTCTCTACCTATACAGACCTGCACTGTAGCTGTTAGGAGAAAATGCCCTCCTACAAGACCGGCTCAAAGGAAATGGAACACGTCATGAGGTATCCTGTGGTTTGCCCTGCGTGGTTATGGGAAGGACATGAGCAGATGGCATGGACAACCTACCAGTACCCTACAGGCACGAGTACGTGAGTTGCAAGCTAAAAGAAATGCCAGAGAGAATTTTCCTAGAGAATGGCTGCTCCAGTTACCAGTGAGCAGGACCCCAGTCAGGGTAGATGGGCCTCAAATCACTTTTTCCCAAATGTGAATAAGGGAAATGAAGGTCCAATCCCCGTGAGCAGCACGAATCCATTCCTTAATTAGGGGGGCCCTGCCTCCAGCCAGGTGGAGGAGAGGGACAACTGAGTTGACTGGACTGTGTGGATTCGATGGCCTGGCACATGAAAACCACAAAGGTATCGAGCCCTGGTAGACACTGGTGCACAGTGCACCCTAATGCTGTCGAATCACAAAAGGACAGAATCTATCAGTATTTCTGGAGCAACAGGGGGATCTCAAATTTGTCTGTATTGGAAAATGAAGTGAGCCCAACTAGGAATGAATGGAAAAAGCACACCATTGTGACTGGTCCAGATGCTCTGTGCATCCTTGGCATAGACTACCTCAAGACAGGGTATTTTAAGGACCCAAAAGGATATAGATGGGCCTTTGGTGTAGCAGCTGTAGAGACTGAGGACATTAAACAGCTGTCTACCTTGCCTGGCCTCTCAGAGGATCCTTCTGTTGTGGGGTTGCTGAAGGCTGAAGAACAACAGGTACCAATTGCTACTACCACGGTGCACCGACGACAATATCGCACCAATCGAGACTCCCTGATCCCCATTCATAAACTGATTAGACAATTAGAAAATCAAGGAGTGATTAGCAAGACTCGCTCACCCTTTAATAGTCCTATATGGCCAGTGCAAAGTCTAATGGAGAATGGAGATTAACTGTGGACTATCGTGGCCTAAATGAAGTTACGCCACCTCTGAGTGCTGCCTGTGCCAGACAGGCTAGAACTCAATACGATCTGGAGTCAAAGGCAGCCAAGTGGTACGCCACCATAGACATTGCTAACGCGTTTTTCTCCATTCCCTTGGCACTGAAGTGCAGGCCACAGTTTGCTTTTACCTGGAGAGGTATCCAGTACACCTGGAATTGACCGCCCCAAGGGTGGAAACACAGTCCTACTATTTGCCATGGACTGATCCAGACTGCACTAGAAAAGGGTGGAGCTCCAGAACATTTGCAATACATTGATGACATCATTGTATGGGGTGATACAGCAGCAGAAGTTTTGACAAAGGAGAGAAAATCATCCAAATTCTTCTGAAAGCTGGTTTTGCCATAAAAAGAGGCAAGGTCAAGGGACCTGCCCCGGGAGATCCAGTTTTTTAGGGATTAAATGGCAAGATGGGTGTCACCACATCCCGATACAGGGATCAACAGAATAACAACTATGTCTCCACCAACTAACAAAAGGAAACACAAGCCGCCTTAGGCGCTGTGGGTTTCTGGAGAATGCATATTCTAGATTACAGCCAGATTGTACGCCCTCTTTATCAAGTGACCCCAAAGAAAAATGATTTTCAGCGGGGCCCTGAACAACGACAGGCTTTTGAACAGATTAAACAAGAGATTGTGCATGCAGTAGCCGTTGGACCAGACCGGACAGGAGAAGATGCTAAAAATGTGCTCGACACCGCAGCTGGGGACAATGGTCCTACCTGGAGCCTCTGGCAGAAAGTACCAGGGGAGACTTGAGGTCGACCCCTAGGATTTTGGAGTCAAGGATGCAAGGGTTCCGTGGTCAATTACAGCCCAACTGAAAAAGAGATACTGGCAGCATATGAAGGAGTTAGAGCTGCTTCAGAGGTAATCGGTACTGAAGCACACAGCTCCTCCTGGTACCCCGATTACCCCTACTAGGCTGGATGTTCAAGGGTAAGGTTCCTACTACTCATCATTGCAACTGATGCTACATGGAGTAAATGGATTGCATTAATTACACAGAGGGCTCAAATAGGAAACCCTAATCGCCCAGGAATCTTAGAAGTGATCATGGACTGTCCAGAAGACAAAGACTTCGTAATGCCACCAGAAAAGCAGGTGACACATGCTGAAGAAGCCCCACCATATAATGAACTACCAGAGCATGACAAGCAGTATGCCCTGTTCACAATGGATCCTGCTGTCTTGTAGGAAAGCATCAGAAGTGGAAAGCTGCCTGTAAGGAGTCCTATACGACGAGTCACAGAAGCCACAGAAGAACAAGGTGAATTGAGTCAATCCGCAGAGGTAAAAGCCATCCAGCTGGCTTTAGACATTGCTGAATGAGAAAAGTGGCCAAGGCTGTATCTCTATACTGACTCATGGATGATGGCAAATGCCTTGTGGGGGTGGTTAAAGCAGTGGAAGCGAAGCAACTGGCAGTGCAACCTATTTGGGCTGCTGAATTGTGGCAAGATATTGCTGCACAGCTAGAGAAACGAGTCATGAAGGTATGTCATGTAGATGCTCATGTACCCAAAAGTCAGGCAACTGAGGAGCATCGAAACAACCAACAAGCAGATCAGGCTGCTAAAGTGTTCCAATAGACTTGGAGTGGGAACATAAAGGTGAACTATTTTTAGCTCCGTGGCTCATGACACTTCAGGTCATCAAGGGAGAGATGCAATATACAGATGGGCTCGTGAGCGAGGGGTGGACTTAACCATGGACTCTATTACACAGGTTATCCATGACTGTGAGACGTGCGCTGCAATTAAGCAAGCCAAATCGTTAAAACCTTTGTGGTATGGGGGGCGGTGGTTGAAATATAAATAGGGGGAGGCCTGGCAGATTGACTACATCACACTCCCTCAAACCCGCTGTGAGAGATTGAAATGTAAAGTGGTTGTCTCAAAGTTTGCTTGTGTGCACCAGCTTGACTGAATAGATGGTGGAACTGTGGAATCCACAAGCTTGTTGATGCAGCGCACCACTCTTCTGCTTATCAGTTGCCAACCATTGTCCTGGCTTAGCAAGCAGCCCTCCAAGAACATCTTGTTTACTCCTAGTGGTAAGCGAGGCCTAAGGTGTGTAAACAGCGCATGAGACATATGTGCATATGCCAAACAATAACCACACTGTTGCCAAGACAGCATTATCACGATGACGAAACCCACTCCCTTACCTACATAGTACAAAGGAAGACTACCCCTGATACATGGTGCTGGACCACCACCAGAAGACTGAACACCGAAAACAAACAGAGTACCTGCAGGACACCGCTCGATCCGGGGTGGTGACTATCCTATCCTTGCTATACTGTCCGTAATATCAGCCTATATTTCCTTCTGTCTCTGGTTTCTTTTCCCATGTCTTTCCTCCTCTTCTCAAAATATCATTATCCACCTTATTCTCCAAGTAAATATAGACAACTGTAAAGCAATACTGTGCCTCGTTTGTGCTTTATCTTCATCTTAATGATCAACTACGAACCCTTTCATAGGGGAGGGAATCCTTTGCTGCTCCTGGGTGCACTGAGAGGGGAAAGGAGGGGGGAAATATTTTTAGGGGGCTCTAACCTGTAGGGGTGGGGCTGACTGTGGAGCTTTTAGGGGGCTCTGACCAGTGCTGGCTGGGCAGAGCTGACTGAGGAGGGCTGCAACCTGATCAATCCTAGCTGGTAAACCCCCCCTATCATGGAACCTTATCAGTTCTTGACACCTGCTAGGGTAAACACTAAGTGCTTACCATGGTGGAGTCAACCACCGGATGGCTGGCAACATACTCTGTGCCCCTGGCCACTGCCCAAAACACTGTTCTGGCCTTGAAAAGGAAATCTTGTGGTGACACGGCACACCAAGAGAATTGAGTCAGACAATGGGACTCATTTCAAAAACAGTCTCATAGACAACTGGGCCAAAGAGCATGGCATCGAGTGGGTATATCATATCCCGTCATGCACCAGCCTCTGGGAAATGGAACGATACAATGGCCTGTTAAAAACTACCCTGAAAGCAATGGGGGGTGGAACATTTAAAAACTGGGATAAGCATTTGGCACAAGCTACCTGGTTAGTTAACACCAGGGGATCTATCAATTGAGCTGGCCCTGCTCAGTCAGACCTTTTACATACAGTAGAAGGGGATAAAGTCCCTGTGGTGCACAAAAGGAATTTGTTGGGGAAAACTGGCTGGGTTGTTCCTGCTACAGGCAAAGGCAAACCCATTCATGGGATTGCTTTTGCTCAAGGACCTGGATGTACTTGGTGGGTGATCACAGAATCAATCAGGGTGGAAGAGACCTCTGGGATCATCGAGTCCAACCATTGCCCTGACACACCATGTCAACTAGACCATGGCACTAAGTGCCATGTCTAGTCTTTTCTTAAACACATCCAGAGATGGTGACTCCACCACCTCCCTGGGCAGCCCATTCCAATGTCTAATGACCCTTTCTGAGAACAAATGCTTCCTGATGTCCAACCTGAACCTCCCCTGGCAAAGCTTGAGGCTATGTCCTCTTGTCCTATCACTAGTTGCCTGGGAGAAGAGGCCAACTCCCACTTCAGTACAACCTCCCTTCAGGTAGTTGTAGACTGCAATAAGGTCACCTCTGAGCCTCCTCTTCTCCAGGCTAAACAACCCCAGCTCCCTCAGCCATTCCTCATAGGTCAGACCCTCCAGACCCTTCACCAGCTTGGTCGCCCTCCTCTGGACTCGCTCCAACACCTCAACATCTTTCTTGAAGTGCGGGGCCCAGAACTGGACACAGTACTCAAGGTGCAGCCTCACCAGTGCCGAGTACAGAGGGACAATCACTTCCCTAGACCGGCTGGCTACACTATTCCTAATAGAGGCCAGGATGCCATTGGCCTTCTTGGCCACCTGGGCACACTGCTGGCCTCATGTTTAGCCGGCTGTCGATCAGCACCCCCAGGTCTCTTTCCACCGGGCCGCTTTCTAACCACTCTCCCCCCAGCCTGTAGCGCTGCATGGGGTTGTTGTGGCCGAAGTGTAAGACCGGCACTTGTTCTTGTTGAACCTCATGCCGTGGTCTCGGCCCATCCTATCTAACCTGTCCAGATCCCTCTGTAGGGCCTTCCTACCCTCCAGCAGATTCAACACTCCCACCCAGTTTGGTGTCATCTGCAATTGCTAGGGTGCACTCAATCCCTACATCTAGATCATCTATAAAGATATTGAACAGCACCGGCCCCAGAACTGCGCCCTGGGGAACACCACTAGTGACCGGCCGCCAGTTGGCACTTTGCCCATTCACCACCACTCTCTCGGCTCGGCCATCCAGGCCAGTTTTTACCCATCGAAAGAGGTCCACCCATCCAAGCCCCGGGCAGCCAGTTTGTCCAGGAGGATGCGTGTGGGAGACAGTGTCGAATGCCTTACTGAAGTCTAGATAGACTACATCCACAGCCCTGCCCTCATCTTACTAAGCGGGTCACTTGGTCATAGAAGGAGGACCAGGTTGGTCAAGCAGGATCTGCCTTTCATGAATCCATGTTGGCTGGCCCCGATGCCCCGATTGTCCTGCATGTGCCGTGTAATGGCACTCAGGATGATCTGTTCCATCACCTTGCCTGGCACAGAGGTCAGGCTGACAGGCCTGTAGTTTCCCTGGATCATCCCTTCCAACCCTTCTTGTAGTATGGCGTTACGTTTGCTAATTTCCAGTCAGCTGGAACTTCTCCAGTTAACCAGGACTGTCAGTAGATAATAGAGATGGTTTGGCAAGTTCATTTGCCAGTTCCTTCATTTACTGTGGGGTGAATCCCATCCGGGCCCATAGCCTTGTGGGTGTCCAACTGGCACAGCAGGTCACTAACCGTCTCCTCCTGGATTACAGGAGGTTCACACAGCCCCCTGTCCCTAACTTCAGGCTCTGGGGGCCGAGTCTCCTGAGGACAACCGGTCTCTGACATTAAAAGACAGGAGAAGGCAAAGAAGGCATTGAGCACTCTTCCTTTTCTCATCCCCTGACACTACACTACCCTCCCTCATTCAGCAAGTGGTGGAGGCTCTCCTTGACCCTCCTTTTGCTGTTGATGTATTTGTAAAAGCTTTTTTTTGTTATCTTTGACTGTAGCAGCCAAATCAAGCTCTAATTGAGCTTTGGCCCTTCTAATCTTCTCCCTACATGACCTGGCCACGTCTCTATAGACCTCCCAAGTTACCCCGACCCTTCTTCCAGAGCAAATAGGCTCTCTTTTTTTCCTTAAGTTCTAGCCTAAAGTCTCTGTTTAACCAGGCCCGTCTTTTTCCCCGACGGCTTGCCTTCCTACACACCGGGACAGCCTGCTCCTGAATATTTAGCAATTCCCTTTTGAAGCATGTCCAGCCTTCCTGGACTCCTTTGCCCTTCAGGACCGACTCCCAAGGGACTCTGTCCACCAACCTCTTAAACAGGCTAAAGTCTGCCCGCCAGAAATCTAAGGCAGAAGTTCTGCTCTTGCCCCTCCTTACTTCCCCCACTATCGAAAACTCTAACATTTCGTGATCGCTATTCCAAGACGGCCACCGACCCTCACATCTCCCACTAGTCCTTCTAAACTTAATTCTGAACTGTATGATCTTAATTGCTGCATAATACTAGCAGTGT
Source organism: Nyctibius grandis (assembly GCF_013368605.1). Classification (NCBI taxonomy): domain Eukaryota; kingdom Metazoa; phylum Chordata; class Aves; order Nyctibiiformes; family Nyctibiidae; genus Nyctibius; species Nyctibius grandis. The sequence goes on from NC_090694.1 coordinate 5,829,127, forward strand.
CATAAGTGTCTTTCAGGTTGAGACAGTGGTGATGAGACCGGAGCTAGCTTCATCAAGTGGCATCCAGTAACCTCCTCGAGACTGACATCTTTTAACCTGCAACCTGTGGGCACAACCGTGACAAAACTCATACCATCTCTCCTGCCCTGAGAGACTGCTATGCCAGATGGAAATCCATAATCCTGAACTACATGAACTTAATCAACTTTTTGTATAGAGATGAATCATAAACTAGTGATATCTGTATATATTTGAAAATGAATAGGTAGTGGTGATCCGAGTATGACGTGAATGGTATGGAATAAGGGGTAGAATGTCCTGGTTTGGCCTAAACCAGGCCAGTTTTCCTTTCAGTGATTTTTACTTTCAGCTAAGTCTCCTCTATGTAACTGCACTTTCTGGAAGTAACTGCATGTTTTGCAGACAGTGTCTGCTTCTAGGACTGATAACGCTCAAAGTTTGTAGTTATCACTGAGGCACCGGTAGGGATGTTGTGCAGTAAGGCTCTTGCTGTACTTAGTCTTAGAGAAACCAAGGTCACTGCTAAATTCCTCACTGCTTACGAGTGAAGAGCCGAAGGGGGGTCGTACCTGCAGGGAGGAGCGGACAGGACAGGTGACCAAAGTTGACCAACAAAGGTATTCCATCCCATACACATCATTCTCCGGTATAAAGCGGGGGGATCACGAGGTTCTCACCCTTCTTCTTCAGGCCTTCTTTTCCCCTTCTTGCCCTTCTGGTATGTCTGGTGTTCAAAGAGGACTCTTTTCCTGCTGTCCCTGATCCTGATCTGTGCATTCCCGAATCTAGTTCCCGTCCATTGCTGGGCCTGGTCTGGGCCTTCCCAGGGCCCTGCCCTGCCGTTGCCAGTGGTGATGTGACTGACATCAGGGGAACTCGATCTTGCTTTTGCATATATTTGTATATATTTGATTATTTCCATTATTATTATTATACTCTTTTTCATTATTATAGTTTATTAAAACTGTTTTAACTTCCAACCCATAAGTCTCTCTTCCTTTTCCTTTTCCCTTCTGGGGGGGTAGGGGGTGGTGTTAACAGAGAGCGTCTGTCACATGTTTAATAGCTGGCCAGCTTTAAACTGTGACAACAGCTGTTTAATTTCTTTCGTCTCTGCAGCCTTTACACCAAATGCCCACCTGTACCCCCTCAGGTCCTTGAAATACCCTGTCTTCAGGTAATCTATACCAAGAATGCATGGGGCATCTGGGCCAGTCACAATAGGGTGCATCTGCGAGTAAGACTCACTTCAGCTTCCAATACAGTCAGCTCTTGGGAGCCCTCTGTCATGCCAGAAATACAAATTGATTCTGTCCCTTCATACTTTGACAGTATTATGGTACATTGTGCACCAGTGTCCACTAGAGCCTTATACTGCTGTATTTCTGAAGTGCCAGACCATCAAACCCACAGTCCAGAAAACATGGTTGTCCCTCTCCTCCACCTGGCTGGAGGCAGGGCCCCTCTAATCCTTGTCCTGGTTTCATTGGGATTTGGTTTTCAGTTGTGGCCAGCCATGGAGATCAAGGCCCTTAGCAGTTAAATGCAGGGCAGCTGACCCTGGCTGGCCCACAGGTGTATTCTATATCATTAACATCAAGTTCACTATCAAAGAGAAGGCTTGCTGGGAAGATGTAGGGCTCTTCCTGCTCTCCTTGCCTCTTCTCCCTCTTCCTCAGTGTGATTCCTGGAGCAACTTGCCAGTGCTCTATAGATAAGTATAGTTTTGTCTGTTTTGTATTGTCATGTATATTGATTTCTTCACTTCATTAAATCTGTTCAACTTCAAACTACAGGTCTCCCTCCTTTTCCTAATTCCCTTCCTCATTTGGGGAAGGGACATTGGGTAACAGAAAAACTGCTTACTGTTTACCCCAGGTGGGGGCTAAACATGGACAATCCTCAACATAGTTTTCGTTATCGTCATCTCAGTTCATGCGGCTCACGTAGATTTGATCCCCATTATGCACATCTGCTAAACAAGGATCCGAAGCCCATCTACACTGTCTGGAGATCTTCCCATTGGAAACTGGAGCAACAAACTTCCTGAAGAAGCCCCATTCCTAATTGGTTCACCTTGCAACTCATGTACACTTGTCCGTAAAGCCGAGGTAGGTTTTCCATCCCATTTTCTCATGTCTTCTCCATGGTCGTGCAGAAACAACCACAGGGCACCTCGTGATGTGTACCATCTGTCCTGAGTAGGTCTTGCAGGGGAACGCTGTCTCTTGATGGCTGAGACATTGTTTGGTGCATGTGGGGAGTGGGGTCTGTCCTCCATCTGGGACAATTTTTCCAACGCCTTACCAAGCGGTTCTGTGGATTTGTCAGTTTTTTGCACAGCAGAGACACTGGCCCATGGGAGGAAAAGAGATTGTCTGCGTATTGCTGCATCCAATTATCTATGTCGCCCACCATTAGTGCGTCAGCATCTGCCCAGCTAAGTTATGCTAATGAGTTGCCATATGACATTGGTGCAGTCTGTACCGACTTGCGCCACATGGGTCCGGTAACTTTGAGTGCATCTGGATCCACTGGTGTCTGCGGGTCATCCAGGTCAGCAAAAATCAGCTCCCACACAGCTATTTTCCTGAGATTCTTGACACCTCTCTCAATGGTTGTCCACTTGCCTGGGGGGTATATGACATCATCCCTAAAGGGATGCCTGTTCCTTATGCTTCACAGGAGTCACCACCAGAGAGTGAGGGGCTCTGCACCAGTTGCAAGACCCCTATCAATACCCACTTCTCTAGCCATTGGTCCCAGCTGCTTGGCTTCACTACCATCTATGAGGGACAGAGTTTGTATGCCTTAACTTGTTTGACAACTCTGGCTGGAGAAGGGGATGGGTGCTACAGAGGCCTGCAAGTCTGGCAAGAGATAAGGGTCTTGGGGGCAGAACAATACCTTTGCTGTACCTTAATTCACGTGATTTACAACTCTGAAGGAAGAGATAAGTCCTTCGGAGGCCGGATGGTATCTTTTCCTTGGGGCCAACCTACATCTTTGTAACATGAAGGCATCAACCACATTTGTGCAAAAGTGGTGTCATACAGCAGACACCACAACTACGGGGGATCACGACCGCCAGACACCCCTTGGGGACCACTGACTCATTTCGAGAACAATCTAGGACTACAAATGCACAGGTGTCCCAATTAGCATGAGAAGCAAGCAGAGGGAGGAGACAAGAGGGATGTTACCACCCTCTCCTATCTCGCATGCAAATGACCTAAAGTATTTAGAACTTCTCGCTTGGGATGTTGCTGCGTGTGCTCCCACATGCCACCTGAGGACCGATCCTGCAAGCGATTTACCAAAGGAGCAACTCTGCAAGCAATTTACCAACTCTACAAACAACTTACATTGCTGGATCCAAGGGTGGTGATATCTCTTTTCCTCTCTCTCATATTCTCTATCCTCTTTCTCTTTTTCCTTTTATTTTTCTCTTTTCTCAAGGCCTTTAGAAACCCAAGACAGTTACGACCATGCTATTTTCCCTGTATTAATAAATTTTTCTTAATTTCATACCAGTTATTTGGCGACATTTCACCTTAATTTACTCCAATGGATTTATGAACTAGTTGCGACCAGGTCGTGACATCATCTAACTTGAGACCATCAGCTCCATTATCCCAGCAGCAAAGCAGCCAAGTAACAAGTTGCTCACCTTCATGACAGATGTAATCTCTACATATATCTCACAGCTCACTCAGGTATAGGGATCGAGTGGTTACCTCTGGCTCGGCCTCCTGTGATGTCCCTGGTCAGCCATCACGACCTGCTCTTTTTGTGGTTTTCGTCTTCTGTACAGGGGCGACTGATACCAGCACTGGTTGAGTCCCTAGGTTAGCTGCATCACCCATCACTGGAAGCTGATTAGCTGCAGCCCTTGTTGCCAAAGTCTGGGTCATCACAGCAAGTGCTTCCTGGAGTTGGGTAATCACAGTACCCAATGCAGAGATCTGAATAGCCTCTGGGGTAGCCAGGATGCCTGCTGTAGGGACTGGCAGGGTCCGAGTACCTGTGATTCCAGTTGTGGGTGCCAGGGCAGCTGCGGTGTCTGTTACAGTGGTAGCAGAAGCTGTGCTGTATCCACCTTTACACCAGTGTTTAAGCAAGAGCAAGAACTCAAAAACATTTGAAAGGCCTGACAATATGAGCATGGTGGTTGAAACATCCCCAGGGTATTCAAAATTGTCAACAGCCTGTGAGATCCACTTCAAGGGAAAAAGAACATACAGGTCACTCAATTCCCATTCCATAAAAATCAGAAATGGGCACAGTTCCAAAAGAATTTATAATACCATAAACCAATGCCAAGCCACATAGCAGAGGAATACCTCTAAATCCATGCCCAGAAGTGATAAACTGCACAAAACCAGTAACAAACAGCGGCAAAACCACACATTTAATTAGCCATCCCAAAAGCAACTGTAAAACCCAAACACCAGAGAATTCCACCCAGCAGCCCTGCTACCAACACCAACATGATGAATGCTTGTAGCAAAAACAGTCAGATCTGTGAAAGCTTCCACCCTCCGAGACTCTTAGAGCAAAAGTCTACGGTTCTATTTATGTTGGGCACCAAATAAACTGTCTTCATTTAGCCCACACCAGGGGCTAAACAATAAGCAGCTTTTCTCTCACCCAATGTCCCTTCCCCAAATGAGGAAGGAAATTGGGAAAAGGAGGAAGACTTGGAGGTTGAAGTTAAACAGATTTAATGAAATAAAGAAATCAATATAAATAACAACACAAAAGAGACAAAACTATACTTATCTATAGAGCACCAGCAAGTTGCTCCAGGAATCACAATCATCAGAAATAAAGCAGAAAAAAATAGAGCAAGAAGAGCCCAACCTCTCCCCACCAAGCCCTCTCTTTTATAGTGAACTTGATGTTAATGATATAGAATACACCTGTGGGCCAGCCAGGGTCAGCTGCCCTGGATTTAACTGCTAAGGGCCTTCATCACCATGGCTGGCCACAAACTGAAACCAAATCCCAATGAAACCAGGACAACTAGTAACAAACCCTTCCTGATGGAAGGATGGTATCTTTCCTTTCTTTAGTGAAAATTTATAATGTATATAGCCATCCTTGTACCATTGAGCATTCAATGGGACAGAAACCTAGGAGAGTTAATTTCCAGTAGAGGATGGGCTTTTAGTGCATATCCAACAGTAAGGCTTATTTGACGCTGCTGCTATAGTTTGGACTGTTGCTATGGCCAAATTATGGAATTAATACATATAATCAGTATTCTACCACAGGCTTATAAGAAAGGCTATCATATTAAAATCTAGGCTTCCAAATCACTATTAACAGGAAAAACAGACAGAAATAGAAAAAATAATTATCCCTTGGTTGCATTTGAATTCTAAGTAAGGGCATGGTTCAGTCCATGTGCTATTTGTAAGTATCAGATTACTTTCCACTTTCCTGTTGTCCAATTCTTATGTAAGATCAGTGATTTCACAGCCAATCTGCTGGCTCTGCATAAATTCCCAGCTTCGGGTGAATCATTCTGCAGTGGTGGATGTTCCCTTAGTGGCAGGAGGCTTTCCTGGTTCCACTTCCAGACTGGCTGCAGCTTTTAGGTGGGAGTGATGAATTCAAGTCTATTTTTCTTCCACCTTTACTGCTGAAAAGGTTAGCAATACCAAAAATGGTCCCTCCCACTGAGGAGATAAAGTTATCCTTTTTGTGTACTTTTACCCAAACATAATTTCCTAGATTGAAGGGGTGCAGAGCCCCTTCTAGAGGTACCAGTTGCATTAGCTGTGCACGGCTCTGATTGCATTTTAATAATTTATGAACCTCTCAAATATACTGGGTCACATTTTCATTTCCTGCTAATAAAATTACATGAGTGGGTACATCAGTTCCGGGGAGTTGTATCAGTCTTTCAAGTAGTATTTTATAGGGAGACAGTTTTGTTGTTTGTTGAGGTCTTTGTTAAATATTCATTAAGGCTAAAGGTAGTGCGTGCAAGACACGGTTACCTATTAGGCTACAGCATAAATTCCTGTCACGAACCAATTCTTCAGCACTGTCTGGGCTAGTGCAGCAGTCCCAAAATGCCCTAGATGGTGATGCATTTTTGCTATGGGAATCAGGTAAGATAGGAAGGTTTTCCATACCTGCTCTCCATATTCCCTAGGAGTCTTTGGTCACTTCATACCTTTTCCAAGAGTCAATTTCTTCAGCAGGAACAGTCAAACATATCTTTTCAGGAGCAGGCAACACCAGGTCGACCACTGGACTGTTTGTAAGCCCAGTGGTTCGTAAGGCAGTCGTGCTGCAGCTTCAGCAGCAATATCTGTTAGATTATTTCTTGTCTCTTCTTTTGTCCTTCTGCCGGTACAAGCTGGCTGATGAATGATAGCAAGTTTCTCTGGAATTGTATAGCTTTTAACAGTTCTGTAATTTGAGGAGCATTTGATATTTTACTTCCACTAGAAGTCATTAAACCCACGCAGCTTCCATAACTGCCCAGTAGTGTGGCATACTCCAAATGCATATCTAGAATCAGTATAAATATTTACAGTCTTTTATTTGGCCAGCTGACAGGCCTTTATTAATGCAATTAATTCTGCTGCTTGTGCACTCAGCTTCGGACTGAGTGGTGAAGCCTCCACTACTTCATTCACAGTAGTTATTGAATAACCTATAACACAGTTGCTGCTCAGATAATATGAGGACCCATCTACAAACAGTTCCAGATCAGGATTTAGAAACGGCACATCTGTTAAATCTTCTCGAGTCTTTTTGACTTCACACGTTGTTATTACATAATCATGATATGGAGTTCCTTCCCCAGGTAAAGGGAGTAGAGTAGCAGGGTTCAGTGTATTACACTGCTTGCTTGTTATGTTTTCCATTGTTAAGAGAATCAGCTCATAGCAATTCACTGTGGTGACATTGCCTGCGTAACATGCTGTAACAGCAGCATTTTAACTTCGTGTGGTACTTGTACCATTGGAGGGTGTCCGAGCACTAGGTTTTTACTCCGTTCAACTAAGAGTGCTGAGGCAGCTATCGCACAGGTGCAGGCAACAGATCCTTGAGCTACCAGATCTGGCTGAGATGAATAATGTGCAGTCGACATTGTAATCTCCCAAGGCTTTGAGTTAACATCCCTGAGGCTATTCTTTTCCCTTCATGTACAAACAAGGTAAATGGCTTACCGTAGTCTGGCAATCCCAGAGCAGGTGCAGCTTGCTTCAAAAGCTCAAATGTCTTTACCTTGTCTGTTGTCCACTGAATGGGTTCTCCAGCATCTTGAGCAGTAATCTGTATCGGTGGTTTTGCCATTTCCTGGAAAGCAGCTATCCAGGGTCAGCAGAATCCTACAGTTCCTAAAAAGGCTCACATTTGTTTTTAGTAACTGGTTGGGGAAGATTTTGAATGGCCTTAAAATGGTTCTCAGATAAACGCCACTTCTCTTGCTGGAGAATGTAACCCAGATATTTTACACTTCTCTCATAAAAAAAAATTGTAACTTATGTGAAGAAATTCAATGGCCCTTCTCAGTTAAAGCAAACAGTAAGGTATGGGTGTCAGCTATACAAGATTCCTTGGCTACTAATAAATCATCAACATACTGTATCAAAAACAGATCTATTTTTTAAACACATCATCCTGCAAATCTTTTACTAAAATTTGAGAAAAATAGTGGAGGACCCAGCAAAGGCCTGAGGGAGCCTTGTCTATGTTAGCTGTATCTTTCCCCAAGTAAATGCAAAAAGGTATTGAGAGTTCGGATGAATAGGACTACTGATTTAAGGTAGAAAATGTTGCCCCTGTATCTATTAGACAGGGGTAATTATGTTCATTAATTAAAAGGTTTAAGACCAGATTCTCATAAGAAGGGGAAAATATTTTGTATTCAGAGGCTCCTGTAGTGATCGCACAATAGGTCCCTTCTGTCAATCCTGAGTGAAATCTAGCTGCCCCAGTTGCATAGAGCAGGGAAAGACTGCACCATAGGATTGAGAGGTTCTTTTGGGAAGCCCTTTGGCCGTACTGGGCATTCTCATTTCCAATGACCTTGCTATCCACAATAATTACAACAGTCTCCTGTTCCTTGAGGCCCATTGCTCCCAAAATTTCCTCCTCTGCTTCTGCCTTGAAGACCTCCACATCCCCATCCCCTTAGTCTAGAATTGCTATTCAGTGTTGCTGCCAATAGACTAGCTTTCTTTCTGTTCATGTTCTTTTCTTTTTTCTTCACCTTTCATCTCTTCCATTACACACGAACATAGCAATGCTGACTATTTAATCCAATCCTTTGCCCTGCCATCCAGGTATATGTTTAGAAAAATATTTCTTAATATCTGGGGCTGACTGATATACAAAGAAAGATACCATTAAAGATTGATTTTCCTCCTTCTCAGGGTTGACCCCTCCAAACATTCTTACTTCTTTAACCAATTGAGCATAATATTCAGAAGGATGTTCAGCATTTCCTTGCTAGCATTCTCAGACCTTAGCCCAGTTTACAGTCTTCCTTCCTGCCAGTTCTAAGGATTTTAACAATCCCCCTCTTACTCTTTGCAACATATCTCTATCGGCTGGTAACTTTGGGGGAACGACCTGGGTCATTGGCTGGCCATGGGATTCTGCCCTGTGTTTCCCCAGGCCATCTGTGATTTGTTTCCCAGATTTTTTTTTCATCAGGAGTAAAAACAGTCTCAAATAGTTGCTGCATGTCAGCCCGCGTAGGGTTATAAATGCAAAAGATGCCACATATACTTTGCATCACCTTCTGCAGATCATCCCACAGTCTGGGCACTTGCTGTTGTCCCAAAACCAAATCAGCAGGTACAAATGGCATGTGGACTGTTCCCACAGAAAACTGGCTAGGTTCCAGTCCTGGCCCTATAATTTTTGTTGGAAAAGTGCTTACAAACCAGAAACAGTAGCAATAGTTGGAGCAGAAACCAGAGTAAAAGCAGAAAAAAAAAGCAGTAGGATAGGCAGGTAGAGCTAAATGTAGAACATCCCTGATTTTCCCATTCAGCCAAAGCTTTTACTCAATTTCTGACCTGAAGGGGAAACTTCTCAGATTGCAACGGGTGCTGGAGCAGTGCGAGGAGCACCAGCAGCAGCGAGCAGCGGCAAGGGACACACAAGGACAAGGAGAGACTAAACAGGGGGTGTTCCCTGAGCAACTGAGCCTGAACACACTGATTGGACGAGCCAGCAAGGGGCGGAGCCTGCACCCAGCAGCGCAAGAGATTTAAACAGGCTAAAACAATCAGCCCAGCTGATTGCAATGGATGAGCATATATATTTCCCAGCAGGCAGGTGTGTGGCAGCATAGTGACTACATGACAAAAAGCTGTGTCCTCTGCTTCTCCTGAGCTTCTAGCACCTGGTAGAAACAATGCAGCCACACAGACACAACTCCTGTCAAAGCATGCGACCACACAGGTTTCTGGCTGTGGGGTATGTGCAGGGATATTCCTGGAGATGGAGGGTGACAGCAAGCAAGCCTGTGGGATGTATGACAAGGTAGATAAACTGCTCTGCCTGGTGGCTGAGCTACAGGAGGAGGTGGGCAGACTGAGGAGTATTTGAGAGTCTGAGAAGGAGATTGACTACTGGAGCTGTGCTCTGCCATCTCTGATACACACAAGCCAACTCAGCTTAGCCACTATGGAGGCAGGTCCGGGATCTGTTTGGTGCCAGGAGGAAGGCAGCGTTACAAGGGATGGGGAGGGGTGGAAGAAAGTTACTGCGTGGACCTGTAAGAGAAATCCCTCCTTACCCTCTAAGACACCCTTACAGAACAGGGATGAGGCCCTTGGGTATGGTAGATGAAGTGCATCATGAGACAGAGGAGGAACCTAGGCAAGCAGTCTTGCCAAGGTCAGAGAGACCAACCCCTTGCAACAAGACCTGCATTAAGACCAGCACCGAGAAGAAACAACAGCAAGTTATGGTCATCGGCAACTCCCTCCTGTGCAGAACAAAAGCGCCCATTTGCACACTGGACCCTTTTTTCAGGGAAGTTTGCTGCCTCCCTGGGGCCTGAATTAGGGATGTCACCAGACAACTGAAGAGTTTAGTACAACCTTTATACTACTATCCCCTCCTGCTCTTTCACATGGGTGCTAATGATGTTGCAACAAAAAGTCTAAAGTCAATCAACAGAGATTTCAGGGCCCTGGGAAGAACGCTAAAAAATTCAGGAGCACGAGTACTGTTTTCCTTGATCCTCTCAGTAGTAGAGACAGAACTTGGAAAAAACAGATGAGCCTAAGATATCAATACCTGGCTGCAGGACAGGTGCCTCCACCAAAACTTTGGATTTTATAACCATAGCAGAGTCTTCAAGACACAAGGTATGCTGGGGCCTGACACGATACACCTGTCCCGATGGGGAAAACGCATCTTTGGGTGTAAGCGTAACTGTTCGAGAGAGCTTTAAAATAGAATCGGTGGGGGAAGGGCATACGAACAGGATTGCCAAAGGTAAGCCAAGGGTTGGCATGGTATCGCCTGAGGGTGGCAATGCTAGGTGGGAACGTTTACACCGCTCTTAGGAGCACAGATGGTTCAGGAGCACATCTGAAATGCTTGTACACCAATGCACACAATATGAGAAACAAAAAAGGATGAACTGGAAGCGTTGGTCAGTTCCCAGAGCTATGATATCATTAGTATTAGTGAGACTTGCATTTCAGACAACTCTGTATTAATAGTCCCCAAATACTTATTCTGTGAGAGAGCTGATGATAACCTGCCGCTGGCCAAGAAATTAATGTACTAGCTGCCCTCTCTCCTGGACCTTAAATTAATAGTAAAATAATAGCCTTCTCCCTCTCTCATCTGTCATGGTGACCATGGTGATGCAGGTTGTCCCTCTGCAGGAGCAGGTATTCTAGCAGGAATTGTGGTCTATGGGGGACCCATGCTGGAGCAGTCTTTTCCTGATGGACTGTATCCAGTGGAAAGGACCCATGCTGGAGCAGTTTGTGAAGAACTGTAGCCTATGGGAAGGACCCATGTTGGAGAAGTTTGTGAAGGGCTGTATCCTGTGAGTGGGACCCCACGCTGGAGCAGAGGGAGAGTGCGAGGAGGAAGGAGCAGCAGAGACAATGCGTTATGAACTGACCACAACCCCCATTCCCCTGCGCTGCTCGGGGGAAGAAGGTAGAGAAAATCAGGAGTGAAGTTGAATCTGGGAAGAAGGGAGGGGTGGGGGAAGGTGTTTTTAGATTTGTTCTTATTTTCTCACTATCGTACTCTGTTATTAATTAGCAATCAATTAAATTGATCTTCCCCAAGTTGAGTCTGTTTTGACTGTGATGGTAATTGGTAAGTAATCTCCCTGTCCTTATTTTGACCCATGAACTTTTCATCATATTTTCTTCTCCTGTCCTGTTGAGAAGGGGGAGTGATATAGAGCAGCTTGGTGGGCACCTGGCGACTAGTCAGGGTTAACCCACCACAAATTGTTAGGTGCTTTGTAAAACTTCTTCCTGCAAGATTTAAAAATTTATTAGTTGTCTTATACTTGTGTATAATTGTTCCTAATATTGAAGAATGACTATGCCTTCTAGTTTTGATTTTCATACATTCATGCAGTCATTGTTTTTGGTTTGTGGTTTATTTAGTTACTAGTATCTTTTTGCTGGAGAGCAGACTAGAGAAGAGTCTTAATAAAATTAAGTACAGCTGCCATGCTTGCTCATCACCTCCCTTTTTCTGAAAGAGCTCATGTTGTCCTCTTCCAGAAAGACAGTTCTTGCTGATATTTAAATGATGGATCTTCTAATCTTCCATGGCATTAATTTCATTTTACTTGCCACTCCTGTATAGCTATGTATTTGAAACCACTGACCTGACAAGAAATTAAATAAGTTCATATTCATCTAGCAAGAACAGTTAGAGTGAAAGTTAATCATGTATATCAAAAGATGGTATCAACTAACTCACTTTTTGAGCAAACATGTTTACTGGAACTGTTACTATTTCCCACCTGTGTACATATGATGGAATGGTGAAATCTGCCTTGCTGGGAATATTCAAAACTTGTCTTGACTTGGGCCTGGATAACCTAATCTAAGGCCCTGCTTTCAACAGAAGGTGGGACCAGGTGATCTCCAGAAGTCCCTGTCAGCCTAGACTTTTCTATGTTTTTACAATCTTTTAAAATAAAACTTGAAGGAGTTGAACTTAAATCAACTTTCTTGCTAATTTTTAGTATTTTCCCTTAGTTGCAAAGACCTGTTTTTAAAAATAAACATTAAAATTATAAACTAGCTTTGATGCCTTGAAAAAAATATTTGTTGGAGTACCTTTCCTTAAGCAGTGTTGTAGGTTATGAATTCAACAACTATGTTAAAAAAAGCAGGTTAGTTAAAAGTGTTAATGAATTATATTGTCTCCATGTTTATATATTGCTTTTAGTTATTTGACAAGACTTGCAGGTAGCCTGTTTGCTTGCCAATATTATGTGTTCTTGTTTTTAACAATGTAGTAATATTTTTAAGGGTCTATTTTCATGTTTTGTTTCTGAAGCTTGGTGTGGAAATGTAATTGGTTTGCTTTTGTTCAGAGAAATGCATCATTTATATCAACCTTATTTAAAATGCCTTCTTTGTACTTCAATTTCAGTTCTCCTTGCAAACAGATATGACCAGAAGGCAGTTAGAGTATGAGGCAAGGCAAATCAGAGCTGCAATGGAAGAACAACTAGGTACTTGTCAGGACATGGAGAAGCGAGCACAGGTATAGTTTTTCTTTCATTAGTAGAAGGAATGGGAAAGGTTTTTCCTGTGTTTTCATTGTTATTGGTGGTTTATATCTTTAAACTGTATGTAAGCCCAGTGAATACCTTAGAACATCAATGTAGCCTTTTAAATACAAAAATAAGAATTGAAACATAGAAAATACCTACTCAGGAAAAAGGACCTTTCTCTGCCTGTTTAAAAGAAAGCTTGTGAGTAGGTGGGAGTAGTAGACAATGTCTTGAAAAGAAAGTAATTTTTGATCATTTCGTTGTAATTTATTTCAATTTTAAATTTGAACAAACATGTAATTGCAACTGCTTTATTTTGTTTGTCATGTTGTTGTTGTTGTTAAAGTTTGTGCTTTAAACTTTAAATTCCAGTTACTGTTGTTAAGTTTCCTTGACCAGAAAGCATGTATCAAGGAATAATCTTTGAAAATGAGATATATCAGCAAGATGTAACTTGCATCCTTACCTGTAAATTATTTATGTATAAAGTATATGTATAATTCTGTATGCAAATCATGTTACACACATTTGGAAGTATAATTCAGAATGTAATTGTGTGTAAATGAAATTATCAATTGCATGCTGGCTTTAAAAAAATATTCCCCCACAGTAGTAGAGTGACAATTTGAGTTACATATTGCCACCTATTTCCATAGGTGTTAAATAGCCAGGTATGTTATTAATAGCCAACTTTTAATAAAAAAAAATAGTCTCTTTAGGCTTCATTTTCTTCACCAAATTTACCTCAACACAAAATTCTACATATGAAACATTTCTGATGAATTCTGTTTGTAATTAAAATTTAAAACAGCTTTTTCTAAAGCAAATAATTTAGTAGAACTTTTCAGAAAATTCTTATAGTTATAGTTTTTGGGAAAATATGCATCCTCTAATTGTAGAGCTCACTCTAAGAGGTATGTACATTAAGGCCGTGTAAGGATCTATATTGACGTACTCAGACCAAAGTTCACTCTTCCTTGTTTTAAGCTGCTTGGATAACTGACTCTGATCTGGAAGCCATATGGCTGTGTTAGAGGTTTATCAGCTATGGTGCTGCCTTGCACTAATACAGCTGTGCTACTTGTGTGCAACCAGCTCCAAATGAAGGCAGAACAGACTCAATTGTCTGCAGATGTCTGGTTAGCCCTGTTGTAAAAGAAAGTAATACTGAATTGACACTAGAACTTCTGAGCAAGGTATCTTCTTGCTAATAAGCTGGCCAAACGTTAAGTGCACTCAGAGGATAAATCAAGTATTTATAAGATTTGACTGTAGTTATATCACTATGAAAGTAATTAAGTTGTCCCTAAATGTGTACTTCCCTACACATTCTGTTTTAATTCCAGGGGGGTGGGTGGGCACTACCAAGAGGATGTTGAATTTTTCTGTGGTTTTCTGAATTAATATTTGCACATGGGTTTATCACAATTATTTTATTTCCTATACGTATGTATAACACCTATATACTTAAGGAAATTACAGAATCACAGAATGTTAGGGATTGGAAGGGACCTCGAAAGATCATCTAGTCCAATCCCCCTGCCGGAGCAGGATTACCTAGATCATGTCACACAGGAACGCGTCCAGGCGGGTTTTGAATGTCTCCAGAGAAGGAGACTCCACAACCTCTCTGGGCAGCCTGTTCCAGTGTTCGGTCACCCTCACCGTAAAGAAGTTTTTCCTCATATTTATGTGGAACCTCCTGTGTTCCTACTTGCACCCGTTGCCCCTTGTCCTGTCAAGGGATGTCACTGAGAAGAGCCTGGCTCCATCCTCATGACACTTGCCCTTTACATATTTATAAACATTAATGAGGTCACCCCTCAGTCTCCTCTTCTCTAAGCTAAAGAGACCCAGCTCCCTCAGCCTCTCCTCATAAGGGAGGCGTTCCACCCCCTTAACCATCTTCGTGGCCCTGCGCTGGACTCTCTCTAGCAGTTCCCTGTCCTTCTTGAACTGAGGGGCCCAGAACTGGACACAATATTCCAGATGTGGCCTCACCAGGGCAGAGTAGAGGGGGAGGAGAACCTCTCTTGACCTGCTAACCACACCCCTTCTAATACACCCCAGGATGCCATTGGCCTTCTTGGCCACAAGGGCACATTGCTGGCTCATGGTCATCCTGTTGTCCACTAGGACCCCCAGGTCCCTTTCCCCTACGCTGCTCTCCAACAGGTCTGTCCCCAACTTGTACTCATGCATGGGGTTGTTCTTGCCCAGATGCAGGACTCTACACTTGCCCTTGTTATATTTCATTAAATTTCTCCCTGCCCAACACTCCAGCCTGTCTAGGTCTCTCTGAATA
This sequence comes from Nyctibius grandis, assembly GCF_013368605.1. Lineage (NCBI taxonomy): Eukaryota > Metazoa > Chordata > Aves > Nyctibiiformes > Nyctibiidae > Nyctibius > Nyctibius grandis. The sequence goes on from NC_090694.1 coordinate 5,844,210, forward strand.
GCAGCACAGCCTTCTGGTGTGTCAGCCACTCCTCCCAGTTTGGTGTCATCAGCGAACTTGCTGACAGTGCACTCTATTCCCTCATCCAAGTCATTAATGAATATATTGAATAGTACTGGTCCCAGTACCGACCCTTGACGGACTCCACTAGATACAGGCCTCCACCTGGACTCTGTCCCATTGACTACCACTCTCTGGCTTCTTTCCTTCAGCCAGTTCCAAATCCACCTCACTATCCGATCATCCAGACCACACTCCCTCAGTTTAGCTGCGAGGATGCTGTGGGAGATTGTGTCAAATGTTTTACTGAAATTGAGGTAGACCACATCCACAGCTTTACCATCATCTATCCACCGGGTTATGTCCTCATAAAAGGCTATCAAATTAGTGTCTATTAGGATTATATAAAGATTATAAAATAGGAAATAACTAATCTGCATTGGTTTTATTATACTAAGGACAGGTGCCAAAACTGTGTAGAAGTTAATTGTTGTATAAATGCATAAAAGCAAATTCCAGACTATTCCACTGTAATGTTCAAATGTGAAAACTGAACTTCTCATATTTAGCAGGTATAGTGAACTTGCTAGTTTTTCAACTTTCATTTTGCTTTATGTTTTTGTTCCTGTATGATTGTGATACAGAATACAATGCCAAATCTAAGTTGGAGGAAGAGAAAAGTTGAGCTATATGAAGACTGGCATTTCAGACAACTCTCTATTAATAGTCCCCAAATACTTATTCTGTGAGAGAGCTGATGATAACCTGCCGCTGGCCAGGAAATTAATGTACTAGCTGCCCTCTCTCCTGGACCTTAAATTAATAGTAAAATAATAGCCTTCTCCCTCTCTCATCTGTCATCATTGGGACTTGCTTCCTTTAACCTCCTTCTTCTGAAACACTGTGTACATTAGTTAGTTCACAGCAACTTATTATTTATGCATTATCCTTTATGAAGTTTGTACACAACCACATGCCCAACGGTTACTAAAAAAGATGCATTAGTAGTGTTAGCAATTTATTTTAGCTTATCCATTTAAACTTCACGTGGTAGTTCCTGTTTGAAAAAAGAAAAAGACGTAGTTAATCACATTTTGTTTTGACTATTCAAATATTGTAGTCCAATACTTATAAGCAGAAGTAAAATTTCATTTCTCTAAATGTGGTGAGTTGACCTCAGCCAGCAGCCAAACGCCCACCCAGCCTCTCATTCACTCCCCTTTCCCACAGGATGGGAACAAAATAGAAGGAAGTTGAAAAGATCAAAATAATGTCAGTTTAATAGGGAAAGCAAAAGCTGCACGTGCAAGCAAAGCAAAAAGAATTCATTAACTACTTCCCATCAGTAGGCAGATGTCCAGCCACTTCCTGAAAAGCAGGGCCTTAGCACACGTAATGGTTGCTTGGGAAGACAAATGCCATAAGCACGAATGTCTCCCGCTTTCTTCTCCTTTCCCGAACTTTCATTGCTGAGCACAACATCTCATGGTATGGAATATCCCTTTAGTCAGTTGGAGTCAGCTGTCCTGGCTATGTTCCCTCCCAGTCTCTTGTCCACCCTCAGCCTACTCACTGTTGGAGGAGGGAAGAGAGAGAAAGCCTTGATGCTGTGCAAGCACTGTTCAGTAGTAGCCAAAACATTGGTGTGTTATCAACACTGCTTTAGCCACAAATACAAAGCACAGCACCATAGGGGCTGCTATGAAGAAAGTTAACTCCATCCCAGCCAGACCTAGTACAGTAAAATCTTAAAAAAATAAAAATTAATTCTAATTCCGAGACTTGACATCATATTCACATAGAATGTATTTTTCCTTCATGCTGGAACAAAAATGATGTCATTAGGTTTAGAGTTTCTTAAAATCTCTCTCAAAAAATGATCATTCTTGTAGGAATTTATTCCAAGAGCTTTAAAAATTGGCTAAAACAGCAGACCGCTAAAGGTTTCAGAAAATTTACATTATGGTGCAGGTTGACCCACCAGCCACTTGCTGACTCCCCCCGCACAGCAGGATGGAGAAGAGAATTGGAAAAGCAGAAGCGAGGAAAAACTTGTGGGTCAAGATAATGACAGTTTAAGTGAAGGGGAAAAAAAAAAAAAAAAATGAAAAAAAGGAAAAAAAGCAAATGATGCAAAGGCAATCACTCACCACCTCCCACAAGCAGACTGATGCCCAGCCAGTCTCCCAGCAACAACTACTGTGGAAAGACTACCCCCCACCCACCCCCGAGTTTTATTGCTGAGCATGATGTTATATAGCATTGAATATCCCTTTGATCATTGGGATCAGCTGTTCTGGCTGTGTCCCTTCTCAATCTCTTGCCCACCCTCCAGTTTACTCACTTGGGGAGGCATAGAGTGAAAAAGAGAAGGCCTTGATACTGCACAAGCACTGTTCAGGAATAGCTAAAGCACTGGTGTGTTATCAATGCTGTTTTGGTCAAAAATCTAAAACACGGCACCATATGGGCTGCTAGGAAAAAAAGTAACTCCATCCCAGCCAGACTTGGTACAGTTCAGGTTGGATCACTGCTACACTTGCCCGGTTCCTGATGAGGATCATTCTCCATTGGTTTGGGTGGCTCCTGCTGGAGCATCATACAGCAATGGCATATCGTGCAACTCACGTCATGGTTATTTCCGCCAAGGTTAAATTTCCTTGAAGGTACACACCAGATTTCCCCATCTTGATGTATTACCCCACCAAGTACATCCAGGTCCTTGTGTGAAAGCAACCCTATGAATGGGTTCGCCTTTTCCCGAGGAAGGCATGATCCACACTGTCTTTCCAAACCAGTTCCCTATGCACACTACGGAGACCTTATCTCTTTCCACAGTACGCAGGGGTTTTGTTTGGGTGGGCCCAGGTTGGTGAGCAGAACTTCTAATGTTAACCAGCCAAGTGGCTTCTGCTAGGTTTGGCATGGCATCGCCTCAGGGTGGCAGTGCTAGGTGGGAACACTTAGGCTGCTCCTGGGAGCACAGAGGGCTCAGGAGCGTATCTGAAATGCTTGTATACCAATGCACGCAGTATGAGAGACAAAAGGATGAACTGGAAGCGTTGGTCAGTTCCCAGAGCTATGATATGATGACCCGCTTAGTAGATGAGGGCAGGGCTGTGGATGTAGTCTATCTAGACTTCAGTAAGGCATTCGACACTGTCTCCCACAGCATCCTCCTAGACAAACTGGCTGCCCGGGGCATGGCTGGGCGGACTCTTCGATGGGTTAAAAACTGGCTGGATGGCCGAGCCCAGAGAGTGGTGGTGAATGGGGCAAAGTCCAACTGGCGGCCGGTCACTAGCGGTGTTCCCCAGGGCTCAGTTCTGGGGCCGGTGCTGTTCAATATCTTTATAGATGATCTAGACATAGGGATCGAGCGCACCCTCAGTAAATTTGCAGATGACACCAAGCTGGGTGGGAGTGTTGATCTGCTGGAGGGTAGGAAGGCCCTACAGAGGGATCTGGACAGGTTAGATAGATGGGCCGAGACCAACGGCATGAGGTTCAACAAGAACAAGTGCCGGGTCTTACACTTTGGCCACAACAACCCCATGCAGCTCTACAGGCTGGGGGAAGAGTGGTTAGAGAGCGGCCTGGCAGAAAGAGACCTGGGGGTGCTGATCGACAGCCGGCTAAACATGAGCCAGCAGTGTGCCCAGGTGGCCAAGAAGGCCAATGGCATCCTGGCCTCTATTAGGAATAGTGTAGCCAGCTGGTCTAGGGAAGTGATTGTCCCTCTGTACTCTGCACTGGTGAGGCCGCACCTTGAATACTGTGTCCAGTTCTGGGCCCCACACTTCAAGATGTTGAGATGTTGGAGCGAGTCCAGAGAAGGGCGACCAAGCTGGTGAAGGGTCTGGAGGGTCTGACCTATGAGGAACAGCTGAGGGAGCTGGGGTTGTTTAGCCTGGAGAAGAGGAGGCTCCGAGGTGACCTTATTGCAGTCTACAACTACCTGAAGGGAGGTTGTAGCAGGGTGGGAGTCAGCCTCTTCTCCCAGGCAACTAGTGATAGGACAAGAAGACACAGCCTCAAGCTTTGCCAGGGGAGGTTCAGGTTGGACATTAGGAAGCATTTCTTCTCAGAAAGGGTCATTAGACATTGGAACAGGCTGCCCAGGGAGGTGGTGGAGTCACCATCTCTGGATGTGTTTAAGAAAAGACTGGACATGGCACTTAGTGCCATGGTCTAGTTGACATGGTGGTGTCAGGGCAATGGTTGGACTCGATGATCCCAGAGGTCTCTTCCAACCTGATTGATTCTGATTCTGTGCAGGACAGCATCAAATGCTTTGCACAAGTCCAGGTAGAGGACATCAGTCACTCTTCCTTTATCCACAAGCACTGTAACCTCATTGTAGAAGGCCACCAAATTTGTCAGGCATGATTTGCCCTTAGTGAAGCCATGTTGGCTGTCACCAGTCACCTCCTTAATTTCCATGTGCCTTAGTATACTTTCCAGGAGGATCTGCTCCATGATCTTGCTGGGCACAGAGGTGAGACTGACTGGCCTGTAGTTCCCCAGGTCTTCCTTTTTTCCCTTCTTGAAAATGGGGGTTATGTTTCCCCTTTTCCAGTCACTGGGAACTTCACCAGACTGCCACGACTTCTCAAAAATGATGGATAGCGGCTTAGCACCTTCATCTGCCAGTTCCCTCAGGACCTGTGGATGCACCTCATCAGGTCCCATGGACTTGTGCACCTTCAGGCTCCTTAGATGGTCTCGAACCTGATCTTCTCCTACAGTGGACAGTTCTTCATCCTACCAGTCCCTGCCTCTGCCTTCTGCAACTTGGGCGGTGTGGCTTGAGCACTTGCTGGTGAAGAATGAGGCAAAAAGATCGTTAAGTACCTCAGCCTTCTCCATATCCGGGGTAACCAGGTCTCCTGCTTCCTTCCGGAGAGGGCCCACATTTTCCCTAGTCTTCCTTTTATCACCGACATACCTATAGAAGCATTTCTTGTTGCCCTTGATGTCCCTGGCCAGATTTAATTCTATCAGGGCTTTAGCTTTCCTAACCTCATCCCTGGCTGCTTGGACAATTCCTCTGTATTCCTCCCAGGCTACCTGCCCTTGCTTCCACCCTCTGTAGGCTTCCTTTTTGTGTCTGAGTTTGCCCAGGAGCTCCTTCTTCATCCATGCGGGCCTCCTGGCGTTTTTGCCTGCCTTCCTCTTTGCTGGGATGCATCGCTCCCGAGCTTGGAGGAGGCGATCCTTGCATATTATCCAGCTTTCTTAGGCCCCTCTTCCCTCCAGGGCTTTATCCCAAGGGACTCTACCAAGCAGGTCCCTGAAGAGGCCAACGTCTGCTCTCCTGAAGTCCAGGGTGGTGAGCTTGCTGTACGCCCTCCTCGCTGCCCTATGGATCTTGAATTCCACCATTTCATGGTCGCTGCAGCCAAGGCTGCCCTTGAGCTTCGCATCCCCCACCAGCCCCTCCTTGTTGGTGAGAATGAGGTCCAGCATGGCACCTCTCCTCCTTGGCTCCTCTATCACTTGGAGAAGGAAGTTATCATCCACACATTCCAGGAACCTCCTGGATTGCTTGTGCCCTGCTGTGTTGTCCCTCCAACAGATATCAGGGTGGTTGAAGTCCCCCAAGAGGACCAGGGTTTGTGAACGTGAGGCTACTCCTATCTGTCTGTATAGGACCTCATCCGCTCCGTCTTCCTAGTCAGGTGGCTTGTAGCAGACGCCCAGTATCATGTCACCTGTCCCTGCCCTCCCTTTAATCCTGACCCATAAGCTCTTGATTGGCTCCTCCTGCATCCCCAGGCAGAGCTCCATGCACTTGAACTGGTCATTGACATAGAGGGCAACACCCCCTCCTCGTCTCCCCTGCCTGTCCTTCCTAAAGAGCTGTATCCTTCCATTCCAACACTCCAGTCATAGGAGCCGTCCCACCACGTCTCTGTGATGCCAATAAGGTCATAGCCTTGCAGGTATGCACATGTCTCTAGCTCCTCTTGTTTATTCCCCATGCTATGTGCGTTTGCATAAGTTGAATTATTAAGTTATGCCACAGTTGATATTGCCAATGCATTTTTCTCAGTTCCTTTGGCAGTAGAGTGCAGGTCACAGTTTGCTTTCATATCGTGTCCAATACATCTGGAATCGACTGCCCCAGGAGTGGAAGCATAGTCCTACCCTTTGTCATGGACTAATCCAAGCTGCACTGGAACAGAGTGATGCTCCTGAACATATGCAATATATCCATAACATCATTGTGGGGGGCAACAAGGCAGAAGAAGTGTTTGAGAAGGGAAAAAGAATAATCCAGATCCTTCTGAAAGCTGGTTTTGCCATTAAAAACAAAGCAAGCTCAAAGGACCTGCACAAGAGACCCACTTCTTGGGAATAAAACAGCAAGATGGGCATCATCACATCCCAGTGGATGTGATCAATAAGATAACAGCTATATCCCCACCAGCTAACAAAAAAGAAACTCAAGCTTCCTAGGCCTCGTGGGATTCTGGAAAATGCATGTTCCAGGTTACAGTCAGCTTGTGAGCCCTCTGTATGAACTGACCCGATATAATTTAGATTGGATATCAGGAAAAATTTCTTCACTGAAAGGGTTGTCAAGCATTGGAACAGGCTGCCCAGGGAAGTGGTGGAGTCACCATCCCTGGAGGTATTTAAAAGACGTGTAGAGGTGGTGCTTAGGGACATGGTTTAGCGGTGGACTTGGCAGTGCTAGGTTAACGGTTGGACTTGATGATCTTAAAGGTCCTTTCCAACCAAAACGATTCTATGATTCTATGAATAACTGTTTTGACTGGGGCCCCAAGCAGCAACAGACCTTCAAACAGATCAAACAGGAGATGGCTTGTGCGGTAGCCCTTAGGACAGTGTGGACAGGACCAGATGTGAGAAATGTGCTCTACACTGCAGCCAGGGAGCATGGCCTCACCTGGAGCCTCTGGCAGAAAGCACCCAGAAAGACTCGATGTTGACCTCTAGGATGTTGGAACCGGGGGTATCAAAGATCCAAGGCCCACTACACTGCGACTGAAAAGGAGATACTAGCAGCATATGAACTGGTTCGGGCCACTTCATTAGTAGTCAGTACAGAAGTACAGATCCTCTTAGCACTGTGACTGCCTGTGCTACACTGGACGTTCAAAGGAAGAGTCCTCTCTACACATCACGTGAGCAAAACTACGTGGAGTAAGTGGGTGACGTTGATCACGCAATGGGCTTGAATGGATAACCCCAACCGCCCAGGAATCCTGGAATAGATCATGAACCAGCCAGAAGGCAGAGATTTCAGAGCATCGCCTGAGGAGGTGACTTGTGCCCAAGAGGCCCCGCTGTGTAATACGTTACCGGAAAATGAAAGACAATATGTTCTGTTTACTGACAAGTCCTGTTGTATTGTGGGAAACTATCGGAGGTGGAATGCTGCTGTGTGGAGTCCCACACAACAAGCCACAGAAATCGTTGAAGGAGAAGGCAAGTCAAGTCAGTTTGCAGAAGTGAAAGCCATCCAGCTGGCCCTAGATATTTCCCGAACGAGAAAAGTGGCCAGCACTCTATCTATATACTGACTCATGGATGGTGGCAAATGCCCTATGGGGGTGGCTACAGCAGTGGAAGACGACCAATAGGCAGCACAGAGATAAACCCATCTGGGCTGCTACATTGTGGCAAGACATCGCTGCCCAGGTAGAAAACATTGCTCTAAAGGTACGTCATGAAGATACTCATATGCCCAAGAGCTGCGCCACCCAAGAACATGAAAAGAATGAGCAGGTAGACTAGACTGCAAGAATTGGAGTGGCTCAGATGGATCTGGACTGGGAGTGTAAGGGTGAGCTATTTGTAGCTCGGTGGGCCCATGAACCATTAGGACATCTAAGGAGAGATGCAACATATAGATGGGCTCACGACTGAGGTGTGGACCTGACCACCACCACTATTGCACAGGTTATCCATGAACATAAACATGTGCCATAATTAAGTCAAGCAGGTAAAGCCTCTCTGGAACAGAGGATGGTGGCTGAGATATCATTATGGGGAGGCCTGGCAGATCAATTATATGACCAAGGCAGGTGCCATGTGCTTACCATGGTGGAAGTGACTACTGAGTGGCTGGAAACATACCCTGTGACCCATACCACTGCCAGAAACACCATCCTGGGTCTTGAAAAACAAGTTCTATGGCAACACAGCACCCCAGAAAGAACTGAGTCAGACAATGGGACTAATTTCCAAAACAACTTCATAGACACCTGGGCCAAGAAACACGACACTGACTGGGTTTATCACATCCCCTATTCACCCATAAGCCTCTGGAAAGACTGAACGATACAATGGACTGTTTAAGAATATACTGAGAGCAATGGTTGCTGGGACATTCAAGCACTGGGATGTAAATTTAGAATAGAATAGACTAGACTATTTCAGTTGGAAGGGACCTACAACGATCATCTAGTCCAACTGCCTGGCCACTTCAGGGCCGACCAAGAGTTAAAGCATGTTGTTCAGGGCATTGTCCAAATGCCTCTTAAACACTGACAGGCTTGGGGCATCGACCACCTCTCTAGGAAGCCTGTTCCAGTGCTTGACCACCCTCTCGGTAAAGAAATGCTTCCTCATGTCAAGTCTGCATCTCCTCTGATGCAGCTTTGAACCATTCCCATGTGTCCTGTCACTGGATACCAGGGAGAAGAGATCAGCACCTCCCTCTCCACTTCCCCTCCTCAGGAAGCTGTAGAGAGCAATGAGGTTATCCCTCAGCCTCCTTTTCTCCAAACTAGACAACCCCAGAGTCCTCAGCCGCTCCTCATAGGACATTCCTTCCAGCCCTTTCACCAGCTTTGTTGCCCTCCCCTGGACGCATTCAAGGACTTCACATACTTCTTAAATTGTGGGGCCCAGAACTGCACACAGTACTCAAGGTGAGGCTGCACCAACGCTAAATACAGCGGGATAATCTCCTCTTTTGACCATCTGGTTATACTGTGTTTGATGCACCCCAGCATGTGGTTTGCCCTCTTGGCTGCCAGGGCACACTGCTGACTCATGTTGAGCCTGCTGTCAACCAGCACCCCCAGATCCCTTTCTGCAGGGCTGCTCTCCAGCCACTCCTCTCCCAATTTATACTTGTGCCTGGTGTTACTCCATCCCAGGTGCAGAATCCGACACTCAGGCTTGTTAAATTACATACCACTGATGATTGCCCAATGCTCCAGTCTATCTAGATCCCTCCGCAAGACCTCTTGTCCCTCGAGAGAATCAACAGCACCTCCCAGTTTGGTATCATCAGCAAACTTGCTAATGGTGCATTCAACTCCTGCCTCCAGATTACTGAAAAAAATATTGAACAGAACTGGCCCTAGAATTGAACCCTGAGGAGCACCACTGGTGACCGGTCACCAGCTAGATGTAGCCCCATTCACTACAACCCTTTGAGCCCTGCCATTCAGTCAGTTCTTCACCCAGCGCACCATGAACCTGCTCATCTCGCAGTTGGACAACTTGTCCAGAAGGATGCTGTGAGGGACAGTATCAAAAACCTTACTAAAATCCAGAAAAACTACATCCACCGCCTTCCCTTCATCCACTAGACGGGTGACCTTGACATAGAAGGATATTAAGTTAGTTAAACAGGACTTTCCCTTTGTGAACCCATATTGACTGCCTGATGATTGCATTGTTCTTTAAAATGCCTTTCAATAGTACCCAGTATGATCTTCTCCATAATTTTTCCAGGTACTGAGGTTAGACTAACAGGTCTGTAGTTTCCTGGGTCTTTCCTCATGCCCTTTTTGTAGATTGGAATAACATTGGCTAGCTTCCAGTCAGCAGGGACCTCCCCAGACTCCCAAGACCTTTGGTAGATGATCAAGAGGGTTCCTGCTGTAACATCTGCTAGCTCCTTCAGTACTCTGGGGTGAATCCCATCAGGCCACATGGACTTATGAACATTCAGCTGATACAGCTGGTCCCTTACAAATTCAGTGTCCACAACTGGAAAGTCACTGTTCCCACACTCTTAGTCCTCTGACTCAGAGGACCGGGCAGCCCAAGGTCTATCAGTATTATTAAAGACTGAGGCAAAAAAAGCATTGAATGCCTCTGCTTTTTCTTCATCCCTATTAGTCAGATGACCATCCTCAACAAGTATCAGTCCAATGCTTTCTTTAGACCTCCTCTTGCTATTAACATACTTAAAAAAGCCTTTCTTCTTGTCTGACACAACACTGGCCAGTTTCAACTCTAATTGAGCTTTGGCCTTTCATGTCTTCTCCCTGCATATGCGAACCACAGCTCTGTAATCTTCCTGCGAAGCCTGACCTCGCTTCCAGAGATCATACAATTTCTTTTTCCTCTTGAGCTCCACGAGGAGTTCCCTGTTCAGCCAAGCTGGTCTTCTGCCCCGCTTGCTTGACTTTCGACACAGTGGAATTGCCTGCTCCTGTACTTCTAAAAGGTGATTCTTAAAGACTGACCAGCACTCGTGGACTCCTAAACCCTCAAAAGCAGATTCCCAGGATACTCTGCTAAGTAGCTCCCTGAATAGCTTCAAGTTTGCTCTCCTGAAGTCCAGGGTAGCAACTCTGCTGTCCTTTTTTCTCATTACACTGAAAATTTTAAACTCAGCCATTTCATGATCACTCTGGCCAAGACAGCCACCTACCATCACATCTCCCACGAGTCCTTCTCTATTCACAAACAATAAGTCTAGGAGGGCATCTTTCCTAGTTGGCTCAATGAGTACTTGTGACTTCACACAGCTATGTCTCATCTGGGTCACCAAAACTATAAAGAAAATTTCGCAACTGGCCCGTGCTGACTAACGAGAGAAGTTAGAATGCAAAGCATAGAATTACAAGAGTAATTCTTTTATTCATGCGCCTGAGGTGTCCCATTCAAATTGGGGCACACCAAATGCAGTTTTACTCAGGGTTCTTATACCTTTCAAGCGTTCAGATACAACATGATTTGACCAATCACTACTTAACACACACATACTACTGTTTTGCAAAGCATCTATAATCCTATGGCATCATCATCCACCTGCTGCTTTCTTGATCTAGATGACCCTGGAGTTGGTCTTTCTACGGTTACTTATCTACGATGCCAGATAACGGGAGGGTTTCACAGAGGTGTTAGAGGGGCTAGTGTAAAAGAAAATAAATGATTTGCTTTGCTTTATGTTTAGATCAAAGAGTTTAGACCTAGATAGGAAAATTAATAAAGATAGAATAAATAGATGGACTATAAGAATAGTGGATAGAGTTAAGGAAACAATAGCCACAGGTGCTCAGAAATTCTGAGAACCACAACGCAACCATAATGCTGCTCATTGGGCCCTTGTATAGCCCCCTCCAGGGCTGGCTTTAAACCCAGTCAAGTTAATCAGTAGTTTCTTAGAAGTTTAGATATATCAAAAGATAATTAATTGTTTGGAAAATAAGCATTTATCAAAAGAGCATGAGACTATAGAGGTAGAAAACCGCTCAACTTAGGTCTACATTGTGGTATATAGTTAATAGAACATCCTGAAGTTTTCTTAGAATTGTAAGGTAAAAACACCTGTGTGTACAGAAGAAGATGGACGAGGAGATAAGTGACCAAGACGACCCTGAAGACTTCAAGGTCAGAAAGAGGGATTGTGATGGACTTTTGACAAATGAGAAGATTCAGGAACCGAGAATTCGTGGAAAAGTACTGAAGACTTTGTATCTTACGTAATATATTTTAAAGAGTATATAAGGTATAGAGGTTTTACTGTTAGTTGCCATTCACTGAGGTGGTGGCCCAACTCTGAGTTGTCAATAAAGCAAACCTAGAGGTACCCACGTCTGGTCGTTTTCCTTGAACAGCTAGGACACTGGCGTTATCTCAGTAGTTCAGGGGTATCCTTTATTCTTCAGGGTGCAAGGAGGAGGACGACAGCCCCTAATGAGCTGAGGTCCTTTAGTCATGCTGACTTAACCACGACTATGCAATATACAATGTAAACTATATATATCTCTCTCTCTATCTTAAGGAGGTTTATACAATTTCATACTGTAAAGACTAATTCATACAATAGTTAGGGAATGAGATTTTCCTAACAACAGCTTCCCTTTTTTCCCCCCCTCCATGTGTGTCCATGCACTGGGTCTGTCCAGTTTATGAAATTAAATTTGCAAAAATATAATTAATTCAATACCTATAAAAAGTATTTTTATTTGTAAATGCTTTTTCTAATGGCATGAATCAGATTATTCTCATCTGTTACTGATCATTGCTGATCATGATTTTGAGGTTAGGAGAGAGTTTAAGGTGGAAGAGCTGTTACTACTCAAAGAAAATTTTTGATGGAAATTATTCTATCTTTTTATACCCCAAGGTTGTTTATATGAGTACTTTCACAATATCAGAATATTCTGTTCTCTGGCATACACTGTCAAGTTCACTGAGAATGCAGCAAGGCAAATGAAGTAAGTTTTTTTGAACATTATAATGCTTTTATGAGGAAAAAAGGTTTTCAATTTTAACAGTTTTTCTACAGGATGAGTATTTCCAAAGACTTGTCTAATGTGTGTGGGGGTGGTGGTTTGGTTTTTGTGGGGTTTTGTGAGGTTTTTTTGAAGCTCCCAACAATAAGTAAAGCTGAATGAATGCAGAATCACAGAAAAGTGATTTCTTCTTTTGGAAATCTTTTTTTTTTTTGATAAATATGTCAATGTTATTCCCAGTAAGAAGGGTAACAAAATATATGCTACTCTACTTACATTACGTAATTACAATTATAATTAATAATTTCGCTTCCATTGGTAGGCCATAAAATGAAAAAATCTTGAAAAGGTAACAATTCCTAAAAATTACTCTCAAAGCTACCGATATTTCAAACAGTAGCTTTTGCTCAACACTGGAGGCAAAACAGGTACAATTCTCTTTCAACCAAGCAATACATAAAATAGGAAAATGAAACAGAACTGTCTGCATTAAAAAAAAATAATTATTGATTGAGACAGGAAATTTTTAGGATATGTTAGTTGTTTCTACAGAAAATACTATTAAAATTTTTTAGGTACGTGCTTCAGTAATTCAGTAAAACCAAATACATCTGGAACTAGCCAGAGAGAAAGCAGGGTACATTTAATAAGAATTCTATTCTAAACCAGTAACCTAAACAGATACACCTTTCTCCCCGCCTCTTAAATACTTTGGAACTAGAGGGGAGATGAGCAAAACAGAAATATGCAGACAATACCATCATTTCTTCTGGTAAATGAATCCATTTTTTTTTCCCTTCAGAAGATCATTTTGGCCAAGCTAAACATCTAGTGAATTTGCCAAATTCACACACAGTTAATAAATGAATTGCTCCACATCCAAACACTCTTGCCCACAAGCAGCATGTATTGTGCCAATGTATTAGATTCCTGTGTGGAAATGTTCCTGTTTCAGGTCTCTGAAAAATGTTAGTTTTCTTTCCAAATTGTTTTCATATTGAGATTTGCAAATTCCACAAGCTCTTTGAAAGTCTGTTTTAACACAAACAACACAATCTACTAGAAAATAAATATTGTTAAATATATGTTTAGAAACACAGAACTTATTAAACATGCCAAACAAATTTAAAGGCAGAGTATAGGAAAATAAGTGGTTACTTTTCCTTTAAGAAATTAGTGATTCCAGATGCACTGTCCTGTCCCCCCCACCCTCAAATTCTGATTCTTTTGGCTATTCAGGGTCTGTGCTGATGCCCTAAGTGTTCTTACATGTCATCTCAAACAGCATAATGAATAGGGCAGTTTTGATTATTAATTATTTCACTAATAATGAAGCCAGATGTTATCTGACCATGTCTCTACAAATCATTTTCTCAGCAGCACAAATCTTCACTCCCTCAATTGTGACAGTAACACTGCTTGTGTAGTGTTTCATAACCAGATCAGTGAACTCATCTCAAATTAAAATATCCTGCTCCCTTTTTTTCCCAGGGTTATTTTAAACAAAGATCAGTTCACTGCTTAAGCTGTCATTATCATTGAGAAAAACATCCAAACACCTGTCACCTTAGAATCCACAATAGTGGGAAAGGATCACAAATCATAAAACAGATGTACTAACCACACTGAAGAACTCCAGTTGTTATAAACTAATATTCCTTGTTCTGAGTGGCCTGTAGTTCGTTTGAAGCTTAACTGAAAGCCCCAAGTACGCTTAAAGATTTTACTATCATGTGGTAGAATACAGCACTGGAAAGAATACAATCAAGTACACTGTTTTAAGATGGACATCAAAGATTACTGAAAGGTTCTTACTCTGAATAAGAACCAAGGTGCCCTGTCCCTATTAAACATCATACATGGAGAACTCTGTTCTATTAATCTTGATAATAATCTAGGCACTATGAAGAAAGCCCATTTCAATGAAAAACTGGAAGGGAAGTGTCCTGGTTTGGCCTAAACCAGGCCAATTTTCCTTTAAGTGATTTTACTTTCAGCTAAGTCTCCTCTAAGTAACTGCACTTTCTGAAACTAACTGCATGTTTTGCAGACAGTGTCTGCTTCTAGGACTGATAACTACAAACTTCGAGCGTTATCACTGAGGCACCGGTATGGATGTTATGCAGAAAGGCTCTGGCTGTACTTATTCTTAGAGAAACCAAGGTCACTGCTAAATCCTCACTGCATACAAGTGAAGAGCCACAGGCTGGTCACACCTGCAGGGAGGAACAGACAGGGCAGGTGACCCAAAACTGACCAATGAGGTATTCCATCCCATACACATCATTCTCAGTATAAAGCAGGGGGATCACGAGGGTCTCGGCCTGCTTGAGCCTTCAGCCCTTTCTTCTCCCTTCTGGTATGGCCAGTGTCCAAAGAGGACTCTGTTTTCCTGCTGCCCCCGTGTCCTGGTTTGGCCTAAACCAGGCCGATTTTCCTTTCAGTGATTTTTACTTTCAGCTAAGTCTCCTCTAAGTAACTGCACTTTCTGAAACTAACTACATGTTTTGCAGACAGTGTCTGCTTCCAGGACTGATAACGCTCGAAGTTTGTAGTTATCACTGAGGCACCGGTAGGGATGTTGTGCAGTAAGGCTCTTGCTGTACTTAGTCTTAGAGAAACCAAGGTCACTGCTGAATTCCTCACTGCTTATGAGTGAAGAGCCGAAGGGGGGTCACAGCTGCAGGGGGGAGCAGACAGGGCAGGTGACCCAAATTGACCAACGAGGGTATTCCATCCCATACACGTCATTCTCGGTATAAAGCGGGGGGGATCACAAGGGTCTGGCGCCTCTTGCTCTTTCTGCTATGGCCGGTGTCCAAGGAGGACTCCGTCTGTTTTCTTGCTGCCCCCGATCCCGATCTGTGCATCCCTGAATCCAGCTCTCGACCATCGCTAGGCCCAGCCTGGGCCTTCCCGGAGCCTGCCCTGCAGTGCCAGTGGTGACGTTGCCGACATCGGGGGAGCTCGATCTTGGTTTTGTATATATATTTGTATATATTTGATTATTCCAATATTATTATTATACTCTTTTTCATTATTATAGGTTTATTAAAACTGTTTTAACTTTCCAACCCGTAAGTCTCTCTCCCTTTTCCCTTTCCCTTTCCCTTCGGGTGGGGGGGGAGGGTTAACAGAGAGCGTCTGCTGCAGGTTTAATCGCCAGCCCAGCTTTAAACCGTGACAGATTTATTGGCGCCCAACGTGGGGCACGAGAGAAGCTCCAACAGGTTGCTCTGATAAGTCGAATCCCAGCTCCGGCGGGAGGAGACCCACAGAGCTCAGCTGAGAGAGTATCAGATTTCTTCCTTTGAGATTTACGAGGGGTTGGAAATTAAAACAGATAGTAAAGATGCTGATGTCATTTTTGAACGCTGTGTTATCTCATCTCTTTATAAAGCCTTTTACAGAGTTAAGTGTAATGATACCTTACTTGCCGTATGCGCTGTTTGTTACTGTTTATGTGCAGTTTATCACTGCTGGGCACTGGTCAATGTGCATTGTTTTGTTATGGTGTTTCATACTGATTTATGTCATGATAAACTGGGCTGTTACTATTCTGACCGCGGTAGCAGCGATTTTATCTGCGGACTCCGGGCGTCCTTTAGCTGATTGTGTTAATGATTACACTTCCAATTTTACTTCGGGAAATAGTACCTTCTCCTTTTCTGCCAAGCTGATTCCTCTAGATTTTGTGAAATTCGGATGGTGCTGTCTAGGTGGCATGTTTTTATTTTCGGTTGTCCTGAATGTGTTTCTGATGTGGGATAAGATTAAGTATCGGTGCAGGGACAGGTGTAGGTGTTATGCAGCCACCTCAGATCCTACAGCGTGTGCTGCTGCTACAGCTCGCACCGCAGCTGCTACACCCCCCAAGATGGCCACTGCAGCTACTCAGACTCTAACGAGTCTCAGCACTCCCATGACAGCCACTGCATCTACTCAGACCCCAGCATCTAATGAATCTGTACCAATTGCTCCTGTAACCAGGAAGAAATACCAAAAGAAATCAGCTCATGAAGTGAAGGATGATGACTCAGAGCCTTCTAAGGCAGAGCCATCACGTGACCCAGGTGAAGGCCCTTCTCAGTCAGAGTCAGGGCCTGACACAGATGGGGGTTCCCTTGATCGTCATTTTAAAGCAGACCCATCACAGAAGAAAGGTCCTTCTAAAGCAGAACTATCACAGGAGGAGGACTCGGATGTAGAGATAACCTACCACTCCTTATCCCTGAAGGACCTGAGAAATATAAGGAAAGACTTCAGCCGTTATGACGGTGAGCCTATTATTACCTGGCTGCTCCGATGCTGGGATAATGGGGCAGATAGCATGCAATTAGATGGCAGAGAAGCCAGACAGTTGGGATCCCTGTCCAGAGATGGTGGTATTGATAAGGCGCTCGCAAGAAAGTCAAACACTGTCAGTCTCTGGAGGCGACTCTTGTCAGCTGTAAAGAGCAGGTATCCCTATAAAGATGATGTTATGAGCCACCTAAGCAAATGGACCACTATAGAAAAAGGTATTAACTACCTTAGAGAACTAGCTGTGCAAGAGATCATTTATAGACACCCACGGGAAATTGTAGATCCTGTAGATCCTGATGAAGTGGAATGCAACCGATCCATGTTCCGGAAGGTTGTGAAGAATGCTCCACCGACATATACCCATACATTGTCAATATTAGTCTGGGGAGAAGATGCTATGGCACGTTCTACTGTGGGTGAAATGGCTAACTGTATGCGACAGTATGAAGATAGTATTTCTTCCCCACTGCAGACCCGCATCTCAGCTGTGGAAAAACTGACTAAGGAAAACAAGGACTCATTTAAACAACTGTCAGACAAACTGTCCAGGATAGAGAATAAACTTGACTCTCTACCTACACAGGCCCGCGTTGCAGCTGTTAGGAGAAAACGCCCTCCTACAGGACCAGCTCAAAGGAAACGGAACACATCACGAGGTATCCTGTGGTTTGCCCTGTGTGGTTATGGGGAAGACATGAACAGATGGCATGGACAACCTACCAGTACCCTACAGGCACGAGTACGTGAGTTGCAAGCTAAAAGAAATACCAGAGAGAATTTTTCTAGGAGGATGGCTGCTCCAGTTACCAGTGAGCAGGACCCCAGTCAGGGTAGATGGGCCTCAAATTCCTTTTTCCAAAGTGTGAATAGGAGAAATGAAGGTCCAGTCCCTGTGAGCAGCACGAATCCATTTCTTAATTAGGGGGGCCCTGCCTCCAGCCAGGTGGAGGAGAGGGACAACAGAGTTTATTGGACTGTGTGGATTCGATGGCCTGGCACATCAAAACCACAAAGGTATCGAGCCTTGGTAGACACTGGTGCACAGTGCACCCTAATGCCATCGGATCATAAAGGGGCAGAACCTATCAGTATTTCAGGAGTAACAGGGGGATCTCAAGTGTTATCTGTATTGGAGGCCGAAGTGAGCCTAACTGAAAATGAATGGAAAAAGCACCCCATTGTGACTGGCCCAGATGCTCCGTGCATCCTTGGCATAGACTACCTCAAGAGAGGGTATTTTAAGGACCCAAAAGGGTATAGATGGGCCTTTGGTATAGCAGCTGTAGAGACTGAGGACATTAAACAGCTGTTTACCTTGCCTGGCCTCTCAGAGGATCCTTCTGTTGTGGGGTTGCTGAAGGTTGAAGAACAACAGGTGCCAATTGCTACTACCATGGTGCACCGACGACAATATCGCACCAATCGAGACTCCCTGATCCCCATTCATAAACTGATTAGACAATTAGAAAATCAAGGAGTGATTGGCAAGACTCGCTCACCCTTTAATAGTCCTATATGGCCAGTGCGAAAGTCTGATGGAGAATGGAGATTAACTGTGGACTATCGTGGCCTAAATGAAGTTACGCCACCGCTGAGTGCTGCTGTGCCAGACATGCTAGAACTTCAATACGAACTGGAGTCAAAGGCAGCCAAGTGGTACGCCACCATAGACATTGCTAACGCGTTTTTCTCTATTCCTTTGGCACCGAAGTGCAGGCCGCAGTTTGCTTTTACCTGGAGAGGTATCCAGTATACCTGGAATCGACTGCCCCAGGGGTGGAAACACAGTCCTACTATTTGCCATGGACTGATCCAGACTGCACTAGAAAAGGGTGGAGCTCCAGAACACTTGCAATACATTGATGACATCATTGTGTGGGGTGATACAGCAGCAGAAGTTTTTGACAAAGGGGAGAAAATAATCCAAATTCTTCTGAAAGCTGGTTTTGTCATAAAAAGAGGCAAGGTCAAGGGACCTGCCCGGGAGATCCAGTTTTTAGGGATTAAATGGCAAGATGGGCGTCGCCAGATCCCGATAGAGGTGATCAACAAAATAACAGCTATGTCCCCACCAACTAACAAAAAGGAAACACAAGCCTTCTTAGGCGTTGTGGGTTTCTGGAGAATGCATATTCCAGATTACAGCCAGATTGTACGCCCTCTTTATCAAGTGACCAGAAAGAAGAATGATTTTCAGTGGGGTCCTGAACAACGACAGGCCTTTGAACAGATTAAACAAGAGATTGTGCATGCAGTAGCCCTTGGACCAGTCCGTATGGGACAAGATGTTAAAAATGTGCTCTACACCGCAGCTGGGGACAATGGTCCTACCTGGAGCCTCTGGCAGAAAGTGCCAGGGGAGACTCGAGGTCGACCCCTAGGATTTTGGAGTCGAGGATACAAGGGCTCCGAGGCCAATTACACCCCAACTGAAAAAGAGATACTGGCAGCATATGAAGGAGTTAGAGCTGCCTCAGAGGTAATCGGTACTGAAGCACAACTTCTCCTGGCACCTCGATTACCAGTATTAGGCTGGATGTTCAAGGGTAAGGTTCCTACTACTCATCATGCAACTGATGCTACATGGAGTAAATGGATTGCATTAATTACACAGAGGGCTCGAATAGGAAACCCTAATCGCCCAGGAATCTTAGAAGTGATCATGGACTGGCCAGAAGGCAAAGACTTCGGAATGCCACCAGAAAAGGAGGTGACACATGCTGAAGAAGCCCCACCATATAATGAACTACCAGAGGATGAGAAGCAGTATGCCCTGTTCACCGATGGATCCTGCCGTCTTGTAGGAAAGCATCGGAAGTGGAAAGCTGCTGTATGGAGTCCCATACGACGAGTCACAGAAGCCACAGAAGGACAAGGTGAATCAAGTCAATTCGCAGAGGTAAAAGCCATCCAGCTGGCTCTAGACATTGCTGAACGAGAAAAGTGGCCAAGGCTGTATCTTTATACTGACTCATGGATGGTGGCAAATGCCTTGTGGGGGTGGTTAAAGCAGTGGAAGCGAAGCAACCGGCAGCGTAAAGGTAAACCTATTTGGGCTGCTGAACTGTGGCAAGATATTGCTACTCGGCTAGAGAAACTAGTCGTGAAGGTACGTCATGTAGACGCTCACGTACCTAAAAGTCGGGCAACTGAGGAACATCGAAACAACCAACAAGCAGATCAGGCTGCTAAAGTGTTCCAAATAGATTTGGACTGGGAACATTAGAGGTGAACTATTTTTAGCTCGGTGGGCTCATGACACTTCAGGTCATCAAGGGAGAGATGCAACATACAGATGGGCTCGTGACCGAGGGGTGGACTTAACTATGGACTCTATTGCACAGGTTATCCATGATTGTGAAACATGCGCCGCAATTAAGCAAGCCAAACGGCTAAAACCTTTGTGGTATGGGGGACGGTGGTTGAAATATAAATATGGGGAGGCCTGGCAAATTGACTACATCACACTCCCTCAAACCCACCTGGGTAAACGTTATGTGCTTACCATGGTGGAGGCGACCACCGGATGGCTGGAAACATACTCTGTGCCCCATGCCACTGCCCGGAACACTATTCTGGGCCTCGAAAAGCAAATCTTGTGGCGACATGGCACACCAGAGAGAATTGAGTCGGACAATGGGACTCATTTCAAAAACAGTCTCATAGATAACTGGGCCAAAGAGCATGGCATCGAATGGGTATATCACATCCCCTATCATGCACCAGCATCTGGGAAAGTTGAACTGTATCATGGGTTGTTGAAAACTACCCTAAAAGCAATGGGGGGTGGAACCTTTAAAAACTGGGATAAGCATTTGGCACAAGCTACCTGGCTAGTTAACACCAGAGGATCTATCAACTGAGCTGGCCCTGCTCAGTCAGACCTTTTACATACAATAGAAGGGGATAAAGTCCCTGTGGTGCATGAAAGGAATCTGTTGGGAAAAACTGTCTGGGTTCTTCCTGCTACGGGCAAAGGTAAACCCATTCGTGGGATTGCTTTTGCTCAAGGACCTGGATGTACTTGGTGGGTGATGCTGCAGGATGGTGGAGTCCGATGTGTCCCTGAAGGTGATCTGATCTTGGGTGAGAATACTTAATTCTGAACTGCATGATGTTAATTGCTGCATAATACTAACAGTGTTCATAAGTGTCTTTCAGGTTGAAGCAGTGGTGATGGGAATGGAGCTAGCTGCAAGTGGCATCCAGTAACCTCCTCGAGACTGACATCTTTAACCTGCAACCCGTGGGCACGAACTGTGACAAAGCTCATACCATCTCTCCTACCCTGGGAGACTCCTAGCCAGATGGAAACCCACAATCCTGAACTAAATGAACTTGATGAACTTTTTTTTTTTGTATAGAGATGAATCATAAACTAATGTTATCTGCATATATTTTAAAATGAAAAGTTAGTGGTGATCTGAGTATGACGTGAATGGTATGGAATAAGGGGTGGAATGTCCTGGTTTGGCCTAAACCAGGCCGATTTTCCTTTCAGTGATTTTTTACTTTCAGCTAAGTCTCCTCTAAGTAACTGCACTTTCTGAAACTAACTGCATGTTCTGCAGACAGTGTCTGCTTCCAGGACTGATAACGCTCGAAGTTTGTAGTTATCACTGAGGCACCGGTAGGGATGTTGTGCAGTAAGGCTCTTGCTGTACTTTTTCTTAGAGAAACCAAGGTCACTGCTGAATTCCTCACTGCTTATGAGTGAAGAGCCGAAGGGGGGTCACAGCTGCAGGGGGGAGCAGACAGGGCAGGTGACCCAAAATTGACCAACGAGGGTATTCCATCCCATACACGTCATTCTCGGTATAAAGCGGGGGGGATCACGAGGGTCTGGCGCCTCTTGCTCTTTCTGCTATGGCCGGTGTCCAAGGAGGACTCCGTCTGTTTTCCTGCTGCCCCCGATCCCGATCTGTGCATCCCTGAATCCAGCTCTCGACCGTCACTAGGCCCAGCCTGGGCCTTCCCGGAGCCTGCCCTGCAGTGCCAGTGGTGACGTTGCCGACATCGGGGGAGCTCGATCTTGGTTTTGTATATATATTTGTATATATTTGATTATTCCAATATTATTATTATACTCTTTTTCATTATTATAGGTTTATTAAAACTGTTTTAACTTTCCAACCCGTAAGTCTCTCTCCCTTTTCCCTTTCCCTTCGGGTGGGGGGGGAGGGTTAACAGAGAGCGTCTGCTGCAGGTTTAATCGCCAGCCCAGCTTTAAACCGTGACAGTAAGATAGCCATTAGTTCAAATTGTAGACACATTAGATTCTTAAAGACTGGAATGAGCAAGTGGGAAGAGATTCCTAAATTAAGGGAAAATATTCTCGTACAGCCCTTCCTGAACCTAGGTTTTATGAGGAAGCAAACATGATTAGTGATTCCAACTAGAAAAATGAAAATATGGAGTGCAGGAGCAGGTTTTCTGGCAGGACCTGTGGGGGACCACGCTAGAACAGTCTGTTCCTGAAGGACTGCATCCCTTGGAAAGGGACCCATGCTAGAACAGTTTGTGAAGAACTGCAGCCCATGTGAAGGACCCACGTTGGAGCAGTTCACGATGGACTGTGTCCTGTGGGAGGGACCCCATGCTGGAGAAGGGGAACAGCGTGAGGAAGAAGGAACAGCAGAGACAAAGTGTTATGATCTGACCACAACCCTCATTCCCCATCCCCCTGCGCCACTCGAAGTGGGGGGAGAAGATAGAGAAATCGGGAGTGAAGTTGAGCCTGGGAAGAAGGCAGGGGTGGGAGGAAAGTGGTTTTAGTTTTGTTTTTATTTGTCACTATCCTCTGTTATTAATTGGCAGTAAAATAAATTGATTTTCCCCAAGTTGAGTCTGGTTTGCCTATGATAATGATTGAGTGATATCTCTGTCCTTATCTTGACCCATGAGCTTTTTCAACATATTTTCTCCCCCTGTCCTGTTGAGAAGGGGAAGTGAGAGCGCAGCTGGGTGGGCACCTGGCAGCCAGCCAAGTTCAACCCACCACACATCCCATCCATCAAGTAGCTTTCAATGCCTATATCTTTAGAAACTCCTGTCTTGCAGAGAGGCCTCTGAAAACATCTGTGATTTCAGTCAGATTCATTTTAGGATATAAAGAAGCCTTAAATGGAAACAGTTGCATGTCTCTTTCTTTGCATTTCCTTCACAACTGATTGATATTATGGGACAACTTTGCAATATGCCCTAGATGTATGTTCTTCATATTACCTTCCAAGAAAAAAAGAGCGTCTATGGTTTTGCCAACAGACAAAACATCATATGGAGATGACATCTTCAAGATGCCTTTGTTTAGCAGTCATTTTTGTTAAGAGAAAAGAATCACAAGTTAAACAACTCATAATATTAAGTAACCAATCAACCACCTATGGTAGCTATAACCCTTTACAAACAAGAGAAAGACTGCACCATCACATTGCTACAGTTTCAGCACTTATCAATAGTGGTGAGACGATATAGAAGTGTTTGGGATGCTCCACCCCCCACCTCCAAAAAATATTTAAGGTGCTGAAAATCTGCTGATCAAAATAAAATAGCCTACAGCAAACAAACAGTAACAATGAAATACACATAATGCAGAAGCTATATTATGTGGTTTAGGATTTCTGATGGTTTTGTGTATTTAAATCTAATGTATATTCCTGGTTTCCATCCCTGGTAGGATAAATATACCATTGATCAAAATCATATGCATGATAGCTAAATATATGTTAATAAATTTTCATGTTAAAATTAGAAGTCAATGCATACTGAATGAATAAATGAAGAAGTTTACCTCTCTCTTTCTAGCTCTTCTAAATAACCAGTGCTTTCTCTGCTTCCATTCATAAATCCTCTTCTTGGAAATGATCCTATGGGAACAGGACTGCACTCTCCTGAAGGGCTTGACACAGACCCTTCCCAGTTCCCATATGAACGCATAGACACCTTTGGCCTTAACTTCACTCCAGGGAAGTTACTACTTTCCAAGTTCAGTTCTGGGTAACAAAGAACAAACATTTTCAGAGCTGAAATTGAGCAGCACAAATCTAAAAGATCATTTCTATCTTAATTTCCTACTTCATGAACAAATCTATGACTTTTTTGATGGAAACATTTAAAACATTTTGCTTTAGGATACAGAGAACATAATGTGAACAAAACCAATCTTAATGGTACAGTTAGAGAATACTAATCCTCTAAATGAGGAGATGCCCAAACTACAATCCTGCCAACCAGAACAGTATCATGACACCAGTATGCCTGCCTATCTTCGTTTAGCCCACACCCAGGGCTAAACAATAGCAGTTTTTCTCTCACCCAATGTCCCTTCCCCAAATGAGGAAGGGAATTGGAAAAAGGAGAGGGAGACTTGCAGAATAAAGTTAACCAGATTTAATGAAATGAAGAAATCAATATAAATGACCACACAAAACAGACAAAAGTATACTTATCTACAGATCACTAGCAAGTTGCTCTAGCAATCACAATGAGGAAGAAGGGAAAAGAAACAAGGAGAGCAGGAAGAGCCCCACCTTTTCCCAGCAAACCCTCTCTTTTATAGTGAGCTTGATGTCAATGATATAGAATACACCTGTGGGCCAGCCTGGGTCAGCTGCCCTGGATTTAACTGCTGAGGGCCTTGATCACCATGGCTGGCCACAAACTGAAACCAAATCCAATGAAACCAGGACACTGCCTTTCTTAAAAAACAGGCAGTATGTGGCATAAATATCATATGCATTGCTCTTGTGTCCCACTTCCTAATAGTTTCTTTCTCAGGGATCCCACAGATGCTCTGCCATCATGTAAATGATAAGTGTTTCCACCATAGGGGCCTAAATGTAGACAGCCTCTACAATATTTCTGGCTCTGTGATAGGGATAACAGATGTATGCAGGGAGTCACTGATCCAGGCTTGCTCTGCACATCTCATAACAGGATGGGTACACATTTCACCACACGCTCTAGGGAAGGGGGCATCAATTTTCAGCATGACAGATACAGTTTTAGTAATGTGACAGGGAAAGGGCAGGGCATGTAAATGAGTTCAGAAAATTAGTGGAACTAATCCACCACTAATTTAAACAATTAAAAACAGTTTTTTCATTAAGAAGTGAATAAAGTATAAGATATATCAAATGCAATTCACATGAAGCCTTGGGGTAACAATAGCAAAAGCACAAAAGCAACATAAGAACACATTATTTTTTGAAAATGTGTCTTAAAATAATTGGCAAAAAGTAACAGACACTGAGATTATGCCTAACTTCCAAAATTAGCACTGGAAAGAAGATACAGCTGAGTTGGAAAATTTTATCCTAAAGCAACAACAACTAAGAAACAAATGAACCTACTTAGAGCATAATTCTAAATTTACCTTTAAGTCGTTCCATTAAGTCAGTTTGTCCAGAAGATGCCATTGTCTCATCTTCAATATTTCCCTGTAGCTGTTTCAGCACCTCCTATAAGAAATTAAGGATAATTAAGAAACTCTTACAATAATAAACCAAGGTAAATACATCTTATCCTGCCCTCAAGTACACATTTATGCAACAGCTACTGTGACACTGATGTAAACGACATTTAATGCAAGCAGTGATCAAGTGTCATAACTTTAATTTCCATCAAATATATTCTACAGTATTTCCCAAACACTGTCACAACATAAAGTCTATATTAAATAATTCACCTTCTCTGATAACACAATTTATCAGTTTATTTAAAAGTTCTTCTCAAAGCAAATATCACTTACCTCTAATTTACAGATGGAGAAAAGGAAGCACAAAGTACAGTCAAATTTCTTCAATTTCTGAGTGATTTCAGAGTGTAAGCTAAACTCCTTTCAGATCAAACTAAGTGAGTAATTACACTCAGACCATTAATGGGCCTTCACTCCATGGGACCAGGCTGGAGCTAGACCAAAAGTAAACCCCCCTGAAACACATAATATGAATACTGGGTCCTCAATGTAAGTCATATACAGATCTGTTCATCTATAGCCAGCTGCACAATGGAATGCACTGGGTTTACATGGCAAGGTTTTGGTAGCAGACGGAGTCTGCAGGGGTAGCTTCTGTGAGAACAGACCATGGGCTGTCCTGTGCTGGACAAGGTTGATTTCAGCCAGCTCTACTGGTCAAAGCTGAGCCAACCAGTGAAGCTGGTGGCACCTCTGTGAAAATCTATTTAACAAAGGGTAAAATGCTGCACAGGCAGTGTGTGAGTGTGAGAAGCAAGGGGGGGGGGGGGGGGGGGGGGGGGGGAACAAACAACAAGAGAAACAAGCCTGAGAACACCAAAGTCAGTGAAGAATAAGGGGGAGGAGGTGCTCTGGGCACTGGAGCAGAGATTGCCCTTGCAGCCTGTGAAGAGGACCACACCAGAGCAAATATCCACACCGAAGCCCATGGAGGGCCTCATGACAGAACAGGTGGATATTCCCTGAAGGAAACTGCAGCTCATGAGAAGGAACCACACTAGAGGAGGCTCTCCTGACAGGAACTGCAGACCATGGAGGGCTCACACTGGAGCAGGTTTATCCTGAAATACTGCAGCCCATGGGGAATACCCATTCTGGAGCAAGGGAAAAGTGCAAAGAGGAAGGAGCAGCAGAGAACCATTATGAACTGACTGCAACTCCCCATTCCCCATGCACCATTGGGTGGAGGGGAAGGGGGGGAAATAGAGGAGTTGGGAATGAAGCTGAGCCTAGGAAAAAGGCTGGGGTGTGGAGAAAGTGTTTTAGTTTTTGTCTTTGTTTCTCACTGTGGTGGGTTGACCTTGGCTGGACACCAGGTGCCTGCAAGCTGCTCTATCACTCCCCGTCCTCAACTGGACAGGGGGAGAAAAATGCAATGAAAGGCTCATGGGTCAAGATACAGACAGGGAGATCACTCAGCAATTACCATCACAGGAAAAAGAGATTCAACTCAGGAAAATTAATTTAATTTATTGCCAATCTAAATCACAGTAGAATAATTAGAAATAAAAACCAAATCTTAAAACACCTTATGCCCACCCCTCCCTTCTTCCCAGGCTCAACTTCACTACCAATTTCTCTACCTCCTTCCCACAAATGGTACAGGAAAATGAGGAATGGGGGTAACATGTAATGGATTGACTGTAATCTCTGCTGCTCCTTTCTCCTCATGCTATTCCCCTCTTCCAGCATGGGGTCCAACCCACAGGATACAGCCCTTCACAAACTTCTCAAAGTGGGTCCTTCCAATGGGCTGCAGGGTAGATATCTGCTCCACTGTGGACCTCCATAGGGACAACCTGCCTCACCATGGTCTTCACCACAGGCTGTGGAGGAATAATCTCTGGTCCGGCACCTGGAGCACCTCCTCCCCCTCCTGCTTCACTGACCTTGGTGTCAAGAGAATTGTTTCTCTCACATATTCTCACTCCTGTCTAACAGCTGCTGTTGCAGAGCAGTTTTTAACCCTTTCTTAAATGTTATCACAGAGGTACTACCACTGTCCCTGATTAGCTCAGGTTTAGCCAGCAGTGGGTCCATCTTTGAGCCAGCTGGAACTGGCTCTATCAGACATGGGGGAAGCATGGGCATCTTCTCACAGAAGCCACCCCTGTAGCCCCCCCCACTACCAAAACCTTGCCAAATGTCCACATTTAGCCTGCACCCAGGGCTAAACAACAAGCAGTTTTTCTATCACCCAATGTCCCTTCCCCAAATGAGGAAGGGAATTGGGAAAAAGAGGGAGACCTGTAGGCTAAAGTTGAACAGACTTAATGAAATGAAGAAATCAATATAAATAACAACACAAAACAGACAAAAGTATGCTTATCTAACAACTGGCAAATTGCAACAGAAATCACAATGAAGAGAAGGAAGAAGAAGGAAAAGGAAGAAGGAAAAGAAAAAAAAAGAGGGGGAAAAAAAAAAGGAAGGAAAGCAAGAAGAGCACCCACCTCTTCCCAGCAAGCCCTCCCTTTTATAGTGAGCATGATGTTAATGATATAGAATACACCTATGGGCCAGCCTGGGTCAGCTGCCCTGGATTTAACTGCTAAGGGCCTTCATCACCATAGCTGGCCACAATCTGAAACCAAATCCCAATGAAACCAGGACAGGATTCCACCCCTTATTCTACATCATTTACATCAAATCACTACTATTTTCCCCATCCCTCAACATACATACACATCCACATATACACACAGATATTCTCTCCAGTCCATGAGTTATCTCTCCAAGAAGTCCATTGAATCAATTCAGTCCAAACCCACGGGTTCCATTTCTCAGAATATTTCTCAGGGCAGGAAAAACATTGGTGTGGGATCCACTCAGTTAGCAGCTCAGGACCAGGCCTCAATACAGCGTTATGGACTGTTGAAGTTGGGCACAGCAGGATAGTGTATTACATCTTGATCTTGCAGTTGGTGTATCTACTGCAGCTCATGTTCAAGGTCTGGGGTGATTCTTACTGTAATAAATTATGCGTAGCAGTATACAATTATTGGCTATTCTCACCCAGAATCAAATCTCCTTGGGGTACACATTTAACTTCCCCATCCTCCTGCAGCATCCACCAGGTGCACCCAGGTCCTTGAGCAAAAGCAATTCCACACATAGGTTTGCCTTTGCTCAAGGCAGGGGTAATCCAAACTATTTTCCCCAACCTATTTCCTCCATGAACCACAGGGATTTTATCCCCCTCTACAGTGCACAACAGCTCGGATTGAGCAGGACCAGCCCGGTTGACAGATCCCCTGGTATTAACTAACCAGGTGGTCTTAGCTAAGTGTTCATCCCAATTTTTGAAAGGCCCATCACCCATTGCTTTCAGTGTTGTCTTCAACAGCCCATTACATCATTCAACTTTCCCAGCAGCTGGTGCACAGTAGGGGATGTGATATATCCATTCAATACCATGCTCTTTAGCCCAGGTGTCTATGAGGCTATTTCGGAAATGAGTCCCCTTGTCTGACTCTATTCTGTTCAGAGTGCCGTGTCGCCACAAAAAATCTGCATTTCAAGGCCCATAATACTGTTACAGGCAGTGGCATGAGGCACAGGGTATGTTTCCAACCAGCCAGTACTTGCTTCCACCATTGTGGCCACAATTGCAGCACAAGTTTCACATTCATGGATGACCTCTGCAATACTGTCCATGGTCAAATCCATCCCCTGGTCACAGGCCCATCTGTATATGTTGCATCTCTGCCTTGATGGCCTGATGTATTATGGGCCCACCAAGCTAAAAATAGTTCACCTTTATGCTGCTAGTCCAGATCTACTTGAGACACTTTGATCTTAGCAGCTTGATCCACCTGCTGGTTGTTTTGCTGTTCCTTAGTGACTCGACTCTTTGGTGCGTGAGCATCTACGTGACATACCTTCACAACCAGCTTCTCTCATCAGATAGCAATATCCTGCCATAATTCAGCTGCCCAGATGGGTTTGCCTCTGCGCTGCCAGTTGTTTTTCTTCCACTGCTTCAGCCATCCCCACAGGGCATTTGCAACCATCCATGACTCAGTAATCAGGTAGAGTACTGGCCATTTTTCTCACTCAGCAATGTCTAGAGCCAGCTGGATGACTTTTACTTCTGCATACTGACTCCACTCACCTTCTCCCTCAGCTGCTTCCGCCACTCATTTCATAGGACTCCACACAGCAGCTTTCCACTTTCACTGCTTGCCTGCAATACGACAAGATCCATCGGTGAACAAGGCATGATGCTTCTCATTGTCTGACAGTCTATTGTATGGTGGGGCCTCTTCAGCACACATGACCTCCTCCTCTGGCAACATTCCAAAATCTTTGCCTTCTGGATAGTCCATGATCACTTCCAGAACTCCTGGGCGACTGAGGTTCCCTATGCGGGCCCACTAAGTAATCAATGCAACCCACTTTCTCCACATGGCATCAGTTGTACGATGTGTAGAGGGGGTCTGTCCTTTAAACATCCAGTTCAACACTGGCAATCTGGGTGCCAGGAGGAGCTGTGCCTCAGTGCCAATTACTTCTGAGGCAGCTGCAACTCCTTCTTAGGCTGCCAGTATCTCTTTTTCTGTTGGAATATAACAGTCCTCTGATCCTCTCTATCCCCGGCTCACAAAACCCTAGGGATCGACCTGAAGTCTCCCCCGGTGCCTTTTCCCAGAGGCTCCAGGTAGGACCATTCTCCCTGGCTGCAGTATAGAGGATGTTCTTTCCTTCTGGTCCCATCCGGACTGGTCCAAGGGTCACTGCATGAACTCTGTCTTGTTTAATTTGCTCAAAAGCCTGTTGTTGCTCAGGGCCCCATTTAAAGTCATTCTTCTTCCGAGTCACTTCATAGAGAGGGCTCACAATCTGACTGTAATGGGGAATGGGCATCCTCCAGAAGCCTACTACACCTAGGAAAGCTTGTGTCTCCTTTCTGTTAGTTGGTGGAGACATGGCATTATTTTATTACATCCACTGGGATCTGATGGCAGCCATCTTGCCACTTGATCCCTAAAAACTGGATCTCTTTTGCAGGTCCCTTGACCTTTCCACGTTTGATGGCAAAACCAGCTTCTAGAAGGATTCGAATGACTTTTTCCCCTTTTTCAAAAACTTCTCCTGCTGTATCACCCTCTACAATGATGTTATCAATGTACTGCAGGTGTTCCGGAGCTCCACCCTTCTCCAGTGCAGTCTGGACCAGTCCATGGCAAATGGTGGGGCTATGGTTCCACCCCCAGGGCAGTCGATTCCAAGTGTATTAGATGCCCCTCCAGGTGAAAGCAAACTGTTGCCTACACTCCACTGCCAAAGGAATGGAGAACAACACATTTGTGGTGTAAAACATGGCATACCACTTGGCTGCCTTTGACTCCAGTTCATAATGGAGTTCTAACATGTCCTGTACAGCAGCACTCTGTGGTGGTGTGACTTCATTTAGTCCACAGTTAGTCTCCATTCCCCATTAGACTTTCACACTGGCCGCATAGGACTATTGAAGAGGGAGTGCGTTTTTACTCCTTGGTTCTCCAGTTGAGAGATCAGCTCATGGATGGGGATCAGTGAGTCTCTTAGTCCGATATTGC
This sequence comes from Nyctibius grandis, assembly GCF_013368605.1. Lineage (NCBI taxonomy): Eukaryota > Metazoa > Chordata > Aves > Nyctibiiformes > Nyctibiidae > Nyctibius > Nyctibius grandis. Next base: position 5,875,010 of record NC_090694.1, read on the forward strand.
CATCGGTGGACTGTAGTAGTAGCAATAGGCACCTTTTGCTCCTTGATCCTCAGCAGCCCCACAATAGAAGGGTCCTCTGATAGACCAGGCAGGGTAGACAGCTGTCTAATTTCTTCCGTCTCCACAGCCACTACACCAAACACCCACCGGTACCCCTCACGTCCTTGAAATACCCTCTTTCTCAGGTAATCTATACCAAGAATGCATGGGGCATCTGGGCCAGTCACAATAGGGTGCATCTGCCACTCAGTTCCAGTCAGACTCACTTCAGCTTCCAATACTGTCAGCTCTTGGGAGCCCTCTGTCACACCAGAGATACAAATTGATTCTGTCCCTTTGTAGTTTGATGGCATTACGGTACATTGTGCACCAGTGTCCACTAGAGACTTATACTGCTGTATTTCTGATGTGCCAGGCCATCGAATCCACACAGTCCAAAAAACACAGTCATCCCTCTCCTCCACCTGGCTGGAGGCAGGGCCCCTCTAATCCTGAACATAAGTGGTAGTTATCAACACTTCGGTTCGCGTGGCTCACATAGATTTGATCCCCATTATTCACATCTGGTAAATAGGGATCCAAAGTTCATCTATGCTGTCTGGAGAGCTTCCCATTGGAAAATGGAGCAACAAATTTCCTGGAAGAAGCCCCACTCCTAATCGGTTCACCTTGTAACTCACGTACGCTTGTCCGTAAAGCCGAGATAGGTTTTCCATCCCGTTTCCTTATGTCTTCCCCATCGTCGCACAGGAAAAACCATAGGGCACCTCGTGATGTGTACCTGTAGAGGGGTTTTTGGAGGAGAATGGTCATGTAATGAGCCAGAAGTATGAGAGTATGGAGTGAGGGCCTAGCTGCGTGACAAGAGTCATGTAGTTAGTGTCAATAAGCTGACCTTGGAGAGAAGAAATGAGGAAAAACAGCAGTTGAGCAAACAAGAATTGAGGGAGTAGCCGAGGGGAGCCGAACACGGAGGAGAAGAAACAAGAACTGATGGAGCCAATTAAGAAAGGACCAGTGGCAGAGCAGTAACCAATCAACACATCAAAGAAGAGTATGCTTGAAGTGTGGACAGTAATATTAACCAATAGCAATGTACATGCTTACAGCCAGGGAAAGTACAAATGTATAAAAGGGACAGCTTATGCTTAATAAAGAGTCTTCACTTTGATTCACATTGGATTGTGTGCAGTCCTGTTTCTTCTCCTCATGTACCATCTCTCCCGAGTAGGTCTTGCAAGGGAATGCTGTCTCCTGATGGCTGAGACATTCTTCGGTACAAGTGGGGAGCAGGGTCTGTCCTCCATCTGGGAAAATTTCTCCAACACCTCACCAAGCAGTTCTGTGGATTTCTCAGACAGTTTGTCCACAGCAGAGACGCTGGCCCGTGGGGAGGAAAAGAGATTGTCTGCATATTGCCAGATCCAATTATCTATGTCACCCACTGTTGGTGCATCGGCATCTCCCCAGCTAAATAATGCTAATGAGTTGCCATACGACAGTGGTGCGGTCTGTACCCACTTGCACCATATGGGTCCGGTAACTTTGAGTGCATCTGGATCTACTGGTGTGTGCGGGTCATCCAGGTCAGCAAAAATCAGCTCCCGCACAGCTATTTCCCTGAGATTCTTGACACCTCTCTCATTGGTTGTCCACTTGCCTGGGTGGTATATGACATCATCCCTAAAGGGATACCTGTTCCCTGCACTTCACAGGAGTTGCCGCCAGATAGTGAGGGGCTCTGCACCACTTGCAAGACCCCTATCAATACCCACTTCTCTAGCCATTGGTCCCAGCTGCTTGGCTTCTCTACCCTCTAACTTGAGACCATCAGCTCCACTATCCCAGCAGCAGAGCAGCCAAGTAACAAGTTGCTCGCCTTCATGATGGCTGTAATCTCTACTTATATCTCGCAGCTCATTCAGGGATAGGGATCAAGTGGTTACCTCTGGCTCATCCTCCTGTGATGTCCCTGGTAGGCCATCACAATCTGCTCTTTTTGTCATTTTCATCTTCTCTACAGGGGCAACTGATACCAGCACTGGTTGAGTCCCTAGGTTAGCTGCATCACCCATCACTGGGGGCTGATTAGCTGCAGCCCTTGTTGCCAAAGTCTGGGTCATCGCAGCAAGTGCTTCCTAGAGTTGAGTAATCACAGTGCCCAGTGCAGAGATCTGAATAGCCTCTGGGGTAGCCGAGATGCCTGCTGTAGGGACTAGCAGGGTCGGAGTATCTGCAATTCCAATTGTGGCTTCCTGGAGTAGCTACGGTGTCTGTTACAGTGGTTACAGCAGCTGTGCTGTATCTGCCTTTATACTCATGTTAAGCCAAGAGCAAGAACTGAAAAACATTCAAAAGGCCTAATAATATGAGCATGGCGGTCGAAACATCCCACAGGTATTCAAAATTTTCAAAAGCCAGTGAGATCCACTTCAAGGGAAAAAGAACATACAGGTCACTCAATTCCCATTCCATAGAAAGAAGAAATGGGCACAGTTCCAAATGAATTTATAATACCATAAACCAATGCCAAACCACATAGCAGAGGGATACCTTTAAGTCCATGCCCAGAAGTGACAAACCACATAAAACTAGTAATAAACAGCAGCACAACCACAAATTTGATTAGCCATCCCAAAAGCAACTATAAAACCAAACACCAGAGAATTCCACCCAGCAGCCCTGCTACCAACAAGATGAATGCTCATATCAAAAGCGGTCAAATCTGTGAAAACTTCAACCCTCTAAGGCTCTTAGAGCAAAAGTCTATGGTTCTCTCAGGTGATCTATTTACATTGGGTGCCAAATAAACTGCCTACATTTAGCCTGCACCTAGGGCTAAATAATAGCAGTTTTTCTATCACCCAATGTCTCTTCCCCAAATGAGGAAGGGAATTGGGAAAAGGAGGGAGACCTGTAAACTAAAGTTGAACAGATTTAATGAAATAAAGAGATCAATATAAATAACAACACAAAACATACAAAATTATACTTATCTAACAACTAGCAAGTTACTCCAGAAATCACAATGAGGAAAACAGGGGAAAAACCCCCACATCTTCCTTGAAAGCCCTCTCTTTTATAGTGAACTTGATGTTAATGATATAGAATACACCTGTGGGCCAGCCAGGGTCAGCTGCCCTGCATTTAACTGCTAGGGGCCTTGATCACCATGGCTGGCCACAAACTGAAACCAAATCCCAATGAAACCAGGACACCACGTAAACCCAATACACTCACCAGCCTACTCTATTCTTAATTGGCAATGAATTCATTTTCCCAAGACACGTCTGTTTTGCCCATGACAGTAATTGATAAGTGATCTCCCTGTCATTATCTCAACCCACAAGCTTTTTCCTTCTATTTTATTCCCCTGTCTTGTTAGGGAGGGGGAGTGAAAGAGCAGCTGGGCGGGCATCTGGCAACTAACCAAGGTCAACCCACCACACTGCACACTACCTGCTGAAACAGACACAGCCTTTAGGATCAAGTCTGGTATGATAAAAATCACTACTCAGAAAATCTCAGCTGCGCTTTTGCTTTTAAGTACATTCGTGGGCATTCTCATTAGCCATAGGGCCCAACCATCTCTATATGTAACATATGCCCTATCAGCAAAGTCAGACAAACAAATAACCTGAAGGGCTCTTACATTATCTGACATAAGGTCAGATAGCATTTGCAGACAGCAATCAGCTTAAAAGCCTAAAAGGGCAATGTTGATATGTAGAGTGGTCTTTGGAGTATTTCAAGTTTCTGAAAGACCTGTCAACTCAGATAAATTTAGAAATAGCTAGCAGACCCCTTTCTCCTGAGAACAGCAGTGTGATGCAGGAAAAAAAAAAACACACAAACAAAAACAACCCAAACATCCAACCTTTCCTCCCACTTCCTTCTTAGAAGTCATCTTCTCACCTCTCTGCATGACAGTTCTGCTATTTCAAAGATCATGTTCACGATACTTTACTACGTTATGAGTCCTCTTGCTTCAAGAGCCAATATTAACAGCTAAGCAAAAATACTATCACCTTTTCCTGTGTTACCAAATTACATGACTGAATAATGTCCAGGTAGCTAAGGACTGCTCTCTCTGAATATGAAGTAACAGCAAGTGCTAAACATCAGCATACCAGATGACATTTCTCAAATTTCTCTGTTACAATTCATTAGTTGAGTTGCTTTTTTATTTTGGTCAAAACATAACACTCTCCATTATTTCTTTTCCATAGATATACTGTTTAGAAAACAATGCCATTATTAGGCTATGTGTTCTGGTTTAGAGCTTTACCTTTGTCTGACAAGTACAAGTGGTTGTTTTAACCAGAAGGACTTAAATATGTAAAAGTACTTGCAGGAAAATTACATATGCATAAATTGGGTACTGCAGACATCTGTTTGGTGGAATAGCAAAAATAAGAAAGTGAATGCTAAACTTCATTCAATTTAAATTCTGTATGTTGACAGTATAATACTACCCTTATGTTTAACAGATAACAAATAAAGGAAAACATATAAGGAAGCAAGTGAAAACTTGTCAGAGAAGTTTGGGTATGGAGGTACCTAAGACTTAGAAGATTTCTCATCTCTCAAGCAATAAACTGAAATAGTGGGGATTATACAGAAAAGAAGCACTGGCTAACAAGTCATATTTGCTTGAATTGCTGCAAAGAGGGAACCTATCACAGGAACTTAATGATCCACAAACAAACAAGATGTGACTGGCTAACAAACTGATGAGACTTGACAGAAGGGAAATCATTTGGGTGACCTTTTCATTATGCAAATCTCATGGCTACTCTAGTAAAGGAATTCTCTTTCTTAGGCTGTAATCTGCTTTTACTTAAAGCCAAAGGGGTCATACCTAGATTTTCCCAGTTGCTGAAGAGGGTGGAACAGGTTACACATTATAGTTATAAGTACAGCAATTTCATACTCTAGTTACTTTAGAACACTTTGATGAATATTACTTCTGACATTTCACTATATCTATTTTATCCCTTTGTTCCTCTCCTTGTTGGAGGACTTCAACTTACCAGATGTCTGCTGGAAATATAATACAGCAAAGAAGAAACAGTCTAAGAGGTTCCTGGAGTGCGTGGGAGATAACTTCCTGACACAGCTGGTGAGGGAGCCAACTATGGAAGGGGCCCCGCTGGACCAGTTGCTTGTGAACAGAGAAGGACTTGTGGGTGATGTGATGGTTGGAGGCTGTCTTGGGCACAGCAATCATGAAATGATAAAGTTTTCAATTCTTGGAGAAGTAAGGAAGGGTGGTCAGCACAACTGCTACCTTGGACTTCCAGAGGGCAGTCTTTGGCCTGTTTAGGAGCCTGGTTGACAGAGTCCCTTGGGAGACAGTCCTGAAGGGCAAAGGAGTCCAGGAAAGCTGGACACTCTTCAAGAAGGAAATCTTAAAGGCGCAGGAGCAGGCCGTCCCCATGTGCCAAAAGACGAGCCAGCAGGGAAGAAAATCAGCCTGGCTGAACAGAGAATTTTTAGCTGGAACTCAGGAAAAAAATTAGAGTTTATGACCTTTGGAAGAAGGGGCAGGCCACTCAGGAGGACTACAAGGATGGTGTGAGGCTATGCAGAGAGAAAATTAGAAGGGCCAAAGCCCAAATAGAACTTAATCTGGCCACTGCTGTAAAAGGCAATAAAAAATGGTTCTACAAATGCATCAGCAACAAGAGGAGGGCCAAGGAGAATCTCCATCCTTTATTGGATGTGGGGGGAAACATAGCAACAAAGGATGAGAAAAAGGCTGAGGCGCTTAATGCCTTCTTTGCCTCAGTCTATAGTAGTAAGACCAGTTGTTCTCTGGGCACCCAGTCCCCTGAGCTGGAGGACAGGGATGGGGAGCAAAATGAAGCCCCCATAAGCCAAGGGGAAATGGTTAGCAGCCTGCTATGCCGCCTAGACACACACAAGTCTATGGGGCCAGGTGGGATCCACCCAAGGGTACTGAAGGAGCTGGTGGAAGTGCTCACCAAGCTATTTTCCATCATTTATCAGCAGTCCTGGCTAACCAGGGAGGTCCCAGTTGACTGGAAATTAGCAAATGTGGCACCCATCTACAAGAAGGGCACGGATCCTGTGGGAAGCCTATTATGCCAGAGCAAGAGCCAAGACTCAGATGATGCCACACACCTGTGCCAGAGCAATCAAGAGATGTGATGCCACACCCAGCAATCAAGAGATAAAAGGTCTCCAGGCTCAAGGAGAGAGGGTCTGCTAAGAGTTCTAAAGCAGTAGCATTATTATCATTCATGACCACTACAGCAAAGTAACAACTCCACAACATTCCTCAGAACAAGCAGGCATAGATTGTAAAAACCACTCAGTGCCTGAGCTCTGTCCAGCCCACTTCAACATTGGAAAGCAGTCTGCAACATTTGGCGCCTGAACAAGGGACCTACTTTGCGAGCGAAGTCCTACAGGACCAGTGAGAACCCCAGGAACTGGTGAGTTCCACGATAACAGTAAAGATGGGACAGGCTGCTAGTTCCCAGGAACCTGTGAGTTCCATAATGGCAATAAATATGGGACAGGCTGGTCCCCAAGAGCATAAGCTCCATACTGAGATATTACAGCGTTTACTGTGAGAACAAGGCTATAAGGTTCAACTAGTGGAATTAATGCAACTGTTGATATGGATCAAAGATAACTGTACCTGGTTCCCTGTATCAGGGACCTATGACGCAAAGATTTGGGTAAAAGTGAGGGATGAAATAGAAAAACTAGGAAGAACATGGAGGGTTGTTTTCACAGCACTCTCTGCACTTCAGCCTGTGGAGGAGTGTTTGAAATCTCAGGCATCCACACCTATTAATACCTTGGTGAATGTGAAAGAGCAAAAGGAGCCTGCAGATGAAACAATCCCTGGAGAATCAAATGATCTTTATAATCCAGATTTCACAGGATTAACATCAGCAAAAGAAACGGCTGCTGCCGTCTTTCCTGTGCAAAAGATCTCCCAGCCAGCAGCAGTAGCGGCAGCGACTACGGCCAGAGCACCGACAGCTCCTCTGTATCCTGTGTCTGCTAAGCCACCTATTGGTTTCTCAAAAAACCCACCAGAGTTTCATGTAATGAAATCTGAAAAGATACCGGAGTCTCATACAATGAAATATAAAACGCAAGCAGAAAGATGCAGAGAGGAGGCTGCTCGTAATGGAGATCTGGCATTGCCGTCAGCATGGTGAGTAATATACTGCCCAAATCATCCCCCTGAATATGAATACCTCACCTATGAGATGATTAAGGAAGTATGAAAGGTGGTAAGAGATTATGGCTTGCATAGTAATTATACTTTGAATTTAATAACAGTTATTGGGGACTCATATACTATGACTCCACATGATTGGAAATCACTCTTATGAATTATTTTAACGCCTGCACAATATTTGGTGTGGCAGGCAGAGTACCAGGAGGCTGCTGCTATGGACAGTTTGGAAAATATGGATGACTTAAATGAATATTTGGAAATTAATCAGTTTTCAACACCAGAAGTACAGGCAATGCTACCTTGACAACGACTACAACAGATCTCTGCATTAGCTGTAAAGTGTTTGAAACGCATGCCGGAGGTAGGGAAACGCCAACCCTCTTTTGCAGCTGTCAGACAAGGAGTCCAAGAACCCTATGTCACATTCATTGACCATTTACAAACTGCATTAAGCAGACAGATCGTTGATGAAAATGTATCAGAAACACTGTTATTACAACTGGCATATGAAAATGCAAATGCAGATTGCCAAAAAGTTTTAGCCCTTCTAAGAAACTCTTACAGAAGTATAGCAGAATTTATCAAAGCCTGTCAGAACATAGGCACTGAAGAGCATAGGGCTACTTTAATTGCAAGTGCCCTAGCTCAGCAACTTGTTGTGGGACGAGCAGAAGTAAAATGTTTTGAATGTAACCAAATAGGACATATTAGAAGGAACTGTCCAAATCTGAGAAAGGATGAGCAGAGAAGACCTAAAAAACCCAAAAGAGTATGTCCTAGGTGTAAAAAGGGCTATCACTGGAGCAATCAATGTCGACTGAAATTTGATAAAGATGGAAACCCCATACAGGGAAACCAGAAGAGGGGTGCAAGGGTCTGTTGTGTACATACTCAATCCGAGAACAAGACAAATGAACAGCCTCGGAACACGTTGCCAGCGGGTTGGATCTGGCCTCAGCCACCGATACAAGGCTCAATGATAAGAGAATATGAGCATTCCACATATCATCCAAAGAACTTATGGAATACAAGCTTCCAAGCAGTTGCAGGACCTTGAGACTGAATCTAGTTCTGAATGGCCCTTTCTGTCTAAACTACAGTGGCTGAGGAGAAGAAAGAGAGCAGTATCTTGTGGAATCTTTGAAGAAATGAGATATCTGGAGCTCATGATAGTCAATGATCAAAAAAAACCTAAAAACAAAAACAAACAAACAAAAAAAAAACACACAAAAAAAAACACAAAAAAAAACCTAAAAAAAAAAAGGGGGGGGGAGGGTTTACAGGCAGAGCAATGTAAACTAAAACTGCTTTTCAATACTTACCTGGTTGATCCTGCCAGTAGCATATGCTTGTCTCAAAGCTTAAGCCATGCATGTCTAAGTACACACGGGCGGTACAGTGAAACTGCGAATGGCTCATTAAATCAGTTATGGTTCCTTTGGTCGCTCCTCTCCCGCTCCTTGGATAACTGTGGTAATTCTAGAGCTAATACATGCCAACGAGTGCTGACCTTCAGAGATGTGTGCATTTATTAGAGAAATCTTTACTGCCTTATTTGCTGGTTTAACATCAGACTTTATTGGTAAACTTACTGCTTGTGACACACATGTTACAATAAACAAAAAAGGGTGAAATGTGGGAAGCCTATTATGCCAGAGCAAGAGCCAAGAGGAACAGCTGAAGCTACTTGCTGCTCTTGCTGAATCAGATGATGCCACACACCTGTGCTGGAGCAATCAAGAGATAAAACGTCTCTAGGCTCAAGGAGAGAGGGTCTGCTAACAGATCTGGCCCACAGGTGTATTCTATATCATTAATATCAAGCTTGCTATAGAAGAGAGGGTTTGCTAGGGAGAGGTGGGGCTGGTTTTGCTGTCTTCTCTTCTAGCCTCCCTTTTTCTCATTGCTGATGAATGGTATTCCTGGACAACCTGCTACAACTCTGTAGCTAAGTATACTTTTGTGTGTTTTGTGTTAGCATTTATATTGGTTTCTTTATTTTATTAAATCTGTTTAATTTTAACCCACAAGTCTCCCTCTTTTTCCCAATTTCCTTCCTTGGTTGGGGAAGGGACATTGTGTGAGAGAAAAACTGCTATTGTTTAGCCCTGGGTGTGGGCTAAACGAAGACACAGGGCCACAGACATGTTCCCTCTTTAGTACAGAAATATCCCTAAGCTCCAAGTCTGCAATTACTGTGGAGATTTTACTATGTTGTTTTTGGTCCATCAAGAAACTATAATCCACTGTGCTCTGTCTGACTTGATTTCTTAGCATAAATTATATCAGATACCTCAGATCACCTAGAAATCAGATTTCCAATGACAGTTTTGAAACAATGCTACTATTCTGATGTATAACAATGCACACAGAAATACCTAGCATACTCAATTCAAGATTCAAATGGAAACATTTCAGTTACACCACAGTTTGCTATTATTGAATAGGTTACAGGTACTAAGCAATTCCAGATCAAGTATATCTAATTCAACATAAATATTTCTCTTATGTCTTGAATGCTTTATTTTTATATTGCAACATCTTAATATCATTCTTCAAAAAACATTATTTCTGTATGCCTTGCTGAAACATTCTACTGTGTGTGATGTCAACTAAAAATCTCTTCCCCAAAGATAAAAGGGAAAAGGCAAGACAAAGCTAAAAACACTCTCTTTCTTTGGAAACAAATTAGGAAGTCCTGTTATTTGACACAGTAAATATCCCCAGAAAACTGTTCAAGTTTCTGGTACCGTAAAGTAAAACGGGTCTCCATTCAATGCATGCATCTACTACCATGTACTCGATCAATCTCATATATAAATATACATTGTATATGTGTGCATATATATAGCTTATGAATTTTGCCATGTATCAAGGATCCCTGGAAATGTTAGGCTTCAAATTTTGCTTTGTATGCACATGGATTATTATATGCTGTATTTTATCATGACATAATAAACTAAGTTTTGTGCCAGATACAAAAATATCTCCTGTGATCTTTCTGTGCATTATAATGCGGACTATTAAACACTGATGATCAGAGAAACAGACAGCTGATCAGAATAAAGCAGGGTTTCTTTAAACACTGAACAGGCTAAGCAGGAGATTGGCCATAAAATGGGGAAGGTGAGTTAAAAGAAAATCTGATCACCTGCCTACTTAATCAAGGAAATATGGGATAAAAGGAAACACAATTTTTGAAAGAGAGACTCTTTTCTGCAGTCATGTTAAAGTAAACTTTAAAGTTTGGGCAAGAAGAATAAAGGGTACCAATAGTATCTAAAACCTTATGTACCTACAAGGGTAATATTCTAAAAAAGGATGGGATTCAGCCACAGGAAAACCTGGTATAAAGGATTAGCATTCACTGTTCTCCTAAGGCAAATAGATCATTAAGTCCTACTTCCATACAAGGCTAACAAAGATCTCATGTCCAAAAAGTATGACAGTATCTAAAATCTGCAAGTCCATTTGTTCCTGAAACATTCTTAACATCAATTTTTGTTTTTATAAGACAAACTTATGCTAAAATCTTAAAATACTTCTAGCTTTAAAGATTTTCTCTTTTTAATGAAACAACCAAGCTACTCTGTTCTGTTAAGTTGCTAAATTGCTAGTCAGTCTGTTATTTCTGTTATGATTTGTATGTTCATCCCCTTAAATAGTCATAAAAAGATATTATAGGAAGTTATATTAGCATAGAAAATAAGTTAATTACAATTTATGATAAAAATCACAGTTCTAATAAGAAATAAGGTTTCTCATTCTCATAAATCCAGCGTGACAGAAACAAGATGAAAGGCACCATGACATCATCTTTAGCTCACTTTTTACCTTTAATACTGCTAATTACTAATTAATCAACCACAGGAAGCATATACAACACTGTAATAAATTAGGAGATTATATTCTACTGACTTAAAATAACTTCTTTTCCAACCACATTATCTTTGCTTAACATTGCACAAACATATTCACAATCTTCAAAACATCTTAGCATTTGATGTTGTATTTAGTCAAAAAAACATTCCAATCAAAGATAAAGCATCACAAGGTTTATTACTCTACCATCTAATTAGCAGAAAAAAACATAAATGTTATCCACACCAAAAATAAACCATTCTTGGACATCAAAGTTAAAAAAAAAAAGCGTCAAAAAAAACCCCACCACACACAACCCAAAACAAGAAAACCCCACATACCACAGAAAATTATTAAAACTAGAACCCTTATGAGGGCAATGATCTGCTAAAAAAAAAAAAAAATCTAAAAACCAAGTAACTATAAAAAATACAAACAAGCAGCTCATTATTTCCCTAAAAATACAGGAATACCTCACCATGGGAGAGGTGGCTGAGGACTGGAGGAAAGCAAATGTCACTCCAGCCTTCAAAAAGGGCAAGAAGGAGGACCTGCGTAACTATAGACTGGTCAGCCTCACCTCCATCCCTGGAAAGGTAATGGAACAACTTGTCCTTGGTGCTGTCTCTAGGCACATCAAGGATAAGAGGATCATTAGGGGCAGTCAACATGGCTTCACCAAGGGGAAGTCATGCTTAACCAACTTGATAGCCTTTTATGAGGACATAACCCGGTGGATAGATGATGGTAAAGCAGTGAATGTGGTCTATCTCGATTTCAGTAAAACATTTGACACGGTCTCCCACAGCATCCTCACAGCTAAACTGAGGGAGTGTGGTCTGGATGATCGGGTAGTGAGGTGGATTGTTGTAGAGGGGTTTCTGGAAGAGAATGGTCACCTCCTGAGCCAGATGTAAAAGACTGCAGGAAATGAGGACCTGGCTGCATGACAAGAATCATGTAGCAGGGGCCTATGGACTGACCTTGAAGAAGGAATGTGAAGGTTGTTTGCGGTTAAGTCGACTGGAAAGAACTGGTATAAGAGGAAGAAAAAACTGTGTACATGACTTGGAGCAGAACACAAAAGAGGATGTACGAGAAGACGTCAAGGAGCGTGGACAAAGGGCTTTAACAAATCATAAGCATGCTAAGGGAGCGTGATAGCTACTAATTACCAATCATATACGAGTAGGAGCGTGATAAGGAGATAGAATTGCTATATTAATCTGTGCGTAACGGCTATTAAATGGCATTTGCTTGATCACATTGGTTGTGTAGCAGTGTCCTGTAACCTCCGCGTCAACAAGTGGCGCCCGAACAGGGACCCTCAGATCGGCGTTGAGAAGATCAACGAGACCGACAAAATTGAAGGGGACGGAGAAGCCGACCGATGGTGAGTGCTCTGGGCACCTAAATAGCTGAATTTGTGGAAACTCGCCCTGGCCAGGCGAGCGGTCGGGGAGGAATGGGAAATACGCTGTCTAAAGAAGAAGAGGCAGTCGTGAAACTCCTCCAACATATTCTCTCCACGAGACGCTTGAAATATGACCTGGCTACCTTGAAGGCTCTATTGCTATGGGCAAAAGAAAGAGCATTAATCCCCACAGTCAGTGCGGCTTTCGATGCTGCCACCTGGGAAAATATGGGTGCAAAGCTGTGGGATGAAATTACGTTGGGTTCCAAGGATGCAGGCAAAATCCCCACTGTGTGGAGACTAGTTACCGAAACCTTAAAGAGTATGAAAGCCGAGCGTTTGGCTGCTTTGTCAGCTTTTGCAGCCCTAACGCCCGAGAATCAAACTGAATCAAAATCAAAGGACGCTACTTCGGCAACAGCGCTCCTTTTTTCAGGGCCCACTTTTCTATCTGCCCCAACAAAGGTAGTAGCGGGGGGACGAGCTCTGCCACAGGATCATCAGGAAAAGCCTGGTTCCTCTTAACCTACGGCACCCCCGTTACCTCCACAAAAGGAAGAAGAGGAAGACTTCCCACCACCGCCACCAGAACTAGAGAAGGTGCCGTCTCGCTCGGCGTCGCCGACACCACAGCCGTACCCACCTCTGCCTCCATCAACTCCCCCAACACCCTGCACCAAGGCTGGTGTGAGCGGCTTGGGAGACTCCCAGCTACAAGAGCTCCTACAAAAATTGGAATCGCTCGAGGCGAAGATTGAGGCTCCGAGACCGCTGGACATCAGATCGCGAAATCCTTTTCTTCCGGACTCCTCGCAGCCGGAGCAACAATTGCGACCACCCATGACAGGGGATGGGGGAGGTGGGAGGAGGAGAGGCGGACAGAGGGTTGTACAGATCTAGTTCTCCCGTAGACCCGAGGCGTAGGTGGCGGGGCATAATTCGGGATGCTATAATAGAAGGGCAGTTTCAAACGATTAATCCAATGGCATTTCCCGTTGTCATAGATCAAAACGGTGATAAGATGTGGGAGGCCTTAGATTGGAAAATGATAAAAGAGGCGAAAACTGCGCTAACGCAATATGGGTTAAAATCTCCTTATGCTCAATCAATTCTGCAACATATTTTTTCTGCTCACTTGTTAACCCCTTATGATACAAAGATGCTAATTACTGCACTGTTAACACCTTCCCAACAAATACAGTTTTTTCAGCGCTGGCATTCTGCTTGTGAGGCCGCTGCAGTAATCCCCCGTCAACAGAACGACCCATTATTTGGGATTCGGGCAGAAGTACTGATAGGGACGGGCGATTACGCAAGCACAGTTGTACAGCTGCAGCTTCCCGCAGCTGCGTTACAACTCGGTCAAGATTTGGCTTTTAGGGCGCTTTCTAGCATACACGATGAGAAAGCGGCACCAGCTTTTACCAATGTAAAACAAGGGCCAACAGAGCCTTATGGAAAATTCATTGATAGGCTACATGATGCCATCCAATCGCATCCAGATTTGAGTGATGACATGAAAATCCGATTTTTGGATCTTTTAGCATTTGATAATGCCAATGAAAAAGCGAAAAAAGCCCTCAGTTTGCTGCCGCGAGGGTCGAGTACTGCTACTCTAATAGAGACAGCCGAACGGATGCTGGCCCAAGATAATGCTACAGTTATAGCAGCTGCGGTTGGAGCAGCAGTAAGATCGTCACTCCAACAGCACCAGAAAAGAGATAGAAAATGTTTTAACTGTGGGAAAGTAGGTCATTTGCAAAAGGCATGTCGAAGTCAGAATAAGAATATGGGAGAAAAAACAGGAAGATGGTGCAATAACTGCCATAAGATTGGTCACCACACCTCCGAGTGTAGACGCTCGGGAAACCGGGTCCCGAGCGCAGCGCACCCACGCGCGACAACACAAGTGCAGGGTGCCTGGACCGCTGCACCGCCGCCACCGCCGGCAGTGCAGGAGTGGACTTGGCAACAGCAGTAGATACTACTTTAACAACATCTGAAATTCATTTGATAGACTCTGACCAGCAAGGTCCTCTAGGGCATGGGTTAAGTGCATTGCTTATAGGTCAGTCATCGGTCTCCAGAAAAGGTATCTTTGTGGTACCTGGACTCATTGATGCGGATTTTACAGGGACGATAAAAATTATGGTATATACTCTAACACCACCTCTCACCATTCCGGCACAATCAAAAATTGCACAATTAATACCATTTAATGCATGCGTACCAAAAGCGCAACCCGTGGAAAGAGGGCAAGGGGGTTTCGGATCCACCGGAACACCAAATGTACTGCTGGCTGTTGACATCGCCAGGGGGAAGCCGGAGGAGCGGGTACAAGTTACTCACCCCAATGGTCAAACCCTGTCGCTGTCAATGCTAGTGGACATGGGTGCAGATGTTACTATAATTCCTGCGATGAAGTGGCCCTCTCATTGGACATTGATTCCTGCCGCCACGGGGGTGATGGGAGTGGGAGGTATGCAACCTACAATGATCAGTAAGACTCCTCTGTCGTTTCGCTTCAGTGATGACACAACAGTTACCACCAGACCATACGTGATGCACTTGCCTACTGCTCTCATAGGACGTGATTTGCTATCCCAAATGGGAGCCCGATTAACCACAAAAAATTTTTAGGAGCGGTCACTGTGGAGCAGCCAATTCTGAGACTCACATGGACCACCACTACTCCCGTGTGGGTCGACCAGTGGCCGCTGAAACAGGACCGGCTGCAAATTATTCAAAATTTGGTTCAGGAACAACTAGAAGCAGGACATATTGTACCTTCAACTAGCCCATGGAATACACCCATTTTTACCATCCCAAAAAAGTCAGGGAAATGGCGTTTATTGCATGACTTACGGGCGGTAAACGCCGTCATGCAGGATATGGGAACACTGCAACCAGGATTACCATCTCCGGTCATGATTCCAGAAAATTGGGACTTACTCATAATTGACTTAAAAGATTGTTTCTTTACCATTCCTTTACATCCCGATGATGCTGAAAAATTTGCCTTTACCGTACTGGCAATCAATAAACAGGAGCCAGCAAAACAGTATCAATGGGTGGTATTACCACAGGGCATGAAGAATTCTCCTACTTTGTGTCAGACATTTGTCGCATGGGCTCTCCAACCATTTCGTCAGGAACATGCTTCCCTGTTGATCTATCACTACATGGACGACGTTCTAATAGCAGGAGAAAATATGAATTCCGAAAAGATATTGGCAGAACTAATGGAAAACCTACAAACTAGGGGACTGAAAATTGCTCCTGAAAAGATACAGGGACAAGGCCCATGGCAGTATCTAGGTTGGGTCATCACTGGGAGTGTTGTAAAACCACAAAAGATATCCCTTTCCGCCAACATCAAAACCCTCACAGATGTTCAGAAATTAATGGGCGATATACAGTGGGTAAGGACAATTTGCGGGATAACCAATGATGACTTAGCGCCGTTGATGCCCCTGTTAGGCACATCAACTGATGCTAATGAACAACGCTGGTTGTCACCGAACCAACAAAAGGCACTAGATGAAATTGTGCAGAAAATCTTAACAGCCACCATTCAGAGAAAAGTTAATGGTTTGCCTTTGCAGTTTTTGATTGTTAATTCAGCGCCTTCACGGAAGCACCTAATAGGGCTTGTTGTCCAATTAGACAATCAGGCACTTCGAATTCTGGAGTGGATCTTTCTACCCTATTAACCCAAAAACACTGTTTGTACACGAGTTGAAATGCTGTCGAACCTGATTGTAAAAGGTAGAAAAAGAATTATTGAGTTATCAGGACAGGAACCAGACGTATTGTATGTACCTATAACTCAAGCCTACCTAGATTGGCTGATGGCAATGTCAGATGTTTTTCAGATTGCCTTAGCCACCTACACAGGTGTTGTTACTAACAACTACCCACCTACAAAATTGTTACCATTGCTGCAACATCAGGATTTTAAAGAAATTCCTCGCAGATCTGAGGTGCCGGTGACAGGGCTTACGGTCTTTACTGACGCTGGGAAAAAAATCGAAACGGGCAGCCATCACATGGCAGAACCACCAGTGTGAATGGCATCATAAGATCCTCCAAGGTCATTCAAGTGATTCCCTGCAGACACTTGAGCTACGTGCTGTTGTGTGGGTTTTTCAGCAATGGCCCAAGGACCCAGTGAATGTGGTCTCTGATTCATTGTATGTCATAGGTACCGTTTTGCGCCTTGAACGCGCCATGGTTAAGTCTGTGAAAAATCAAACCTTATATATGTTGTTAATGCAATTGTTATTTTTATTGGATCAGTGCCAAACACCCTATTTCATTACCCACGTTCGCAGTCATCAGTTCCAATTCGGTCTTTCAATTGGTAACAATGCAGCTGACAATTTGGTAGCTACCGCTTAGCAAAACCCTGTGGTCAACCTGTTCGAGCAAGCCCGCCTTTCTCATGATTTCTTTCACCAATCTGCAAAGATGTTAGTCCGACAGTTTAACCTGAAGATTTCTGATGCGCGTGGCATTGTTCAGTCATGCCCCGCTTGCCAGAAAACTGGATTCGGCCTTGGCCTGGGAGTGAATCCTCGAGGCTTGCGTGCATTGCAATTGTGGCAAATGGACGTTACTCACATACCAGAATTTGGTCGCTTCAAATATGTCCATGTCAGTATTGATATGTTCTCACATGCTATATGGGCTACTGCACAAACAGGTGAAACTGCAAAACATGTTGTGCGACATATGCACGCTTCCATTGCTGTTTTGGGTGTCCCTCTTGAGATCAAGACGGACAATGGACCGGCATACGTTTCACAAACGTTTGCTCGCTTTTGTCAACTGTGGGGCATCCGCCGCCTTACCGGCATTCCACATTCCCCCACAGGGCAGGCCACTGTTGAGCATGCACATGCTACCCTCAAATCACTTTTGCAAAAACAGAAAGGGGGAGAATTAGTACCCTCTGACAGGCTTGCAAAAGCGCTTTATGTGTTAAATTATCTAAGACTCACTGGGGACAGAGTGTCGCCCCCGATTGTTGTGCATCACATGTCATTGCAATCCGGCCTACAAAAATGTGAACAGGTAAAGGTACAGTATCGGGATTTGCGAACAGGAGAATAGAAAGGTCCCGTTGAGGTAAAAATGACTGGCCGAGGATATGCTTGTGTTTTAACAGAGGAAGGACCGCGGTAGGTTCCTAGCCGATGGGTGAAGCCATGGAGAGAACACGATGGACAACAGGATGCATCATCATCACCCTCCTGATGGTAACGGGTTTAGGACATCCACCGATAGTCCTTCCCCCAACACTGTGGGAGGGGAGTCACAACGTTTGGGTGACTCTGATGCGGAGCTTAAACCAGACGCATTTTTGTGCCTCCCTGGCTCAGCCTGAACAACCCTTTCACACTTGTTTAGTGGGGGTTCCCCTAAACGGATCTGAAAGTAAAGAGATAGCAGCAGGGTTGAGTAGGCTGAAACAGAACCTCTGTGAGAATGCAGTAAAATGTGGTGAGCATTGGGATTCGTGGGATGATAACTTACCTGTCAGTCCTCTAGAACCCCAGGAACTTGACATACTGGGGACTCTAGGAGCAGAATCTTGTGTATTTTTTGGGTACGGGAACCCGCATGCAGACATTTATCAGAGTAAAGAGTTAGGATTGCAAGATGTTACACCCAGTAATCCGTTGTGGAAAAATGAATCGATCTGGTGCGCACACCTAGGACGCAGTCGAGCGCGGCCTGTACCAGATCTGGCCATGCCCAGAAAATTACCGAGAGGATTATTTCTAATCTGTGGAGATAGGGCTCGGCCTGGGCTACCCAGCAGAAAAGTGGGAGGCCCGTGTACCATAGGCAAGTTAAGCTTACTAATGCCTTCGCAAAAGCTTATACTAAATCACACTCACCTACATAAGATTAAGCAGAAAAGAAGCGTCACTACCTTGGGGAATGATTGTAAAGATGAGGTTGACCTACGGTCTAGAACTGAGGTAGTTCTCTTTTCCTTTTTCACCCCGGGTGTCACTGCGGCTCAAGGATTAACACAGCTGCGAAACTTAGCTTGCTGGGTTGCAAAAAGAGCTAACCAAACCTCTAGAATTTTAGAAGCATTAGCCAATGATGTAGATAGTATCAGACATGCTACCTTACAAAATAGAGCTGCTATAGATTTTTTGTTGTTAGCACATGGTCATGGATTTCGATGGGATGTGTTGTATGGATCTGAATGATCGATCAAAATCAATTCATAAGCAGATCAAAGAGCTCATGGACGCAACACAAAAAATACGGGAACGACATGGGTTTTTGGATGACTGGCTTGAAAAATTGGGAATTGGAGGGTGGCTGGTTGGATTGATTAAAATGTTGTTAATGGGATTGTTTGTGATTTGTATTATCTTGCTGGTATTGCCGAATCTGTTCTCCTGCTTGCAAAAGGCCCTGCAGCAGATGATAAACACAGCCTTTCTGGCTCAAGAAAAGAAAGGGGGAATTGTGGAGGGGTTTCTGGAAGAGAATGGTCACCTCCTGAGCCAGATGTAAAAGACTGCAGGAAATGAGGACCTGGCTGCATGACAAGAATCATGTAGCAGGGGCCTATGGACTGACCTTGAAGAAGGAACGTGAAGGTTGTTTGCGGTTAAGTCGACTGGAAAGAACTGGTATAAGAGGAAGAAAAAACTGTGTACATGACTTGGAGCAGAACACAAAAGAGGATGTACGAGAAGACGTCAAGGAGCGTGGACAAAAGGCTTTAACAAATCATAAGCATGCTAAGGGAGCGTGATAGCTACTAATTACCAATCATATACGAGTAGGAGCGTGATAAGGAGATAGAATTGCTATATTAATCTGTGCGTAACGGCTAATAAACGGCATTTGCTTGATCACATTGGTTGTGTAGCAGTGTCCTGTAACCTCCGCGTCAACAGATTGTGAACTGGCTGAAGGAAAGAAGCCAGAGAGTGGTGGTCAATGGGACAGAGTCCAGTTGGAGGCCTGTGTCTAGCAGAGTCCCTCAGGGGTCGGTGCTGGGACCAGTACTATTCAATATATTCATTAATGACTTGGATGAGGGAATAGAGTGCACTGTCAGCAAGTTTGCTGATGACACCAAACTGGGAGGAGTGGCTGACGCACCGGAAGGCTGTGCTGCCATTCAGAGAGACCTAGACAGGCTGGAGAGTTGGGCAGGGAGAAATTTAATGCAATATAACAAGGGCAAGTGTGGAGTCCTGCATCTGGGCAAGAACAACCCCATGTATGAGTACAAGTCGGGGATGGACCTGTTGGAGAGCAGCATAGAGGAAAGGGACCTGGGGGTCCTAGTGGACAGCAGGATGACCATGAGCCAGCAGTGTGCCCTTGTGGCCAAGAAGGCCAATGGCATCCTGGGGTGTATTAGAAGGGGTGTGGTTAGCAGGTCAAGAGAGGTTCTCCTCCCCCTCTACTCTGCCCTGGTGAGGCCACATCTGGAATATTGTGTCCAGTTCTGGGCCCCTCAGTTCAAGAAGGACAGGGAACTGCTAGAGAGAGTCCAGCGTAGAGCCACGAAGATGGTTAAGGGGGTGGAACATCTCCCTTATGAGGAGAGGCTGAGGGAGCTGGGTCTCTTTAGCTTGGAGGAGACTGAGGGGGGACCTCATTAATGTTTATAAATATGTAAAGGGCAAGTGTCATGAGGATGGAGCCAGGCTCTTCTCAGTGACATCCCTTGACAGGACAAGGGGCAATGGGTGCAAGCTGGAACACAGGAGGTTCCACATAAATATGAGGAAAAACTTCTTTACGGTGAGGGTGACCGAACACTGGAACAGGCTGCCCAGAGAGGTTGTGGAGTCTCCTCTGGAGACATTCAAAACCCGCCTGGACGTGTTCCTGTGTGACATGATCCAGGTAATCCTGCTCCGGCAGGGGGATTGGACTAGATGATCTTTCGAGGTTCCTTCCAATCCCTAACATTCTGTGATTCTGTAAAACAGAAGTTTAAACATTGCTTTCATTTCAGTATGTATTTAGGCAAAGTTTTTGCCATTTTTGCATCTTTTTTATTGATCTTCATCTATTCATCCTGTACAAGACAATGACAAATTGCATCTGAAAGATTAAAAAGCTAAATACATAAGTTACATAACTGGTTCCCAAAGCGTTTGGACCAAAAAGAGACTACTCACATATTTTGACATATTTTATGGATTAACATAAACCTTTAATATTAAAAATTGAAAACATTAATACAATGACCAGTTAAACACTGAAGTAGGAGTTTTTAGAATGTGTATTTAAGACTACAGCTGACCAAACTTCTTTTCTTTATAAAATTAATATGGATTTTTTTTAATCTCAAGTATTCTAAAGAAGAAATGAACAAGACAATTAGCCAGTTCATGTTGAATTTACCTTATCAAATGAAGAAATTGCAAAATGCAAAGCTTCAAAATTGCACAAAATAAGATTTACTTTAAAATAGCTGCCACAAAAAAACTCCTCACCTGTAAGTTATATTAAAATCTATATTCCTTTTCTCTGAGTTTGAATTTAAAATGCTACTTTGTGAAAATGTACTTGGTTTACATGGCAAGGGTTTGGTAGCAGGGGGGCTGCAGGGGTGGCCTCTGTGAGAGGACACCAGGGGCTGCCCCCATGCTGGACAGAGCCAGTTACAGACAGCTCTGCAACAGACCCACCACTACCCCAAATGCTAGTGGCACCACTGTGAAAACATATTTAAGAAAGGGTAAGAAACTGGTGCAGTAGTGTGTGTGTGGGGGGGAAAAAAATCAATCACCTGCAAGAAACAATCCTGCAGAGACCAAGGTCAGTGAAAAAGGAGGGGGAGGAGACACTCCAGGTGCCAGAGCAGAGATTCCCCTGCAATTAATGGAGGACCCCAGCCAGAACAGGTGGATATGCCCTGAAGGAAGCTGCACCCCAGGGGAAGGGCCCACGCTGGAGCAGAGGAAAAGTGAGAGGAGGAAGCACCAGCAGAAAGGAACTGTTATGAACTGATCACAGCCTCCTATTCCCCACATGCTGCAGGGGGGATAAAGGAGTTGTGAATAAAGGAATGAAGTTGAGTCTGGGGAAAAAAGGGGTGGGGGCAAAGCTGTTTTAGTTTTTGTCTTTGTTTCTCACCAGCCTACTCTATTTTTAAATTGCAATAAATTAATTTTCCCCAAGTCGAGTCTGTTTTACCTGTGACAGTATCTCAACCCAGGAGCTTCTTTTCCCATCTTATTTCCTCCCTCTATTCTGTTGAGGAGGGGCAGTGAGAGCACAGCTGGGTGGTGGTCTGGCAGCAAGCCAAGGTCAACCCACCACAGATAAGTATCTGTAAATATCTTTTTTTTTTTCTTTCCCAGCTACCACAACATATACTAGAGCTCTTCTAGACCACTAAGCATTATATAATTTTAACATTAATATTAATCATGCTTTTTAACTGAATTACATGACTAGCAAAGCTGAATCACTGCAGAGATACCATATTTTTTCAACTACTGACTTTTATTCAACAACTGTTGTATTAGTCATAAATTTATGTATTTTTTCTTCTTCAAAAAGTGTATTTATCAGTGATGCTGAAAAACCTAACAACCTTTTCCTAGTAAAGTTTGACTTTCCTAAATTTCCAGAAGGAACTTATATAGCTGCATAAAATATTTTTGTTATCTAACACAAGGGGATACCAAAAGTACTTAATCTCAACTGGCTTTATTTAACACTGAATCATGATTCATATTTAAAATAATTAAAAAATTGAAAAAGTTGGTTTGCAGCTGGCAGAAAAGTAAAAATAAAAAAAGTATTCTCTCCAGGATTGTCCTCCAAAACATTAGTTAAAAATTGTCCAAACAGCAATAGTGACAAGGCACTTTTAACATGTCCTCTTGAAGACTGCACTAAAAAAAAATTAGTGAGGCTTAGGATACACATAATATAATCATAGAAATAAACTGGTCAATACTTTTCTCAAGAGTTATTTAAGCATACTTCAGCATAAAAGAGCAAAATATAAGGTTTATCTTTGCTCTTATAGCAGAGAAAAAGGAA
This sequence comes from Nyctibius grandis, assembly GCF_013368605.1. Lineage (NCBI taxonomy): Eukaryota > Metazoa > Chordata > Aves > Nyctibiiformes > Nyctibiidae > Nyctibius > Nyctibius grandis. Next base: position 5,897,563 of record NC_090694.1, read on the forward strand.
TGAACAGAGTTAAATGCATAAACCTCTTCTGTAGGGGGCAGAAAATGCAGCTTGTACTTGCATGATTTTATTCCCTATAGGACATAAATTATTTGAGAAGCATTCTAATGTAAGAGATCAAAATCAGTTCAAATTACATTCTTCCTATTTTATTATCGATACATGTGGACACAATATAGAGGCAATTAAATGAGTTGGAAAATATTATACAGAATATAAATTTATATGTATTATATTAAAGATGAAAGGGAAAGCTTTTTAATCAGAACACTGTGTACAATAAAGATTGTTTTCTTACAAGACAACACATTACTCATTTTACTGTAAAACCCAAGCAGAGACAGAGTGAATGTAGAAATCAAGCATGACATAAGTTATTATTTTGCTGCTTCTTGAATACCTGAAGTTAAATTACATGTACTTATTCCCACCAAGATCTTACATGTGGAAAGAGCTAATTCATATTAATATATTATATATATTACATAAAGAAATATATGCTCTGACAAAAAAAAAAATACTTGTCAATTACACAAACTAAGCAGAAGAGTGTTCATTTGCAATATATATATAAAAGTTGAGGTCTTTTCCTGACAAGAGTTCTACATTTATAGACAGAAAGTAGACATAACTAGCACTGGACCAACTTTTTCTCTTACAGGTTTTGAACAAAAATAAAATTGCTATCTTTTTTCTAAATTTGTGTGTTTTATGTAGTTACTCTCATTACCTACACATCTAGAGACTAACAATTCTCCTATATTTACAGGCCAGCATCATTGTTGCACTGACTATAAAACAGCATATCTGTTTATTTAAAGATAATATTTTTTCCATACTATTTCATCTTACAGCAAGCTAATAGTAACAGCTGCATTTCCCAAGTTTGTCATAATATTCTGAGGGATTTATTTTGTTTGAACAGTCAATCCCTTAGAAAACACAAGTTAAAAAACAAAGCGAACACTGTTTTATTAATCATTTTGGCACCCCTGATATCGCATCCATTTTCATTTACCCCAACATTTTTTTCTGGTCTGCAAATGGACAGTTTTCACTTTTAAATATGAAATTTAGCTTTAAACATGAAGCATTCAGACATTATTCTTATATAGGGCAGTAGTAGTTTATAATATATGCATCTACAAGATGACTTCATGTTAAGCTTTTAATTCTAGTATGATTATCTTACATTTCTGAGATAGAGAAATTATTAAAATGAGGCACACTTGCACATTTTTAACACTAATGCTTACAAAATCCCTTCCTTTAAAAATATTCAATATCCTCTTTAAAATGCCCTTCCCATGTATATTATTTAATTAGTTGTGAAAAGAAGTAAGGCAGAAAAGGAAATACAAGTAAATATATCAGCAGTCCAAAGAATCACCATGAGATGTCTCTGCCCTAGCCCACAGAACAAAATAAATGGTATAAGAATGACAATGTTGCTATAAATATGTCAGAGAACCACAGCTCGTCTCCCCCACTACCAGCTTCCTTTCTCCCATTAATATTTGGAACTGTATTGGGTAGGAGAGGATGCTACAGCTCTATTTCATCTCAAAGATAATTATGTGCTATCCCAAAGGATTGGTTTTTCAAAGTATTTGGACTTTTACTTATTTGTACAGTAGCTAAAGAACCAGAAGTGGAGGTTGAAAGTCCTTCTGATTTCTTTTCTTGTAATTATTCCTAAACATAGTGCTAGAACTACGCAAATTATGAAGAAAGCAGTCTCTTTCAGTGGAACAAAGCCACCACGTACCTTCTCCTAAAGCTTATAAAACTAAAATTATCTCTTGACCAAGGAGAATCCTACAATGATCTCAAATTTTTTCACCCAGACTCTAATTCCCAAGATCACTCCTAAACCATATTTCAAATTCAAGATAATGCAAAGTGAGGTTTGAATGCTTTTCAAATACATCTGAAACAAACAAGGGAAAGAAAGAGTGTCTCACTTCAGGTCCAGGAGCAAACACTCATGAGGAATAGAGCTGGTTGGGATTTTTTGATAGAGATTAAAAAGAAAAAAAAAAAAAAAAATCAAATTGATCTAAACAATCCTCTTCCCCCTCCACCTCAAATGAAGAGAAACATACCGAGTTTGGTGGAGGTTTTTTAGGATACATTCCTCAGGTCCAGGAAAGCATTTCATAAAAAGAAAATATGAAATATCTACTCAAAATATACAAATAAAGACAGTTCTGTGGAGTATGATAGAATCACTTTCTGTTCGGTGGTCTGCCAGATTTGAAGTAAGGACATAAAGCTGTCCCACATCCCAAATTAATGCCCTAGAGTTTCTGTTTCCTAGTCACTGGAAATTTAATTATATACACAAAAGTCAAAAGAAAAAAAGATAACTATATGGGGACAAAGAAGGGAAAAAAAAAAAAGACTCTTTTTCTGTCCCTTTTTCAAACTATGAGGAAGATCATCACCTCTCCTACTCTTCATTCCCTTATTTTAGACCGCAATGACAGGGAGAAAGGGAGAGTTATTGATAAATTTGTTATAATATTATCCTAAGAAAAACACCATAATCAACAGATCTAGCTCAAATTTTCTGATACATAGTTAAGCATACAAGCAATTATTTTCAGAGTTGTTAATACCAAATGTAACTTAAAGTAGCTGGTGTAAAGGACTATAATTTCACTTCAATTCAGAAAGCAGGGTCATATTCATCTTGCAGTGCAATGCAAAGATTAAATATAACAAAAATATGTAGTTCTTTCAAGTGCTATCATAACTAATGACTAATTCAGAACACAAGAAAAATTTTCTTATAATGAATATATAGCTCAATCTAGATGCTAGAGGAAAAGAAAGTTCAATTAAAAGTATATTTAAATTGCTACATTCATCAAATCAGCACATTTCATATAATTAATAAAGTAACAATAAATCTACCATATGAACACAGTAAAGCAAGGAGATGGGCATACAAATGTTGTTTAATGTTTAGAGTATGCCTGCACTACTCAGTAGTATATACAGAGATGCCAAAAATTTCTAAGCCATGTTAGCTTAGGTACAAAAAGCACCCCAGTTTTCCCAGCTGTAGCACCAAGAAACAGGATTTGTCAGCTCAGGAAAAGCACTACATTAATGCAGCTATATTGCTTGTGAAATTCTGCCTTGTTCAGTGCCATGTATCACACAAATACAACTGCATCTATAGATGGACTTTGATCAGTAGGAAGATAAATTCCATCTGAGCTTAGTGTTTCCTCTTGGACAGGTGGCTCTGAAGGCCTACACTTAGCCAATAAACACTAGACAGACACATTTGGGTGAAATTAGTAAGTATAAATTTAGGCCTCAGGAGAGACTGGAGACTTGTGGTATTATTTTTAAATGAGCTTTTCTTTTTGGGATGTTAAGTAAATATCATAATAAAACTAAAATTTTTTAAACTTACCTTAAAACACTGAAAATCTCCAGTCTCTCCACTGTTTTCAAAAGCTGAGCAATGCCTTCTTTGTCATAAACTATGTCAACAGACTGGACTTCCTGCTGGGAAGTACAGCAGTGGTAAAATGGTAGGGCTTATCATGACAGACCAGAAAAGAAGATATGAAAATGGAAAGGCATGTCTAAAAACTGTTTTGAAATGTTGTTTTAGTTTTCAAATTTCAAAAAACAGTTGTCATAATCAAGTAGATTTGATTAATAGTTTTCCCTTACACAGCCTGGAAAGGGATTTCTGTAGGAAACTAAAAGCACATGAAATTTCTTGAGCAACTACCAGTCCATTAAAACACTCATACGTAATCAAAAACAAAAGGCAATTGTGGAAGACCATCATCCTGCAAACAGCTGTGCTTTACTTGAAGAGCAGAGGATTCACTTGGGAACGCTGCATTGAGAATAGTTCTTGCTTGCTTTTAAGATAAAGGATCTGTGACCAGTTCACAGTGCCCTTTGAGGCATGAAACAAGTAAACACGTGTTGAAGGTCAGTTCTGAACACAGAACTGAAAACAAGGAATGGTTGTTGATGTTTTGAGCACAGAAAACTGTGGCTCTTCCCAGAATGGGTGATGGGTGCTTAGCGTGTGAATGTTGATGTTATCTTGAACTGCATAGTCTGGCTCCTGCTTGTAGCATTTAAATAGGGCAATAGAATAACAATAAATGTCTTTGCTTCCTTGAATAGCAGAGACCAAGTCATCTTTCCAGCTCGCTGCAGGCAATAACAGAAATGGTGATACACACAAACATATAGGTTCCACTACCTTCATATTCGATGCCTCAGTTTCCAGCTTTGTTAGGTGATTTGAGTTGTCCTCTAGCTCTTGTCGAAGGTTGGAGTTCTCCATCTTTAATGCCTCAACTTGCTTTAACAACTGGTCATATGAAGCTGCAGCCATCCTGGGCTACCCTCAGCCCTGGAAAAATAAGAGAAGATACTAGATTTAAGCATTTTAGAAAAAAACACACATATCTAAACATAAAATTACATCTCAATCTTTCCCATTTACCATTCAACTTACTAAGCATTTAATTTAAATCCATTAAACCAAACTATTAATGCCTAGAACTAACATCAATTCAATGGCTTTTTTCAGTAGGCTTCATTCAATACGTGATTCAGCAAATGAAAGATGATGATAACAATTGCTTTAGGTATAAGGGGAAGCCAGAATACACAAGGGGAAATCGTACCATTATACAAAAGCATCCTTACTTTTAAGTACTTCAGTTATAACAATAAGAAACTAAGGAGGATACCAGATGGTTTAGCAACAGTTTAGCAAGAGCAGGCCTCAGAGTAGGCTCTAAAAGGCCTACTCTGTGTTACCTTTACACAGAATCAACTTTCCTGTCAGTAATTTTCCTTTCAGCTAGAATAACAGAGAATAACAGTATGTTCTGAAGCAAACTGCATGTTTTGTAGATAGGGTCTGCTTATGGGACTGATAACAGTGTTATAGTCGTCAATGATTCTTGCTTGCACTTAGTCTTAGAAAATCCAAGGTCTCTGTTAAATTCCTTGCTAATTATAAAAAAGGGCCAAAGACAAACAAGACTGTGAAAAACAACTTTGTGATGTCTAAATTAACTTGATTCACAAACTCTGGCGCCAGAGGAGAGAGAAGTCCAGTGAGAACCAGAACAACATCTCCTTGAGGCCACCTGCACTTGTAAACAAGAAGGCCTCGACCACGCTTACACAGAAGCACAATTATGGGGGGATTGCGACCACTAGAGACCCCCAGAGACCACCCCAGACCCCTTCCCCAATTTAGTACGCATGCGCAAAGACAATTACATAATGTATTAGCATATGCATACGTTTCTTGGAATAGGTGGGCTTTTCTTGGAATTATATGAATATTCATTTTTCTGTAATGTATATAATAGTATGCTTTTATTCCTAGGTGTGCATGCTAGGAGGAGAGATCCCCCATGCACCCAGAGCTGCAATAAACCAATGTCGGCTTTCTAAACTATCATTTGGTTTAGAGAGTTTTCTTGGTTACTATATTTTCCAGTAACAAGGAGATAATAGATCCTATTTAATCATTTTTTTTGAGTAATCAACAAGCACTGTCAACCATATCTAAAAGACATTGACTGCCCACATATTTTATGAAGTGAAATACAGACACAGATGCTCAGCATTCCTTAGAATAACACACACTAATGAAAAATGTGTAAAAGTGGAACAGTAAACACTGAGGAATTTTAACAGAACAGAAGCACCAAATGTAACAGTAATCAAGCCTTTTGCAAAAAAACTCCAAGGCATAAAGACTAAAATAAGTATTTGTATATTTCTAACACAAGAAGTGGAAATACTGCACAGATAAACAGATGAAAGGCCATTCTTAATATCAAGATACCCTATATTATAAATACAAAGAGGAAGAGTAGGAAAGATAGAGTAAATAAATCATAAAATAAAATATTATAGTGATTGCGTTAATAAGTCATACATGCATTTTAAGCAATCTTTATTTTGGGTAATTGTGGGGAGAAACAGCCCTGACAGCTGCTGCAGAAGCCTATTATGCTAGGAGCAAGAGCCAAGAGGAACAGCAGAAAGCTACTTGCTGCTCTCCCTGACTTACGTGAAGCCACACAGCTGTGTCCTGGCAATCAAGAGACACAGCTGTGTCCTGGCTTGAGTAGAGGAGGAATGCAAACAGTTCCAGAAAACACAGAAACAGAAGCATCAGTCTCCACAGCTACTACAGCGAATTAACTCTGATAACAAGGAAGAGGGCATTATACAATGTGTGAATGATAATTTTAATCTTCAAGACAGGGAGGATGAACTGCCACACCCTGATGAATCTGCTTCCTCTCCACAAAGGCTGCAATGTTCCTCAGCTGCTTCATCATCCAGCAGGACCCTTCAAGGTGTTCAACAGAAAGCTAGATCTGTGTCCCCTCAGAACAAAGCAGGCAATAAGTACCTGAGAGAGCCAGGCTTGATCATGCAGTCAAAGCAGGTGATACCAGACAGTTCAGTTCAGCAATGGTTTAGCAAGAGTAGGCCTCAGAGTAGGCTCTAAAAGGCCTGCTCTGTGTTACCTTTACACAGAACAAGCTTTCCTGTCAATAATTTTCCTTTTAGCTAGAATAATAGAGGATAACAATAGGTTCTGAAGCAAACTACATGTTTTGTAGATAGAGTTTGTTTATGGGATTGATAACAAGGTTCTAGTAGACAATGATTCATGCTGTTTACGCTTAGTCTTAGAAAAACAAAGGTCTCTGCTAATTATAAAAGGGCCAAAAGACAAAACAAAACTGTAAAGAACAACTTTGTGATGTCTAAATTAACTTGATTCATAAACTCTTGTGTCAGAGGAGAGACAAGTCCAAAACGATATCATCTTCTTGAGAACACATGTACTTGTAAACAAGAAGGCCTCGACCACGCTTGCGCACAAGCACGATTAAAGGGGAATTGGGACCACCAGCGATCCCCAGAGACCACCCAAGACCCCTTCCCCAATTTAGTACACATGCGTAAAGACATTACGTAATGCATTACATAACGTATTAGCATATGCATAAGTTTTTTTGAAATGGGTGGGCTTTTCTTGGAATTATGTATATAAGGAGCAAGCTTTTGTTCTTAGGTGTGCATGCTAGGAGGAGAGATCCCCCATGCACCCAGCACTGCAATAAACCAATGTCGGCTTTCTAAACTATCATTTGGTTTAGAGAGTTTTCTTGGTTACTATTTTCCGGTAACACAGGCACAGATTGTAAAAACTAATCAGCACCTGAGCTCCATCCAGCCCAGATCAAAAATGGGAAGCAGTTCACTGCAGGTAATATTGTCACACAGTCCTAAAACATTACCACAATTATTCAGCCATTACAAAGGAACAAGAAACACACACACTAACTTAAATGATAAAATTCAAATTGTTTCCCATTTTCCAAATCCAAAATCCAAAGTTATTCATGTAGATGAACAACATAAGATAATTAAAGCCTGGGTAACCACATTTTAAGCTCTTTACACTTGAAGCTATCAATTTCTTATTTGAAAATAAGTCATTCAGCAGAGTAACAGGAAGCATAGCACTTCTTACATGTACAAGTTATCCTGCCAATTTCACAGCAAGATTTTTTTAAGCAAATATGGCACCTGTAACTCAAAATAGAAAAATATAAAAAGCTTACAGGACAACATTCCTTTTTAATTGCTACTATAGCACTTTGGAAATATCAAGCATCTAAAAGCTCATATTTAGTTTTTATTTTATTATGGAACATAGCTTGCAAACTGTATTTGCAGCATCTTGAAAATTATGCTAACAGAAGAGCAATTTGTGTACCCCCTCACTAAGCCTTTGACCTTTGTAATTACAAGGTCAAGTAACTGCTTGTGTAATCAGCTTTGCTCTTCCAGACAATTCTTAATTATCAAGCTAATTAAAAAAAAATAGGTAAAATTATCCAAAAAGGTTGGACTTAGTTCTCCAATAAAAATTTTGAAAATTGTTTAATCTTTCAAAATTTAAACTCAATGAAAATATAAACAAGAATATCTATTATTAAAGATAGGAACACTAACAAAAGCTTCACTGCATTTGATATGGCAAGTTTATTTCATTTTCAAGAAACAAAACTTCATGTCCTAAACATGTCTCATCATTAAAGAAGGGCCAAGAAAGAAATCTGCCATTTGTGGAACCGTGACTTCAATGGCAGTACAAATGGGGGGGGGGGCACACATGACACCACACCTTAATAAATTTCTTTTGCTAGACAGAAGACCTTACTTTTAGAGAAATGAAAACAATCCAAAAATATTCTATTCCATGGATTCTGTACTTTTTATAATCAGGCAGTTCCACCTAAAAGGCAGATAGCTGTCAACGAGCTGTAACAAAAAAAAAAAAAACCACATCCATAAAGGCAAATTGTGGTCTATTTCATGCATGTATTCATTTGCTAAGTACTACTTTGCCATTCTAATTAATAAAACCAACATCTATATTTGACATTTCTTTTCAGAACATACACTACATGGCCAATACTGCCCAAGCAAAGGTGGATAACTTTAAAATGTTTTCACTTCTAAGTGCTATGGTGGTGCCTCTCTGTGGTGCCCAGCAACAGGACAAGGGACAACAAGCACAAACTGGAACACAGGAAGTTCCATCTCAATATGAGAAAAAGCTGGTTTACTTGGAGGGTGACAGAGCACTGGAGCAGGCTGCCCAGGGAGATTGTGGAGTCTCCTTCTCTGGAGATATTCAAAACCCACCTGGTCGTGACCCTGTGCAACGTGCTCTAGGTGAACCTGCTTTGGCAGGGGGTTGGACTAGATCTCCAGAGGTCCCTTCCAACCCTTACTATTCTGTGATTCTGTGCTATAAAATGATATTGTATTGTAATCCTGATAGAATCTGTTGGTTTATATGAGGCTCTATGACTACATTGCATAAATAGCAAATTTAATTTTTCATTTGTTGCACCTGACATGTTAGAAATTAACTCAAGTATATCACACATTCATTTACATCTAATTGACAGAAGCCACTGCGTGCCATATTTTACATGCATGTCAATTCTAGCTAGAATACCTTTTTCTTACATTATGTTAATCCATGGTTAGTATGTGTACTGGTTTGGGCTGGGATAGAGTTAATTTTCTTCATAGTAGCTGGTATGGTGCTGTTTTGGATTTGCGACCAAAACAGCATTGATAACACACCAATGTTTTAGTTATTGCTGAGCAGTGCTTACACAGCATCAAGGCCTTTTCTGCTTCTCACACTGCTCCACCAGCGAGTAGGCTGGGGGTGCACAAGAAGTTGGTAGGGGACACAGCTGGGACAGCTGACTCCAACTGACCAAAGGGATATTCCACACCATATGCTGTCATGCTCAGCAATAAAAGCTGGGGGAAAGGAGGAGCAACGGAGATCATTCGGATGAAGAAGCCCTGCTTTCCTGGAAATGTCTAAAAATCTGCCTGCCAATGGGAAGTAGTGAATGAATTCCTTATTTTGCTTTGCTTGCATATGCAGCTTTTGCTTTACCTATTAAACTGTCTTTATCTCAACCCATGAGTTTTTACACTGTTGCAACTTCCAATTTTCTCCTCCATCCCACTGTGTGGGGCTTAGCTGCCTACCAGGGTTAAACCACAACAGTATGAAGAACCTGATATTTTTATCCTTCTGTCAACTGAGAAATTCTCACCCATGCATTTCAAAGTTAAAATAATTAGCCACATTAACAAGAGGTATAAATACAAAAAAAAAGAAAATGTAGAAAAATTAATGAGGGAAGGAGCTACAGTAGAAGAATAGCAATTGGATAGCTCTGATTTATATGAAAAATAAGCTTAAATGTATTTATATTAAATGAGTAAGGATCCAATTACTGAAGGGGAGGGGGCAAGTAATGCATCTTAAATGAAGTGGCTGTCAACTCTCTATAAAACCAACTTTAAGGCTATATTTCACAAAGAAAGTTTTACTTACTACATAACCAATAATGAAGATTTTTTTTTTCCTTTAAAGAAATTAGCTCCAAACAAAATCCACCAAAATTCTCTTAGCTGAAACACTATTAAATGCTTTCAAATAACAAATAAAAGGCTTATTCAGCAAATTGTTCATTTCAATTGACTTGATAAGACTCAGAGCAGAATTAAAGATTGTCTTTAGACAATCTGTTGCTACAACTCACTTAGCATACAAAAATTGGAAGCAAATCCAAAGAACAAGTTTTTTTAAAATGTATTTTTACCTTCTCCTGATATAAGTTTCCAAGCACCCTCTTTCTTTTGTGTACTGTTTGTTGGGGGTTTTTTTTAACAACATGGAAGCAGGACATCAGTGCTAAGAGACAGTATTTCACCTTTGACTAGGAGTCACTTATTGATTTATTCAGATGTCAATTATTACTCCACAGGTTTTCAGATTTAAAAAAAAATATTTAAATTAGTTGATTACTACAAGCTGGGTAATCCAAAACATCTCAAATTTTTATTAAATAACAGATGTCCAAATGGACAATAAGCTACACTTTGCTCTAGGCCCTCTTCAGTCAGACAAGGTTCACAGCCACGTATTTCCTCATTCGCAGCAGAGACCATATAGCAAGTCCAAAGTAAAGCAAGGAACAGTTTACACTTGGCCCTTTAGTCTGAAGTTGTAACACTGCACACATACATAGAAACATATTCAAGATCCATGGGGCCAGAATCAGTTTAATCAAGAATAAATATGATTCTTCACTCCAGGTATGAAGTCACTATACTGAGGAGTCAAGGGTGAAGGAAAGAAGAAGAATTGTTTGTTCTAATACCAATTTCATACTTTATCCAACCCAAAGGAAAATACACAACACAGAACACAACCCACCTTTGGTAAATTCACTATTATGATTGAGAATCAAGCTCCCTTTTGCACTCTGAATCCGAGTTTCTTTTTGCAGAGTGGTCCAGATTCAAATGGAAAAATGGAGATATCCCTACTGCTAGATTTACTCCAAGAAATAACTCCAGGGATGTAGGAACTTCAGGCTTTAACTCCATCAATATAAGAAATACCTAGAATCTACATCTCCTAGTTCCCTAACCCATTTTTTCCTCATTCTTAGGAGATGGAGGAGAAGAAATCTCTTACCCAAGTAAAATGAAATTATGACAAGAAATTTCACTATGCTGTACTGAATCAGCAATTTGCATACACATATCAAAGCAGAATTTCAAGTTGGATATAACTCTTTCAGACACTAAAACCAAAATTAATCAGCAGCATAAATTTATGCAAATGTACTGTTAAGATTTAGACATGCATTTTTCTACATTAAGAAAATTTTATTAGTTATAACTGCCCAGGAAACAAATTTAGATGTGCTCTTTTTAGTCTGAAATCCCCATAGAGATAGGCAAAACCACTAATATTCTCTGAAAACTTACAATTTTATATTGATCGGTGTTCTTTTTTTATTTGAAATCAATAAAAAATATATTCAACATACCCCAAAAAAGTCCTGCTTAAGAACCCCAAGTTCAACAACTTATGATATATTAATTAAATCTTCTTATGGAAATATTTCAGCCTCCATTACTATTTTTTTTCAGTCATAAATGCTATTGCTACCAGAACTTCCTGAAGAACAAATTGGTCTTTTCAGAACAGAGGTTAAAGAATATTTAAAAATGTGAAACCCCAACATGTCTTTTTCTCAACAATATAGACAGAGCACTAGCACTGTCTATACATATAGACAATATTTTCACTACAATCTGTTTCAACTTTAAAAAAAAAATCTTCAACTGAACAATTATTCAGCCACACATGATAACTGAGGCTGATTTTTTTGTTTTGTTAGTGAATAAGTTGTATAGCTACTTCAGAGAACAAAAATCAGTGGAAAAAAACAAAACTATTTTCTCCAGTAAGGCCCAATCCAAACAATACTGAAGTCAATTTGGGCTCCAGTTCATTACACTGATTTTGGATTATGAACATCATTGAAAGAGCAATAAATCAGATGTCTGACTCCCTAATAAGGAAACAATTTAGTATTCTGCTACCACCACTACTTGTAAGCAGATATGAAAAAATCTTTGGTTGTTAGCACAATGTAGTTACTATTCTTAAGATAACAAATTATGATCATTGTGCATACAGTTCATTAATATCTAGATTATAATTTAGTACTGTTAGAAAGGACTATCAACTCTGATTTCTTTCTACAGCCACAAATTTTACCCAACTATCCTGTGCTAAGCCAAATATCTCATTACTATTACTCAAATATCTCTTTACTATTCTGTTAGCTTTTGTAATTCACTCCCAGGTGACTAATGGGGAATTGTTCCTTCAAGGGCATACCAGACTGACTTCAGGAAAAAAAACTTATTCAGTGGTAGATCATACTGTCATTAAAGCATATTTTTGAGATTTTCAAATTAGTTTCTTATTAATCCTTTTAACACATCTCAAAATATTTTTTGCAGTACTAAGTCTAAGGGTTCTGACTTGCAAGAGATTACTGCTAATGCTGGGATGGCTGGAACAGGGCCTGCCCTATCCATCTCTGTAAGGTTCCCACCCAGGGAAGAGAGGAGGGCTCAACTGCTCACATAGCAGCTACTGAACCACTGCAGATTACTGCCTAACTACTAATGTAATCTGAAATACGCGTGTGTTTAACTTAATATGCTGGGCCATTAACCGCAATGGTTCAACAGCTATTATAAGAATATTTCCAAAAGACAAGCAGGGCTGATAGAAAGTGGCAAAAACCCGGCACAGCTGTTTTAAGGTAAGCCAGCTCCGCCTATTAATTTCAGCCATAAATGTACAATTTTTATATAGTTATTTTTATCAATACACTTAAAACATCAAGAAAATCAAGTAAGGTTTCTTTCACCATAATTTTTTTAATGTCAAACCATGCTTATTTGCATTAATTCAATTGCACTGTTGCCCAAATCTTTTATCAGCTTCTCCACTCTTCTGTCTGAAGCTTGACTTCAGGTTAAATGGTTTATATATAGACATCCTTCTGCTTGTCGTTTTTCAGATCTAGCAAAATCTCACCAGTCTTCCAAGTCTTTTTTGGCATTTAAGAATTTATCAAAGTATCAGTGAGACAGTGACTGTCTTATCCAGTTCAGTTTGGGGCAAGTTTTTCAGGCCTGCTAATTTAAAAATACTTACCCTTCAGATGTTTTAATAATCTCCTTGTATACTCACTGAGAAATACTCCATCCTCCTCAGGTCATAAAAGCCCATTATCCTGATTCTTTACAGATAGAGCACAAAAATATTTGTGCCTTTTCCAGTATCACACTGAAAAAAAAATCACAATGTTTCCACCTGGTGGCATGCCTAAGCCTCACTAAAATGGCTTTTATTGTGAACCTATTTAATCTTCCTATCTCTATATGCATCAAAGAACAAACCCCAAAATATCTATTCAGTAGAAGGGAAGTTATTTTGTTTTTTTCCTCATCTGGGCTATATAGGCACATAGACATAATGAGGACACTAAAAGTGCTCTAAGGCTTTGGGTATAGTTAAACAGAATTAAAAAAACAGTATGGAATAAGAGTGTTCATGAATGGAACAGCAGTGTTACAAATCTCATACCTTCAGTTCCTATTCTCATTTGTTTTGCATTAAGTGTGCCCTGGTCACCAGTCAGAGAGATGAGGGAAGGAGCAAAAAACAGCCATCACTGAAAACTGTTCTTTGCTTGTTCATGAGTTTGTTTTAGTAACAAGGACTTCGTTGCAAACTCAGTAAGTTACAGTTGTCTTTGTCAAACCTTTTTTGTACATCATTGCATTTAACAGAGCTAAAGAGGAGGAAAAAAATGTTTTATCAGTTTCTTGGAGTCTCCTTAAAAATACAGAAGTCTGGTTCCAGGAAACTACTTTCATTGCATATATTTGTGTATTTTCAAAGAACTGTAATTTTGAGAAAACACTCGGAAGTTAAGTGCATTAGAAATAAAAAAGTGAACTAAGTAGTAAAAATAAAGTATAAAAATATTAAGATGCACTTTCAACAGAACAAACAACAGAGAAAGGAAAAAGATTTAAGTTGGAATTAGTCTATATTGTATTATTCATATATGCACAGCAATTTAATAAAAATACTTCTATACAAACTAAGAAGTTGTACATTTCCTGCTACACCTTTAAAAGGCATCTTTCAACATATGACTATCTAAACCAGTCTAAACTGAGTTTTGCTGATCCATTGAAAACTATCAAACGAAAAGTGCTCCCTACAGTTCATAGTCAGTCCTACACCTAAGTCAACAGAAAAGATTTTAAGTTTTGACTCAAATAGTAAATACAATCAAATAATTTGGCAGCATGTTTCTTCCAAAAATCTTGTTTTTGCAAAACCAAGGTGTATTTTGATGGCAATGACCTAACTACTAGAATAAAAGCTGCATATCTAACAAAGAGAAAGGACCCACCCATTAACATTTCCCAGAGCATTCAGGTTAAATCGCAGATCTAAGCATATCTTTGCAATGTTAAATCAATTTTTAAGAAGTCGGAGGATTTTGGGGTTCGTTAAACATACAACATTCTTATAAGAATCCTCAGTATTTCTGCTGCTACATAGCTCGCAGTTGGCCACCTATCAGTGCATTTCTGAGTGTAGCAGTACAGCTCAGCTTCCTGTCCCTTTACAGCTCTCATTTTCCAGCGAAGAGAAAAATCTGCTGCAGTGAAGCGCAGAGGCGGCACCGCCGCGTCCTGTAACTAACAACGCCAGGCTGGTGCCACACGCAAGGGAGCTCCTTACCGTTTCACAACGGGACATGCACCATCCCCAGAGCAACACGTTTATGTTCCGACCCCACAGACAAGGGCTGCGCATCCTGAAATACCTGCCTCCCCTCTCCCTTCTCCCCATCGCTGCAGGGCGGCATAGCCGCGCCACGGCACAGCGGTAGAAGCTTTGTGACCCTCGCCGGCAGCTGCCGCTGTGGCAGCGCGAGGGGGCAGGACGACCTCAGCCCTGCTCGCCATATATCCCTTCCATTCTTCGTTATCTGATGCTCTTTTCCTTAGATACGGTTCCCCCCCCTCCCTCGCCCCTTTTTATGTCAACAAGCTTTTTTTTTTTTTTTCCGCCTATTTTAACCACAAAAGCGTTTTTTCCTCCCTTTCTACCGCCGCTGCCTCCGTCACATGCGCGGCTGAGCACCGCAGGGAGCCGTCCTCGGTTCCCTCCGCAGCAAGGCCACCAGGATCCAGCGGCCCTGCGCCGCTGCACGCATACACTCACTCACCCCATCTCCGCAACCGCTTGTGCTTCAATCCCGCTACCGGCGGCCCCACCCGCGTCCAGCGGCCGCGACCAATACGGCCCTCCCAGTCACGTGCCGCCCGGCGCCGCCGCACAGCCAATGGGGCGGCGCGCCCCAGAGATTGTCGTCCGTCCCGTCCTCCCCCCCCGCCGGGAAACAGTTACGTACTTCGGGCCATCGCCCTAGGCGGGAGGGCTCCGGCGAGAGCCGCTTCCTGAAAACGTACTTTTTGCCGCATTTAGCGCTTGCTGAAACGGCGACGAGCTGCTTTCGGCACCAGGAGCAGCCCTGCCAAACACAGCACGCGTCTCCGACATTAAATGCTTCAGAGGGGGTAACGAGCAGCCGTGCGGACTGGACAGCACTGTCGGTGGGGGGGGGAACTTTCCCTGAGTGGCTACCGCATTCCTCTTTAACGCGGATTCATCCACAGCGTTAAGGGGCAAAAAAAAATAAGTAGTAAAAAAGTAAACCCACACCACTCGGCTGCCAACAGTGAAAAGCAGGACCCAAGGGTATACTTCTGCCTGAAAGTTAACGCAAACAAGTTAAAGCACTAGTTGCATCTGAATAACTCTGTGCAAAGACACTTTCATTCCAGAATAACAAGGCTGTGTTATTACAATGCTATGGAAAGGACACACCACTAAGTACTTAAGCCATCTAAAATCTGTTGCCAGTCTGAATACACCTACTATGCACACATTACGGAATACAGAATATGATTTCTGTTAATGCACATGACCAGTACCCCCTGCTCCTGACCCCTGGTAGCATGGTTAGCATAACCAACGCCATTTTCTAAGACAAACAGCCATAATACATAAGCATGCTGATCACATATCACCCCCTTCTCTCTTCCCCTTTTCAACACTCTGGTTGTCACCAGGAACAGATAAACCCCCATCAGCATTAAGACAAGACTATTTGCCCACCAAGCACTGTTGCCAGGATGTGGTGCCACGTGATATGGAACAGGGAAGCGTAACAGCACATGAGATATTGACTATAAAATCATGCAGCTGCAAGGACTTAGACCAGAACTGCTGCTGGATGGCAAAACCCACAATCACCCTGGTGGTCAGGGATGCCTCCACCATTGTCTTCTTCCTCCAAGGATTGAGTGACTCATGTTCTTTTAGGTAAAGCCTGAATCTAAATTATGATTACTGTATCACACACTGATTATTAAGAATTTGACCCAATCTGGTGACTTAAAAGTCTAGGTAACTAAAAACTCTAGATAGTAAGAAAGCTACACCGATTACTAGAAATTCTGTTTAACTGAAAGCTATGCTAATTACTAGAAATTGTGTAACAATAAGGTAATAATCCCTAGAAGAACCTGCCTGTCCCTGTAGCATTAAGCAACAACATATGCTCATATTCCAACCTTTGGGTAGGTTTTTGAACCACTGAGAAGGCAGGCAAGATGTTATCATAAATGAAAAGCATCTCCAATTATGTATTTCAGCATTAATACTTACTCTGTAGTCATGGGTAAGACATTTAAATTCTCCCTGTAGAAAATCTCACAAGTATCTGCATCACTCAGATTGTGAAGATTATCATTCTATTTCTCCTTTCAATAAAAGGACACAGCATTGATAATATCTGGGTATATAAAAATAAAAATGTTCTACATGTACTAGAACAGCCAAAGCTGAGCCAATCAGCGAAGCTGGTAGCATCTCTGTGAAAACATATTTTAAAAAGGGTAAAAAAACATCAGAGAGGAGAAAGGGAACAAAAAGAACGAGAAACAGAGGGAACACTAAGGCCAGAGAAAGGAGGAGGAAAAGCTCCACGGCAGAGCAGATATTCCCTGCAGCATATAGAGAACCTATGCTGAAGCAGATGGATATTCCTGAAGGAACTGCTGCCCATGGAGAACCCATGCCAGAGCAGGAAAAGACAATGAAGGAGCAGAGAGGAATTGTTATGTACTGACTGTAAACATCCCCCCCCCATACCCATTCCCCACCCCCCTGCACCACTGGGGGAGATTAGAGGAGTCTGGAGTAGAGTGAAGGGGGGGGGTCAAGTGGGATATTGTTTAAGCAATCCAGTTCTAATATAAAAGGCAGCTTTGTAAAAACAGCACAATATTAACGCGGTGGGTTTTTTTATCCTCTGGAAGAAGTATTCTAGAATAAATCAGTGAGCAGTGCAGTCCAACATCTCAGCAAAAGAGTGACTGATAGAATACATTTAAAAATGCAATGATTTGAGTAAAGCAAGTGAACGCCCTTCCCTTGTGGCACGTTACAAACTATGGAGGTATTTGCTTATGTGAGAAGACATAAGGGTAGATAGCTCATTAAAAAATATATTCTTAATGTGCCAGAGGAAATTTCATTCTTCCTATAATCATTTGATTCATATGAAACTAGTAGGCTCATAATACCTCGTGGTAGGGGCCAAGTTAAATGAAAGGCACTACAGGCTTGTATAGGAAATGTAAGCACAATTGCACCACAGATATTTAAATATTACTACTTTCATTTCAGCTGTGTTTTCATGGCTCATTTTTCCAGAATCATAGAAGACAGCAGCCCACTCTCAGGAAAGATGCTCTTTGCCAGTTAAACTTTCAAAGGTCTTCAAGAATGAGAAGATAACGTTAGACTATGTTGTCTGCTACCTTCAACAGGGTATCACACCAAGTCCTCTTTGACTTCATCAGTATAGCTAACTATAGAACTCCCATAACATAAGCTGTTATGGTAAACCATAAGCAAAGTTAACTGGGCCAGTATTCAAGGAGTGGCTCTCCAGGATGAGGAAAAAGAAAAGTGTCCTGTGCTACTTTTTTTTTTTTTTTTTGTTACAAAGCTTCCATTAAATACAGCAATATTTAACAGCCTCCTGATTTTTGATCCCTGTTTCATTTTAGACTTGAATATACTACAGAGACTGTACTAGTGAGTTAATAATCCTTCAGCTGTCACAAACTATCACATTATTCCTAACAGTTATAGTTTAGAACCTAATTTTGCATTAGACCTAAAGCCATCTCACTTTGATATACACCACCATTCCTACCCTAAAAGAAGGGAAACAAAGTACTCCCAGTTGTTACTGTGCAGCCCTATCTTAAAATTATTTAAGTTAGCATACCTCAAATCACTCATGTTATCTAGTTGGCAAGTTGCTATAACATGAACTGTGGCTTATACTCCAGTGAGGTCAGTCAAATGATGGTTTTAAAATCATGTTCATAACTTGGAAGTGCAACAGAGCCTAGAATGACTATTTTAAGTGTGCAAAGACATACTAAATATGCCAGAGAAACTGATACCCTTTAAAGCTAAAGTGCACATTTAAGTATTTCTTAAGCTTAGTTTTTAACTTAGTTTTCATATACCTTTCTAGAATCCAAAATGGAAATATCAAAGATCAAAGGTTTCATGATATATTCCATTCATTTTACACACATTATACTGCATTTCCTGAAACTCTGAAGTGCTACAAACTATAGTTCTCAGTCTGTGAAAAGATTCCCATTAGTCCTGACCTATAGCTTTATGAACCTGGTACTCACAAGCCAGCATAGATTTAAGTAAATTCAGTGCTGATAGAAGATGTTAGATTCACAACTCTATAGCCTTAAGTTCTGTGTTTATTCACAGAACAAGCAGAGCATAAGCAGCAACACAGACTCATATATTCTGACAATACGACAGCTGAGTGGGAAGCAGAAAGGTTTCTCTTCCTTGCTCATAGTAATGCCCATTCTGTTATATCTATAAAACATAGCACTGTATGTTTTGTCTGTCACATTGTCACAGTTTAAAGCTGGGCTGGCTATTAAACCTATGGCAGATGCTCTCTATTAACCCTTCCCCCCCCCCAGAAGGGGAAGGAAAAGATAAAAGGGAGAGACTCATGGGTTGGAAAGTTAAAACAGTTTTAATAAACAATAACAAGGAAAAAAAGAGTATGATAATAATAACTGAAATAATTAAATATATACAAAACCAAGACTGAGCTCCCCCAATGACGATCGCATCACCACTGGCGCTGCAGGGCAGGCTCTGGGAAGGCCCAGACTGGACTCAGCAACAGACATGAACTGGATTCAGGAACAAACACCAGCCACAGAAGAAGAGACCAAGACCCTCGTGATCCCTCAGCTTTAAACTGAGAATGATGTGTATGGGATGGAAAAAAAAAAAGTCACAGAATCAACCAGGTTGGAAGAGACCTCTGGGATCATCGAGTCCAACCGTTGCCCTTATACCACCCTGTCAACTAGACCATGGCACTAAGTGCCATGTCCAGTCTTTTCTTAAACACATCCAGAGATGGTGACTCCACCACCTCCCTGGGCAGCCCATTCCAATGTCTAATAACCCTTTCTGAAAAGAAATTCTTCCTGATGTCCAACCTGAACCTCCCCTGGCGAAGCTTGAGGCTGTGTCCTCTTGTCCTATCGCTAGTTGCCCGGGAGAAGAGGCCAACTCCCACTTCACTACAACCTCCCTTCAGGTAGTTGTAGACTGCAATAAGGTCACCTCTGAGCCTCCTCTTCTCCAGGCTAAACAACCCCAGCTCCCTCAGCTGTTCCTCGTAGGTCAGACCCTCCAGACCCTTCACCAGTTTGGTCGCCCTCCTCTGGACTCGCTCCAACACCTCAACATCTTTCTTGAAGTGCGGGGCCCAGAACTGGACACAGTACTCAAGGTGCGGCCTCACCAGTGCCGAGTACAGAGGGACGATCACTTCCCTAGACCAGCTGGCTACACTATTCCTAATAGAGGCCAGGATGCCATTGGCCATCTTGGCCACCTGGGCACACTTCTGGCTCATGTTTAGCCGGCTGTCAATCAGCACCCCCAGGTCTCTTTCTGCCAGGCCGCTCTCTAACCACTCTTCCCCCAGCCTGTAGCGCTGCATGGGGTTGTTGTGGCCGAAGTGTAAGACCCGGCACTTGTTCTTGTTGAACCTCATGCTGTTGGTCTCGGCCTATCTAACCCGTCCAGATCCCTCTGTAGGGCCTTCCTACTCTCCAGCAGATCGACACTGCCACCCAGCTTGGTATCATCTGCAAATTTGCTGAGGGTGCATTCAATCCCTACATCTAGATCATCTATAAAGATATTGAACAGCACCGGCCCCAAAACCGAGCCCTGGGGAACACCGCTAGTGACCGGCCACCAGTTGGACTTTGCCCCATTCACCACTACTCTCTGGGCTCGGCCATCCAGCCAGTTTTTAACCCATTTAAGAGTCCACCCATCCAAGACCCGGGCAGCCAGTTTGTCTAGGAGGATGCTGTGGGAGACAGTGTCGAATGCCTTACTGAAGTCTAGATAGACTACATCCACAGCCCTGCCCTCATCTACTAAGCGGGTCACTTGGTCATAGAAGGTGATCAGGTTGGTCAAGCAGGACCTGCCTTTCATGAATCCATGTTGGCTGGCCCCGACTGTCCTGCATGTGCTGTGTAATGGCACTCAGGATGATCTGTTCCATCACCTTGCCTGGCACCGAGGTCAGGCTGACAGGCCTATAGCTCCCTGGATCATCCTTCCGACCCTTCTTGTAGATGGGCGTTACATTTGCTAATTTCCAGTCAGCTGGAACTTCTCCAGTTAACCAGGACTGCCGGTACATAATCGAGAGTGGTTTGGCAAGTTCATCTGCCAGTTCCTTCATTACTCTGGGGTGAATCCCATCCGGGCCCATAGCCTTGTAGGTGTCCAACTGGCACAGCAGGTCACTAACCGTCTCCTCCTGGATCCTGGGAGGTTCACACAGCCCCCCCCGTCCCTAACTTCAGGCTCTGGGGGCCGAGTCTCCTGAGGACAACCGGTCTTGACATTAAAGACAGGAGAAGGCAAAGAAGGCATTGAGCACCTCTGCCTTTTCCTCATCCCCTGACACTACACTACCCTCCTCATTCAGCAAGTGGTGGAGGCTCTCCTTGACCCTCCTTTTGCTGTTGATGTATTTGTAGAAGCTTTTTTTATTATCTTTGACTGTAGCAGCCAAATCAAGCTCTAATTGAGCCTTGGCCCTTCTAATCTTCTCTCTACACGACCTGGCCACATCCCTTTAGACCTCCCAAGTTACCCAACCCTTCTTCCAGAGCAAGTAGGCTCTCTTTTTTTTCCTTAAGTTCTAGCCTAAGTTCTCTGTTTAACCAGGCCCGTCTTTTTCCCCGACGGCTTGTCTTCCTACACACCGGGACAGCCTGCTCCTGAATATTTAGCAATTCCTTTTTAAAGCACGTCCAGCCTTCCTGGACTCCTTTGCCCTTCAGGACCGACTCCCAAGGGACTCGGTCCACCAACCTCTTAAACAGGCTAAAGTCAGCCCACCGGAAATCTAAGGCAGAAGTTCTGTTCTTGCCCCTCCTTACTTCCCCCACTATCAAAAACTCTAACATTTCGTGGTCACTATTCCGAAGACGGCCACCGACCCTCACATCTCCCACTAGTCCTTCTCTGTTCACAAACAACAGGTCAAGCAGGGCCCCTCCTCTAGTGGGCTCATTTACCACTTGCATGAGGAAGTTGTCCTCCACACATTCGAGGAATCTCCTAGATTGCTTCCTCTCTGCCATGTTGTATTTCCAGCAGACATCCAGCAAGTTGAAGTCACCCACGAGTACAAGGGCCGGCGACCGGGCAGCTTCTGACAGCCGCTTGTAAAACGCCTCGTCCGCCTGCTCATCCTGGTTGGGTGGTCTATAACAGACTCCCACCGTAATGTCCGCCCTGCCGACCTTCCCCCTGACCTTTACCCATAGACATTCAACCTTGTCATCCTCACCATCTTCCTCAATTTCAACACAGTCCAAGCACTCCCTAACATACAACGCTACCCCACCGCCTCTCCTGCTTCGCCTGTCCCTCTTAAAGAGCTTATAGCCATCCATAGCAGCACTCCAGTCATGAGAGTCATCCCACCACGTTTCTGTGATGGCAACCACATCATAACCTTCCTGCTGTACAGTGGCTTCTAGCTCTTCCTGTTTGTTGCCCATACTACATGCATTGGTGTAAAGGCACTTCAGCTGGGCTAGCGGCCTTGCCCCCAATGCAGGCCTGTCACCCCTAGGTTCATTTGCAGTTGCCCTGATCTTATCCCCCCTCCCCCATCAAACCTAGTTTAAAGACCTCTTGATCAGCCCTGCCAACTTCTGGGCCATAACCCTTTTTCCCTTCTGACTCAGCTGTTCCCCATCCGGCATAAGCAGGCCCGGTGCCATGAAAGCCACCCCGTGGTCAAAGAACCCAAAATCCCACCTACGGCACCAGTCTCTTAGCCACGTATTAATCTGTTGTATTTTCATAGTCCTTTCCCTATTCTCACCTAACACCAAAAGAACTGAAGAGAATATAACCTGTGCACCTACCCCCTTTACCGAACACCCCAGGGCCCTGAAGTCCCTTTTGATTGCCCTGGGACTTCTCCCTTCAACCTCATCCCTGCCCACCTGGAATACTAATAGTGGGTAGTAGTCAGAGGGCCTCACCAGTTCAGGAAGCCTCCTGACAACATCCCTTACCCAAGCCCCAGAGAGGCAGCAGACTTCCCTGTGAGTTGGGTCTGGCCTGCATATGGGGCCCTCCATTCCCCTTAGCAGGGAGTCGCCTATAACAATTACTTTTCTTTTCTCCTTTTTGGAGCTGGAACACCTCGTTGGTCAATTTTGGGTCCCCTGTCCTGTCTGTTCCTCCCTGGAGATGCTACTCTTCTACAGCTCTTCACTTGTAGTTAATGAGGAATTTAGCAGTGACCTTGGTTCCTCTAGGAATAAGTCTACGCAATTGCCTTTCTGCATACCATTCCTACCAGTACCATAGTAATAATGATAAACTTTGAGTGTTATCAGTCCTAGAAGCAGACACTGTCTGCAAAGCATGCAGTTAGTTTCAGAAAGTGCAGTTACTTCGAAGCAGCTTAGCTGAAAGGAAAAATCACTGAAAGGAAAATTGGTTCTGTTTTAGTCCAAACCAGGACACACATGCACTTGCCTCTGAAGCAAAATCCAATTTTAATTGCAACTCAGTTTAACATACAGCATGTTAAGAGTAATAAAATTACCTTTCCCCATACTGTATATTCCAGAGGTGTTAACACACTGACATATAGCCAAACAGGTGAATGGTATTGTAATATATACTCTATTTACTTCTTTCAAAACTTTTCTATGCATAGTATTGGCATCTGCTAATGCTACTGATATCAATGAAACTCCAGGGGTCAGGGAGCACAGAAAGAAATTTTAGAGAAGAAAGTCCTGTTTAAGACTTGGAAAATAACTAACTGAAAATAAAGCCATGTGGCAGAAAGAATGAGCTGGCTTTTCCTTCTTTGAAAGATACCATTACCAAAGCCCAAGACAGATCTAGGAATACCTACTGTTTATCATTTAAAAGCTTTGAAGTCTATTAAAATAACTAAATCTTTGCATGTAAGTTACCAATTCTCAGAGACAATTTCATTATCCAAAAATCATCAGCTCAGTTTCAGTATGCACAACCTAATTATTTGTATTATTTTGGACCAGATCCCTTTAAGTCTACCCAGCAGTGTTCTCAAACAGCTAAATGGGAATTCTGCTCCAGAAGAGGAATTTACAATATTTTCATAGAATACTTTGCCTAATTCAGGCACTAAATATTTCCCAACCCCTTACTGTATTTATAAAAATCCAGTTTGAGACCAAACAAAATTAAGGCATAACCCTGTTTGTTGTCGGTTTTTTTTTTTACTCCCATACTTGTCTCCCTTATCTACAAAACAGTGTTAAACAGAAGCTCTCAGCAGATTGTCCGCGTTTTTGAAAAACAAAGGACATCCCACAAACATTTACTTCATAAAAATCAGAAGTATTACAACAGGAAATGCAAGAAGTTGTGGTTTTTTGATAGCTTGATCATAAATGGGACAGTTTTATGTGCCTTCTGAAGCAGTACCTTTCTCTCCAGAGGCCTTTCACCACTTTATATACCTAAAGAAATTGATATTTCATAACTAGTCATCGCATACGCACAGTACTAACTACCTCAGACTCTAGGCACAGTGAGTAGGTTGGATAATGTGTTGAAGTCTCTCTCTGTTGCCAGGCACTATGCTTGGTATTACTCACAAATGTGAATTATAGTGTTGACAACTTAAGATATTTGTCTTCAGAACTTTGTTTACTAATACAAAATGCAAGTTTTACACATTTATTTACATCAAGCTGCATCTTAGAAAAAAGCTGCATTAACAATTTTCATTAACAGAAAACACAAAGACATTTCATAATTGTTTTACCTAGATGCAAACTTCATCTTTATACAGAACTTGATAACGTATTTTACCTGTTGCTACAACTGAAAGATCACCTCCTTTCTTCAACTTTATTTTTAAAAAAAGTTGTTAAACATGTTCTCTTGCTTCTCATTTCCTTGGAAGTTGTGAAGTAAAGTTTCTTTCATCTCTCACTACCACACACAGACTGCTTATTGTTCCCTCTGAGCCTTATCCTTGTGACTAGGATCATATATACCCAGTCATACTCATGACCTATCATCAGCATTCATGTCAATGTTTTGACTATGTAATGCTGTACTCCTACTTTGTAGGTCAGGATTCTCTGAGAAACATTGCATATTATTTCTCCATACAGATGATCTCTAACTACCATATTAAAAAGGCTATCAGAAAAAGATGTTTCCTGAGGATCAAAAGAAACTAAAGCACCACCTTTCTCATGCAGATAGAGAACAGAGAAAAGGAACACTGCTACTGTTTTGAAAGCATCATCCAGAAAACATGTATACAACTTGTCTTAGATACTAATCCTAGAGAAATAAATTGAAAAATTCTGTACTGAGTATAGAGAACGAGAAATTAAATTTTTCTTTTAAGATTTTTCCATTATACTAATGTACTAAGTTTTCACTCTTTTTTTCTTCTTTCAGAAGGCTACACTATAAGTTCCCAAATTTCAGATCTTTCCATAAACAATAAAAAGACCTGTCTTTCATAGGGTTAATTAGTTACAGAAAAGTCCTGTAACAATCTGAATAAGAAAAGCAGAGAAATGCATGCTGTTTAGTTATTTCACATACAAGTCAGATTCACAGAATGCTATCATTGCTCTTTAAATCCATTATTATGTAATGCTCCCTGTTTGCAGCTTTGTCTGGAAGCACTATACTCCAGGGCATCTCCCACCCTTTCTTCACTTGAATTTTTTCCATCTCCATGCAGTGAATAAGAAAAGCTGTCTCCCAAACAGTTATGATTTAGCCATTTGTGTCTGATCATTAATATCACACACACCTGTATTCCCACTGTATTCAGTGCCGGTGTAGCCTCACCTTGAGCACTGTGTGCAGTTCTGGGCCCCACCATTGCAGAAGGATGTGAAGGTCCTTGAATGCATCCAGAGGAGGGCAACAAAGCTGGTGAAAGGGCTGGAAGGCATGTCCTATGAGGAGCAGCTAAGGACTTTGGGCTTGTCTAGTTTGGAGAAAAGGAGACTGAGGGGTGACCTCATTGCTCTCTACAGCTTCCTGAGGAGGGGAAGTGGAGAGGGAGGTGCTGGTCTCTTCTCCCTGGTATCCAGTGACAGAATGCATGAGAATGGTTCAAAGCAGTGCCAGGGGAGGTTTAGACTGGACATCAGGAAGCATTTCTTTACCAAGAGGGTGGTCAAACACTGGAACAGGCTTCCTAGAGAGGTGGTCGATCCCCCAAGCCTGTCAGTGTTTAAGAGGCATTTGCACAATGCCCTTAATAACATGCTTTAACTTGGTCAGCCCTGAATTGGTTAGGCAGTTGGACTAGATGATCGTTGTAGGTCCCTTCCAACTGAAATAGTCTACTGTCTATAGATATCTTGCTGCCACTTAAAGAAATGAATATTCAAAAAGAATCACTTCCCTCCTCACATCAGTTAGTTCTAGTAAGGTGTCATAGACCAATTTGCAATTAGCTATATGCATTCTGAAAACAGTAAAAGAACAACAGGAGTTTGTATAGCAATCCAGTAAACTTCACCATCCTTTTACCCATTATTCTATCTCAGCTATATAATGAACCCCATCTGACACTAACTTTGTATTACATTAACTATAGTTTCCTCATCCTCTAACTAAGAGCAGCACAGTAGCCTTGTATTGCTTTGTTTCCTCTACTGCAGCCCTTTTCAAGCATGGAAGTAGTTTACTGTATCTGTGCTGTATCACTTAATTACCACTTCTTAATCAAACCACACCTTGTTTTATTTCCCTCCTAACCAGCTGCATATTACATTTCCAGCCTCCTTTATGTTTTTTTTCCACCTCCCTATAATATTATGGCAAAGTAAGAAACAAGGCCACAAAAAGGGTGGATGTGCACAAAAATTTGAAAAACTTTTTTTTAAAAGATATGAGCAAGAAAGCTGTTATTTGTCTATACCACACACTGAATGAGTTCAGTGATCAGATAAACTGAACTTGAAAGTCAGCTCTCTGTTTATTTGACTCCACAGATGCATGCATTTGTCTACCCACTCACTCCAAACCTCTAGCAAAGTAAAGGCCTATTCAGCTTTTTGGTAAACCCATAAACACACTTTCTAATCCATCTTTAATTCAGTTGCGGTAATCTCTTAATTTCATTGAAGGTCGAGCATCTGTAGTGCTGAACATCTTCCATATAAAAACCTGTGTCCAGCATAGCTCAGGGATTCTCTGGGAAAGTTCGTTCCCCCCCCAATAAAAACTTTTCCTAGAGACCTTTATTAATACAGCTCTTTCCTCTCTACTACATCTGGACCATAAAGTAGAAAGATGAAATGGTTAGAGAAAGACCAAGAAACTGATTTTTTTTTTTTTCCCCTCAATGTTTCCCAGAGACTGCCAGGCTCTGGATCTGCTCAGTCTCCACTAGAATCATCTTTTCTAATCAAATAATTTCATCTTAGAATATTGTCCTTCAGCTGCTCAGAGACTGAATCAGTCACTCAGCAGAAGAAACTGAGCACATGCCTAGAATATCTACAGTGGCCTGAGTTACAGGACAAAGCCATATTTTGCTTATTAATATTTAACATCAGACATAAGTTACAATATTCACATATATACATGACAAATGAATGACTGCACATGCAAATGGATGATCAGATTCAGTTCCTTGGTAAGTTGAGGTTGAAAGAAGTCACTGCTAAAGAAAAAAATAAATGCATGCATGCAAACCGATTGTTTGAGCTTTATAGGAAACCTATGAGCATCCCAAAACTCTACACTGCTTTAGAAAGATTATCAAGAAAAAGGTAATCATTCCACCGAAATGACAGAGCTTCCATTTGTCAGTCTTCGCTTTGTTTGAACAAAAAATTTATTTCTTCCTTCCTATTTCTTCCTTTAATCCTTCAATAACTGCAACTCCTTGCAACAGGTACAACACGACTTTTTTGCCTCATTCTTCACCAGCAAGTGCTCTAGCCTCACCACCCAAGTCACAGAAGGCAGAGAGGCAGGGACTGGAAGGATGAAGAACCACCCACTGTAGGAGAAGATCAGGTTCGAGACCATCTAAGGAACCTGAAGGTGCACAAGTCCATGGAACCTGATGAGGTGCATCCACAGGTCCTGAGGGAACTGGTGGATGAAGGTGCTAAGCTGCTATCCATCATTTTTGAGAAGTCGTGGCAGTCTGGTGAAGTTCCCACTGACTAGAAAAGGGGAAACATAACCCCCGTTTTCAAGAAGGGAAAAAAGGAAGACCCGGGGAACTACAGGCCAGTCAGTCTCACCTCTGTGCCTGGCAAGACCATGGAGCAGATCCTCCTGGAAACAATGCTAATGCACGTGGAAAACGGAGAGGTGATTTGTGACAGCCAACATGGCTTCACCAAGGGCAAATCATGCCTGACAAATTTGGTGGCCTTCTATGACAGGGTTACAGTGATGGTGGAGAGGGGAAGAGCAACCGATGTCATCTACCTGGACTTGTACAAAGCATTTGACACTGTCCCGCATGACATCCTTGTCTCTAAATTGGAGAGACATGGACTTGATGGATAGACCACTCGGTGGATAAAGAATTGGCTGGATGGTCGCACTCAAAGAGTTACAGTCAACGGCTCGATGTCCAAGTGGAGACCAGTGACAAGTGGTGTTCCTCAGGGGTCGGTATTGGGACCAGTCCTGTTTAACATCTTTGTTGGCGACATGGACAGTGGGATTGAGTGCACCCTCAGCAAGTTTGCCGACAACACCAAGCTGCGCGGTGCGGTTGACACGCTGGAGGGAAGGGGATGCCATCCAGAGGGACCTTGACAGGCTTGAGAGCTGGGCCTGCACAAACCGCATGAAGTTCAACAAGGCCAAGTGCAAGGTCCTGCATGTGGGTCAGGGCAATCCCAAGCACATATACAGGCTGGGCGGAGAATGGATTGAGAGCAGCCCTGAGGAGAAGGACTTGGGGGTTATGGTTGATGAGAAGCTCAACATGAGCCGGCAATGTGTGCTTGGAGCCCAGAAGGCCAACCGTATCCTGGGCTGCATCAAAAGAAACGTGGCCAGCAGGTCAAGGGAGGTGATTCTGCCCCTCTACTCCCCTCTCATGAGACCCCACCTGGAATACTGTGTCCAGCTCTGGGGGCCCCAACATAAGAAGGACATGGAGCTGTTGGAGCAAGTCCAGAGGAGGGCCACAAAGATGATCAGAGGGCTGGAGCACCTCTCCTATGAAGAGAGGCTGAGAGAGTTGGGGCTGTTCAGCCTGGAGAAGAGAAGGCTCCAGGGAGACCTTCTAGCAGCCTTCCAGTACTTGAAGGGGGCCTACAGGAAAGCAGGAGAGGGGCTTTTTACAAGGGCAAGTAGTGACAGGACGAGGGGTAACGGTTTTAAACTGAAAGAGGGTAGATTTAGATGAGATATTAGGAAGAAATTCTTTACTGTGAGGGTAGTGAGACACTGGAACAGGTTATCCAGAGAAGTTGTGGATGCCCCCTCCCTGGCAGTGTTTAAGGCCAGATTGGATGAGGCTTTGAGCAACCTGGTCTAGTGGAAAGGTGTCCCTGCCTGTGGCAGGGGGGCTGGAACGAGATGATCTTTAAGGTCCCTTCCAACACAAACCATTCTATGATTCTATATGTACACATAAAAAGTTGCAATGACTATAATCAAGTCTCACACTACAAAGATTCAGCTGATTGCTTGTTAAAGTCAGGAAAGAAAGTCCTCCAGCTCTTCTCTCAGGACCAGTACAGAATTTGCTTCATCATTAGTCATCTTCTGTGATAATAGAGATGAGCCAGTGCAGGATTGCACTCCTAGAGAATGGACTGGTGCTCCCAGGGAGTACAAAGCACCCTCACAGATTCAGAATAGACTCAGAATTGTTAAGGTTGGAAAAGACCTAAAAAGATCATCAAGTCCAATCATCAAACCAATGCCACCATGCCCACTAAAGCATGTCCTGAAGCGCCACATCTAGACGTTTTTTGAACGCCTCCAGGGATGGTGACTCCATCACCTCCCTGGGCAGCCTATTCCAATGCCTAATGACTCTTTCAGTGAAGAAATTCTTCCTAAGATCCAGCCTGAACCTCCCCTGGCGTAACTTGAGGCCATTTCCTCTCATCCTATTGCTGGTTACCCGGGAGAAGAGACCGACCCCCACCTCACCACAACCTCCTATCAGGTAGTTGTAGAGGGCGATAAGGTCTCCCCTCAGCCTCCTCTTCTGCAAACCAAACAACACCAGTTCCCTCAGCCGCTCCTCATAAGACTTGTGTTCCAGACCCTTCATCAGCTTTGTTGCCCTTCTTTGGACACGCTCCAGCACCTCAATGTCTGTCTTGTAGTGAGGGGCCCAGAACTGAACACAGTATTCGAGGTGCGGCCTCACCAGTGCTGAGTACAGGGGAACAATCACTTCCCTCGTCCTGCTGGCCACACTATTCCTGATCAAACACTCCTCCTGGAGCCACAGAGCAACAGAAGCAGCAGAGAGATTTCCAGGGAAGAAGCACTACTTGCTCTGCCTGTGCTTAGCACCTTCCTTGGATATCTTTTTTTTAGCCACTGTCCATACTGAGTTCTGGGCTAGGCTGACTAGGTTTGGACTGAGATGACTGTCCTGATTCACAAGGCTCAAGTGAAAGTGGCACCCAGAGAGTACCATGCCAAGAGACAGTCTTGGCATCCAGGTTTAACTATGAGGGCCGCTTTGAAATCCCACTCACAGGCCACAGGGATATTGCACTTATATCTATGGATTCAAGCCTCGAGTTACATGCACGCACAAGAAGCAGTGCTTAAGTATTGTGCTTCCCACCCTGCCGCTGCAGCCGCTCCCCAACACCCCTGCTCACCACTCTCCTCCCAGCAGTGTCCACAAGCGGCTTCTCAGGACTTTCGGTGCCTGCCTGCATGCGCAGAAGAAAGGAGCTGGCCATTGGGCTCTGTAGGCTGCCCGAGGACTGCTCCCTACCATGAGAAGTCTTGTCAGAGGACTACCCCATCTTCGACAACACCCCGCTTGAAACACTGCTGACACATGCCAGTTCACAGCACCACAATATTCCAGGTGGGGTAAACTCGGGAAGGGAATGGGCTTGAGGCAATACCTATGTGGCTATTGAAGTTAACTCTACAGCAAAAAAATATACTTTATCTTAAAGGTTATAGTGACCATGTGCTGAGGGTTGGTTGCTCAGAGCGATTCAATAAAACAACTTGCTAGAAAAAAACCTGCTTACAGTAACTTACAGCTATACCACCACCACAGACTTGTGCAAAATGTAAAAGGAACAAAAAACACGGATTGCAAAACCTTGTCATTGCAAAATCCAGGGATTTTTCCCAATAAAGGGCAAACTGGCATGCAGATAAATTCAGAACATGTCCAGTGACATTTGATATTTTTTTACAGTATGAGAAAGAGCGCTGCACCACAACTGAGTAATGTACTGCTGTGCACAGAGGCTCTTGTTCAAGTGCATGGTGTCACTCCAATACTAAACATAACTCTTCATGTTCTAGTTTGTCTCAACCAAAATCTATTACAAACTTACATAGGGCAAAATGAATATGGGGGGGAAAAAAGAGAAATGATGGGGGTCTGTATCCTGACAAAGTTTTGATTAAATTATCATTTGAAACTGTGCAAGCTATCGAACCTTACCTGACATATTACAGTTGTTTTGTTGTTAGTGCTACATAAGAGAGAATTCCACCATCTAAGGTGTTACCTGCTGGTAACTGAAATTCATTTTGGCAAATCCTTGCTCAGATGAGTGTACAAAAGTAGAGTTTTTAAAATATTCTGGCAATACAGATCGAGTAAATAAACAGAAATAATTGATAAATGATTAAAAGAGGCTGAAGGGGTTTAATATATCTATTCACCAAGAATATAGGCTGTAAAAACAAAATAAAACTTCATGAAACATGCACTAAAAATTTTTCTGTCACATAACAACTGTCTAACCATTGCTCCTTTCCCCCCTGTACTTCACCTCTTGTGCTGTTCTTTATGAGCAGTCATCACAACAGCCCTGTGAAACAGACCATAAAAGCAGCATAATTTTGTGAGCAGAGGAGGAAATGGGGGTCTATGGGCTTGTTTGCAGAGTACCAAGACTTCAAGAAGGCAATGCTAAGAAAAGATCCCTAGCTGGGCACCCTCTACATGGCTAACTTGTTCTGATAGCCTGAGCTGTCCCTTTTTGCAGATGTCTAGTGGTCTATCCCATGACTGGAGTGTTGCAATGGAGGGATACAAGCTTTTTAGGAAAGACAGGATAGGAAGATGAGGAGCGGGAGTTGTCCTTTGTGAGACAACAGCTGGTATGCACTGAGCTCTGCCTAGGGATGGATGAGAAGCCACTTGATAGCTTATGGGTAAGGATTAAAGAGCAGACCAATATGGGTGATGTTATAGTGGGTGTCTGCTATGGGACTGCCTGGGCATCAGTCAGCGGGTGGTGTGCAATTGCATTGTGCATCACTTGTCTTCCTTGGGTTTTATTTCTTATATCAACCTACAAGTTGAACTTCGCCCCCCCCCCTTCTCTTCCCCATCCCACTGCGGGGAAGGGGAGGAGTGAGCAAGTAGCTGTGTGGTACTTAGTTACCAGCTGAGATTAAACCACAACACAAACTCACAACCCTGGATTTGAGGAGAGCAGACTTTGGCCTCTCCAAGGATTTGCTTGGAAGAGTCCCATGGGATAAGGCCCTGGAGGGAAGAGGGGGCCCAAGAAAGCTGGTTAAGGATCACCTCCTCCAAGCTCAAGAGCAGTCCATCCCAATGAATATGAATTTAGGCAAAAATGCCAGGAGGCCCTGGCATTTTGAACTTGTTTGATCAAACTATTTTGCTCCATTTTCAGAAGGTATATCTTGTTTCACAGTTGAATAAGTCTTACCCTATTCCAAGGGATATTCTACATACGCAAAGCAATGGAGATAACTTGCCAATAGAAGTGTCAATTGACACTGCTACAGTTAAAAATTATGCTAATATTCTCTTTTCAGATAGTTCAAGTCAGCAAGGAAGGGATTGCATTATTAAATAAATCAAAAATACAGCATTTTTTTATTCTAGAAGGGGTTTTTTTAAATGCAAAAAATGTTTCTGTATTTCAAGCAGTCTAACAGCAGTTATTATTCAAATAAAAGCTGTTATTCAACATTATTGGAAGAAACCTTGATCATTAAAGTATCTATTAGAATAACAAGTCACATGACTGATTCTTATACAACATGAACATAACCTGTTCAAATTCTTATACCATAGCCCTCAGAAAAGCTTAATTCCTAGAATAATGAAATTATTACAGTCCAGGACAGTACTCTTATTATGTCCAAATAAAATTTCTTTTTTTTTTTTTTTTAAAGTTAGGAACTATGAGTCTTTTCTCTGAACTACTGAATTCCAAGTCAACTAAGTGGGGATCACCACAGCAAATTTATTTCCCAAGACATTGTTCATATGCTCTCACACATGTCCAAACAAGGAAAGGTACATTAGTGTTAACTACACAATATGGACTTCCTAGAATTTGCATTTAATATGCAAGTAGTTTATATATTAAAAAAAGTACAAAATATCCATGGAAAAAGATTATCCAATTCTGCAACACAGAACTCACATATGTGAACAGAGTCATTTCAATATATAGTCCTCTTATAATAGCATATACTCACACAGCTTGTAAAGGAGCAGGAGTAAGTTTGGCCTTTGGGTCTACCTTGATGAAGGAATAACTAAAACCCCCAAAACCAAGAAACCACTGACATAAGTACAGATATTCACTCCCCTGAACACTTTTCAATACAGCTTGTTCTGCAGCATACTCCTTTGTTTCTGTTAATTACAGCATATAACTACTCCTTTAAGCATTAACAGATTTCCTTATATTCTACTCCAAATCCAAGTACAACTCGCATGAAAGGTAACATTATTCATATCAAACAGCACAAGGTTGGCAAATCAATCTGTTCTCCGAGAGCAGATAACAGCTGCAAGATAAGACATTGTGAGCAAGAACTTTACACCCACAGTGCAGTAACAGCTACTTTTAACAGATAGGAGAACCATAGTTATAATTGTTATATTATAAAAAACTATCAATTATCCTAAACAGAGAAGACTGCAAATTTATTATGAAGACTAGTTATGAAAAACCTCATAAAAACCACAAACAAGAAATCTTCTTTACAACAAAATATCTCTGCTCACTATGTGCCATATTTCCTTGTTTTTATTAATACCCTAAAGTTTTGTGGAAATAAATACAATACAAAGCCATTTTACATAAAGCTACTAAGATAGACAGACTCCCTAGTAATAGTTCTCATGTAGTAACAATTTGTTTCTATGACTCAAGATTACTATTTCTCCAAGGATAACAGAAGTAGCAATATGGATTGAGATCTGTGCAGGTATATACACCAGAATATGAAGTCTGTGACCAAACAGGTTTCTACTAAAGCTATAGGGATATGTTTAATATTACAGTACTTCTGATTTTCACCACCATGCTTGAACCTCAGTTCTTGTTTACATAACCAGAGAGCCTCAGTCCACAACATATTTATTTCCTCTAATACTTATCTTCCCATATTCCCAAAAATCAGTTGAGAAAGGCACTCTTGTATAGCAAAAAAAGAAATGCGTAAGTGAAGAGACAAACCAAAACAAGAGGAATCCAGTTCAATCTAATAGCTGTAAATCCCATCCTGACACACTTACTCAGGCATTCAAATAATTTTATTTGATAAAAGTCTTCCCACTACCTAAACAGCAAGTTTGCAATACAAATGCAAACTCCAGTAGAGCCTGTGACAAAAGAAATTTGGGGGGGGGGGGGGGGCAGGGTGCTTAAGGGAAATGCTTGTTATTGATCCATTTAATTTAATTTACAGTATAACTAAAAAAGCTGAAAAATCTTACTCCAAGAAATAGCAGCCAAACATGAAGTCATAAAACTCTTTATATGACCAACTTAGCTTAAAGGGGGGAGCTGACAAAAACATGTGCAAGGTAACTAAGTTCCTATATAAAATTTAAACACACCAAGCTCTCATGTATATTTTATTTATATAAATGACCAAGAAAAACATTGCTTAGTTTAAACACTCTGAACTGCTGTTCTTCCACTTAAAGGGCATCAGCTATGTGGGATCACCACAGCAGGGATTTTGGAGAGGGAAAAAAAGCTCATGTGACCCCAAGAACCTTTTCCATTAATAAAGGGATAGTCAACTCACAATTTATGCTTTCATGATTTCTTTGCATTCCTGTCATACAACAATGAGAAGTTCTTGTTTCCTTCCAGTTCGCCCCACACACCAGTTACTACAAAAAGGCCAATCGACTAACAGCCAAATTCAGTTTTGTGAAACTCGGCACCTTTCGGAATCTATTTGAAGGAAGCAACACTCATAGCATTAACTGCACAAATAAAGATTTTATTGATCTCTGCTTTCCAGAAAGTGTGCAACTTTCACACAATTCAATCACGTGAACTAAGCCTTGAGTGATGTTTTATTGTGCCACTGGCATTCTACTACAGGATAAGAATAAAGAGTTCATATCTTAAGAAAAAAAACTCACAGCATTAACAGTATTGTTGTCCTATTTCACATAAACCTAAATTCTTTTTAAGCTGAATTATCAAGTCCACCTAAATAAGGTCTATTCTTCTATTAGAGATTAACAGTTCTATCAGTTTGAGATTAAAATGCATCCCTAAAAAAAAAAATAGCATTATACTTATGAACAATACTTCAAAATGCTATTTAGCCTCAAACTGTAGTGTTTTAGCTTACTGTTTCAATAGGAGTCAAACTATTCGTGCTCTAATACAACTATATTAACTAGTTCAAAAAGATGTTCTTGTATACTTAATTTTACTACTCACCTTCTGAAAATCCACATGACAAAGGCAAAAATAATCTCTAGTCTCAAAGTGTTCATACTTTTGAAAACTTCTTACTTCCACTAGCAATAATTAAAACAATCATCCTCTAATGAAGACAAACATACTCATGGAACCCTATTAATCTTTGACTGTTGAGTCAAATTAGCATAGACTAGCTTTGTGACTATATCCAGCAAATAGTATCAGAGGTACTATTATAGTAGCACATGCAGATAAGACAAAACAAGTATTGTTCTTTAAATTTTCCATCTGCCTACCTCTCCCATAAGCTTTAACAGAAATTAGCACTCCCACTCAATATAGGCCTCTGACATTGAGTGAATGCTTATTGCCTAGTGGCTTCATCCTCCAGCTACACCTGATGCAAGCTTTCAACTAAAACTGAATGATTACCATCCAACAATCAAAATAGAATTCTACAACAGCACAGCATCAGTTGCTATTGAAGTCACTATCACAGGTTTTTAACACTATTTTAGCAAACTGGTATTTATAGTCATAATCCAAATTAGGACCAAAAAAACAGCAGTGTGGGGTATTAAATAGCAGAACACTAGAAGTCAAGTATGTGAATCAGGGGTCAAAACTAAGTTTATACAGTGCTTTTGCTTTCCTATTATTGGTAATAAATGAAGATAATATGAATTCAAACAGCAAACTACTAGAAGATCCATTTAAAGATCAGTTACAACTACCAGATTGCCATTTCCAAGCTGAGTCCTCCTACATTCATTTAGTAAGGTCAGGTTGCTTTTTTTAAACCTACAATAGAGGCTTCATTAAAAGCTAAATTCAGGTGCGTCACAGGATTTTATTTTACCATTCAAAATCCTGATATCCTCATTAAAATGACTTGCCAAGTTGTTTAGCTATCTAATTTCAGTCCATTCATTCATTATTCATCGTCATACAAGCTACTAGAAATACACTGTGAAAACACAGTAGTTTGAAACAGAAAAGAGACATAGCTTTCTACTGCCCAAATTAAATTGGGACAACTCGAAGGAGAATGGCGAGGCCTCCGTTTCAGATGGCGTGAGAGAGTTTTCTGGAATTCATTAATTTCTACTATATAATGCTATGAAAAATTCTATAACATAGTGGTGAAAAACAGTAACTTGCACACTATACTAAACCAACTGTATGCTCTCACATGCCAGTCATGATACTTCATAACAACTTGCTAACGTAAAGTATTTCAAAAAACACGTTAACATCTGCATGAAAAATTCTATTGTTACTGAGCTTCCTGAAACAAACAGGACAAGTTATATAATATATATATATTATATTTTATATATATATATAAAAAATATAAAACAATCCAAACTATTTTGGTTTTATTCAAAGTAAGAATTTTCAGAGTCTAGCCAAAAAAAAGTTAGCCAGATCTAGTTTTCCTCCACTTGATCATTATAGAATTTAAAAAAAAGTTTTATTTAGTATTGATATGATTGTGGAAGGATACAACTCCCTCACACAAAAGATTAAGTAGATATAAGAAGGCTCTAGAAGTCTTTACAAAAGTAAAAAAGTATATACACATGCATATGTGTATATATATATTAAAAAAAATATCTTTTGAAAGCATCCACAAGGTACTGTAAGTGCAAGATACAGGAGTTCACTTGGACTAACAACTATTAGTTTAGTACTGGTACTGACCAAAACAGTATCTAAAGTTCTGTGCACCTGGTAGCACAGCACATCCTTGAGGGTGTTAGTTTGATATTCTAAGGAAACTTTGTTATCTTAGTTACTTGACAAGCACTATATATAACAGATATCTATGTATCAAAACTTCATGTATGTGAGCATGTATTTCATTACATTTGCTAAGACACATTCTCATGCTCCATAGTGTTTGCTACTGCACTGTTCACAGAATCACAGAATATTAGGGATTGGAAGGGACCTCGAAAGATCATCTAGTCCAATCCCCCTGCCGGAGCAGGATTGCCTAGACCATATCACACAGGAACGCGTCCAGGCGGGTTTTGAATGTCTCCAGAGAAGGAGACTCCACAACCTCTCTGGGCAGCCTGTTCCAGTGTTCAGTCACCCTCACCGTAAAGAAGTTTTTCCTCATATTTAAGTGGAACCTCCTGTGCTCCAGCTTGCACCCATTGCCCCTTGTCCTGTCAAGAGATGTCACTGAGAAGAGCCTGGCTCCATCCTCATGACACTTTCCCTTTACATATTTATAAACATTAATGAGGTCACCCCTCAGTCTCCTCTTCTCTAAGCTAAAGAGACCCAGCTCCCTCAGCCTCTCCTCATAAGGGAGATGTTCCACCCCCTTAACCATCTTCGTGGCTCTGCGCTGGACTCTCTCTAGCAGTTCCCTGTCCTTCTTGAACTGAGGGGCCCAGAACTGGACACAATATTCCAGATGCGGCCTCACCAGGGCAGAGTAGAGGGGGAGGAGAACCTCTCTCCACCTGCTAACCACACCCCTTCTAATACACCCCAGAATGCCATTGGCCTTCTTGGCCACAAGGGCACATTGCTGGCTCATGGTCATCCTGCTGTCCACTAGGACCCCCAGGTCCCTTTCCCCTACGCTGCTCTCCAACAGCTCTGTCCCCAACTTGTACTGGTACATGGGGTTGTTCTTGCCCAGATGCAGGACTCTACACTTGCCCTTGTTATATTTCATTAAATTTCTCCCCGCCCAACTCTCCAGCCTGTCTAGGTCTCTCTGAATGGCTGCGCAGCCTTCCGGTGCGTCAGCCACTCCTCCCAGTTTGGTGTCATCAGCGAACTTGCTGACAGCGCACTCTAATCCCTCATCCAAGTCATTAATGAATATATTGAATAGAACTGGTCCCAGAACCGACCCTTGCGGAACTCCGCTAGACACAGGCCTCCAACTGGACTCTGTCCCGCTGACCACTACTCTCTGGCTTCTTTCCTTCAGCCAGTTCACAATCCACCTCACTACCCGATCATCCAGACCACACTTCCTCAGTTTAGCTGCGAGGATGCTGTGGGAGACCGTGTCAAACGCTTTACTGAAATCGAGATAGACCACATCCACAGCTTTACCATCATCTGTCCACCGGGTTATGTCCTCATAAAAGGCTATCAAGTTGGTTGAGCAAGACTTCCCGTTGGTGAAGCCATGCTGAGTGCCCCTAATGATCCCCCTATCCTTGATGTGCCTAGAGACAGCACCAAGAACAAGTTGCTCCATCACCTTTCCGGGGATAGAGGTAAGGCTGACCGGTCTATAGTTACCCGGGTCCTCCTTCCTGCCCTTTTTGAAGACTGGAGTGACATTCGCTTTCCTCCAGTCCTCAGGCACCTCTCCCGTTGCCCACGACTTAGCAAAGATGATGGAGAGTGGCCTAGCAATGACTTCCGCCAGCTCCCTCAGCACCCGCGGGTGCATCCCATCAGGGCCCATGGATTTATGGATGTCCAGGTTGCTTAATTGGTCCCTGACCCAGTCCTCATCTACCAAGACAGATTCCTCCTCTATCCTGACTTCTTCTGGGGCCTCAGGGGTCCGGGGCTCCTCAGGACAGCCTCCAGCAGTATAGACAGAGGCAAAGAAGGCATTCAGTAACTCCGCCTTCTTTTTATCCTCTGTCTCCAGGGCCCCCACCTCATTCATCAGTGGGCCTACATTGCCTCTAGTGTTGGCTTTACCTGCAATGTATTTGAAGAAGCCCTTTCTGTTGTCCTTGACCTCTCTTGCAAGGTTTAATTCCAAGGAGGCCTTAGCTTTCCTAGTTGCCTCCCTACATCCTCTGACAACAGACTTATATTCCTCCCAAGTGGCCAGCCCCTCCTTCCACGATCTGTACACCCTCTTCTTCCACTTGAGTTTGCCCAGCAGTTCCCTGTTTAACCATGCAGGTCTCCTGGTACCCTTCCTTGACTTCCTACCTGTTGGGATGCTCTGATCTTGAGCTCGGAAGAAGCAGTCCTTGAATGCTAACCAACTATCTTGGGCCCCCTTACCTTCTAGTACCCTGTCCCATGGGATTTCCCCTAGCAATTGCTTGAAAAGGCCAAAGTTGGCCCTCCTGAAGTCCAGGGTTGTGATTCTGCTAGCTATTCTGTTCCTGCCACATGAGATCCTGAACTCTACCATCTCATGGTCACTACAACCAAGGCTGCCCTCAACCTTCACCTCTTCAACCAGACCCTCCTTGTTAGTGAGGATCAGATCCAGCAGCGCTCCTCTCCTAGTTGGCTCATCCACCATTTGCATCAGAAAGTTATCATCAATGCACTGGAGGAACCTCCTGGACTGGGGATGGCTGGCTGAGTAGGCCTCCCAGCAAATATCAGGGTAGTTGAAATCCCCCACAACAACCAGGCCCTGTAATTGCGAGACTGCTCTCAGCTGCCTGTAGAAGGCCTCATCACCCTCCTCATCCTGATCAGGTGGCCTGTAATAGACACCCACAACAGTATCACCCCTGCCAGCCTGCCCCTTAATTCGCACCCACAAACTCTCAACTTGCTCCTGATCTGCCTCTGGACAGAACTCAATACATTCTAGCTGCTCACTCACATAAAGAGCAACTCCACCACCTCTCCTTAGCGGCCTGTCTTTCCTGAACAGGACATAGCCATCCATGACCACATTCCAGTCATGCGAGGCGTCCCACCAAGTCTCAGTAATTGCCACTAGATCATAGCCCCCCGACCGAACACGGATTTCTAACTCCTCCTGCTTATTCCCCATGCTGCGTGCATTGGTGTACAGGCATTTCAGGGAGCGAGCTGGGCACACCGAAAAAATTTATTATTTATTCAGAAATAAATAAAAAAAAAAATCATCATCATCTATGCCACCATTTGCATTTCCTGAGTTTAGTTCACCCCCCCACCATTATACCACTAAGTATAAATACTTTTTACTAAGTAACCCATTTATATTTTGGAACATAAAACATTCAAGGAAAGTACTTGTAATTGCAAAGTCCTTTTCATTGAGCAGAAATAGTCTATAAATAGCCTTCATCACAACAAGGAAGTTGAAGCATTACAACAACCTCCTGACGTTCACTTTAATAAGACTAATATTTCTTGAGTGCTTAGAATTGGATGAAAACATTTGGCATACAATTTTTGTCAAACAGTTTAGAAATAAGATTACAGCATCTGAAAACAATAGGAGAAAAAGTTCTGTTTGTCATTTCAATTAGTGACAATCTTAATCAACCCTTACAGGAGTTCTAACTTACCAAAGCATTATTTCTAGTAGTGATATTGTCACCGAAATCAGAAGTAAGACTCCTTAACGCCGGGTTTTAGCATTAACGAGCAGGCATTACTTTATTCGGCTGAGGGACATGGGGGATTGCTCCACCTAACATGTCCACCAAGTCACAAAAGCACACTCATTATATACATTATAGAAAAATGAATATTCACATAATTCCCAAGAAAAGCCCACCTATTGCAAGAAACCTTATGCATGTGTCCTCATTTAGCCTGCACCCAGGGCTAAACATTAAACAGTTTTTCTATCGCCCAATGTCCCTTCCCCAAATGAGAAAGGAAATTGGGAAAAGGAGGGAGACTTGTAGGTTGAAGTTAACCAGATTTAAAGAAATGAAGAAATCAATATAAACGACAACACAAAAGAGACAAAACTATACTTATCTACAGAGCACCAGCAAGTTGCTCCAGGAATTACAGTCATTGGAAGTGAGGCAGAAGGGAGAAGATGCAAGGAGAACAGAAAGAACCCCACCTCTACCCAGTAAGCCCTCCCTTTTATAGTGAGCTTGATGTTAATGATATAGAATACACCTGTGGGCCAGCCAGGGTCAGTGGCCCAGAATTTAACTGCTAAGGGCCTTGATCACCATGGCTGTCCACAAACTGAAACAAAATCCCAATGAAACCAAGACAATATGCTAATACATTATGTAATGTCTTTGCGCATGCATACTAAATTGGGGAAGGGGTCTTGGGTGGGCTCTGGTGGTCGTAATCACCCAATAGTTATGCTGTCCACTGTATGACCCCACTTCTGTGCAAGCATGGTTGAGGCCTTTCTGTTGACACATGCAGGTGGCTCCGAGGAGAAGATACTGTTCTGGTTCTTAGAGGATTTATCTCTACTCCTGGTGTCAGAGCTATGAATCAAGTCATTTTAGACACTACAAAGATGTTGTTCACAGTCTTGTTTATCTTTGGCCCTTCTTTGTAATCAGCGAGGAATTTAACAGAGACCTTGGATTCTCTAAGAATAAGTGCAAACAAGAGTCAGTGATAGATATAACTTTAAGTTATCAGTCCCAGAAGCAGACACTGTCTGCAAAACATGCAGTTATTTTCAGAATGTAGTTATTTTAGCTGAAAGGAAAATTACTGAAAGGAAGGTTGATTCTGTCTAAAGGTTACACAGAGTAGGCCTTTTAGGGCCTGCTCTGAGGCCTACTTTTACTAAACCCTCTGATATCAATATCAATTCGGACATAACCTCCTGAAGCAAAGCTTTCAAAGATGTGCTTCTCCACTGGTACACAGAAGTCTTCTCTTATTGATTAGTAGTTGGTAGAGCCAACACATGAAATCAAAATTTCTGCAGAAATTTTATTTTTAGAAAAGTTAAAAGTTTTTGTCACAGTTTTACCAGTTACCTGTCTTCCCAGTTTTACAAGCCACTACTATCACAGAGGTCATTATTATTATTATTGGGTGCAACAAACAAGTCAGTTATGTAGTTTAATACACTTGCATCTTCACTCCTCCCTTCCCCTGTAGCTCCACAATGAAACTGACTTTTATAGAATTCTGAATTATTCTGCTTTACATTCAATCACTTCTGAAGCTATAAATGGCACTTGGAGCAAGAATGACTTCATAAACTGAGGGTGTAGTCAGACATACCTGCACAGATCCACCCCTCATTATAAGAGGTTAGAGAGAAAACATAACAGAAGAAATAACCCCTACTAGAGAGCTCTGAAGTCAAAGACTAATCTAACAGTTACAGAAAGGTTTTACAGGTTAAGGACTTGAAATATAAATATCTTTTCACAGAAGAAAGAAGATAGTTTGTGTGCCTTACTACTATTGCCTTTGTATTCTAGCAGTATCTTAGCTATCAAATATCTGCAAACTTTTGGTCCGATTTTAAAGTATAAAAGCATCAAATAAAGTCAACTCACATTTTACAGCTAAAAAGCTAGCAATAGCTTTATTACTTAACACCTACAAGATCAGACTCCTACTGCATGAGGGGCAGCGCCCACAGGAGACAGCCCCTATCCCAGAGCAGTGACAATCTAGTCAGATCACAGAAAAACAGAAGGCAAGGGACAGGAGCAGGCAACTTCAGGAAGCACGCATGTCTTTCCCAGACTGATGCCTAGTTCAAATCCATCCTTCCCCCGTCCTGCCTCGCAGTTCAGCATCCCCAAGGCCACTACCGCGGAGACGAGTTCGCTCCTCCATTTTCTGAAGGGGCCATTTAGCGAAGAACTACTGTGCTGTCAGCCAGTGCACCCGGGAAGGACAGTCATAGTGTAAGTCCGAAACGACAGCCGGCCGAAGCGGAGACAGGGACGGCGGGGGGGGCGGGGGTGTGTGTGAAGTGGGCTACCACTGGCGGGTACTGCCCGGGAAAAGGGAAGGGGAATGACTGCTGCCCGGGGAAGCGGGCGGTGCCCATCAGGGGCCAGCTCTTCCACCGACGGGTACTCACCTGCCTGCCGCACTCTCCCACCCCGTAGCTGCTGCAGCAGCAGCAGCAGCAGCAGCAGCAGCGCCGCCGCCACGATTCCTCCGACTCCTCCCACCGCCACAGACCCACAAAGACAAAGGCGGCGCCCCTCAGAGAGCGTGAAGCAGCAGTCGGAGGGCCCGGGCGCGCATAAGGAGCAGGGGCCCAGCAGCCACCCCTCTTCCTTATCGGTGAGGGCTGGTCCCTGACCCGTCTCCCCAGCTCCTCATCCCTCCAACAGGCTCTAGTCAGCCCCGGCTGCCTCACCAGCTTCTACAGAGGCTCAACCCCTCCCCATCAGTAGCATCCCTCAGACACACCCGAGCCAAGACCCACAAACCCAACACCCCAGACACACCCCTCACTCACTTCCTCGGACTGATGTCCCCACCACCATCTTGCCCACGATGCGCGCGCAGGCGCAACCGAGGGAACCACAGCTTCTGCAGCGGAGGCGCGCATGCGCGAGGGCCTTAACTCCTCTGCTCCCTTCTCTTGGCACACACCTGCTGTGAGGGGTGGGCCGCTGCGGAGGTGGGGTGAAGGGTGTGGCAGGGTGGCCGTTCCCCGCCACCAGCCGTTTTCGTGGCTCCTGGCTGTGGCGTGGGGCTGGAGCAGGTGCTGAGTGCGGCGAGCTCCTTTTCTCACAGGGAGACCTGGAGATATGCAGGCTGGGCTGGGCTGGGCTGGGCTGTGCTGGCAGGACAAAGCTGCCAGATGGTGAGAGCCCTAAACGGTAATCAAATAGGAACAGCATGTACTGGGTGTGGCTGGGATGGAGTTAACTTTCTTCACAGCTGCCTGTGTAGTGCTGTGTTTTGGATTTGTGGCTAAAACAGTGTTGATAACACCACCAGTGCTTTGGCTATTACTGAATAGTCCTTGCACAGCATCAAAGCTTTCCCTGTTTCTCACTCTATCCACCCTGCCCCCAGTAAGTGGGCTGGGGGTGGGCAAGAGGTTAGGAGGGGACACAGCTGTGACAGCTCACCTGAATTGGCCAAAGGGATATTCCATACCAATAACCTAAAGCTCAATTAAAAAAAAAAGAAAAAAAAAAACCACAAAAAAAACCCACCAAACAAACCACAACATCAACACAACAATGGCAGCAGGGGGTGGTGTTGTATTCTAAGGTAGCTGTTGGTCAGAGACTGGCTGGGCATCAGCCTGCTTGTGGGAGGTTGTGAGTGATTGCCTTCTGATTCTCTCCTGTGAAAGACAAGATGCTAACTACAATATGACTTGCTTAGAAGAATGAACACGACCTGAGACTATGAGCTTTTACCTCAGGGTCGATATGACCCAAAGACGCAACCTAAGCCAGCTCTTGCCAGCTGAGAACACCCCATACCAACGACAAAACAATAGAAGATTAACTCTTCAATGGAACCAGGCATATAACCACAGCCAGAACTGCAATCG
Source organism: Nyctibius grandis (assembly GCF_013368605.1). Lineage (NCBI taxonomy): Eukaryota > Metazoa > Chordata > Aves > Nyctibiiformes > Nyctibiidae > Nyctibius > Nyctibius grandis. The sequence goes on from NC_090694.1 coordinate 5,942,369, forward strand.
ACCAGAATCCAGGATAAACCCCCTCACCTACATGGGACATCGGTTTAGAACAATGAGGATTAACACACCACTGACCATATGTCTGTACCACCTGCACAGGACAAGCATGTACTGATCCCACATGGGACAAGTACATACCAATTACACGAACAATAGTAACTGATTAGCCCACTCCTTAACATGAGTAATTTGATTGGTCCACACTACTGTATTGTAACATATATAAACCCTGCTTTCCTCTGTATCAGGGTCCCCCATGCATTAGGCTGTGGCACCGCTATGCGCATAGCTAAAATTTAAAAGAATAAATTCCCATGGTAATTCTATGCTAAGCATCCTTGCCTCTCTCCTCAGCAGGCGAGGAACTGACTTTTACACCCCCATCCTGCTGCAGGAATGAGTAGCTGGTGGGTGCTTAGTTGCTGGCCAGGATCAACCCCACAACACAGCAAAACATAAGTAATCCTGGAAAGGTTGCCTGACTTGGTTATGGAGAATGAAGTACTGTCAGGCGGAGGACAGATAGGCTACAAAAAGCCAATTTGCTCTGGCAGAGATGCATACACACATGCAATGAGGTATGGAAGCTGAAGCGTGTCTAAATTGAGATTTATCATATCCCCTTTCTCCACATATTGGAACCCTCCTCCAGTAGTCAATCCAGCAAGTCAGTGAGAAGAGAGGAATGGAGCAATACTTTTCAGTGTTTGCATGCTTATACAGCATGCAAACATATTATAATAATTATATCCATATTAAGCCTTAATATCTGTAAAATTCAAATAAATATAGCAGAGAATACAGTTTGCTGTTTGGATAGGACATGGTTTTGGACACCTTGGGTAAGATTCATTTTAGGCATCTGAAGCCACATCAAAGATACCCCATGGGGTAATTAATCTTTAGACATTTAAGATAAATTACCCTCTAGAGTTACCTGGTTTTTCCACTAATTAGAAAGGGAGTCTAGACAGACCAACTTAGACTTAAATGTCTAATTTTTAATTGAAAACATATGAATCATCTCATATGTCAGTACATAATAAAATACAATAATGCAAGAAATTAATGCAAATAATAAAAGTCAAAAACATTTAGCAAGCTATCCAAGTATCTACACAGGTAGATGATCTTGTGTAAAGGACATAACTTTTGTAATTTGAAATTTTGACATTTCTGATTCTTACTATCATCAGTGTACTCTCGGTTGTGTGATTTTTATCTGAAATGCTGCTACTGTTTCCTTGGGAAAAAAGCTCTGGGGCCTGAATTACCAGATCTAAGCCAGATATAACTCCATTTAAACTAATGTGTCAGTATCAGTGAGGTCAAATGGCTACACCCATGGCCATCTCTGCACTAGGTATTCATTCTTTCTGAAAGTCTATCATCATTAGTCCACTGGTAGTAACAGTATTTACAGTGCTGATGTAAACTTCCAGATAGCCATAGTCTCTCTAAGCAGTACTGTCGTGGTTTAACCCCAGCCAGCAACTAAGTACCACACAGCTGCTCACTCACTCCCCCCACAAAGGATGGGGGAAGAGAATCGAAAGTGTAAAAGTGAGAAAACTCGTGGGTTGAGATAAAAACAGTTTAATAATTGGAAAAAATAATAATACATTGTAAGGAAAAGGAAAATAACAGAGAGAAAGAAATAAAACCCAAGACAAGTGATGCAAATGAAAACAATTGCTCACCACCAAATGACCGATGCCCAGCCAGTCCCTGAGCAGCAGCCTCCCTGCCAACCTCCCCCCCTAGTTTTATTGCTGAGCATGACATCATATGGTATGGAATATCCCTTTGGTCAGTTGGGGTCAGCTGTCCTGGCTGTGTCCCCTCCCAACTTCTTGTGCACCCCCAGCCTACTCCCTGGTGGGGTGATGTAAGAAGCAGAAAAGGCCTTGACTCTGTGTAAGCACTGCTCAGCAATAACAAAAACACCCCTCTATTATCAACACTGTTTCCAGCACAAATCCAAAACATAGCCCCATACTAGCTACTATGAAGAAAATTAACTCTATCCCAGCCAAAACTAGCACAAGTATTTTGAACAAATCTTTGAAAACTGCCTGAACTAAAACTCCATGAATACAACTACATCACTCATACAGGTAGCAAATTTTGAGGAAAAAATTATATGGTTAGAGTCAAGATGTTTCTTGATAAGCTTAGTGAAAAGGTTTGTGTGGTAGCAAAGCTTCCTTCATTTACGCAATTCATTTACTTAAGGTCATATAATAATCAGTAATTTACAGTGGACATTTATCATAGAAGAGTGTATTAGGAAGCAAAGTATATCTATTTATCTTTGATTTGATCACTGTATAACAACATATTTGAAACTCTTAAAGACACTAACCTACTACAGTTCACATAGTATTTTAAACACTTGGAATTGTCAGGACCCCAGGAGGGCTGTCTGCTCCTTGGAGACCAAGGATCCAGCAGGGCAGGGCCTCAGTAGCCAGGGCATGTCCCACTGTTTCAAACAAGGGAGCAGGGCAGCCCCCAGGCCAGGGCATCAGGTACCTCTATGGGGATGGGGACAGGCCAAGGGATGTCAGACTGCAAGTGGGATTCAGGATCAGATCTGATGAGAGGAACCAGGGACAGACACAGCCCAGTAATGACCAGGCAGGACCATAGTGATGAGGCAGGGCCAGGGTCAGTCTGGGAAGTCAGCCCACAGGTCAGGGTCCAGGTCCAGATTAACAGGGCCCATAGCCAGGCAGAGTCAGGGCTATGATGCAGAAGGAGCTGGAGTTCAGGCAGGGACCAAGCATCAGAGCCTCAGCTGAAAGCAGCTCCCATGCAACAGAGTCTAGCCCTGGCTAAAGCCTCCCCAAAGCACTGCCTAGAAGCCTTTCTCCAAGGTTACCAGGAGGAAGGGAGCAACCCTCAGCTGTACTGTGACTATCTTGGTCCTGAGACCCACCAGTCAAACCTCCAGGAAGGGTGTCTTCATTTAGCCCACACCTGGGGCTAAACAATAACAGCTTTTCTCTCACCCAATGTCCCTTCCCCAAATGAGAAACAGAATTGGGAAAAGGAGGGAGACTTGTAGGTTGAAATTAACCAGATTTTAATGAAATGAAGAAATCAATATAAATGACAACACAAAACAGACAACAGGATACTTATCCACAGATCACTAGCAAGTTGCTCCAAGAATCACAACAAGGAAAAAAAAAGAAGACAAGAAAGGCAAGAAGAAGACAAAGAACTTTTCTTTGCAAACCCTCCCTTTTATAGTGAGCTTGATATCAATGCTATAGAATACACCTGTGGGCCAGCCTGGGTCAGCTGCCCTGCATTTAACTGCTAAGGGCCTTGATCACCATGCCTGGCCACAAACTGAAACCAAATCCCAGTGAAACCAGGACAGGATTCCACCCCTTATTCTATATCATTTACATCAAGTCACTAATATTTTCCCCATCCCTCAACATACATATACATCCACACAGATACTCTCTCCAGTCCATGGGGCATTTTTTCCAAGAAGTCCATTGAATCAATTCAGTCCAAATCCATGGGTTCCATTTCTCAGAATATTTCTCAAGGCAGGAAAAACATTGGTGTGGGATCCACTCAGTTAGCAGCTTGGAACCAGGCCTCAATACAGTGTTATGGACTCTTGAAGTTGGGCACAGCAGGATGGTGTATTGCATCTTGATCTTGCAATGCATGTATCTGCTGCAGCCCATGTTCAAGGTCTGGGGTGATTCTTACTATAATAAATGACACTTAGCATGTCACGGTTTAAAGCTGGGCCAGCTATTAAACCTGTGGCAGATGCTCTCTGTTATCCCCCCCCCCCCCCCAAAGGGAAAGGGAAAGGGAAAAGGGAGAGAGACTTCCGGGTTGGAAAGTTAAAACAGTTTTAATAAACTATAATAATGGAAAAGAGTATAATAATAATAATAGAAATAATCAAATATATACAAATATATATACAAAACCAAGATCGAGCTCCCCTGAAGTCAGCCACGTCACCACCGGCACTGCAGGGCAGGCTCCGGGAAGGCCCAGGCTGGGCCTAGCGACGGTCGAGCGCTGGATTCAGGAATGCACGGATCGGGATCGGGGGCAGCAGGAAAACAGACGGAGTCCTCCTTGGACACCGGCCATAGCAGAAAGAGAGCGAGACCCTCGTGATCCCCCTGCTTTATACCGAGAATGACGTGTATGGGATGGAATACCCTCGTTGGTCAATTTTTGGTCACCTGCCCTGTCCGCTCCCCCCTGCAGCTGCGACCCCCCTTCGGCTCTTCACTCGTAAGCAGTGAGGAATTCAGCAGTGACCTTGGTTTCTCTAAGACTAAGTACAGCAAGAGCCTTACTGCACAACATCCCTACCGGTGCCTCAGCGATAACTACAAACTTTGAGCGTTATCAGTCCTAGAAGCAGACACTGTCTGCAAAACATGCAGTTAGTTTCAGAAAGTGCAGTTACTTAGAGGAGACTTAGCTGAAAGTAAAAATCACTGAAAGGAAAATCGGCCTGGTTTAGGCCAAACCAGGACAAGCATCATACAGTTATTGGCTATTCTCGCCCAGAATCAAATCTCCTTGGGGTACACATTTAACTTCCCCATCCTCCTGCATCATCCACCAGGTGCACCCAAGTCCTTGAGCAAAAGCAATTCCACGCAAGGGTTTGCCTTTGCTCGAGGCAGGAGTAATCCAAATTGTTTTCCCCAACACATTTCTTCCATGAACCACAGGGATTTTATCCCCCTCTACAGTGCGCAAGAGTTCGGATTGAGCAGGACCAGCCCGGTTGATAGATCCCCTGGTATTAACTAACCAGGTGGCCTTTGCTAAGTGTTCATCCCAGTTTTTGAAAGTCCCATCACCCATTGCTTTAAGTGCTGTCTTCAACAGCCCATTACATGGTTCAACTTTCCCAGCAGCTGGTGCATGGTAGGGGATGTGATATATCCATTCAATACCATGCTCTTTAGCCCAGGTGTCTATGAGGCTATTTTGGAAATGAGTCCCCTTGTCTAACTCAGTTCTTGCTGGAGTGCCATGTCACCACAAAATCTGCATTTCAAGGCCCACAATAGTGTTACAGGCAGTGGTGTGAGGCACGGGGTATGTTTCCAACCAGCCGGTACTTGCTTCCACCATTGTGAGCATGTAGCGCTTGCCTTGGTGGGTTCGTGGAAGCGAGATGTAATCAATTTGCCAGGCCTCTCCATACTTATATTTCAGCCATCGTCCTCCATACCACAGTGGTTTGAGCCATGTGGCTTGTTTAATTGCAGTGCATGTTTCACATTCGTGGATGACCTGTGTGATAGTATCCATGGTCAAATCCACCCCTCGGTAACGGGCCCATCTATATGTTGCATCTCTGCCTTGATGGCCTGATGTATTATGGGCCCACCAAGCTAAAAATAGTTCACCTTTATGCTGCCAGTCCAAATCTACTTGAGCCACTTTGATCTTACCAGCTTGATCCACCTGCTGGTTGTTTTGTTGTTCCTCAGTGGCTCTGCTCTTTGGTACATGAGCATCTACGTGACATACCTTCACAACCAGCTTCTCTCATTGAGTAGCAATATCCTGCCACAATTTGGCTGCCCAGATGGGTTTGCCTCTGCGCTGCCAGTTGTTTTTCTTCCAGTGCTTCAGCCATCCCCACAGGGTATTTGCTACCATCCATGAGTCAGTATACAGGTGGAATACTGGCCATTTTTCTCACTCAGCAATGTCTAGAGCCAGATGGATGGCTTTTACTTCTGCATACTGACTCAACTCACCTTCTCCCTCAGCTGCTTCTGCCACTCATTGCATAGGACTCCACACAGCAGCTTTCCACTTTCACTGCTTGCCTAAAATGTGGCAAGATCCATTGGTGAACAAGACATGATGCTTCTCATTTACTGACAGTCTATTGTATGGTGGGGCCTCTTTAGCACACATGACCTCCTCCTCTGGCACCATTCCAAAATCTTTGCCTTCTGGCCAATCCATGATTACTTCCAGAATTCCTGGGTGATTAAGATTCCCTATTCAGGCCTGATGAGTAATCAACGCAACCCACTTACTCCACATGGCATTAGTTGCATGATGTGTAGAGGGGGTCTTTCCTTTAAACATCCAGTTCAACACTGGCAATCTGGGTGCCAGAAGGAGCTGTGCCTTAGTGCCAATTACTTCTGAGGCAGATCCAACTCCTCCTTAGGCTGCCAGTATCTCTTTTTCTGTTGGAGTATAACGGTCCTCTGATCCTCTGTATCCCCAACTCCAAAACCCCAGGTGTCAACCTCGAGTCTCCCCCAGTGCCTTTTGCCAGAGGCTCCAGGTATGACCGTTCTCCCCAGCTGCAGTATAGAGGACATTCTTTACTTCTGGTTCCATCTGGACTGGTCCAAGGGCCACTGCATGGACTATCTCTTGTTTAATTTGCTCGAAAGCCTGTTGTTGCTCAGGGCCCCATTTAAAGTCATTCTTCTTTCAAGTTACTTCCTAGAGAGGGCTCACAATCTGACTAATGGGGAATGTGCATCCTCCAGAAGCCTACTACGCCTAGGAAAGCTTGTGTCTCCTTTTTGTTAGTTGGTAGAGACATGGCTGTTATTTTGTTGCTCACATGCCTTGGGATCTGATGGCAGCCATCCTGCCACTTGATGGCCCCATCGCCTTGCCTACTGGCGAGGAGGATTGTAAACACGCTCAAGTGACTTGCACCTGGGGTATCGAAAAACACATATATCATACTAGTAACTGTTGTTTAGTCTTGTGTGCTGGACAAGTAGAGCATCTGCATTCAGATAACATAGGCCTGTGATAAGACTCAGGGCACCTAATTGTTCATGCCTGAGATTCCTGCCCTGCTGTGAGGGCACAGGGGAAAACTGCTGCCTGCAAGAAACCCCTAATATACAGGCGAAAGCAGCAGGCCTAGAATCTCTCTCACTCTCTGTCTAGCAGGAACCGAGCTCTGCGGTGCCTGCATCCCTGCTTGCATGCCTTTGCCCCGGGTGCTGCTTCGGAGATCCCCCGGTTTGCGAGGTAACTGGAATAAATTTGCTCTTTGCATTTTATCCGTGGTCTTGTGGCTGTTCCTGCGTCCTGCCTGTGTCGGCTCACACAGATGCTATCTGGCATTTTTGCTGATTATTCTCCAAATTGGAATGATGTAAAGACCCTCATGAGAGAGCTCTTTACAGCAGAAGAGAGAAAAAAAATCTGTCAAAAAATCGGGAAATTGCACAAAGAGGTCAAGCTTAAGGGCTACAGCCCTGGCCCAATCAAAAGCCAAATTGGAATTTGGCCACTGAGGATGGCGCCAGACTCCAATGAGATGCCTTACAACAACTGGTGGAGGCTGTTTTCCAAACTGGCGAAAAAAAATTACTAACTGGACAAAGGTGATGGAATGTAGGCAAAAACCTGATGAACATCCCAGTGATTACTGGAGTCGATTAAAAGCTACTCTCCTGAAATATGGAGGAATGACAAGGGACAATTTTCAGGAACCCCTTGCAATCAGTGCATTTGTGGATCAACCTGCACCTGATATTAATAAATATTTTAAGAAACATGCTAGGGTGGCAAGGCGAAAACCTCACAAAGATTCTTAGTATTGCCACATTTATATATGATGGGAGAAGTGAAGAGCAAAAGAAACAAGATCAAAGAAAGAGAGAAAGGAGCGCAAGAGAGATATCAACCTTTTAGCAGCTGCAATTATACAGAATTACCAACGCGGCAGAGGAAGAGGTTTTTCACGAGGTCGTGGAAGGGGAGACCAAGGAAGACAAAGATTCATTCCCTCTTGAACTGATACTCCTGAATGTTTTTACTGTGGTAACTTAGGACACATAATACGGTTTTATCCTCTGAGACCAACCTCTAACAACGGTGGAAGAGACGGAGCAGAAAGACCAGAGCGTCCACATTCTCGCTAAGAAATTTATGGGTCGAGACTCTGGGATTAAGGTAGATAATGAGGGATTTATCACAGCTAAGGTAAATGGCATTCCTATTAAGTTCTTAAATGACACTGGGGCAACTTTATCATTGTTAAATTTTCATGTATCAGTTATCTGATGAATTTATAAAGGTTACTGGGGTTTTGGGTGAAGATAAGTTACCAGTTTCTCTTCCACTCCCTGTTGTTTTTAATGATCATTTGATATGGGATCGATTTGTTATCTCACCAACTTCTGCTATTTCACTATTTGGGAGAGATTTATTGCAAGAATTGGGAACCCAAAGGAATTTGATTAATCATAATGGGAATGCAAACTGTAGAAATTCAAGAAGGTGAGCTTAAAATCACGAAAGAATTAAAAGATGTACCTAAAAAATTATGGAGTCTCTCCAGAGATGAGATTGGACTGTTAAAATCTGCAGTACCAGTAGTGATTAAAACAAAAGGAGGGACTCCCCCTTCTATTAGACAATACCCAATTGTGGCAGAAGCCATCCCAAGTATTGGAAAACAAATAAAATCATTTTTGGAAAAAGGGATTTTAAAAGAATGTCAAAGTTCTTTTAATACACCTATACTCCCGGTTAGTAAACACCGATTTGATAAAGATGGGGATCCAGAATATAGATTTGTACAAAATTTAAAGGCAGTAAATGAACTTGTAATTGTTCCCCATCCAGTTGTACCTGATCCAAATTTGATTATTACTCAAATACCTATTTGGGGAAAATTTTACACTGTACTGGATTTGACTGGAGCTTTCTTTAACATACCTGTGGCTGAGGAAAGCCAGCACATATTTACCTTCTCTTGGCAAGGGAAACAATTAACCTGGACTCAGTTACCCCAGGGATTTACAAGCTCACCAACAATATTCTCCCAAATTTTGAAAGGAGATTTGGCTGAATTAATACAATATGTAGATAATCTATTGTTAACATGTCATTCAAGGAAGGATTGTGTTACAGACACTCAATATTTATGTAATAAGTTGGTTACAAAAGGTCACCGAGCATCTCCATCAAAACTGCAGTTCTGCCAACAAAAAGTGAAGTACCTAGGATTTATATTAAGTCCAGGTACGAGAGAGAGAGATCCTGAGCGAATTAAAATAATCCAATAATTACCTAGGCTGTGTCATGGTTTAAGGCCAGCTATTAAACCTGTGGCAGACGCTCTCTGTTAACCCTCCCCCACACACCCGAAGGGAAAGGGAAAGGGAAAAGGGAGAGAGACTTATGGGTTGGAAAGTTAAAACAGTTTTAATAAACTATAATAATGAAAAAGAGTATAATAATAATATTGGAATAATCAAATATATACAAATATATACAAAACCAATATCGAGCTCCCCCGATGTTGGCCACGTCACCACCGGCACTGCAGGGCAGGCTCCGGGAAGGCCCAGGCTGGGCCCAGCGACAGTCGAGAGCTGGATTCAGGGATGCACGGATCGGGATCGGGGGCAGCAGGAAAACAGACAGAGCCCTCCTTGGACACTGGCCAAAGGCTCAAGTCTCAGAAGCAGCCCGAAGCAGCAGAAGCAGCCCAAGCAGGCAGAGGCCCCCAAAAACAGCAGAAGAAGAAAGGGGCCGAGACCCTTGTGATCCACCTGCTTTATCCTGAGAATGACGTGTATGGGATGGAATACCTTAGCTGGTCAATTTTGGGTCACCTGCCCTGTCTGCTCCTCCCTGCAGGTGCGACCCCCCTTCGGCTCTTCACTCGTAAGCAGTGAGGAATTTAGCAGTGACCTTGGTTTCTCTAAGAATAAGTACAGCAAGAGCCTTTCTGCATGTCCTGGTTTGGCCTAAACCAGGCCGATTTTCCTTTCAGTGATTTTTACTTTCAGCTAAGTCTCCTCTAAGTAACTGCACTTTCTGAAACTAACTGCATGTTTTTGCGGACAGTGTCTGCTTCCAGGACTGATAACGCTCGAAGTTTGTAGTTATCACTGAGGCACCGGTAGGGATGTTGTGCAGAAAGGCTCTTGCTGTACTTGTTCTTGAGAGAAACCAAGGACACTGCTGAATTCCTCACTGCTTACGAGTGAAGAGCCGAAGGGGGGTCGCAGCTGCAGGGGGGAGCGGACAGGGCAGGTGACCCAAAATTGACCAACGAGGGTATTCCATCCCATACACGTCATTCTCAGTATAAAACGGGGGGGATCACGAGGGTCTCGCTCTCTTTCTGCTATGGCCGGTGTCCAGGGAGGACTCCGTCTGTTTTCCTGCTGCCCCCGATCCCGATCCGTGCGTTCCTGAATCCAGCTCTCGACCGTCGCTAGGCCCAGGCTGGGCCTTCCCGGAGCCTGCCCTGCAGTGCCGGTGGTGACGTGGCTGACTTCAGGGGAGCTCAATCTTGGTTTTGTATATATATTTGTATATATTTGATTATTTCTATTATTATTATTATACTTTTTTTCATTATTATAGTTTATTAAAACTGTTTTAGTTTTCCAACCCAGAAGTCTCTCTCCCTTTTCCCTTTCCCTTTCCCTCTGGGGGGAGGGGGGGGGATAACAGAGGGCATCTGCCGCAGGTTTAATCGCCAGCCCAGCTTTAAACCGTGACAGATTTATTGGCGCCCAACGTGGGGCTCGAGAGAAGCTCCGACAGGTTGCTCTGATAAGTCGAATCCCAGCTCCAGTGGGAGGAGACCCGGAGAGCTCAGCCAAGAGAGTATCAGATTTCTTCCTTTGAGATTTACGAGGGGTTGGAAATTAAAACAGATAGCTAAGATGATAATGTTATTTGTGAGCCTTGTGTTACCTCTTTTCTTTATAAAGCTTGTTTTAGAGTTATGTGTAATGATACCTTACTTGCCGTATGCGCTGTGTGTTAGTGCTTTCATGTGGTTTAACAGGGCGTGCTGGTCGAAATGTGTCTTTTTGGTATGGGTTTTGATACTGATTTATGTCATGATAAACCGGGCAGTTATTATTCCGATCTCTTATCTCTATGATACAATGATGGGCAGCTTTAATCGCGAATCGGTAGCTGCGCACACCGGGCGTCTTTTAACTGATTTTGATAGTATCTGCTCCTTTTTTGCCAAGCTGATTCCTGCAAAATTCGAACAGGGCGTGCTTTTATTTGTGTGTGTCCTGAATGTGTTACTGGTGTGCTATGTGATCAGATGTCAGTGCAGCAACAGCGGGAGGTATCATGCTGCCCCTGTAACCAGGAGAAAACACCGAAAGAAATCAGCTAGTAAAGTGAAGGATGATGACTCAGAGGCTTCTAAGGCAGAGCCAGCACGGGACCCAGGTGAGGGCCCTTCTCAGGCAGAGTCAGGGCCTGACACAGAGGGGGGTTTCCTTGATCGTCTTTTTAAAGAAGGCCCATTACACAAGAAGGACAAGAAAGGTCCTTCTAAAGCAGAACAATCACAGGAGGACTCGGACTCGGAAGTAGAGATAACCTACCACTCCTTATCCCTGAAAGAACTGCGAAATATAAGAAAAGATTTTAGTCGTTATGATGGTGAGCCAATAATTACCTGGTTGCTCCGATGCTGGGATAATGGGGCAGATAGCATAGAATTGGATGGTAGAGAAGCCAGACAGTTGGGATCCCTGTCCAGAGATGGTGGTATTGATAAGATGCTTCCAAGAAGGTCGAACAGTATCAGTCTCTGGAGGCGACTCTTGTCAGCTGTAAAGAGCAGGTATCCCTATAAAGATGATGTTATGAGCCACCTAAGCAAATGGACCACTATAGAAAAAGGTATTAACTACCTTAGAGAACTAGCTGTGCAAGAGATCATTTATAAACACCCTCAGGACATTGTAGATCCTGTAAATCCTGATGAAGTGGAATGCAACCGATCCATGTTCCGGAAGGTTGTGAAGAGTGCTCCACCAACACATGCCCATACATTGTCAATATTAGTCTGGGGAGAAGATGCTATGGCACGACCTAGTGTGGGCGAAATGGCTAACTATATGCGACAGTATGAAGATAGTATTTCTTCCCCATTGCAGGCCCGTGTCTCGGCTGTGGAAAAACTGACTAAGGAGAACAAGGACTCATTGAAACAACTGTCAGACAAACTGTCCAGGATCGAGAATAAACTTGACTCTCTACCTACACAGGCCCGCGTTGCAGCCTTTAGGAGGCAACGCCCTCCTACTGGACCGGCTCAAAGGAAACGGAACATGTCACGAGGTATCCTGTGGTTTACCCTGCGTGATTATGGGGAAGACATGAACAGATGGCATGGACAACCTACCAGTACCCTACAGGCACGAGTACGTGAGTTGCAAGCTAACAGAAATACCAGAGAGAATTTTTCTAGGAGGATGGCTGCTCCAGTTACCAATGAGCAGGACCCCAGTCAGGGTAGATGGGCCTCAAATCCTTTTTTTCCAAGAGTGAATAGGGGAAATGAAGGTCCAATCCCCGTGAGCAGCACGAATCCAATCTTTAATTAGAGGGGCCCTGCCTCTAGCCAGGAGGAGGAGAGGGATAACCGGATTTATTGGACTGTGTGGATTCGATGGCCTGGCACATTAGAACCACAAAAGTATCGAGCCCTGGTAGACACTGGTGCACAGTGCACCCTCATGCCATCGAATCATAAAGGGACAGAATCTGTCAGTATCTCGGGAATAACAGGGGGATCTCAAGAGTTATCTGTATTGGAGGCCGAAGTGAGCCTAACTGAAAATGAATGGAAAAAGCACCCCATTGTGACTGGTCCAGATGCTCCGTGCATCCTTGGCATAGACTACCTTAAGAAAGGGTATTTTAAGGACCCAAAAGGATATAGATGGGCCTTTGGTGTAGCAGCTGTAGAGACTGAGGACATTAAACAGCTGTCTACCTTGCCTGGCCTCTCAGAGGATCCTTCTGTTGTGGGGTTGCTGAAAGTTGAAGAACAACAGGTGCCAATTGCTACTGCCACGGTGCACCGACGACAATATCGCACCAATCGAGACTCCCTGATCCCCATTCATAAACTGATTAGACAACTAGAAAATCAAGGAGTGATTAGCAAGACTCGCTCACCCTTTAATAGTCTGATATGGCCAGTGCGAAAGTCTGATGGAGAATGGAGATTAACTGTGGACTATCGTGGCCTAAACGAAGTTACACCACCTCTGAGTGCTGCTGTGCCAGACATGCTAGAACTTCACTATGAACTGGAGTCAAAGGCAGCCAAGTGGTACGCCACCATAGACATTGCTAATGCGTTTTTCTCTATCCCCTTGGCACCGAAGTGCAGGCCACAGTTTGCTTTTACCTGGAGAGGTATCCAGTACACCTGGAATCGACTGCCCCAGGGGTGGAAACACAGTCCTACTATTTGCCACGGACTGATCCAGACTGCACTAGAAGAGGGTGGAGCTCCAGAACATTTGCAATATATTGATGACATCATTGTGTGGGGTGATACAGCAGCAGAAGTTTTTGACAAAGGGGAGAAAATAATTCAAATTATTCTGCAAGCTGGTTTTGCCATAAAAAGAGGCAAGGTCAAGGGGCCTGCCCGGGAGATCCAGTTTTTAGGGATTAAATGGCAAGATGGGCGTCGCCAGATCCCGATAGAGGTGATCAACAAAATAACAGCTATGTCCCCACCAACTAATAAAAAGGAAACACAAGCCTTCTTAGGCGTTGTGGGTTTCTGGAGAATGCATATTCCAGATTACAGCCAGATTGTACGCCCTCTTTATCAGGTGACCAGAAAGAAAAATGATTTTCAGTGGGGTCCTGAACAACAACAGGCTTTTGAACAGATTAAACAAGAAATTGTGCATGCAGTAGCCCTTGGACCAGTCCGTATGGGACAAGATGTTAAAAATGTGCTCTACACCGCAGCTGGGGACAATGGTCCTACCTGGAGCCTCTGGCAGAAAGTGCCAGGGGAGACTCGAGGTCGACCCCTAGGATTTTGGAGTCGAGGATACAAGGGCTCTGAGGCCAATTACACCCCAACTGAAAAAGAGATACTGGCAGCATATGAAGGAGTTAGAGCTGCCTCAGAGGTAATCGGTACTGAAGCACAGCTTCTCCTGGCACCCCGATTACCAGTACTAGGCTGGATGTTCAAGGGTAAGGTTCCTACTACTCATCATGCAACTGATGCTACATGGAGTAAATGGATTGCATTAATTACACAGAGGGCTCGAATAGGAAACCCTAATCGCCCAGGAATCTTAGAAGTGATCATGGACTGGCCAGAAGGCAAAGACTTCGGAATGCCACCAGAAAAGGAGGTGACACGTGCTGAAGAAGCCCCACCGTATAATGAACTACCAGAGGATGAGAAGCAGTATGCCCTGTTCACCGATGGATCCTGCCGTCTTGTAGGAAAGCATCGGAAGTGGAAAGCTGCTGTATGGAGTCCTATACGACGAGTCACAGAAGCCACAGAAGGACAAGGTGAATCAAGTCAATTTGCAGAGGTAAAAGCCATCCAGCTGGCTTTAGACATTGCTGAACGAGAGAAGTGGCCAAGGCTGTATCTTTATACTGACTCATGGATGGTGGCAAATGCCTTGTGGGGGTGGTTAAAGCAGTGGAAGCGAAGCAACCGGCAGCGTAAAGGTAAACCTATTTGGGCTGTTGAACTGTGGCAAGATATTGCTGCTCGGCTAGAGAAACTAGTCGTGAAGGTACGTCATGTAGATGCTCATGTACCTAAAAGTCGGGCAACTGAGGAACATCGAAACAACCAACAAGCAGATCAGGCTGCTAAAGTGTTCCAAATAGATTTGGACTGGGAACATAAAGGTGAACTATTTTTAGCTCGGTGGGCTCATGACACTTCAGGTCATCAAGGGAGAGATGCAACATACAGATGGGCTCGTGACCGAGGGGTGGACTTAACTATGGACTCTATTGCACAGGTTATCCATGATTGTGAAACATGCGCCGCAATTAAGCAAGCCAAACGGTTAAAACCTTTGTGGTATGGGGGGCGGTGGTTGAAATATAAATATGGGGAGGCCTGGCAAATTGACTATATCACACTCCCTCAGACCCGCCAGGGTAAATGCTATGTGCTTACCATGGTGGAGGCGACCACCGGATGGCTGGAAACATACTCTGTGCCCCATGCCACTGCCCGGAACACTATCCTGGGCCTCGAAAAGCAAATCTTGTGGCGACATGGCACACCAGAGAGAATTGAGTCGGACAATGGGACTCATTTCAAAAACAGTCTCATAGATAACTGGGCCAAAGAGCATGGCATCGAATGGGTATATCACATCCCCTATCATGCACCAGCCTCTGGGAAAATTGAACGGTATAATGGGCTGTTAAAAACTACCCTAAAAGCAATGGGGGGTGGAACCTTTAAAAACTGGGATAAGCATTTGGCACAAGCTACCTGGCTAGTTAACACCAGAGGATCTATCAACTGAGCTGGCCCTGCTCAGTCAGACCTTTTACATACAGTAGAAGGGGATAAAGTCCCTGTGGTGCATGAAAGGAATCTGTTGGGAAAAACTGTCTGGGTTCTTCCTGCTACGGGCAAAGGTAAACCCATTCGTGGGATTGCTTTTGCTCAAGGACCTGGATGTACTTGGTGGGTGATGCTGCAGGATGGTGGAGTCCGATGTGTCCCTGAAGGTGATCTGATCTTAGGTGAGAATACTTAATTCTGAACTGCATGATGTTAATTGCTGCATAATACTAACAGTGTTCATAAGTGTCTTTCAGGTTGAAGCAGTGGTGATGAGACCGGAGCTAGCTGCAAGTGGCGTCCAGTAGCCTCCTCGAGACTGACATCTTTAACCTGCAACCCGTGGGCACGAACTGTGACAAAGCTCATATCATCTCTCCTACCCTGGGAGACTCCTAGCCAGATGGAAACCCACAATCCTGAACTAAATGAACTTGATGAACTTTTTTTTTTTGTATAGAGATGAATCATAAACTAATGTTATCTGTATATATTTTAAAATGAAAAGTTAGTGGTGATCTGAGTATGACGTGGATGGTATGGAATAAGGGGTGGAATGTCCTGGTTTGGCCTAAACCAGGCCGATTTTCCTTTCAGTGATTTTTACTTTCAGCTAAGTCTCCTCTAAGTAACTGCACTTTCTGAAACTAACTGCATGTTTTTGCAGACAGTGTCTGCTTCCAGGACTGATAACGCTCGAAGTTTGTAGTTATCACTGAGGCACCGGTAGGGATGTTGTGCAGAAAGGCTCTTGCTGTACTTGTTCTTGAGAGAAACCAAGGTCACTGCTGAATTCCTCACTGCTTACGAGTGAAGAGCCGAAGGGGGGTCGCAGCTGCAGGGGGGAGCGGACAGGGCAGGTGACCCAAAATTGACCAACGAGGGTATTCCATCCCATACACGTCATTCTCAGTATAAAGCAGGGGGATCACGAGGGTCTCGCTCTCTTTCTGCTATGGCCGGTGTCCAAAAAGGACTCTGTCCATTTTCCTGCTGCCCCCGATCCCGATCCGTGCGTTCCTGAATCCAGCTCTCGACCGTCGCTAGGCCCAGCCTGGGCCTTCCCGGAGCCTGCCCTGCAGTGCCGGTGGTGACGTGGCTGACTTCAGGGGAGCTCAATCTTGGTTTTGTATATATATTTGTATATATTTGATTATTTCTATTATTATTATTATACTTTTTTTTCATTATTATAGCTTATTAAAACTGTTTTAATTTTCCAACCCAGAAGTCTCTCTCCCTTTTCCCTTTCCCTTTCCCTCTGGGGGGAGGGGGGGGGATAACAGAGGGCATCTGCCGCAGGTTTAATCGCCAGCCCAGCTTTAAACCGTGACACTGCATAACATCCCTACCAGTGCCTCAGCGATAACTACAAACTTCGAGTGTTATCAGTCCTAGAAGCAGACACTGTCTGCAAAACATGCAGTTAGTTTCAGAAAGTGCAGTTACTTAGAAGAAACTTAGCTGAAAGTAAAAATCACTGAAAGGAAAATTGGCCTGGTTTAGGCCAAACCAGGACAGCCTGTAACAAAGAAACAAATTCGGGAGTTTTTACGACAAGTAAGATTTTGTCGGCCTTGGATACCAAATTTCAGTGAATTCACAAAACCCTTGCATGCTGCCACACAAAATGAGGAAATTGAACTAATCAAATGGGGTCCGAGAGACAAAAAGATTTTACAACTCTGAAAAGTGCCTTAATGCAAGCACCGGCTTTAGGTTTACCAGATTATAGTAAACCTTTCAAATTATATTGTGATGAGCAAAGGGAAACGCTACAGTAGTGTTAATCCAAACTTTAGGACCACATGAAAGACCAGTAGCATATTTTTCTGCTCAATTAGATCCCGTTACACAAGGAACACCATTTTGTATAAAATCAGTAGCTGCGGCAGCAGAAATGGTAGAAAAATGTACATCAATAGTGCTGGGACATCCCCTAACTGTATGTGTACCCCATGAAGTTGAAATATTATTGAAACAATATGCAGAAAAATCGCTTTCACCGCAACGGGCACATAGATATGAACTGGTTTTACTTTTGGCTGACAACATCACACTTCAAAGATGCAATACTTTGAATCCAGCCACTTCAATACCTTTGCCGACTGAAGGGGAAAAAGATCAACATGACTGTACCCAGGTATTAGCAGTATCCAGTAAGCCACGTAATGATCTTCAAGACCAACCCCTGAGTGACCCAGACATCAACCTTTTGACAGACGGCTCGTCCTTTTACGAAGAAGGAAAAAGGTATACTGGCTTTGCAGTAACAACAGAGAAAACTCTGTTAAAAGCTAATCCTCTCCCTATTGCTGTGGGGGCACAAGGTGCGGAAATCATAGCGCTTACCGAGGCTGCAAAATTGGCAAAAGGTCAAAGAGCTAATATTTACACTGACTCAAAATACGCTTTTGGAGTTTGTCATGCTACAGGTACCCTGTGGAAAGAAAGAGGATTTTTGACTTCAGCTGGAAAAACCATTGCACATGCAAAGGAGGTATGTGAACTTTTAGAAGCTATACAGTTACCTGCACAAATAGCAGTAATTTATATAAAGGCTCACACGAACCACCAAGATGCATTGTCGCGAGGAAATCGCTTGGCTAATCAAGCTGTGAAAGCTGCAGCCAAACAAATTCACCTTATTATGGTAGCTTTGTGTGTACCAGAGAAACTTGTCAGGCTTCCAAGTGCAGAAGAGATGTATGAGGCTCTTTCAGAGGAAGAAATGAAATTTTGGAGACGACTTGGAGCAGAACAACGAGGTGGACAATGGACCTTGGACAACAAACCCCTACTCCCAAAAAGGTATTTACTACCTCTTGTTTGGTGGTTCCATGAAAAATGCCATGGGGGACCTGAAGGATTTGCACTGAAAATTCAACGGCTGTGGGCTCCACCCGGAATCTACTCCGCAGTGAAAAGGATTACTGAAAGCTGTAAACTTTGCCGACAATATGCTACAACTAAGATTCGTCCACCTCAAGGTAAAAGACCGCCCGCAGTGTTTCCTTTTCAAAGATTACAAATTGATTATGCTGAAATGCCAAAAGCAATGGGGTATTCATACTTGTTAGTGATTGTAGATCAGTCATCAGGATGGGTAGAAGCTTTCCCAGCGAGAAAGTATGATTCAAAAACTGTAGTTAAAGCTTTGTTAAAAGAATTAATACCCCGATATGGAGTTCCTGAAGTAATTGATTCAGATAGAGGAGCTCATTTTTCAGCGGTGATTCTGTTACAAGTTTACAATGCTTTAGGAGTCACAGGGAAGGTACATACACCCTATCACCCTGAGTCCTCTGGACAGGTAGAAAGAATGAATAGGACCATAAAAAAAAAGATTGTTAAAGTGTGTAAAACAACTGGATTGAAATGACCAGAGGCTTTGAATTTGGTTCTATGGGACATTCGGAACACACCCAGACAACCTGTTGGGTTATCACCAGCAGAAATATTGTTTGGGTGAGTTTTGGCTGTTCCAGGCACTTATTTGCCAGCAAAAACAAGTTTATTGGATGGAGATGAACGAGTGACACAATATATACTGTATGTGCAAAATTTGTTCTTTGAAATGCGAGAGCATGCCTATTGGTATCAAGGTGGATCTCCTGAGATAGAAGTACATAGTATTCAACCAGGAGACAAAATATTGGTGAAAAACTTCAAAAGGAAAAATAGATTTGAGTCAAAATGGAAGGACCCTATGTTATACTTTTAACTTCTTTTTATGCTGTCAAAGTTGCAGGGAAAGAAACCTGGATCCATCATTCTCACGTCCGCAAAGAACCTGAGGAAGAATGAAATATTTTAGTTTGTTCCTTTTTCTTCCATCTATAAATGTTTCTATTTCACCTTGTGTAAAATTTGCTATCGTTACCATTATTCCAATACCAATGCCTCTCGTGTGCTTTATAGTAATTGTTCTTGGCGATCTGCAGGCTTCTTTGCAGCAATTAAGACAAAGCCTGGGGAACTCATTTTTATGTCTAGCTATCCAAAGATTGAGCCCAGAGGAATTATTTATCAATTTGGAAAAAACAATAATAAATATATCTGGGGAGATAGAAAAATTAGCCAATGCCTCAATGCATGGATTTCTGACATTACAAAAAGAAATTACAAAACTCTCTGTGTGAGCCGACACAGGCAGGACGCAGGAACAGCCACAAGACCACAGATAAAATGCAAAGAGCAAATTTATTCCCGTTACCTCGCAAACCGGGGGATCTCAGAAGCAGCACCCGGGGCAAAGGCACACAAGCGGGGATGCAGGCACCGCGGAGCTCGGTTCCTGCTAGACAGAGAGTGAGAGATTCCGGGCCTGCTGCTTTCGCCTTTATATCAAGGGTTTCTTGCAGGCAGCAGTTTTCCACTGCGCTTTGATCTTTCTCACAGCAGGGCAGGAATCTCAGGCATGAACAATTAGGTGCCCCTGAGTCTTATCACAGGCCTATGTTATCTGAATGCAGATGTTCTACTTGTCCAGCACACAAGACTAAACAACAGTTACTAGTATGATATATGTGTTTTTCGACACCCCAGGTGCAAGTCACTTGAGCGTGTTTACAATCCTCCTTGCCAGTCTTCCGTTATATTCCCGCATTCTCTAAACTTACAATTCAAAACAGAATGGCTCTAGATATGATATTAGCCTCACAAGGAGGAGTGTGTACAGTTTTAAGTATCAGTTGCTGTATGTACACAGACCGATCTGGAAAACTACTCACGAATGTGTACAAAATTTGGGAAGTGAGTTCTATGATGCAAAAGATAGAAAAGGACGACACCTCGTGAAGATCTACTGAAACACTCTCTTGGCTCACATCTTGGTTCCCAAACTTAGCTTTATGGATAAAGAAGCTGACTGTAATTATCTTGTTTATAATTATTATCCTTGTGATTATACTAGTGTTAGGACAATGCTGTATAAGATATTTTTCTTCTCTTGCTTCAAGAATAAAATCATCGTGGTGATACAAATAATTGCAGGGATGCAATGAAAACAAAAGGAGGGAATTGTTGTAGAATTTTTTCACATAAAATGTTATAGAAGTTCTCATGAATTAAGAATAGAATAATAAATATAAGTCTATCATCTGATAAACACAGGTGGGCTTTCACAATCCATGAATATTGTTCTCAAAGCTCCTTGTGTAATCCTGACCTATGACTGAACAAATCATCAATCAAAGCTTAATGAGTAGCTAAGCAGGAGTAGGCCTAGAAGTATTACCTTCTGATGATTTTAGTAAAGGGGATGTATGGTTAACCTTTTCTTTACCTTAAAAGAAATATAGGATGCTTAGAAATAAAAATTAATAGAAATAAAGTTATAAATAGACTTTAGCTATTTTAGGTTAATACTTAGGAGATGCTGGCAGTGGAAACCAGACTCTGGTCAACCTGGATCAAGATGGGACGCTGATCACAGCAAGAACATTAAGGATGGGGTGTCGACCGGAGCCGGAGTGAAACCAGAACATAAAGATCAGCTAACCAATGGAAAAGAATGGACTTTTGTGGACTCCTGACAATGGACTTTTGTGGACTCTTGATGAAGGAAGAAAGAGGAATTGAAATAGTTAGTGGATTTTTAACAGAAGCTCGTGAGAAGTTTGTGATGTAACTACTTATTAGTTTCTATATAAACTGATAGGGAATTTGAGTCAGGTACCATTTACTGTGGTGGTGGTCCAACTCTGAGTTGCTTCAATAAAGAATCAGCAAACCTAGAGACACAGACTCTGCCAATTTTCTTTAACACCCAGGTGAGAAGCACATGTTGACTACTTGCTTTGCAGTTAAAGATCACAATGAAAATATTTTGGGTTTTGATGTTTTGAATGGCCGAACCTGGCACCTGCCAGATGTCAGTGTGTGGTCCTTCAGTTCAAATGCCGACCCTAACCCTGATAAAAATTGGGAGGCTACAATGTGCGTACTCCACGCAGCCTCTGCACTCCCTGATTCAAATATTACTAATGCACCGCAATACCCAATTTCTGCTGTGGCACGAAATGGGATTTCTGAGGTAATAGCAGACGTGGAAAAAGGCACATTATTTCTAGAACCCACTCCCCATACAATTCACCACTCTGTCCAGTTCGGAAACCAGACTGGAGCTGGCGTTTAACAATTGATTATTAGTGCCTGAATGCAAATACAGCCCCGCTAACAGCTGCTGTACCAAACATTGCAAACGTAACAGCTACTTTGCAAGCAGCCTCACACTCAAGGATGGCAGCGCTAGATGTAAAAGATATGTTCTTTATGGTCCCCTTGCAGGAAGAGGATAAAAAGAAATTTGCTTTTACTTGGGATGGTATACAATACACCTTTAACAGACCCCCACGCTTGCTGAATTTACAGACAGTCTCACTCCCTCAAGATGTGAAACTGTACCAATATATAGATGATATTCCAATTGGAGGAACTTCCCCTGAAAAGGTGGGGGAAGCAGCAGCAGCAGTGTGGCAAGCCCTACATGAAGCAGAAGTTGAGATCCCACCTGGAAAACGTCAGGGACCAAGCAGAGGAGTAAAATTTTTAGGTACTTGGTGGATTGCAGGTAGTGCAACAATTCCACTGGACACCCTAACTGAAATAGAACAATTGCAGATGCCCCAATCTAGGAAAGATTTACAACAGCTAATGGGAACTTTAGGATATTAGAGAAAACATGTACCCAGATTTTCTATCATTGCTCGCTATCACTATTTAAGAGGGGGCAGGCTGTTAAGCAGACGACAGATGCTCTCTGTTAACCCTTTCCTTCCCCAGAGCGAAAAGGAAAAGAGAAAAGGGAGAGAGACTTACAGGTTAGAAAGTTAAAACAGCTTTAAGAAACAATAACAAGGAAAAAGAGTATAATAAATAAGTAACTATATTCAAAACCACTATTGAGCTCCCCCCCGATGACGATTACGTCACCACTGACGCTGCAGGGCAGGCACCGGGGAGTCCCGAACCAGACGCAGAAGCAGGCAGGAAACCGGATTCAGGATTGAAGGCAGAAGCACAGGCAGAGTCCTCCCCAGATGCCGGCCTAGGGGAAGAGAGCGTGACCCTCGTGGTCCCTCAGCTTTAAACTGAGTATCATGTGGGTGGTATAGAATACTTTGTTGGTCAGTTTTGGGTCACCTGTCCTGTCCGCTCCTCCCCACAGGTGCAACACTTTTACGCCCTTTCACCTGTGGAAAAAAGAGACCCAACAGGGACCCTGTTTTCCATGGCAACAAGCACATGTCGTCAACTTCAGAAAGCACAGTCACTTAAAAGAAACTTAACTGAAAAGTTTGTCCTAGTCCAAACCAGGACATTCCACCCCTTATTCCATACCATTTACATTATACTCAGTTCACTACTGCTTTTTTTTTCCATTTCCAAATATATACAGATATCACTAGTCTATGACTGCAGGTTTCCGTCTGGCATAGCAGTCTCTCAGGGCAGGGGAGACGGTATGAAATTTGTCACGGTTCGTGCCTGTTGCTGCTTGTCTGCGGCAAGCTCCGTTCGGTTGCTGGCTGGCCTGAGGCTATCCGCACCCCAGGGCCATTGAGCACTGACACCAATGTGAGGATGCAACAAATGGCGTTTATTTAACTGCGTAACAGCCTTATATAGTCGTCTTGTCCCATACGAACTCGCGTGATACTTGCACTTCTTGCTCCTTTCGCCACACCTACCTTTCCGTTACAACGCGAGATTTTCCGGTCGCCGTACCCTAATCTACCTACATTTCCCCCTCCCCATGCTTCAAGTCATGCGAAGTAAAGCGTATTGCTGATTCTGGTGCCTTGCGTCAAAGCGTAAGCGTAACTAGCAGCGAAAACATCCTAAAATAGGAAAACCAAAACATGTTAGGAGAATAACTCTAACAACAACAGCAACAACTATTATGAGTTTGTCCCAAGAAAACCAAGACATTAGCCATCCCCAGACACTAGCTCCGATATCAGCTAGCCATTGCCATTTAACTGGATCCTCCTTAGCTATTTCTACCAAGCTATCCGCTGCCTTCTGGAGGATTACATTACGTTCCTGGATCTGTTAAAGCTAACGTAAAGACTCCCGCAGCGCCTTTCCAGACAGGGAAAGACAAGAACTCCCCTGCATAACAGTTCTCACCGGTTATTACCTCGCCATCATCCAGTTCCACTCTCAATGTCCCTAAGTCCCTCTTCCTTCATCGAGACAATCAACTGCCTTGTCTCTCAGGTTTCAGGAAGATGCCCATGGGTTCTAGAGTGCCAAATATGCACCATCCATATGGCTCTCTTGGGTAGATACATTTGTGAACAGTACCATTACATAATAATAATACTAACGGGTGCTGCAGACAAAAAGGGAGTATCCCTTATATCTATTTCATCCACAACGAGGGAACTATTTACAGTAGTGTTCCGCTCTGGCTGGAAGCGTTCCCCCCAGAGCTTTGGTCCTCGACAGTACCGTGTCTGATTATGTACCCGAGCCCAGGTTCTCCAGTAAGATTCCCCTGCAACTCCTGAGATGCAAAGCAAAAGCAAGCTAATCATGAGCGCATTGTTCAAAGCTTTTGTTTCACTCAGCAACGGCCGCCGTTCCTCATCTTTCTTGGCTCCCCGCTCTTCACCAGACCCTCTGTGCTGTCAGGACACCTCCTTTCCGAAGGTAGAGGCTGATGTTGCTTCGGCTTCCCCCACAGGTACTCCTGCAAAACATAAAGCTCGGACAGCGTACATATTACTTCGGGTTAGGATTTTGTTTTAAATCAGGGCGCAAACAGCGTGTAGGGACCCACTGTATAACATCATCCCGTTTGATGGCGGCATACCCCCTCCCGTGATGTAGCAGCTCCCAACCTGTTTCCCACTCCGCTGTCCCAGGGAACCGAACCTTGACTGGGGGGCCCACTTCTGGCACCCCTGGACCCCAATGTCGCTCAATTGGGGCACGCTCTTGGTCTCCCCAGGCAAAATGATTTAAAGAATAAAGAGGGCGATGTAAAATGTGAGATTGGTAGTTGACAGGAATTACGTCTGGGAATCCTTCCCCCTCCCCAAGAATCTTAATTCTGTGTTTTAGCGTCTGATTAGCGCGCTCTACAATGGCCTGCCCAGTAGAATTATACGGAATGCCGTGATTGAGCGTGATACCCCACCGCTGATACCACTGACGTGTGGTATGAGCAATAAAACAGGGGCCATTATCAGTTTTGATCTCAACAGGTAGGCCTAGCCAAGCGATTGCAAGATTCCAATGTAGCTGAATGGAGCGTGCTGTTTGTTTCCGATGCGGGGTGGCCACAATCATCATACTGTAAGTGTCCACTGTGACTGCCAGCCATGGCTGAGGTCTGAGTTGAGGACATAGGGTGAAGTCTGATTGCCATATGCCGTTAGGCTTCAGTCCACGGGGGTTGACCCCAGCACTCCATAACGGTGAACGCTGACAGTACAGGCAGGTCGCAACGACCTCTCGAGCCTGCGTGAGAGGGATGCCACAGCGTTTTGCGAGCGCTCGTGCTCCGATATGCAGAAAGCCATGGAGATCTTTGGCTTCAGATAGTGTCCATATCTTATTCGCTGCTTTGTCCGCCATCGCGTTGCCTTCCGTAAAGGGGCCTGGATAGCGTTGATGTCCGTTAACGTGGATGATTGAACATGTTTGTTGGTGCTGCTGTAGCGCATCCTCTAGCATACAGGCTATGGCTGAACCAGTGTACCCTGCAGTAGTCATTTTTTGTGCCAATTTCCAAACGAAAATGGAGTCTGTGACGATGTTAATGTGTTGATTGGGTTCCATCTGCACTGCCAATGACACTGCCTTAGCTTCTAGGTGTTGCACGCTTGAATTGCTGTCCGTGTATGTGACCTTCCTCCATTGTTTTTCTGAGACCCATACCACAGCGGCTGTACTAGTACGCGAAGATGCATCGGTGAAATAGGTGGTCCCAGGCTTTGGAGTTGAAAGCACTCGAATCCTGATCGTGGGTTGGCAGGTCTGGAGATGCTGGAGCAAGGGGTGTGACTGGCCAGGGATTATCCTTCCATGATATGTGTGCAGAGCTAGCATAATTTCGTCATCAGTTACAACTAAGGTATCCCACACCTTTCTTTTGAACGGCACATGAATCTCCTCTGGATCACGTCCAAAGTGTCGAACAGCAGCCGTTCTAACCTTTTGGAGTAGCAACGCGGTGGCTCTAATGTATGTCATGTACGCGGTCGTCATTTGGTTAGAGAAAAGCCACAATAAGACTTGAGGACATCGTCCTAGCTGTTGTGTGAGGGCTCCCGTTGCCCCCTCTGAACCCAACATGACCAGGGCAACAATAGGTTCTTTGGGATCCCATCTACTGAGGCTTGCGGTGGCCAGAAGCTTCTCAATTTGTCTCAGGCTCTCTTCTCCCGCTTTTGACATTGTTCTTGGTTCCCATAGGTGTTTCCCTTTTAACAGCTCGTAAAATGGCGCCATGACCTCTGGAGGGATCCCGATGATCGGTCGCATCCATTGCAGGGCTCCGACTAACTTCTGCACATCATGCAGGGTGGAAATTTTTGGATTTAACTGGATGTTCATAGGACGTACCGTGTTCCCTGTTATACAGGTGCCCAGGTAGGAAACGTCATCTCCTCTTTGGGTTTTTGCGTCTGCGATGAAAAGGCCGACACTCTGGAGTGATGCTGTTACTTCTTCCTCCATTTTTTCCACTTGGGGTGTTTCTGGGGCTGCCAGCAGGATGTCGTCCATGTAATGAATAATCACCGCTTCAGGAAAGTGTGCGCGCACCGGTGAGAGCACTTGGGCCACCACATATTGGC
Source organism: Nyctibius grandis (assembly GCF_013368605.1). Classification (NCBI taxonomy): domain Eukaryota; kingdom Metazoa; phylum Chordata; class Aves; order Nyctibiiformes; family Nyctibiidae; genus Nyctibius; species Nyctibius grandis. The sequence continues at coordinate 5,968,556 of NC_090694.1, forward strand.
AGATGGTTGGTGAGTTCTTCATGCCTTGAGGAAGGACCTTCCATTGATAGCGTGTAGCTGGCTCCTCCAAATTCGTAGTTGGGACAGAGAATGCAAACCTGTGCCGGTCCTTAGGATGTAATGGGATGGAGAAGAAACAATCTTGAATATCCATTACCACAATTGGCCATCCCCTAGGGATTGCTGAGGAAAGGGGCAGGCCAGGTTGCAGTGCCCCCATGTCACACATCTGTTGGTTCACTGCTCGTAGGTCATGCAAAAGACGAAATTTACCAGACTTCTTTTTTATAACAAATATGGGTGTGTTCCAAGGGCTAAAGCTCTCCTCAAGGTGGCCTTGCTCTAACTCTCGTTGTATTATTTGCTGCGCGGCTGTAAGCTTTTCCTTGTTTAATGGCCACTGCTCCACCCAGATAGGATCATTGGTTTTCCATTGCAGCGGTATCGGTGAAACTGCTGGGGCAGTGGCCCTTAGGATAAATTTGTTACCTCTTTTCCTTGATGCTGGAAGCTGGGAGCAACATTGGTGATTTGTACCCCCAGGGCAGCAAGCACATCGCGGCCTATCAGGGACTCTAACAGATCTGTTACATAAGGTTGTGAGATGGCTTGTAGTCTGCGCCCATCAGGTTCATACAGGGTGAATCGAATGAGTTCCTTACTTTTATACGTGGAGGTGGTGCCTCCCACCCCGGCTATGTAGCCGGCGCCTTCCAACTGCCACTGCGGCGGCCATATATGGGAGGATACCACAGAAACATCTGCTCCGGAATCAAGCAACATATTCAAAGCTATAGATCCTGCCTCGGGGTGTTCGATTATTTCCATGCAAACTCGGGTGATCGGTCGTTGTTTAAAATCTAGTGCCAGGGCCACTGATGGCCCCCTATTTGGTCCTGCTTGCCCGGAGGGCTGTATGAAGGGATTCCGGGGGCAAAAACTGGGTTCTGCGGGAAGGCTGGCCCCCGGGCCTGGCCTCCCCGCCTCCCGTTTCCCTGGGTTTTTCTACAATCTCGGGCCATATGTCCTGTTCTTCCACATGCCCAACACGGCCCCGGTGCATTTCTGGTCTCATATCCTCTTTTAGTAGGACAGTGCATCTTTATGTGACCTTTTCCTCCACAGTTGTAACATCTGCCTCTAGACTGGTTACCACGGGGAAAGGCTGCTGCAACTTGCAACAGTGTCTGGACAGTTGTGTCAGAAACTCGTGACTGACATTCCAATACAAACCTAATTATTTGTGCCACATTGGATCCTTTAGGTAAATGCTGTAATATATCCTTCACGGAGTCATTACTCTGTTGCTTTATGCACTCTATCATTACGGCAGTGTGGGCCTCCTCTGGCAAATCAGAGTCCTCTATTGCCCTTTGTAGCCGATCACAAAACACCTCAAATTGCTCCGCATTTGCCTGCTTGATTTTTGTCCAGGGAGGCTCCGATTTCACCATCCTAGCCACTTCCTCGTAAGCAATTCTTGAGGCCTCTGTTGTAGCAGTTATTTCTCTAGTCGGCAAGCCTCCTGCCTGCTGTTGTGGTGTTAACATGTTCGCAGCTTTCCCCACAAGCCTGTCATAAGTGGTTCCTGCAAGTGGATGGTCTTCACTGGCGGCTGCAGCGGCAGCTAATCGGTAACACCTTGTCTGCCAAGCCTCCTTCCAGATTACCCATGAGCTTGGGGTCAGTACAGATTGTGCTAGCTGTCGTATATCTGTGGGCAACAGGCCCTGAGCATGTACGCTATCTAACAGTATCCGTGTGGAGGGATGTTTCAGCCCATGATCTTTTATGGCTTGCAACAGCGACTGCACTATCTTGGGTTCCAAGGGGACCCATTCTGCAACACCCCCTGCCTGCACGCGGACGGGAAAAACAGTAGGCATGCGTTGTAGCTGGATCCCTTCCAAAGCACAGTTTTCTGCAATGATCCTCCAATTAGTCAATGGGATCTTTGGAGCCTCCCCGGTCTCTTTTCTGTCCCCTGCTTTCTCTACTCGCTGCAACACCTGTTTTTGGTGCAAAACCTCCCTCTTTATTTCCTCTAACGCCTCCACGAGTTGGTCGACTACCTCCAGGTGCGGTTGCGTCGGTTCCCCCCCCCCTCGCGCGTCCGCTGTACCGAGGCGGGGCTCCACGCTTGTTGCAAGCGGGTGGTGAGCTCCTCCACCTCCTGCCCCCCCCCTTTGTTCCGGGAGGGGCAGGGCTTCTAAGTTCTGTTGCCTTTTATGGTCAGAAGGTGGGTTGGGGCAAGTCTTAGGCCGCGCCCCTGAGGCTCGCGACCGACCCTCCCCCGCTTCCTCCGGCGCCATCTTTATGTATGTCCCGGGGAGCCAGTCTAATGGGTCGGTCACTACCACTGGTTCCGCGGGGGGGGTTACCCGCTGGTGGAGTATACTGAGGGGGCTGAACCGCGGGGTCCCGATCATGCATCTCACCCCAGGGATACAACGGCGTCGGCTTATTCACCGGCCACGCCTGTACCCCGTCCTCCGGGGGAGCCAGCGGCTGAGCATTCATCTCACCCCAGGCATACATTGGAGCCGAGGGCTCGGGACGCTGATCTCCCTCCCCGCGCGCACCCCCTGGCCCGGATTCCTCCCCCTCCTTCTCCGGAGGTAAGGGCTCCGTTTGCGTGTCGCGATCACTCACGTCCCGCGAACGTGTATCCAGCCCTGGTTCCCCATATAAGCACGCCCGAGCCGCATTCCATGCCGCCCGGTCCTCCCGCGCAGCCCGTAGCAGCCGCAAGATAACTCCCCATGTTTTTAATTCTTTGGCAGAACCCGCTGCCATAGCTCGCTCAGCGAGTTTCATAGAGCACCGCTCCCAGGTATTCGGCTGTAAACAATCAGCCGGTCCTGCCACCGCCCCTTCTTTAATGAGGCGATCCACACACTGGACTACGTCTTTCGATTTCACAGAAATCTTAAACTCCTCGCCCAGTAACGAAATCACCTTTATCAAGGTTTCCATGGCTCGCGAACCCACTCCGACCGCCTGCGGTCTGCCAGTCCAGCAATCACGTCGGGATCACCATTTGTTGCCGCTTGTCTGCGGCAAGCTCCGTTCGGTTGCTGGCTGGCCTGAGGCTATCCGCACCCCAGGGCCATTGAGCACTGACACCAATGTGAGGATGCAACAAATGGCGTTTATTTAACTGCGCAACAGCCTTATATAGTCATCTTGTCCCGTACGAACTCGCGTGATACTTGCACTTCTTGCTCCTTTCGCCACACCTACCTTTCCGTTACAACGCGAGATTTTCCGGTCGCCGTACCCTAATCTACCTACACGTGCCCATGGGTTGCAGGTTAAAGATGTCAACCTCGAAGAGGTTACTAGACGCCACTTGAGGAAGCTAGCTCCAATCTCATCACCACTGCGTTAACCTGGAAGATACTTCTTGAACAGTGTTAGTATTATGCAGTGATTAACATCATACAGTTCAAAATTGAGTATTCTAACCCAGAGTTAGATCCCCTTGAGGCACACATTGGTCTTCACCATCCTCCAGCATCACCCACCAAATACATCCAGGTCCTTGGGCAAAAACCACCCCAAGAATGGGTTTGCCTTTGTCCGAAGCAGGAAAAACCCAGACAGTTTTTCCCAACAAATTTCTTTCATGCACCACGGGGACTTTATCCCCATCTACTGTATGTAAAACTCCTGACTAAGGGGGGCCAGCTCGACTGATAGATCCCCTGGTGTTAACTAACCAGGTGGCTGGTGCTAACTGCTTATCCTAATTTTTAAAGCTTCCACCCCCCATTGCTTTCAGGGTAGTTTTTAATAACCCATTGTACCATTCAATTTTACCAGCAGCTGGTGCATGATAGAGGATATGATACACCCACTTGATACCATGTTCTCTGTCCCAGTTGTCTATGAGACTGTTTTTGAAATGAGTCCTATTGTCTGACTCAATTCTTTATGATGTGCTGTGTCACCACAAGATTTTCTTTTCAAGGCCCAGAATAGTGTTCCGGGCAGCGGCGTGAGGCACAGAGTATGTTTCCAGCCATCCGGTGGTTGCCTCCATCATGGTAAGCACATAGCGTTTACCCTGGTGGGTTTGAGGGAGTGTGATATAGTCAATCTGCTAGGCTTCCCCATATCTATATTTCAACCACCGCCCCCCATACCACAAAGGTTTTAACAGTTTAAAATGCTTGATTGCGGCGTTTGTTTCACAGTTGTGGATAACCTGTGCAATAGCATCCATGGTTAAGTCCACCCCTTGATCACGAGCCCATCTATATGGTTGTCCTGGTTTCCTGGGGATAAAATTTATAGAATCTGGTTTCATTGGGATTTGGTTTCAGTTTGTGGCCAGCCATGGTGATCAAGGCCCTTAGCAGTTAAATTCAGGACAGCTGACCCAGGCTGGCCCACAGGTGTATTCTATATAATTTATGTAATTTCTCTATAAAAGGGAAAACTTGCTGGGGAGAGATGGGGTTCCCTTCTCGTTTTCTGTATTATCATTGATATTGGTTTCTTTATTAAATCTGTTTAACCCATGAGTTTCCCTCCTTTTCCCAATCCCCTTCCTCATTTGGGGAAGGGACATTGGGTGAGAGGAAAACTGTTATTGTTTATCCCTGAGTGTGGGTTAAATGAAGACAGTTTATTTGGCACCCAGAGTAAATAGGTCACCTGAGAGAACCATAGACTTTTGCTCTAATAGTCTCGGAGGGTTGAAGTTTTCACAGATTTGACTGTTTTTGTTACAAGCATTCATCATGTTGGTGTCAGTAGCAGAGTCACTGGGTGGAATTCTCTGGGGCTGGGTTTTGCAGTTGCTTTTGGGGTGGCTAATCAAATGTCTGGCTTTGCTGCTGTTTGTTACTGGTTTTGTGTGGTTTATTGCTTCTGTGCATGAACTGAGAGGTATCACTCTGCTATGTTGTTTGGCACTGGTTTATGGTATTATAAATTGTTTTGAAACTGTGTCCATTTCTGATTTCTATGGAATGGGAGTGGGTGACATCTACTTTCCTTTTCCCTTGAGGCTGATTTCAATGGCTTTTGAAAATTTTGAATACACTTGGGATGTTTCAACCACCATGCTCATATTGTCAGGTCTTTTGAATGTCTTTCATGTCTTGCTCTTGCTTAAACATGGGTATAAGGGTGGATACAGCACAGCTGCTGCAACCACTGCACCAGACACCACAGCTGCCCCAGCACCCATGACTGGAATTGCAGATACTCAGACCCTGCCAGTCCCTACAGCAGAAGTCCTGGCTACCCCAGAGGCTATTCAGGTCTCTGCACTGGGTACTGTGATTACCCAACTCCAGGAAGCACTTGCTGTGATTACCCAGACTTTGGCAACAAGGGCTGCAGCTCATCAGCCCCCAGTGATGGGTGGTGGAGCTAACCTAGGCATTCAACCTGTGCTGATACCAGTCGCCCCTGTATAGAAGACGAAAACCACAAAAAGAGCAGGTTGTGATGGCCTACCAGGGACATCGCAGGAGGACGAGCCAGAGGTAACCACTCGATCCCTATCCCTCAGTGAGCTGCGAGATATATGTAAAGATTACGGCTGTCATGAAGGCGAGCAACTTGTTACTTGGTTGCTCTGCTGCTGGGATAATGGAGCTGATGGTCTAGAGTTAGATGGTAGTGAAGCCAAGCAGCTGGGACCAATGGCTAGAGAAGTGGGTATTGATAGGGGTCATGACAGATGCACAGCCCCTCACTCTCTGGCGGTGACTCCTGCAAAGCATAAGGAAAAGGTATCCCTTTAGGGATGATGTCATATACCACCCAGGCAAGTGGACAACCATTGAGAGAGGTGTTATACTCCAACTGAAAAAGAGATACTGGCAGCCTATGAAGGAATTGGAGCTGCCTCAGAAGTAATTGGTACTGAGGCACAGCTCCTCCTGGCACCCAGATTGCCAGTGTTAAACTGGATGTTTAAAGGACAGACCCCTTCTACACATCATGCAACTGATGCTACATGGAGTAAGTGGGTTTCATTGATTACTCAGTGGGCCCAAATAGGGAACCTCAATCACCCAGGAATTCTGAAAGTGATCATGGACTGGCTGGAAGGCAAAGATTTTGGAAGGTCACCAGAGCAGGAGGTGAATGCACACTGAAGAGGCCCCACCATATAATAAACTGTCAGAAAAATGAGAAGCATCATGCCTTGTTCACCGATGGATCTTGCCGCATTGTAGGCAAACAGCAAAGGTGGAAAGCTGCTGTATGAAGTCCTATGTGACGAGTGGCAGGAGAAGGTGAGTCGAGTCAGTATGCAGAAGTAAAAGACATCCAGCTGGCTCTAGATATTGCTGAGCAAGAGAAATGGCCAGTACTCTACCTGTATACTGACTCATGGATGGTAGTAAATGCCCTGTGGGGATGGCTGAAGCACTGGAAGAAAAACAACTGGCAGCGCAGGGGCAAACCCATCTGGAGCAGGGAAATTGTGGCAGGATATTGCTGCCCAATGAGAGAAGCTGGTTGCGAAGGTGTCTCACGTAGATGCTCATGTACCCAAGAGCAGAGCCACTGAGGGACATCAAAACAACCAGCAGGTGGATTAGGCTGCTAAGATTCAAGTGTCCCAAGTAGACCTGGACTGGCAGCATAAAGGTGAAAATCAGGACATCAAGGCAGAGATGCCACATATAGATGGGCCTTTGACCGAGGGGTGGATTTGACCATGGACACCATTGCACAGGTCATCCATGAATGTGAAACATGTGCTGCAATTAAACAAGCCAAATGGCTGAAACTCCTGTGGTATGGAGGATGATGGCTGAAATATAAGTATGGAGAGGCCTGGCAGATTGATTACATCTCACTTCCACGAACTCGCCAAGGCAAGCGCTATGTGCTCACAATGGTGGAAGCAAGTACTGGCTGGTTGGAAACATACCCTGTGCCTCATGCCACTGCCCGTAACACTATTATGGGCCTTGAAAAGCAGATTTTGTGGTGACATGGCACTCTGGAAAGAATTGAGTCAGACAAGGGGACTCATTTCCAAAATAGCCTCATAGACACCTGGGCTAAAGAGTATGGTGTTGAAGGGATATATCACATCCCCTACCATGCACCAGTCGCTGGGAAAATGGAATTATGAAATGGACTGTTGAAGACTACCCTGAAAGCAATGGGTGAGGGGACTTTCAAAAATTGGGATGAACACTTAGCAAAGACCACCTGGTTAGTTAATACCAGGGGATCTATCAACCGGGCTGGTCCTGCTTAATCCAAACTCCTGCGCACTGTAGAGGGGGATAAAGTCCCTGTGGTTCATGCAAGGAATATGTTGGGGAAGACAGTTTGGATTACTCCTGCCTCGAGCAAAGGCAAACCCATGTGTGGAATTGCTTTTGCTCAAGGACTTGGGTGCATGTGGTGGATGATGCAGGAGGATGACAAGTTAAATGTGTACCCCAAGGAGATTTGATTCTGGGTGTGTCGCCATTTAAGGCTGGGCAGGCAGTTAAATGGATGGCAGATGCTCTCTGTTAACCTTCTCCTTCCCCAGGAGAGAAAGGAAAAGAGAAGAGGGAGAGAGACTTACAGGTTTAAAAGTTAAAATAGTTTTAATGAACAGTAACAAGGAAAAGAAAGAGTATAATAAATAATGAACTATATACAAAACCACTACAGAGCTCCCCCCGATGACGACCATGTCACCGCTGATGCTGTAGGGCAGGTGCTGGGCAGTCCTGAAGCACATGCAGCAGCAAGGGGGAACCAGGTTCAGGAGCGCGGGCAGGGTCCTCCCAGGATGTCGGCCATAGGGGAAGAGAGCACGACCCTTGTGGTCTCTCAGCTTTATACTGAGGATGATGTGGGTGGGATGGAATACCCCCGTGGTCAGTTTGGGTCACCTGTCCTGTTTGCCCCTCCCCACAGGTGCGGCACTCTACAGCCCCTTCCTCTGTGGGACAAAGAGACCCAACAGGGACCCTAGTTCCCATGGCAACAGGCCATGTAGTCCACTTCAGGAAGTCAAGTCACTTAAAGGAAACTTAACAGAAAAGTCCGTCCTAGTCCAAACCAGGACATTCCACCCCTTATTCCATGTCATTCACATTATACTCAGTTCACCACTGTTCTTTCTATTTCCAGAATCTGATACAGATATCAGTAGTCTGTGATTGTGGGTTTCCATCTGACACAGCAGTCTCTCAGGGCAGGGGAGATGGTATGAGGTTTATCATGGTTCGTTCCCATGGGTTGTGGGTGAAAGGTGTCAACCTTGAGGATGTTTCTGGATGCCACATGAAGCTAGCTCTGGTCTCATCACCACTGTGTTAACCTGAAAGATACTTCTTGAACGCTGTTAGTGTTATGCAGTCATTAACATGAGCGTTCTAACCCAGAGTTAGGTCCCCTTGAGGCACACATTGGCCTTCACCATCCTCCAGCATCACCCACCAAGTACATCCAGGCCCTTGGGTGAAAACAATCCCACGAATAGGTTTGCCTTTGCCCAAAGCAGGAAAAACCCAGACAGTTTTTCCCAACAAATTCCTTTCATGCACCACAGGGACTTTATCCCCATCTACCATATGCAGAAGTCCTGACTGAGCAGGGCCAGCTCGACTGATAGACCCCCTGGTATTAACTAGCCAGGTAGCTTGTGCTAGATGTTTATCCCAGTTTTTAAAACTTCCACCCCCCATTGCTTTTAGGGTAGGTTTTAACAGCCCACTGTACCTTTCAATTTTACCAGCAGCTGGTGCATGATAGGGGACATGGTATACCCACTTGATACCACGTTCTCTGGCCCAGCTGTCTATAAAATTGTTTTTGAAATGAGTCCCATTGTCTGACTCAATTCTCTCTGGAGTGCCGTGTCGCCACAATATTTTCTTTTTGAGGCCCAGGATAGTGTTCCTGGCAGTGGCATGGGGCACAGAGTATGTTTCCAGCCATCCGGTGGTTGCTTCCACCATGATAAGCACATAGTGTTTGCCTTGGTGGGTTTGAGGGAGTGTGATATAGTCAGTTTGCCAGGCCTCCCTGTATTTGTATTTCAACCACCGCCCCCCATACCAGAACGGTTTTAACCGTTTCGCTTGCTTAATTGCAGCGTTTGTTCCACAGTTGTGGACAACCTGTGCAATAGCGTCCATGGTTAAGTCCATCGAGCTAGAAATAGTTCACCTTTATGTTTCCAATCCAAGCCTATGTGGAACACCTTAGCAGCCTGATCCGCTTGTTGGTTGTTTCGATGTACCTCAGTTACCCGACTTTTAGGTACGTGAGCATCTACATGACGTACCTTCACGACTAGTTTCTCTAGCCAAGCAGCAATATCTTGCCACAATTCAGGAGCCCAAATAGGTTTACCTCTGCGCTGCCAGCTGCTCCGCTTTCACTGCTTTAGCCACCCCCACAAGGCATTTGCCACCATCCATGAGTCAGTATAGAGATACAGCCTTGGCCACTTTTCCCACTCAGCAATGTCCAAAGCCAGCTGGATGGCCTTTAACTTGGCAAACTGTGATTGATTTACCTTCTTCTTCTGTGGCTTCTGAGACTTGTCTTGTAGGACTCCATACTGCAGCTTTCTACTTCTGATGCTTTCCTACAAGACGGCAGGATCCATCGGTGAACAGGGCATACTGCTTCTCATCCTCTGGTAGATGGTTATATGGTAGGGCTTCCTTGGCATGTGTCACCTCCTCTTCTGGTGGCATTCCGAAGTCTTTGCCTTCTGGCCAGTCCATGATCACTTCTAAGATTCCTGGGCGATTGGCATTTCCTATTCGAGCCCTCTGTGTGATTAATGCAACCCATATACTGTCGTTATATTTGTCACGGCGGCCAAAAAAAGATAGAAGACAGAAGGATAGTTCCAAGCAGGCAGCAATGCAAAAGCAAAAAACTGATTGGCCGTCACACGCCAGCCACGAGTCCATGGTTGGCAGCTGGAATGTCACTCCGTATCCTGTTTTTCTCACATTCTGTTTTCTTGCTAAATTCCTCTTCACTCTCAGGTTTAACCGTTTCAAGGACATAGCTCCATTCCTTCAAGGTCAGGGCCGCCAGCAGCCCAGTCCAATCCCTCCATTCCCCCTTTTTGTTTTTCAACCAAAAAGGCCGTGTTTATCATCTGTTGCAGGGCCCTTTGCAAACAAGAAAACAAACACGGTAACACGAGCATGACGATACAAACTACAAACAATCCCATAAGTCCCATCTTTATCAATCCTGTCAGACATCCCCCAAGTCCTAGGTGACCCAGCAAGTCATTTAAGAACCCATGATCCATGACGATGCGCTAATAATAAAAAGTCTATAGCAGCTCTATTTTGCAAGGTAGCATGTCAAATACTATCATCATCTACATCATTAGCTAATGCTTCTAAAACTCTAGAAGTTTGGTTAGCTCTTTTTGCAACCTAGCAAGCTAAATTTCGCAGTTGCGTCAACCCCTGGGCAGCAGCGACACCCAGGGAGAGAATAGGATGTCGAGTTCCGGGGGCTCTAAGGGACTGACAGGCAAGTTATCGTCCCAGGAATCCCAAGTTTGGTCACACTCCGTTGTATTTCTACAGAGGTTCTGTTTCAGCTTACTCAACCCTGCCACTATCTCCTTGCTTTCAGATCCGTTTAAGGGAACCCCCACTAGACATGTATGAAAGGGTTGTTCAGGCTGAGCTAAGGAGGCACAAAACTGCGTCTGGTTCAGGCTCCGCATCAGAGTCACCCAAACGTTGTGACTCCCCTCCCAAGGTGTCAGCAGAAGGACTATCGGCTGGTGTCCTCTTGTCAGCTCCAGGATCCAAAGCAGGCTTAACACACCTGGTGGGAAACCACCGTGGCCCTGCATCTGTGGAGACACAAGCATACCCACGTCCCCAGGTAATTAAATCCCACGGGCCTGTCCACCTTCCCGTTTGCAGATCTTGTGCTAAAACCTTTGCCCTGACAAGAGGATCGCCTCCCTGCAAAGACAAAAAATGAGAGATAATTACAGGACACTCTTTCCTGGCTGGCAGAGTTAAATGATTCAATGTGTACACAGCCTTCCATAGGCGAGCATGCGGGGTCTCAGAGCTCATTCCCCCTTTTTGTTTTTCAAGAAGTTGCTTCAGAGTGTGGTGCACTCGTTCCACAATGGCCTGGCCGGTCGGGGAATGAGGAATGCCAGTAACATGTTCCACCCCCCAGGAGGCGAGAAATCGGGCCATGCGTGAAGATACATACACCAGCCCGTTGTCCGTCTTAATACGTTTCGGAATCCCAAGGGCAGCCCAGGCTTGCCGAAGATGTGAGATGGCGTCGATTGCTTTCTTGCTGGCATGGGCTGATGCCCACACGACCTTAGAAAAAGTATCCACAGAGACGTGAACATATTGTAGGTGACCAAAAGAGGGAATATGTGTTACGTCCGTTTGCCACAGGTCCAAGGCTTGGCAGCTGCGCGGGTTAACCCCACGTGAAAACACCAGTCCGGGTCCTAGGCATTAACACTCCGGACAAGCGGCAGTGATAGATTTAACGTCTGCAAAAGAGATCTTGAATTGACGGACTAACGCCCGAGCCCCTTGGTGAAAAAAACGGTGAGACAGAAATGCTTGACGAACTAGGTCTGGCACTGGAGGGGTCCAAGCAGGGGCTGCGAGGGCATCGGCACGCGTGTTCCCTTCACATATGAATCCTGGCAGACCGGTGTGGCTGCGAATATGCAAGATATAATACCTATGCATACGTCGGAGCACTACAGTCCATAGCATTTTTAGCAACAAAAATAATTGTTCTGACTTTACCTCTTTGAGTAGCACACGATCAACATGCTGCACAACGTCTGCTACATAAGCAGAGTCCGTAACAGTGTTTACAGCACAATGCGAAAATGTTTTAAAAGCAACAATGGCAGCACTAAGTTCAACCAATTGAGGTGATCCCTGTACTAAATGCACCAATTCCTGCCATTGCCTTCCGTCATACCAGGTAACTACTGCTTTTCCCGATTTTCCAGAGCCGTCAGTAAAGACCGTGGGGCCTTGTACTGGGCTATCTGCTGCCAGCGGCTTTTGAATCACTTGTAACTCTGAATGAGCTTGTAATAATTTGTGACTGGGAAGATGATAAGATACCTGCCCTTCAAATCCTTCCAGGGCCAACTGAAATGGTAAACTGTTTGCCGTACACCAGCTTACATAATCGTGTTCAATGGAAATTATCAGTCGACCGGGGTCTCAGCCCGTGAGTTCACAGAATCACAGAATCACAGAATGTTAGGGATTGGAAGGGACCTCGAAAGATCATCTAGTCCAATCCCCCTGCCGGAGCAGGATTACCTAGATCATATCACACAGGAAGGTGTCCAGGCGGGTTTTGAATGTCTCCAGAGAAGGAGACTCCACAACCTCTCTGGGCAGCCTGTTCCAGTGTTCGGTCACCCTCACCGTAAAGAAGTTTTTCCTCATATTTATGTGGAACCTCCTGTGTTCCAGCTTGCACCCATTGCCCCTTGTCCTGTCAAGGGATGTCACTGAGAAGAGCCTGGCTCCATCCTCATGACACTTGCCCTTTACATATTTATAAACATTAATGAGGTCACCCCTCAGTCTCCTCTTCTCTAAGCTAAAGAGACCCAGCTCCCTCAGCCTCTCCTCATAACGGAGATGTTCCACTCCCTTAATCATCTTCGTGGCTCTGCGCTGGACTCTCTCTAGCAGTTGAACACATCATGTGCGTCCTTTCGTGATTGTTTTCGATATCAGCTCAATCTGAGTGCTCACTGCTTTTTTGTGGTTGAACGGATAAAAACAGCCACTCTAGAACGTGTAGCGGATCCTGCCAGCGCTCATTCCACTGGCCCAGTAATCCCATGGGATGATAGTTGGCAATGGCTACATATAAACTTACTGGCGTCTCTAAATCCACACGATGTACCTTTTTCTGCCGCATACCATTGGCCACTTCCTCTAAAGCCAAGGTGGCTTCCACTCTCAATGACCGGGGAGACATCAAATCAGTGTCTCCTTTCAACAGGTCAAAGAGCGGCTTCAATTGAGCAGTCGGGAGGCCCAAGTACAGCCTTACCCAACTGATGATCCCCAATAATTTCTGCACATCATTCAGGGTTTTTACGTTTACTCGGAATTGGATGGATTGTGGCTCAATTGTCTGATCCAAGACCTTAACTCCCAAGTACTTCCATGGGGCCTGCTGCTGAACCTTTTCCGGTGCTATACACAGCCCGAAAGTGGCCAATGATTGCCGCAGAGCTGGATATACTTGTTGAAGTTCTGCTTTATCTGCAGCTGACACAAGAATATCGTCCATGTAATGATAACAGTGTACCTGTGGAAATTGCTCCCGTACTGGTGTCAACGCCTTTGCTACATACCATTGACATATTGTGGGACTGTTTTTCATGCCTTGCAGTAATACCGTCCACTGATATCGTTGACAAGGCGCCATGTTGTTCCTACTAGGTATTGAAAAAGCAAATTTGCATTTGTCAGTTTCATGTAAAGGGATGGTGAAAAAACAATCCTTCAGATCAATAACCAAAATGTCCCAGTTTCGTGGGATCATAGTCGGAAAGGGCATGCCTGGTTGTAAGGCTCCCATCCCCTCCATCACGTCATTTACTTTCCGCAGATCCTGCAGTAGTCACCATTTACCTGACTTTTTCTTAATCACAAACACAGGGGTGTTCCAGGGGCTATGGGAAGGTTCTAAGTGACCTTGTGCTACTTGTTCTTCCACTAATTGTTGGAGGGCTACACACTTTTCTTCAGGAAGGGGCCACTGCTCCACCCAAACGGGGGTGTTTGTTTGTTAGCCAAGTTAGAGGCAGAGTTGGTCTCTGTGCACCCTCCACAACAGTGGCCCCTATTAAAAATCCTTTTGTGTACCAATGACCACTCCCCATTGTCCCAGAACATCCCGTCCCCACAAGTTCAAGGGGACATCAATCACGTAGGTTCGCATTGTCACCGTCTGACCCTCAGGGCTCCGAACTTGCACCATAAATCGGCTCTGGACACTCTGTGTTGCACCACCTACTCCCGCCAGCATGGAGCCAGCCGAGCAGGTGGGCCAGGATCGAGGCCATATACGTGCAGATATGATAGTCACATCTGCTCCCGTATCAATCATCCCGGTCACCTGTATTGTCGAGGGGGTTCCTTTGGCGAAGGTGAGTATACAAGTTAAAGTTGGGTGGGTATTCTGTATGCTCTGAGCCCAAAAGATCTGCAGCATTCCCGTCGAACTGAACCCCCCCTCCTCTCTGATATTATCCTGTTTACAAGTGACTTGTGCTCGGAAAGGAATCAACTGCGCGCGATCCGGCTACCTTTGGAAATTGACACGGGGGGGTAGGAGTCCATACCATCGCACAAATTTGACCCATATAGTCTGCATCAATAACTCCTGGTAAAACAAATAGACCTTGCAAGGTTACACTAGAACGTCCAAGTAATAGTGCACTTAACCCGTTTCCAATGGGTCCCACGGCATTCAATGGAACCTTATGCACTCTGCTATTCTCTATTGTGATTGCGGTTGCTGTGGTAACATCCAGTCCGGCACTCCCTGCGGTTCGGGCTGCGAGTTGACTGCATAAGCCTGGAACTGGTTGGGAAGATTCATTTGTGTCAGCACGCGGTTCCCCCCCATGTTCTTTCTCCAGTTTCCCTGCACTCTGCCGCTGGTTGTTATCAGCTGACCTTGAGCATTATACTTAGACCTGCACTGCTTTGCAAAATGCCCCAGCTTCCCACAGTGATCACACATCAAAACAGAGTTACCTCTCCCACTCAGCTTCGACTTCTTAGGGCAGTTTTTCTTAAAGTGACCTTCTTGCCCGCATGTATAACAACAATAAGCTACCTTAACTGCTGCCGCAAATGTTTTTGCTAAATGCTCCATCTGAAACGTGGTGGTTCCTACTTTCCCGCAAGCATCCATTAGCTTGGTTAAGGTGGGGTTGCGATTTGCCATCCCTGCAATAACTTTCCTGCAATCCTCGTTTGCGTTGTCCTTCGCTAACTGTAACAACAACGCTTCTTTAGCAGCCCCGTTTTGTATTTGTTTTTCTAAGGCATCTCTCAACCTATCTAAAAAGGACACGTATCCCTCACCTGGACCTTGTTTTATTGTGGTCCAAGATTGTTGAGGAGCACCGTTATCTGGGACCTGCAACAGGGCCTGGAAGGCCAGATCTTTTCCGTGTTGCAGGATTAAAGGACGCAAGCGAGCTTGCAATTGAGGAGCATTAATCGGAGGATCTCCCATCAACTGTGGTATCCCGGCCCCAAAACGGGGATCATCTTGTGGATATTCCAAATTCACCAATGCCTGTTCGTTAGCCAATCGCCTCCAGTTTGCCTCAAAAAGCAACATTTGCATAGGGGTCAGTATCAGTTGAGCAATCGCACGGCAGTCGTGGACTGTCAAGTCTCCCGTAAAAATACTATGCAATAACGATTGAGCATAAGGCGAGCCCAGACCATGTTGCATACATGTAGCTCTTAACTCCTTAATCATTCCCCAATTGAATGGCTCCCATTCTGGTGGGCCGCTTCCATCCCCTCGATATACCGGGCAAGCCAATACCCCACCACCCATAGCAGCCAGCCGCAGCCACAAAATCACCGTCCGCAAGTGCGTGCTCTCTTAATTTTCTCCTGAACCTGGCCGGGTCCGGGCCAGTCACAGTAACCTGGACTGGCTGCAACATGAATAACTCCTCCACACTACCGCCTGACTTTCCCGACCCTCAGGCTCTGCAGCAACTATGTCCTGATTCCATCTCTTCAGAAAGGTCTATTAAGGGTGGCTCAGTCTCAGATTCGGGTAACAGGACGGTAGAAGGATCAATGTTCCGCTGCTGTTCTATGGGTGGGGGAGGGGGCTCTGGCGGCGCGGAGGGCGGTGGAGGGGGGGCTCTGGCGGCGCGGAGGGCAAAGTCACTGTGAAAGGAGCTGTAGCCGCCTCAGCCGCCGCCTTTGCCTCTCTGTCCGCCTTCATTTGCTCCAGTGAGTCTAAAACTAATCTCCACGGCGTCAACAACGCAGTGGCGATCTTGTCCCCCCTTGAGGCAGCCTCAAAGAGAGACGTTGCAGCGCTTTGCCACATACTAACTTCAAAAGCAGTCTGCGCCGTAGCTGGCAAATCATTCTTTTTACACCATACCAGCAATGTTCTCAGGGCATTCTCCTCATATTTGATTCCCCTCCTTTCGAGTATGCTTATCAGTATCGTTAGTATGGATTTTTCCTCGGCTGAAATTTTAACACCCATGTTAATCAGTCCCCAACGGCTCACCTCTCTCAGTGTCTGTTACAGTGCTCCGGACCCCAGGCTCACTCCGCCTGTCTCAGCTACGTTGGGCACCGCCATCACCGCTCGTCGTCCGCGGTCTCTCAGCACCTCTAAATGCACCGGTCGTGCCTCACATGCCCTGGTTGGGCCTCACACGGGGCACCTTTTGTCGTTATATTTGTCACGGCGGTCAAAAAAAGACAGAAGACAGAAGGATAGTTCCAAGCAGGCAGCAAAGCAAAAAGAAAAAGCAAAAAGAAAAAGCAAAAAGCAAAAGCAAAAAGCGCCTGCATTTATTTTGCTCCATTTTTTATATCTTCCCCCTCTATCTGGCTAGCTTTATGATTGGTTGCACTCGCTGTTCATGCGCCCGACCACAACCACTGATTGGCCATCATGCGCCAGTCGGCCATGGTTGGCAGCTGGAATGTCACTCCGTATCCTGTTTTTCTCACATCCTGTTTTCTTGCTAAATTCCTCTTCACTCTCAGGTTTAACCATTTCAAGGACATAGCTCCATTCCTTCAAGGTCAGGGCTGCCAGCAGCCCAGTCCAATCCCTCAATGTACTCCAGGTAACATCGGTTGCATGTTGAGTGGCAGCGACGTTACCCTTGAACATCCAGCCCAGTACTGGTAACCTGGGTGCCAGGAGGAGCTGTGCGTCTGTACCAATTACCTCGAAAGCAGCTTTAACTCCTTCACATGCTACCAGTATTTCTTTTTCAATTGGAGTGTAGTTGGCCTCGGAGCCCTTGTATCCTCGACTCCAGAATCCTAGGGGTCTACCTCAAGCTTCCTCTGTTGCTTTCTGCCAGAGGCTCCAGGTAGGACCATTGTCCCCAGCTGCAGTGTGGACCACATTTTTAACATCTTCTACTGTCCTGACTGGTCCAAGGGCTACTGCGTGCACAATCTCCTGTTTAATCTGCTCAAAGGCCTGTCGTTGTTCAGGACCCCATTGAAAATTGTTCTTCTTTCGGGTTACTTGGTAAAGAGGGCGTACAATCTGGCTATAGTCTGGGATATGCATTCTCCAGAAGCCCACAATGACTAAGAAGGCTTGTGTTTCCTTCTTGCTAGTTGGTGGGGACATACCCGTGATTTTGTTGATCACCTCTGTTGGGATCTGGCAATGCCCATCTTGCCACTTAATTCCCAAAAACTCTCTCTCTCTTGCAGGTCCCTTGACTTTGCCTCTTTTTATGGCAAACCCAGCTCGCAGTAGAATTTGAATTATTTCTTCCTCTTTGGCAAAAACTTCTGCTGCTGTGTCACCCCATATGATGATATCATCGATATATTGCAATTGCTCAGGAGCTCCACCCTTTTCCAGTGCAGTCTGGATCACTCCATGGCAAATAGTAGGGCTGTGTTTCCACCCCTGGGGCAATTGATTCCAGGTGTACTGGATACCCCTCCAAGTAAAAGCAAACTGTGGCCTGCACTTCGGTGCCAAGGGGATAGAGAAAAATGCATTAGCAATGTCTATGGTGGCGTACCACTTGGCTGCCTTAGACTCCAGTTCATAGTGAAGTTCAAGCATGTCTGGCATGGCAGCACTCAGCGGTGGCGTAACTTCATTTAGGCTACGATAGTCCACAGTTAATCTCCATTCTCCATTAGGCTTCTGCACTGGCCATATCAGACTGTTAAAGGGTGACTGCATCTTGCTAATCACTCCTTGATTTTCTAGCTGCCGAATCAGTGTTTGAATGGGGATCAGGGAGTCTCGATTGGTACGGTACTGGCATTGGTGCACTGTTGTGTTAGTGATTGGCACCTGTTGTTCTTCAACCTTCAGCAACCCCACAACAGAAGGATCCTCTGAGAGGCCAGGCAAGGTAGACAGCTGTTGAATGTCCTCAGTCTCTACAGCTGCTATACCAAAGGCCCATCTATACACTTTCGGGTCCTTAAAATACCCTCTCCTGAGGTAATCGATGCCAAGGATGCACGGAGCATCCGGGCCAGTCACAATGGGGTGCTTTTTCCATTCATTTTTAGTTAGGCTCACTTCGGCCTCCAATACAGATAACTCTTGAGGTCCCCCTGTCACTCTAAAGATGCTAATGGATTCGGTCCCCATATGATTTGATGGCATCAGGGTGCACTGTGCGCCAGTGTCTGCCAGGGCTTTATACTCCTGTGGCTCTGACGTGCCAGGCCATCGGATCCACACAGTCCTGTAAACTCTGTTATCCCTCTCCTCCACCTGACTGGAGGCAGGGCCCCTCTAATCCTGTTTGCTAGTGCCTGGTGGGGACGGATCAGAATCCCATCTATTCTTCCTGGAGATCTGCCCACTCGAAACTGGAGCAGTCACCTTCTTGGAAGAACCACCTCGTGTATTTGATTTACCTCGCAATTCACGTGCCCGTAGAACAGCAGTGGGTTTTCCATCCCATCTGCTCATGTCCTCACTGCAGTCCCATAGGGTATGCCACAGTTCACCTTGAGGCGTGTTCTGTCTCTCTTGGGCTGGTCTTGTTGGAGGGTGCCTTCTCTGGATGGATGCAACACGGGTCCATTCAGGTGGCAAGTAGCATATGTTCTCCACCTTGGACAACCTGTCAAATATTCTATCAAATATATTATCATATCACTTCGTCACTTGATCTAGAGCCGAGACATGACCCTGTGAGGGAGTGGAGAGACTATCTTCATATTGTTGCATTTGGGTGGCCACATCACCCACAGTTAGTGTGTGTCTTTCTCCTCCCCAGACCAATATTGACAACGTGTGGGCATAATTTGGTGGGGCAGTCTGCACCAACTTGCGCAACATAGGTCGGCCGCATGGCATTTCATCAGGGTCTACAGTTGTCTGTGGGTCACTATAAATCATCTCCTGCACAGCCAGTTCCCTCAGGTACTTGATGCCTTTTTCCATGTTGGTCCATTTACTCGGGTGGCACACGATATCATCCTTAAAGGGATATCTGGTCTTTACAGCTGACAGGAGTCGCCTCCAGAGGCTAAGAGTAGCTGCCTTTCTCCCAAGTGCCTTATCAATGCCCCCTTCTTTGGTCGGGGGTCCCAACTGCTTGGCCTCTCTACCCTCCATGTCCAAGCTGTTGGCCCCATTATCCCAGCACCGGAGCAACCAGGTGATAATCGGCTCACCTTCATGGCAGCTTGTAGTAAGGGGAAAACCGGGGGAGGCGCGCTCGCAGGTGCTGGGGAACGGTCTGGAGTAAGCTACCCGATCTCAATGTGAGTATGGAAGCTTCTCGTTTATTAACAAAGCAAGCAGTGGTTATATAGACTATGCATATGTTAATCGTGCGCCCCGATCGCACTTGTGATTGGTCCATAGGTTTACATATTCAGAGCCGTGACCGCCCCCTCCCCTCCCGGATGTAGTTTTGCTTCCCGCGAAGCAGGCACCACGAGGTTCTTTGTTCTGCTCCGTGCAAGGGGAGTGCAAGGTCGCTAGCTCTGGGCTTAACCCTTGCTCAAAGCCTGGGTTGCTCAGACTACTCAGTGACTGACACAGGATCGTGCCCCTTCTCACTCAACCAAACCTCTACAGCAGCTAAAGTCTATCTGCACATTTCTAATCTCTTTCAGGGATAGGGAGTGGACCGTTACCTCTGTGTCTGAGTCTTCATCCTGCGATGGGCCTGACTGAGAAGGACCTTCTCCCTCACCTCCATCCTCGCTGTCCTCCACTATACAAATGGATTTTCTTTTGTGTTTTCTCCAGGTTACAGAATCACAGAATCACAGAATCACAGAATGTTAGGGATTGGAAGGGACCTCGAAAGATCATCTAGTCCAATCCCCCTGCCGGAGCAGGATTACCTAGACCATATCACACGGGAAGGCGTCTAGGCGGGTTTTGAATGTCTCCAGAGAAGGAGACTCCACAACCTCTCTGGGCAGCCTGTTCCAGTGTTCGGTCACCCTCACCATAAAGAAGTTTTTCCTCATATTTATGTGGAACCTCCTGTGTTCCAGCTTGCACCCATTGCCCCTTGTCCTGTCAAGGGATGTCACTGAGAAGAGCCTGGCTCCATCCTCATGACACTTGCCCTTTACATATTTATAAACATTAATGAGGTCACCCCTCAGTCTCCTCTTCTCTAAGCTAAAGAGACCCAGCCCCCTCAGCCTCTCCTCATAAGGGAGATGTTCCACCCCCTTAATCATCTTCGTGGCTCTGCGCTGGACTCTCTCTAGCAGTTCCCTGTCCTTCTTGAACTGAGGGGCCCAGAACTGGACACAATATTCCAGATGTGGCCTCACCAGGGCAGAGTAGAGGGGGAGGAGAACCTCTCTTGACCTGCTAACCACACCCCTTCTAATACACCCCAGGATGCCATTGGCCTTCTTGGCCACAAGGGCACATTGCTGGCTCATGGACATCCTGCTGTCCACTAGGACCCCCAGGTCCCTTTCCCCTACGCTGCTCTCCAACAGGTCTGTCCCCAACTTGTACTCATACATGGGGTTGTTCTTGCCCAGATGCAGGACTCTACACTTGCCCTTGTTATATTTCATTAAGTTTCTCCCCGCCCAACTCTCCAGCCTGTCTAGGTCCCTCTGAATGGCTGCACAGCCTTCCGGTGCGTCAGCCACTCCTCCCAGTTTGGTGTCATCAGCGAACTTGCTGACAGTGCGCTCTATTCCCTCATCCAATGTGGGGTTCCCACAGGACAATGGTGGGAACGAGCTACTGAACGAGCTATGTCCAGGCATGTCCAGGGGGTGGTAATGGGGTGGTGATGAACTAGCCAATCATAATACAGAACAAGGGCCTTGGCTATGAGCAAAATAAGATATGGGGGAAGTTGAAAAATAAGAAAGAATGCTGCACCTGCAAGATATAACTTTTTAGCATAAGCCAATCAGAACTAATATAGAGGCATGTGAACAAAGCATACTAACCAATCATAATAGAAATGACATGTACACAGAGCGTGTACAAAAACAGAATAGTATAAATGTACCCTCAATAGAATAGTATAAATGTACCCTCAGATACGAAAATAAACGAGATCTGCTTAACGATCATATTGGTCTGTGTGTATTTACTCTGTGCCCTCTCAATCTAACGGACTCAAGTGGCGCCCGAACAGGGACTTTCCCCCGGACCAGGGGCCTTCGGCCGGAGACTGCGGAGAAGCAGTGGACAACGACACGAAAGGAAAGGGTGAGAGGAAGCCAGCTGTAGAGTGCTGCCCCAGCACTGGATTTTCGCACCGGCAGGAATGGATGCGGTAAGCCTGAGTCTTGCTAGCAAAGGAAAACCTGGGTAGGGCTTCCCAGGCAGCTGGGGGAGGAATGGGGTCTACCCTGACCAAGACAGAAGTGGCAGTGGTGAAACTCCTCCAACATATACTCTCTGAGAGAGGAATTAAATATGACGAAGCTGCGTTAAAGCAGTTACTGTTTTGGGCAAAAGATAAAGGACATTTTACAACCTTTAATGATGTCTTTGAAGTGCCTTTATGGGAGAAGATTGGTGGCTCTCTCTGGGATGCGGTGTCAAGTGGTGATAAGGAAGCCTTTAAATTGTCTACTACATGGAGGCTGGTTAGTGAAGCGTTAAAAGGAATAAAAGCAGAGAGAGAAGTCACACATTCAGCTTTTATGGCTTTAGGACCGCAGGCGCCTACTACTACCTCGCTATTTGCGGGACCAAAACCTCCCACGGCCCCGGTGGCTGTACCAGTGGCAGCTCCTTTACCGCCGTGGGTACAGACGGCTCCGAAAAAAGCCGAGGAGCGGGGAGCGAGTAAAATAGATACAGATCCATCAGAACCGGTAGTGCGCCCTAAAACACGAACTCGATTTGGACTAATTGATTCAGACGCTGAACAGGAGACTTGGCCGAAACCCCCTCCGAAACCCCCTCCTCCTCTCATTGAGCTCTCTACGGATGAGGCTGAGCAGGAGAACAAGAAGGAGGGTAAACCTGCTTCGTATCCACCTTTACCGGATTCGCCGTTTCCTGAGTCTGTTGAACAAAGTTTACATTCCGGCGCTAAATGACCACCGTTAAAGTCGCCATTTACGGAGTCAGCAGTACCAGAGTCACAAGGATTTAAAGGACCGTTACCATCACAAAATGGAGACAAAATTGACATGACAGAGCTTGGTAGACGACTGGAAGAATTAAAGACGGAATTGCAGCAGCACCGTCCAGCCAACGCACCGGAACACGTGACTATGTCTCCCCCAAACCCCCCTCTGTGTTCGGGACAAGTATTAGGGCCACCTCAACCTCCTTTGCAATTCCCTACTCCACCTTTAGATCAGGGCGGGAGGGGAGGTTTGCGTCCATCTGGTAATGTGGGAGGTGAGGGAGAGGGTCAGCGTCCGCCCGCGTATACAGGGGAAGAGGGGGGAGGAGTGAAATGGAAAGGGATCGTTCGAGATGCGTTATTAGAAGGAGTTATAATTCCACAAGCGTATCCAGTGGGTGCGGGTCCTGAGGGAAGAAATATTTGGCAACCATTAGATTGGAAAATTGTAAAAGAAGTGTTGTTGTTACAGTTAGCGAGGGACAACACAGATGAGGACTGCAGGAAAGTTGTTGCAGGGATGGCAAATCGTGGCCCCACCTTAACTGAGCTAATGGATGCTTGTGAGAAAGTAGGAACCACCACATTTCAGATGGAGTATTTAGCAAAAACTTTTGCGGCGGCAGTTAAGGTAGTTCATCGTTGTTATACATGCGAGCAAGAAGGTCACTTTAAGAAAAACTGCCTTTAAAAGTTGAAGCTGAGTGGGAGAGATAACTCTGTTTTGATGTGTCATTGCTGTGGGAAGCTAGGGCATTTTGTGAAGCTGTGCAGGTCTCAGTATAATGCTCAAGGTCAGCTGATAACAACCAGCTGCAGAGTGCAGGGAAACTGGAGAAAGAACGCGGGGAGGAACTGTGTGCTGGCACAAATGAATCTTGCCAACCAGTTCCAGGCTTAAGCAGTCAACTCGCAGCCCGAACCGCAGGGAGCGCAGGACTGGTGTTTCCACGCAGGGTTAACCTGTGCGGCTGCCAAGCCTTGGACCTGTGGCAAACGGCCGTTGTGGAACGAGTGCAACTGTGGAACATAAGGCTCAAGTTATGGCTGCGGCCGTACTTGGGGCTTACGTCGTCACAATTGCAGCCTCTAATCCAATTGTTAGCAGGGGACACAACTTTAACAGCACCACGACAGACTACTGCAGAGGTACAGCAACTGATTACAGAAATAGAAAGCAGGCTACATTCAAAATTTGTACATCGTATTGATTTGAATCAGGAAATACAAATTATCAGTTTGATAGGCAAATTCCGTATGCAATAATTGGTCAATGGAATTCAGAGTGATCAGATTCGTTACAGAGCTATTGGCACAGATTATCATCAAAGGACGGATGCGATGTCAGGAGCTTGTGGCCAGAGATCCTGCATCACTAACCATTCCTATTGCAGCTCAATATTTTGAGTGGTGTATGGCTAATAGCTTTGCTTTGCAAACAGCTATGGAGAATTTCTCGGGACAGGTTGTTGAGTGCGGAACTTCCAATTGCCACAGGAGTGTGGTATACAGACGCTCCCGTGGATGGAATTACCATTTTTACGGATGGATCTGGGAACACAGGCAAGGTGGGCCTTGTCTGGTATTCTGATGGCAAGTGGGAATCTATGGTAGTACAACAAAAGGGTTCACCTCAGGTGGTAGAATTACAAGCTGTATTAGAAGTATTTCAGAATTTTCCCATTCCCTTTAATTTGGTTACTGATTCAGCATATGTAGCTAGCATTGTAAAACAGTTGGACAGATCTGTTATAGAGCATACACGTAATCAGTGTGTTTTTGAATTGCTGCGAGCTCTGTGGCAAGAAATTCAAATCCGAACTGCATTGTTTTATGTTTTATATGTAAGCAAATTCTACTGCAATGACTGTGCAGGTACCGGACATTACACAGCAAATCATAGAATGGGTTTTTCCACCTTTTCATCCTAAAACAACAATTTGTACCAGAGTGGAAGCAATAGCACAATTGCTTGTCAAAGTGCGTAAAAGAATTACAGACATTACCGGACTAGACTCAGATGTTATCTATTTACCTATCAAGAAGGAATATCTACAGTGGTTAACAAATCAGTCAACTATTTTTCAAATAGCCTTACAGGACTTTACTGGACAATTGTTAACACATTTGCCAAAAGATAAAAAGCTACAGTTTATTTGCAAACAGGATTGGGAAGAACAACCTATCAGATCAGAGATACCTGTGACTGGACTAACTGTTTTTACTGGTGCAGGAAAGCGATCACATTCAGCAGTTATTACCTGGCAAGAGGATGGACAATAGAAACATTGTAAATTCTCAGGACAAACTGAGGAATCATTGCAGACACTTGAACTTTTTGCAATATACCAGGTCTTTATAAAATGGAAGGACTTACCTGTAAATATTGTAACAGACTCTCTTTATGCAGCAGGCATTATAAATCGAATTGAAAGAGCTTTTATACGAACAGTGAAGAATATGCGACTTTACACCATTTTGCTACAGCTGTATCAAACAATAAACCTCAGAGAGGTACCTTATTTTGTTACCCACATTCGTAGTCATCAATTTGATCAAGGTTTGAGCATTGGAAATAATAAAGCAGACACACTTGTGTTCTATACACATATATCACCAAATTTATTTGAACAAGCTCGTCTATCCCATCAATTCTTTCATCAATCAGCGAAAATGCTGGCAAAACAATTTCAGCTCACCATGGCACAAGCACGCGAATTAGTTAGTGCTTGTCCTAGTTGTCAGAAAATTGGCATGGGAATTGGAATAGGGGTAAATCCTCGAGGGTTGAGTGCGTTGCAACTGTGGCAAATGGATGTTACTCACATTGCAGAATTTGGAAGGCTCAAATATGTTCATGTATCTGTTGATACGTTTTCACATGTAATATGGGCAACAGCACAAACTGGGGAAACCGGTCGTCATGTCAAACAACATTTACTTGCTTGCTTTGTG
The DNA here is from genome assembly GCF_013368605.1 of Nyctibius grandis. Taxonomy (NCBI): domain Eukaryota; kingdom Metazoa; phylum Chordata; class Aves; order Nyctibiiformes; family Nyctibiidae; genus Nyctibius; species Nyctibius grandis. The sequence continues at coordinate 5,993,823 of NC_090694.1, forward strand.
AGTCTTGGGGTTCCACAACAACTTAAGACTGATAATGGACCAGCATACTGTTCACAGATTTTTCATCAATTTTGTCAACTATGGGGTATTACACATGTCACTGGAATTCCTCATTCGCCTACGGGTCAGGCGATTGTGGAACGTGCTCATAGTACATTGAAACAGCTTCTGCAAAAACAAAAAGGGGGAGAGGAGACTGAACCTTCTGAGAGACTTGCAAAAGCTGTTTATGTACTTAACCATTTAACTTTAACAGGAGATAAGGTGCGACCCCCAATTGCAATACATTGGGAGGCAGTTCGACAGGGATGTAGCAGAAAATAGTTGGCTCAACAAAATCCTGCAAGAATTAGGTGGATTGTCTCTAAAAGGATGGTTAGCCACATTGTTAGAGGGAATAGTTTCTGTAGTTGTGATTATAGTTATCATAGGGATCTGCGTGGGTTGAGTTAAGACAATCATTGAGAAAAGTATATGGAAGTAGTGAGATAATAAATCTAACTACTTCCAAAGGGGGAAATTGGTACCGGATGGTTTAGCAACGGTTTAGCAAGAGTAGGCCTCAGAGTAGGCTCTAAAAGGCCTGCTCTATGTTACCTTTACACAGAATCAGCTTTCCTGTCAGTAATTTTCCTTTCAGCTAGAATAACAGAGAATAACAGTATGTTTTGAAGCAAACTGCATGTTTTGTAGATAGAGTTTACTTATGGGGATGTTTATAATAGGCATTATCCTACTTGTGTTACCCTGTTTGTTTGCATGTTTGCAGAAAACTGTGCAACAAATGGTCAATACAGCCTTTTTGGCACAACAACAGAGAGCAGGATTTATGGGTAACCAAGGCTGGGATTCTCTGACTGGGCTCTGCGAGACACAGGGAACCGGGTTTGAGTAAGAAACAAAGACAAAAAGGACAAGATAGGACATAGCTCATTCAAAAACAAAAAGGGGGATTTGTGGGGTTCCCACAGGACAATGGTGGGAACGAGGTACTGAACGAGCTATGTCCAGGCATGTCCAGGGGGTGGTAATGGGGTGGTGATGAACTAGCCAATCATAATACAGAACAAGGGCCTTGGCTATGAGAAAAATAAGATATGGGGGAAGTTGAAAAATAAGAAAGAATGCTGCACCTGCAAGATATAACTTTTTAGCATAAGCCAATCAGAACTAATATAGAGGCGTGTGAACAAAGCATACTAACCAATCATAATAGAAATGACATGTACACAGAGCGTGTACAAAAATAGAATAGTATAAATGTACCCTCAATAGAATAGTATAAATGTACCCTCAGATACGTGAATAAACGAGATCTGCTTAACGATCATATTGGTCTGTGCACATTTACTCCGTGCCCTCTCAATCTAACGGACTCAGTCCAAGTCATTAATGAATATATTGAATAGAACTGGTCCCAGTACCGACCCTTGAGGGACTCCGCTAGACACAGGCCTCCAACTGGACTCTGTTCCATTGACCACCACTCTCTGGCTTCTTTCCTTCAGCCAGTTCACAATCCACCTCACTACCCGATCATCCAGACCACACTTCCTCAGTTTAGCTGCGAGGATGCTGTGGGAGACCGTGTCAAACGCTTTACTGAAATCAAGATAGACCACATCCACAGCTTTACCATCATCTGTCCACCGGGTTATGTCCTCATAAAAGGCTATCAAGTTGGTTAAGCATGACTTCCCCTTGGTGAAGCCATGCTGAGTGCCCCTAATGATCCCCCTATCCTTGATGTGCCTAGAGACAGCACCAAGGACAAGTTGTTCCATCACCTTTCTGGGGATGGAGGTGAGGCTGACCGGTCTATAGTTCCCCGGGTCCTCCTTCTTGCCCTTTTTGAAGACTGGAGTGACATTCGCTTTCCTCCAGTCCTCAGGCACCTCTCCCGTTGCCCATGACTTAGCAAAGATGATGGAGAGTGGCCTAGCAATGACTTCCGCCAGCTCTCAGCACCCGCGGATGCATCCCATCAGGACCCATGGATTTATGGACGTCCAGGTTGCTTAATTGGTCCCTGACCCAGCCCTCATCAACCAATTGATGGTTACAGGGGTGACTGACACTGACACCGGTTGAGTAGGGGTGTCCATGGCTGCTGTCACTGAAGTTTGTGTAGCTGCGGTGGCTGTAGCTGGAGCTGGAGTAGTGGCAGTGTCTGCTGTGGGGGTTGGCGTAGCTGTGGTGCTTGTTGGGGAGGCAGCACACGTAGGTGTTGAGGTGGCTTCACAACACCTACACCCGCACTTGCACTGATATATAACCTTATACCACACCTGAAAAACGTTTGAGAGAACCAGTAATAGGAGCATGCTATTACAGTGGTCCCAAGAACATCCAAAATCCCCAAAACTTGGTGAAGTCAGCTTGGCAGGAAAAGGAAAAGTATCATTCCCCAAGGTAAAATTACAACTGTAGTGATTAACAATGGTCGACAGGAGGCGCTCGAGGTGCCCCGCTAAAGCCGCTGCTATTGACTCAAGCAGCACATCAAGGCACATCAAGGATAGGGGGATCATTAGGGGCACTCAACATGGCTTCACCAAGGGGAAGCCATGCTTAACCAACTTGATAGCCTTTTATGAGGACATAACCTGGTGGATAGATGATGGTAAAGCTGTGTATGTGGCCTATCTTGATTTCAGTAAAGCGTTTGACACAGTCTCCCACAGCATCCTCGCAGCTAAACTGAGGAAGCGTGGTCTGGATGATCGGGTAGTGAGGTGGATTGTGAACTGGCTGAAGGAAAGAAGCCAGAGAGTGGTGGTCAATGGGACAGAGTCCAGTTGGAGGCCTGTGTCTAGCGGAGTCCCTCAAGGGTCGGTACTGGGACCAGTTCTATTCAATATATTCATTAATGACTTGCATGAGGGAATAGAGTGCACTGTCAGCAAGTTCGCTGATGACACCAAACTGGGAGGAGTGGCTGACGCACCGGAAGGCTGCGCAGCCATTCAGAGAGACCTGGACAGGCTGGAGAGTTGGGCGGGGAGAAATTTAATGAAATATAACAAGGGCAAGTGTAGAGTCCTGCATCTGGGCAAGAACAACCCCATGTATGAGTACAAGTTGAGGACGGACCTGTTGGAGAGCAGCATAGAGGAAAGGGACCTGGGGGTCCTAGTGGACAGCAGGATGACCATGAGCCAGCAATGTGCCCTTGTGGCCAAGAAGGCCAATGGCATCCTGGGGTGTATTAGAAGGGGTGCGGTTAGCAGGTCAAGAGAGGTTCTCCTCCCCCTCTACTCTGCCCTGGTGAGGCCGCATCTGGAATATTGTGTCCAGTTCTGGGCCCCTCAGTTCAAGAAGGACAGGGAACTGCTAGAGAGAGTCCAGCGCAGAGCCACGAAGATGATTAAGGGGGTGGAACATCTCCCTTATGAGGAGAGGCTGAGGGAGCTGGGTCTCTTTAGCTTAGAGAAGAGGAGACTGAGGGGTGACCTCATTAATGTTTATAAATATGTAAAGGGCAAGTGTCATGAGGATGGAGCCAGGCTCTTCTCAGTGACATCCCTTGACAGGACAAGGGGCAATGGGTGAAGCTGGAACACTGGAGGTTCCACATAAATATGAGGAAAAACTTCTTTACGGTGAGGGTGACCGAACACTGGAACAGGCTGCCCAGAGAGGTTGTGGAGTCTCCTTCTCTGGAGACATTCAAAACCCGCCTGGACGCGTTCCTGTGTGATATGGTCTAGGCAATCCTGCTCCGGCAGGGGGAATGGACTAGATGATCTTTCGAGGTCCCTTCCAATCCCTAACATTCTGTGATTCTGTGACTCCTGCTCCCCACTGCCGGTCAGGGCTGCATGGAGATAAGCCATCGGGGTGGTAATTGCCCACTTTAGCACCGAGTACATATACAGTAGAGCGCATAAGAAACAATGCCTTTCACCCAGCCCCCAGCCCTGACAATCCGCATGCACAGCTCGTAAACAACCGGTACTGCAGGTGAGACAATAACAGGGTACTTAACTCAGGACAAAGCACCCCGAAAACATGATAAAGAATTCTGCTCAGGGACGAGAATATCGGCATGTTGCAGACTATTTTAACTTCCAACCCCTCGAGACTCTCAAAGTAAGGAATTTGGTACTGCCCTGGCTGAACTGGCCGGGTTCCCCCCCACCGGAGACGAAATGCAAACCCTCGGCTGAGCTGGCCGGGTCTCCCCCCGCCGGAACCGAAATGCAAATTAATCAGGGGACCGGCCGGCCGGGGCTGCTCCTCTCGAGCCCCACGTTGGGCGCCAATAAATCTGTCGCCGTTTAAGGCTGGGCGGGCGGTTAAACGGACGGCAGACACACTCTGTTAAACTTCTCCTTCCCCCGGGGGGAAAGGAAAAGAGAAAAGGGAGAGAGACTTATGGGTTGGAAAGTTAAAATAGTTTTAATGAACAGTAACAAGGAAAAGAAAGAGTATAATAAATAACGAACTATATACAAAACCGCTACAGAGCTCCCCCCGATGACGACCACGTCACCGCTGACGCTGCAGGGCAGGCGCTGGGCAGTCCCGAAGCACACGCGGCAGCAAGGGGGAACCAGGTTCAGGAGCGCGGGCAGGGTCCTCCTAGGATGTCGGCCATAGGGGAAGAGAGCACGACCCTCCTGGTCCCTCAGCTTTATACTCAGTATGACGTGGGTGGGATGGAATACCCCGTTGGTCAGTTCGGGTCACCTGTCCTGTCCGCCCCTCCCCACAGGTGCGGCACACTACAGCCCCTTCCCCTGTGGGACAAAGAGACCCAACAGGGACCCTAGTTCCCGCGGCAACAGGCTGTGTAGTCCACTTCAGGAAGTCAAGTCACTTAAAGGAAACAACAGAAAAGTCCGTCCTAGTCCAAACCAGGACAGACACACACTGTTCCCAGTCTAGTGGCTGGAGGCAAGAGACCCTCACTCGCTCCAGTAGCTGATGCTGAAACCCCGCTCGCTCCAGTATCTTGCACCACAGTCCAGGGGCACCCACACCCCTGGTCTGACTCCAGTAGCTGGCACCAAATTTCACTCATATACACACAGGTCTCACCAGCAGCAGGCAATTAGTTCTTGCAGTGCACATACACATGTGATAGAGTGTGAGATTACACAGAGAGATAGTTAAGAAAAGATGTAATACGAAGACATAAGAAGATAGGACAGACTGCAGTGATCACGAACAGGGCTCAGCCAAACAAGCATACTGACGGGCATCGTTTTACACATGACCGTGCACACAGTCAGCAGCAAGTCAGATGTTCTCAGTCAAACCCTATTTTATTACTGTTAATGGCATCTGGGAAAGAAAACTCTCACTTGCTCATATGTATGTGTGTTTATATATATGTGTGTGTGTGTATATATATATATATAAAAAATCAAGAGCACGTAAAATTATGAAGCAGAAACTCAACAGTGGTTGTGATATAGGCTGGTACATTTCACCTACGATAAATTCAACTTCCCTAATTGGAAGTGGCAGCCCAAGCAAATGCAGGTGAATTGAGCTGATACCTCCGTGTATTATGGAGAGTGTCATATACAGATACCAGCTCATTCAGACCTAGCTTAGGTGTTCAGTTTTCTTTAACCTGATGTTACACTGCTAGAAATGCCTATATAAAAATCGTATTAGTGAAGTCATTTGGAGGAGGAATATTTTTAGCTAGATTCGTGCAACACGTCTGTAGTGGACTGCAGATACAATACAACAAAGAAAAGTGATGCAAGGTAAAATCTTGGTAGATTCAATAGGCACTAAAGGGAAGGGGTAAGCTGAGAAGGATTTTCTCCACAATTTTTATAAGCAAGGATTCACAAAATATCTTTTAAAATAAAATATAGGGACTGGAAATGAAAGAAACTGTTCAAAATGGAAACACAATGCATTATATATGACACTAAGATGGAAGTGTAGACAGGTGTAAATTAGGTCCGAGAGAAATTTGAACAGCATAGAGAAAAAAGAATGCTGTCCTTCATTTAGATTGACAAAATAGGTATTTACATACCATGAAACTTCAATATGCAGAATGAACCATACTATTATTCTTGGTATATTCCACATTTAAAATACTGTGTACATCACTTTCCCAAAAGAAGTGATTATTTTAAGTCCATAGACTATTCCAGTTCTATCTTAACAAGCCAAAAATCCCATCTTTTACATTAGGGGTATCTGAAGAAGCACTACCTCATTCCTACTTCTACAATTCATGAGACCACAACTACACAACTTACTTTATTAATCAGCAGAAAAGTCAGTTCTGTTCATCTGTATGGTAGAGTCCTATAAACAATCTTGATAGCACATGTATCCTTAAAAAGGCATAAACATTCCCAATATTTCTAAAGCCATATTAGGCTTACTTGTTTCAGTCTGTGTAAGTGCTGCACCATAACAGCAGCAATCACATAGTTGCCTTGAAACAGTCCTCCCGATTTGTATTCTGTTCAGAACGAAAAGCTTTTTGGAATATGTTACCTAGACCCAAGCCTTGACTTACATGGAGTGATGTAGAAAATATAGCAGACACTGTATACATTATTTCACTGACATATGGAGGAGACTAGCATGGACCACGCTTCCAATGGATTCTATCCAAATCTCTGTTTAGCTGGCAACAGAATTGGCACAATGCAAATGCGGAAAAAAAAAAAAAAAAAGGATTTCTACCCATCTCTAATTCCTTGCTATTTAAAAGAATATGACTGGGGAAAAAAGTATAGGTTTCAGTTTTACACCCAATCGTCCTTTGGCCTTCCATTTTTGCCTTGTAGAACAGTAGACAGCTGTATAAAATCACAACTGTGTAAAGTCAGTTTGCAAGACCAAAAGGAACCATCAATCATCCACATGTATATGTGACACAATAATACAGTATTTGCACTGAACTCATAGCATTCACTTAACCTAGGGGATTTCTCTCTGAAAAGCTTCCAAATTACTTTAAACACTTCAAAGTGTCAAATAATCTACCACAATTATTCTAAGAAAAAAGGTGACAACTCTCATCACCCAATTAAAAAAAACAAACAAACAAAACAAAACAAAACAAACAAAAAGCATAAAAAAAAATGGGAAGTTTCCAGCCATTCATATTATGGCTTAATCTACCTTCTTGCTCTTCCCTAGCTACTTCCATATAAAGTATCTGCCAACACAGACCTTAGTAACAATCTAGATGAGCTGAACAAGCAAATCTGAATTCTGTTTATTGTATATCCAAACTGCCCCCCTCCCCCCCCAATATGCTATTTTATACAGAGGATTGTTAGGGACAGAATTAGCCATAAGGTAATTTGTATTAAATGTAATCAGTCAAAATCTCCTAGGTTTTTTAATCCTTATTGACTTTAAACAGCAGGTGATAGCAATAATGTCTTTTCTATATTCTGGCTATGAAATGTAATCTAGCTTTTTAAAAATTACTAGTAAGGGAATTTCCTTTAGTATATATATCAATATTAAAAAGTTCATTTTTTCTCTAGAACACTTCAAAAATAAGGTACCAGCTAATCAGTCAACCAAATTTATTAATTCTGAAATCAGAACTCATCTTCTAAACTATGAAGTTACATGTATTAGAAAACATAGGATCTTATTAACTGCATCTTTTTTTCATTTAAATGCTTCTAACTATATGTCAAAGCCTAAAGTAAACAAAAGAGTGCAAAATATGCATGTGTATATAAATATGTTTGTGTGTGTGTGCTGGGAATTCAACTAATCTAGGTCCCTTAATAGTCTCTAATTAGGGACTGAAGAATTGCATCCATTATGTAAAAGACTTGGGAGTTAACTGGTCTCTACTGTGCTTAAAAAGTCATAATGAAATAAGATCTCTTGAGAACCTCTTGTAAATAATGGAGAGAGATTATGGACTTACATCATGTTGGAACTAGATTTTATTCTGTTAGTTCATTTTAAAATGAAACATGCAAGAGAACAGAGTGCTCTACTGGTGAATTCTATGTGTCTCTGTCTCCTTTCCACTTTTTGCTTATATGAAACATGTGACTACCACCAAAATGAATGGAATGGGTTTTTAAGACATTAGTTCTGATACGCTCTATCATTGCCTAAGTACCTTAACAGCAACTTCCTTTTTAATTAAATTGTATTTTAATACAGCAAAACGACACATAACTTCTAGTTGTAGCCAAGAAAAGAATGACAAGGTAACACTGCAAGTAATAAATAAGTTATGCATAGCAAGACTAAATTCAGAATTAGTATACTGTGAAACAAAATACATTATAATAGTTGAAAGAAGAATTAATTAGAGTTAGGATATAAACAGTAATGCATCTCAGGCAGAAGCAAACAACAAAACCAAAGGAAAGAATTGTGGGCCGAGTTGTTAAAGAGAAACTACATTTACAGGTGGGAAAATGCATCCAAACTCAGAGGATGATGATTTAATTCTTTTCAGAGAACTAGCACAAGCTTTATGCATCTTAAATCCCACCAAGAAGTAGGGCATAAGAGATATTCAGTTTGTACGTAGGTCTTGGGCTTGTACTCTGGACAGAAGTGCATTTATTTCATTGAGTGAACAAGCTCCCTCTAAATCTTCATATCCTAATTGCAATTCCACAGCCACTCAGGCGAAGGATGCTTGCACAAACAGCAAAATTAGAAGAGTTTCCTCAAATCTTGAAGTGACAGAAATTCATAAATATATAAACCCAGAACTGTTTGGAAATTTCATGAGAAATAGATCACTTGCAAAACTTTGCTAGGGAAGCATTACCGAGTCTTCCAATAAGTAAAAAGACTGAAAGTTGACAGCAGAAAACCTAGCTATTAAAAACACACCTTATATTCATCTGGACATTGCCAATTCATTCAGACACCTACAGTACTGTTGTAAACTTTTAAGCTCTTCAACCCCACACCAAATTCCCTTGCACTTCCAATATGTAATCAAACACAACACGTAACCAACCTACATTTTGGCCAAAAACTCCACCTTAACTACATTAACATTCTCTATAAACACATTTATAGATAAAATCTGTTATTCTGCATACAGGAAACTATGAAGCAGGGATGAAGTTTCTAATGTGATTTGAAATGAAAAAAAAAAAAGCATAAGCATTTTTTCTGGTTATACTTAAAAGTGCAAAGGAGATGGCTGTGGAAGCAAAGAGTGAACACATTTGGGTGATTTGGTATCAAGAAAGTCCACAAAGTTGTAAGTATGTGGAGGAAGTCAGGCTGCTTATTGACTGACAATTCACTTCTAATTCACAGCTTTATCTAGATCAGACATCTCATCAAGAACAAAGCTGTCAGGTGGATGAGACTGCAAGACATTACAGTAGGTATATGAGGTTATGTTTAGGTGGAAGTCTACATGGGATTTTAGAGACACTCTTACAGCTGTTCATATTATTTAATGAGAGCTAGGTGAGAAAAATGTTTGGGAGGCATCTAGTAAAAAGAGAATACAAAAGCTTCTAATTCACCTAAATATTTTCCAAATCATCCCTACAAGTAGTACTGTCTTCATTAGGGAAGGGATATGTTTTTTCCCCTTCAAGCCTCTTTGAGAAAACAACTAGTTGCAGTAAATCTTTCTATTGGATACAATATTCCAAATTTAAAATTTGTCATCCAGAAGTTTATATATGGTAGAAAAATTGGTTCTTTGGAAAGTTTTGATGAAGAAAAATTTATTTTCTATGAACACAAACTATAGACTAACATAATACTTCTGCAGAAACTTGTCAGAGTTTCCAGGATAAAGACTTGTCTGGAATATAATATGTTTAAATGCAAAGTGCTTGGGGCTATCAGGCAGTTCAGAGTGAACAACAGTTAGAGTTCAAAACTTTAGTTTGTTTTTGCTGTCTCAAAAAGGGTGAAGAACAGTTCTGAAACGTGGCATACCAGTTTAAAATTTCATGTAATGGTTTGATCCAATATAACACTCACCACCCATAAAGGAAGCTATCCCATCCTATCCTCCCACCAGTCCTAGCTGTTTGTAATCTCCTTTCTGCTGGCTCAGGTGGCACTTGCCTGACCCTGCACTGATCTGATTCAATGCACTAAAGCAGCACTAATATTATTCCCCTGCCAATTCTGTCAGGTAAGAATTGAATTGGCCCACTGAAGGGTCGGATGAGTGCCAAACTGCAGGAGCAGCCAGGAGCATGGGAAGGGAGAAGGAAACTTATTTCGACAGTGCAAGCTGTTACTTCAGTTCAGAAATAACATGCAGTCTTCACCCTTAAAAAAGAATGAAGACGTCTATTAATAAACTGCTCATTATCTCCTTGGCAATCCCCATTTCTCTTACCTCTGACTGGGTGGGGGACACGGACAGATAGCTAGGAAATATTATGAAGTGAAGATCAAAGAATTCAGCTGTCAGATTAGCATACATAAGTTTTCCAGTTTCATGGCCTACTGGTGTACTTTCAAAATAAAATCTCATTAATTTGCGGACAAATGTTATTCTCCTTCCTATGCAGCTTATGCAGTTTATTGGGGAAGATATGGAAGTATATCCCCGGGGAAGTATGGCTGACAGTCTCTGAAATTATCAATTTCCTTTTCTCCCCTTTGCCCAAGATGCAACAATTAACTTCCCCAAAGCCATCAGAGATAGTCCACATCATTGAAGAATACAGTATAAACTATATTTGTATTCTAAAGCCATTGCTTGAAACAATATTCCAGTCATGTCAGGAAATCCTGGCATCTAAGTTGGCATCTCTGACAAAGAGTTTTGCAAATTATCTTTAAGCTTTCACAGGGAGAAATATTCTGATAGAGAATTGCACATGAAAAATATAAATAGTTTAGTTCCCTTTTCAAGTCTGCAATATTTGGTAAGAGGAATTTTCACAGAAATTGAGCAATAACCTTACTATGGCACACTTATGTAACTTCCAGAGAGAACTAAAATAAATGTACATTTAAAATGATGAACTAATTAGAATTTGTGGGGAGGTCAGGTTTCCAGTTTTCACAACAAGAGGACAAAGCTGTAAGTCAGTCTGAAATCAGCTTTATGAATATATTTTCAGTGTAAACTGATTTTCAAGTACAAGTTTGCTATGTACTGGAAATGTTAAGGACAACTAAAGGTCTGCATACAAATCACAAAAGTTCTACCAAAATCTAGAGAAATAAAGGCAGTGCATCTCAGAAGAACAGCAAAATGAATCTTGATTTCCTTAGCTCCTTGCTTTTCCTCCTTTTGCTTTGACATAAATAATGTCCTGCTACCCGCTGTGGTGACTTCATAGAAATAAAACCAAGGAAAAAGAGTAAATCTTTAGCAGCATAAACCAAATATGGCTATCATTAATCTTAGGCATCATTAACAAAATCCAAGAACCAAATAGATTAGTTACAGTCATTTTCCATTTTTCTGATTTTGTATTTCCAGCATCCATTTTTATAGTTAAGCTTAGAATATAACTTTGTATCCTAATCACTAACATAAATCAAACATCATGAATGTCCTTAAATATTCAAAAAGGCTCTTAATGGGTACTAATCATTTTAGATATAGAATCAGAGAAATGTAGGTCTGGAAGGGATTTCAAAAGGTCACGTAAGCCCATCTCTCTGCATACAGGCAATATGAAATATACTAAAGTCCATCCCTGAGAGATGTTTGCTAAACCTCTTCTTAAAACTTCTATAATGAAAATTTAACAACTCCCATGGGAGGCATATTTTAGTGTTTCACTACCCTTATAGTTGGAAAGTTTATCTTACCTATCTTTGCTACAAATATAGGCTAGTTATGAGGATATTAAGAGAAACTTCCCAATTATAATGATCATGAAGTACCTCCAAGACTACCTAGAGAAGCCATTATAATTTTCAAATTCTGGTGTTTGATACACATACAATTATTTAGTTGTAAAACTGAAACCAGAATTTCTTTATATGGATTCAATTTAACTTTAAACTCTTAAATCAACAGGATGTAGATGTAAAGCTGATGTCAACTGACAATCCTGGATTACATGGTATACCTTCAAATTAATAATTAAAAACCCAGCACAAAAAAAAAATCACATCATTTATAAGAAAGATTTTCTTGCATTTTAACACAGAGATGGTGTTCTGTATTCTACTCCAATGCAAAGTCTTGACTTTGAACAAATCGCATAATCTCTGTCTCTATTTCATTTTTAAAAGGACAATAGCATTCATATCAAAGGTTTTGTGAGGACTACTATATAGAAAATATTTTAAATGCTAACATGAGGAGTGCTGTTTGTTTACAGATTCACCAGATGATACAGAAGTATGGCACATCTATAAGCAAATTTGATGGGAGACAGAGAACAAAAGAGCAAATAAGATATCGCTTCTTCCAAAAAGATATTTTGGTATTGGCATTTAAACTACTCTAAATTGATTTCTGTCTGCTGATAGTATCTCATTTCTGTTCATAACCAGTGCATGACACATGCTGAATTTAAGATAAAAATAGATTCATTTCAATATCAGATGAAGTACAAAAGCCACAGATGTGATACAGTCTGCAACTGTGTTAAAGATACCATAAAGTTAAATTGCTCTATTTCAGTGCTTCCTGAAATCAGGGCGTTTTGAATCCCGATTACCACTTATTTAGAATGCTAACTTTAGAATAGTAAAGTTAAGATACAACAAAACTGAGATACCTTTTCATGGTTCATTCAGTCATGCACAAAATGGCAAATGTTATGTTCTCTCCTAAGAGTTTCTACCTTGAACCAAATCTCACCTAAATTCAGGCTATATTTTTAAAGGTGTTAGCACAAACCATATTCACATCAAAAAGGCTTGAGGCAGCAAATGTCCTGGTTTCCATATAAAACTTTTTCTACTATGATAACAAATTTCTTGTCATAGGATTTTTGCAATATTTTCCCTTGATCATATTTAAAAAAAAAAATAAATAATGCATTCAGATCTCAAATAGAATTAAAGTTTCATCTTATAGTCACTATTTCACATTTTACATTATTTTCCCCAATGAAAAGTAATATTTATAAAACAAAAGATTAAAAAAAAAAAATCCAATATACTGCTTGGCATTTGCAAATACCCTGCTTTTAGCCTTGTTATGCACCTGAGATGTGTGAAACTCTCTCAATTACAAATACAGTGCAGAAGACCAAGGGCCTGATCCTGCAATGGTTATAAGCATCCTACAACAGCCATTTGTCAGTGATAAAGAAGAGTGAATATCGGAGGTGCAAGATTCTGCTGGATCAGGCCTTAAGTGTAAGTGCATTATACAACACATTATAAGGTGACATCTCAAAATAAAATATTGTGGTTTTATGTAATGCAGAAGTAACACATACAATTTACATATAGTAATAATTTATTCTGAAATGTTCATTTTGGTCTCTGTTGAGACACCACCCATGTGTCATTAATAGAAGAGCAGCCACCTCACCTCAAGTACCGGAATATATAACAAGTTACAGCATAGCAGAAAAATTCTACTTACTTTAAGATAAAATCTAGTCCAGGTAAAATAATTTTGTTCAAGGTTTTACAGTTGCACGGTTATCCATTTTTTTTGTGGAGCAGAAAGAAAGGGTAAATTGTTACACCATAACTATCTACGCACATTATGTGACCACAGGAATATTAATCATTATTTCAGAAAATGAACCATCAGTTCTATCCATGCAGAAAAGCAGGCTGGGAAAGCTTGTTCAGCAGAAACCATAGCACTGTGAATTTCACAGCCACATGATTAATTATTGTGTTAGAAGGACTCACAAATACTAAAACCGAGTTACTTTTTTGCATAAATAATACCCATTCTTCCCTGATGTAGTTTAGCCAGCCTGTAATCCACAAACATTTGATAAAGCAATATGACTGTATCATCTCTATCTGTAATGTTCATGATTTCAAGACAAGCAATGTTTAAAGGATTATGGGATGGGATGCTAATTAAATATGATAAACATACTGTACAAATATAATTGCATTAGCAATTTTATTCCAAGCTGTCAATTAGGCATTCCTCCAAAATATTACTGGTGAAGACAAAGTATACTATCAAATATGGCTTCCAGAACAAGGACCCTCTAACAAGAATCAAATTTATTTACAAAAGATAAAAACAACAAATAAAACCAACACCCAGTCTTTTAAAGTTTCATTTGAAACAAAATTTCTAAATAGCTGCTGTGTATAATACATCAATTGCATTTATTTTTTGATTTACTTAAACAGAAGTCACCAGGTAAGAACCAGAATGATGTTTAGGACTCTGAGTTCCACTGGAGTCTTTATTTTCAGTCTTTGAGTCACGTTTCTTTGTGCTGTTATTTATTGGCGTCGGTATTTGTGATGGCCGAGCAGAACTGTTGTCCACAGTACTCTTCCTGGGACTTGGACTGTAATTGAAAGGAGTCACTCTTGCTGCAACAGCACCACTGGGGGAATTATGTTTGCTTGAGCTACTGGAACTGAATGGTATACGCTCACTAATGGTACTTTCATTATTTTCTGGTGCAGGAACAGGATTACTCTGTACAGGTTTTGCTTCCATTCCTTTCTTGTCTGGACTGTCTACCTGAAAGAAAGAGTTTGGACAATTTTCTAAACCAATAGTACGAACAGGAACATTTCCATTCCCTGGATTTTTTTTTTCATTAATCTCTTTAGAATCTTTATAATTCACACTCCCTTTCTCTGAAACACTGTCAATAACAGGGGGAGTATTTCCAGTTGAGGATCTTCCAGATCGAGGATTATTAATAGGACAGTCCTCTATCCTCACCCACACATCCTCTGTCTTAGAGACAGCTGATGCCATCTGATAAATTAGAGTTTTGGAATCAGTGTCATTTGTTGCACCTGAGGAAGAATACTGAGGATCATTCATTACTTGAGGAATTTCATTTTCTTTTATTTTTCTCCAAGTACTTTTTGCTGGTGCTTGACTTTCTTTACTTTGTTTGTGTTTAGAAACAGAACTTCCATGTTGCTTTTCATCTTCGCTTTTTGCCTTTTCACTGGATTCTGAAGAAGCTGACAGAATTGAGGAAGAACTTCCAGTTCTTCGCCAAGTGCTTACACGAGGAAGCGATGAGGAATGCTTACTATGTTCACGCTTCCATGTTCCTGATCTATTGATTGGCAATCTAGATGGACTCTCAGAATGAGCACGAGCTATGTCACGACGTTTTGCTGGTCTCCCATCATATTCTACAGAAGGACTCAGATTAGGGGGTAAATGTTGCCAGCTAGTAGTCTGGGAAGTTAAATGAGTGGATAAAGACATATCAGGAAGAGATGGACTTAAAACTGGAGTCTGTATTTGGGACCTAGTGGGAGAGCCTGGCCTGTAAGGAGACAGAGATTCAAATGAAGCAGACTCTTCTAATTTCCGTCTTAGAGTTAGACTCGAAGCTTCTTTAATAAAAGTTGACTGACGAACCAGAACAGGTCTTTCAGATCTGTCAGATTCACTTCCGCTAGATTTTGTGGATGACATTCTGGATAGTTCAGCCTTTTTGTTCGATCCACCACTATGGAGAATTTGGTTTAATCCTTTTGAAGCAGACTCACTTCTGGGAATGCCACTGGTACTCTTAGGTAAGGCAGTTTGCTTTGTAAGGTTTTGTTGGCTCATCTGCCTGCCTGGTGCTGTATATATTCTTCCTGAACTTGAAGATTTAGTTGAAGCTGTACTAGGAGATGACATCCTTGGCAACTGAGACAGTTTGTTGGAAGGACTTATACCATTTCTTCCTGGGAAAATTGAGTTTCGGCCTGGAGATTGCAGAGGCCTGCTTAATGGCTGCTGTTGAGGTCTAGAAGGAGTGGAGTCTCTAGATCCTGATCTAGAAGGTCCTTTACTTGATCCACTCTGTTGAGATGGTTGCCTAGTTACAGGAGCTGACTCAGGTTTCACTGATGACTTGACTCCTCTTGGAGAACTAATGGAACTTTGGCCTTCACTGGGACTCTTGGAGTTTGTATTTTTTAGTGAGGGATCTTTTTTGGAAACAGGACTTGAGGAACTATTTCGAACTCCCGGAATATGAATCATTGTCCTACCACGTGAAATTGAAGTCATACTTGTTTGCTGTGGTTGCTTTAACTGGCTTGAAACTTCTGAATTGGAGCAAGCTTTTCCTGTAATTATACTTTTATATACTTTTTTTCCTCCTTTGATTCCCTTATTTTCAGATTCTACTTTTTTAGACTCCAATGTACTCTTCTCCCCTGGCTTAATAATTCTTGGACCTTTATTACTAGTAAAAGGCTTTTCTTCTTGGTCTGAGGTAAGATGAAATGGTGACCCTAGAGAAATACCAGATTTTAATGAAAGGATAGAGTCAGAGTCTGATGAA
This sequence comes from Nyctibius grandis, assembly GCF_013368605.1. Lineage (NCBI taxonomy): Eukaryota > Metazoa > Chordata > Aves > Nyctibiiformes > Nyctibiidae > Nyctibius > Nyctibius grandis. The sequence continues at coordinate 6,010,166 of NC_090694.1, forward strand.
GCTTGTCTAGTCAGTGATGCAGCAGCTGCAGCTTGATGCAAGCTACTAACTATAGAATTTGCACCTTCTTGTATAGCTTTCCAATCAAAGTTCTCTGAATCAGGTGAAAAAACACGTTCTGAATCTAGCCTCTGTATCTCTCTCAAATCCAGTGTCAAATCTTCTGCCAATATATCACCCATATTTCTGGAATTATTTTTTTCACTTTCACTCTTCACTTTTGAGGGTTTTTTCTTTTTAGGCATAGCAGAACTAATGCATTCCTGCAACAGATCATCTTCTGAGTCAATATTAAGAGAACTGAGAGAGCTGTTTCTAGAGATACATACAGGAGTATCTGTAGAGGGGTTTCTGGAGGAGAATGGTCATGTAATGAGCCAGATGTATGAGAGTATGGAGTGAGGGCCTAGCTGCGTGACAAGAGTCATGTAGTTAGTGTCATTGAACTGACCTTGGAGAGAAGAAATGAGGAAAAAGAGCAGTTGAGCAAACAAGAATTGAGGGAGTAGACGAGGGGAGCCGAACACGGAGGAGAAGAAATAGGAACTGGTGGAGCCAATCAAAAAAGGACCAGTGGCAGAGCAGTAACCAATCAACACATCAAAGAAGAGAGGGAATATAACGGAAGATTGGCGAGGAGGATTGTAAACACGCTCAAGTGACTTGCACCTGGGGTATCGAAAAACACATCTATCATACTAGTAACTGTTGTTTAGTCTTGTGTGCTGGACAAGTAGAACATCTGCATTCAGATAACATAGGCCTGTGATACGACTCAGAGCACCTAATTGTTCATGCCTGAGATTCCTGCCCTGCTGTGAGAAAGATCAAAGCACAGTGGAAAACTGCCGCCTGCAAGAAACCCTTGATATATTGATATGCAGCTAGAATGTATTGAGTTCTGTCCAGGGGCGGATCAGGAGCAAGTTGAGAGTTTGTGGGTGCGAATTAAGGGGCAGGCTGGCAGGGGTGATACTGTTGTGGGTGTCTATTACAGGCCACCAGATCAGGATGAGGAGGGTGATGAGGCCTTCTACAGGCAGCTGAGAGCAGTCTCGCAATTACAGGGCCTGGTTGTCATGGGGGATTTCAATTACCCTGATATTTGCTGGGAGGCCTACTCAGCCAGCCATCCTCAGTCCAGGAGGTTCCTCCAGTGCATTGATGATAACTTTCTGATGCAAATGGTGGATGAGCCAACTAGGAGAGGAGCGCTGCTGGATCTTATCCTTACTAACAAGGAGGGTCTGGTTGAAGAGGTGAAGGTTGAGGGCAGCCTTGGTTGTAGCGACCATGAGATGGTAGAGTTCAGGATCTCATGTGGCAGGAACAGAATAGCTAGCAGAATCACAACCCTGGACTTCAGGAGGGCCAACTTTGGCCTTTTCAAGCAATTGCTAGGGGAAATCCCATGGGACAGGGTACTAGAAGGTAAGGGGGCCCAAGATAGTTGGTTAGCATTCAAGGACTGCTTCTTCCGAGCTCAAGATCAGAGCATCCCAGCAGGTAGGAAGTCAAGGAAGGGTACCAGGAGACCTGCATGGTTAAACAGGGAACCGCTGGGCAAACTCAAGTGGAAGAAGAGGGTGTACAGATCGTGGAAGGAGGGGCTGGCCACTTGGGAGGAATATAAGTCTGTTGTCAGAGGATGTAGGGAGGCAACTAGGAAAGCTAAGGCCTCCTTGGAATTAAACCTTGCAAGAGAGGTCAAGGACAACAGAAAGGGCTTCTTCAAATACATTGCAGGTAAAGCCAACACTAGAGGCAATGTAGGCCCACTGATGAATGAGGTGGGGGCCCTGGAGACAGAGGATAAAAAGAAG